>NC_136276.1:28610431-29810431 GCF_964198595.1 Lampetra fluviatilis | reverse complement strand
AACCTGAAAATACACACACAACGCATGGGAAGGCTGGCACGGCGGAAGTGCGTCACTCAGAAATTAATTTCAGTCAGGTGTGTCTGGGTTGGTGAGCCAGGAAATGTGTGCATCTGACAATCCACATTCATAATACCTCTTGCTATGGATATGGCTAGTAGCAATATACCTACTCCAGGCCTAGCAGCAACCTGTAAAATATTCCGGGAGAAATTAAAGCTTGTTGTACTTATTGTTATGACATATGGTTGATTTACGGCACAGGCCGAGTAACACCTCAATGATGAATGACAGAAACCTAGCCTGAACATCTGTGAGCTGTATAGCTCATCGGATTCCTCCAGTATAAATAAACATTCTGATCCTGATAGCCTGGTGTGGTGGTGGCTCGAGCACATGCCCTCCAAATTGGAAGACATGAGCTCATATTCCGGTTTTTGGTCAACTCCGTTGTGGCGAGATGTTATCTCCCTGGCATGGTATGCAGGGGCATGGGATTGATCCCGGACCCTGACGATCCCTGTATATTTGGAGTTTGCATGATCTCTCCCCGTGGTTGCACAGATTTTTCTCCAGGTCCTCCAGTTTTGCCCTCCAAATTTAGAAATGTGTTTACATTATTTGGCTGCTCTGAATTCTCACATCTCCATATATATAAAAGACTAAGTTGTGAATATGTTGTGTGTCTGTTCAAAATGTTTAGCGTACTTCCCGACATATGACAAACTGGAAATTTGCCATGTGGGTACTTTCCAGACTGTACACTATGCAAAAATTATAAAAATACACTTTTGGTTCTTTTTTTGGGGGGGGGAGCTCAATGCATATATTTTTAGCACCGCAAGTGAACTGTGATGTCAAATCTGCCACGTGACCCACGCATGTGGAAACGTAACGCATTGTAGTGTAGCGGGTAGCGCGCCGCGCTACGAACCCGGCGACCCGAGTTCGATTCCCGCTCACGGCCACCACCGGTGACGATTATTTGAACCGGTCCTGGGCCTCTCCTAGGTCGACTCAGCCTCAAACGAGTAACTGCTGTGGTGTGTGAACATCGCAACTGGGGAGACAAAGGCGGCCGGGCGTGGTGGATCCAAGTCGCGGGCGAAGCCAGGTAGTACAGCTAGTATGATATAAACCACTTCAATAAGCTATCATGTGTGGCCAGGTCACCTCTGAAAAAGATAAAATAGATCATTGGGCTTTTCCTGGTAAATTAAAAGTTTAGTTTATCTTGGTTCAGGGTCCATCCGTCGTTTATAAGATGCTTACTCACTTTGTGGGAATCAAGTGGTTAATGGAATGGATCGCAATATGGAAATTCCACAAGGAAAGGGCTATACACAGGAGATTAGCTCCACTCACAGTAATCCCAACTGGGAAACCAATTACTTTTTGAAGAACAGAAATTTATTTCAACAGTATTAGGAAAGGACCTTCTTTAGAGAGGGCACTTAGAAAATAATGACCGAGTTTTAGGATAGTCATTTTGTAACATGTTGCAATAACCCTAGAATTCAGAGAATGAACACATTATATGAAAAATATTTTAGTAAAACTACAGCAAATGCACAAATAGTTGCATTGAAAGCCAGAAATGGGGTAAACTTACTGTATGATATAGGGTTTGACAATGTTAAGCAAGATTAAACGACTGACACGAAAATATTTATCTATTAAGCATGGAAAGCATGTGGTTTGGAAGACCTGAGAAAACGTTATCACTGTAAAGCCAGATTAAACATTTAAACAAGGTGACGAGATGGCCTATTGAGACCAAAAGTCATTTTTAAGGTAGACCTACATTACAAATGGTATATAGGCTCAAAAAACAGCATAGGGCAACTAAACATGTTTCTACACAGCCATGTTTAGGGTTTTTTGTCACATTTGGGCTCTGACAACACACCAGTGGCCAATGATTAAAAACGATGACTTCGCTATCTTTAAACTCCACTGCCCCATTGCAAGGTGAACTTCGGTGATTTCCCCGCAGAATTTACCCGGGCTGAATGAAGTAGCAGGAACTCGGTCACTAAATCGTGACATATACTCAGTGTCAAAAGTCAATGTGTGTGCTCCATGAGCAGATGAACATCGGTAAGTCAGTTTCTCATTTCCGTTCTCAAACGGCTGACCACCGATGTATTAATACGGTGTAAGCTGCCCAAGTGGGGAAGAGGCTCAACACAATCACTACGGTGATAATGATGAAATCCATATTTATGTTTAATGAGGTCATGAAATGACCTGGGGATGTCAATTTAACAATTTACCATTGTGAGCTAGGTCATGTACATATATAACTGGGTGTCCATTTCGAACAAGGCTTAAGGTGAACACTCCTAATAGAGCCCAAGGTGTCAATAGAGCAGCGAGCAAACGATCATGCATATATCATCAAGTTAGAACCCATTCAGAAATAAGTATATTTTTCCAAGACAAGTTGAACACAATCCTAAAATAAGCAGGTGTTGATTTAATACAAGGAATGTATAGTTGTTATGCATATTTGGCCAGGTGAGATCGCATTGAGAAAGTCTCTTTTACAATTAAAACTAAGAAGGTAAAAGTGCAGCCCTGCAATTACTTGCTAATGCTATTTAGCCTACTCATCTATTCTGGCAAACCGTATTAGAAGAAGCGGAAATACCCACATTTTGCCCCACTAAACTGTGAACTGTCGTTCCACTTGATGTGGGGTACCCATTGATACTGCATAGTGGACAGAGGTAGGGAAATTAAAGAAATTTGCACCATTGTTTCAACGGCCTCGTTGGGACGTGGAATTGAACCGGTAAACTCTGCGAGTTCAGTGTGCTAAGCATTACACAGCTTCTGATAAATGAAGTGCAAAATCAGTTTGTTAAAATTGCTGGCACTGCATTTGTATTGTAATGAGGGCTTTAAGGGGGGGGAAACTATTTCGAGCTGAACACTTATCCCAGATGCCTATTTAGAGAAATCACAGCAGCGTAATGTTATGTACTTATCCAGGAAAGCCTCACCAAGTCCGTTGACTTTTTCAGGATAATCCTGCATTGATAGGAATGCTGGACCATTCAATTTTAAATATTTTTGTTAACGAGCTGTGTCTGCGTGTACATGGTGAAAACTAACCACACGCATGCCAGGGAATAATGCACAAAGGTCGGCAAAGACGCCTCTAGATTTTACATCATTTAGACGCCCTTACGCAACCAAACGGGTTTACAGATGTAAACCAAAAAACTAATGTTATATACATGCTGGCTGTTCCGTTAAAGAGATACATATTTTAAACGGCTAAGCAGGTATAATGATGGTTACTTCACCGACACCATTCTGATCAATTTAACACGTCAATACAGAGACGTCCAGAGGGTGTAACTTAAGAGTATTTCTGCTGACTAACGAAGCTTCAAAATCATGGAGGCCAACCTGGTGGATCCACAAGGGGGTGAATCTACAAGAGGTGAATCTACAAGGGTTGTTTCCTGAGCAGTGTCTTGCTTTAACATCGATGCTTCTGCAAAACTCAGTGAAATTAGGTCTTTGAATATTATCCCTTCGTTTGCGTTGATGATTTCCTCTCGGTGGTCCAGCTTCAACTGTGTCCACCTCTCCGATCCATGCGGTGTAGACCAAATGCACAAACTACCCAACAATTAATCGAGGATGCAATGCATTTCAAAATAATATTGGGTGACTTAATTCAAAAAGGGTATAACGTGCAGCAACGTGATGAGGGTTTGTAGATTTATCAGTGGAGTGAGAAAAATAGACGCGCGTCTAATCCAATTTGCAGCCAGCAAAGACGGAAAAATAATTAATACATTTTATATGTTAAAGAAAATGGGAAATGGGCGTGGAAACGACAAAATTATTACATTTGGAACGAGATTAAATTGAATATAACCGTCAAACCACAGACTGTTACAGGCCTGCTCTAAATAATTTTAACAAACCTTTGCAAGTTGCATTGCACTTCAACATAGCCAAACTCTGTTAAAGCAAAACCATGTTTAAATTTAAAGTGTAAGTAAGCGGGTTTTTTGGGCAAACTCTTAGATTCAAATGACTAAAATAGAAAATTGACACGGAGGTCTCCACCTTCAATAATTAATTACGAAATGCTAATTCACAAATGGTAGCCCAAGGGGTTAAAGATGGAACAATGCAAAATAGAGATATTAAAATAACGAGGGTATATATTGTACGCATATCTCTAAACCCAAAATCATATTGCACGGGAATGAGACCGTCTCTGCGATTAAAGGGAAGTTCTAAATGTCATACGAAGTAGCAATTACACATTTCCTACTATAAAAAAAAGTAAAAAAATGGGTTTTGTGTGCATTCCCTATGACATACGGATGAGAAATATGTTCATAGCCAAAAACTGAACGAAATGCAAGTACGTAAAGCATGAGTAGAAGCAGCCTAGCAATCACACTGAAACGGAGTAACGTGATGGATCCGAGTAAATGCTAATGTCCAAGTAAAATTGGCTTGGTAAAGAATAACGATGGAGCGAGTGGAAGCCAAGGGGCGGAACGCGTTGGGGGAGGACGTCGTCGGATGATAGTTTCAAGGCGATTTAATTATCTCGCCGTGCCGGGTGAATTGCTGCACCGCAGGATGGTGAGAGAATGCGACCGCCACACACAGCAATGTAGACGTATCCCCGTGTTTACTGTGTGTGTGTGTTCTAGACGGAACGAACGGGTGTGGATTCACGAGCAGAAATAAAACGGATTATAAAGCCTCGCGGGACCACGAAGAATGGCGACTGCATGTGGAGGCCTTCGTCGAGCAGTTAATAGACCACGACTCAAGGACGAATGTTGAATCCGGATTCACAACCACGTACGGCCAGCAAAACACCGACCGACCGACGATAGCATTCAATTCCCAGTCGCATCGTTAAGTCGCGCGTACATTAATCAACCCAAGCTCGGTCCAGCTCGACATCACCTCCCGAGCTCTTTCCTGGGCAGCTCTGCCGGGCTGGGGGCGAGCAAACCCCGCGAGGCCGCTCAGGCAAGACGGGCGAGAGCGCGAGACTGCGACCAAAGGCCTCAAAGCCGTAAAGGCGGCCGCCCTCGCAACTGAACTTCGCCTCCTCCGTCCGAGCGCTCACCGGTCGTACAGCTGATCCTCGGTGCCCGGCAGCGGGTGCACAACGAAGTGAACGGACGTCATGGTGAGTTTAAAGCGGGGCGTACGAGGCCACACGATGGCGGCGCCTCTCGTCTCAACCCAACGCCATTAAGCAAGCAAACGCCAGCTCGACTCGCGCGGATGAAACGGCGGTTCCTATTGGCTGCCGGGGCCGGTCAGGGGCGTGGCAATGTAACGCGAGGCACGATTGGTCGAGACGCCAGCCCCCCCCCGTGTGCGGCGGGGTGGGGGGATCACGGCTCCACCTCATTGGCCGGTGGCGGCGCCGGCTTGCTCGGTCTGCGGTGCAAGGCAACGCGACGTTGTGATTGGGTGAAGAGGCAATCGGGGAGAGCGGCGATACCCATTGGCTTGGCACGAGAAGAGGAAGGGGGGAGGGGCGCGTTGTGATTGGGCGTGGCAAGCCGACGCGGGCTTGCTGGTGGGCACTACGGCGAGCTTTTGATTGGCTTTGCAGGGGGCGGCGGCGGGGGGGGGGCGATCGGCGTGATTGGCTAAGGAACGCGATTCGTGATTGGTTGAATCTGCAAGGGGAGGGTCGGAACGTCAGGACGACGATCTATTGGATGATATCTACGGGGGGCGGGCGTGCGCGGGATGGTAACGCGAGTGGTGATTGGACGAGATCAAGCCCGTCACGACCCCCCCCACCCGTGAGTTGGGTTGCCCGTGTTACCGTGGCAACGCTCTCAGTGCTCACAGCAAGCAACTTCCTCTTCGTGTCTCCGATCCCAACCTCCTGTCATTATTGGTCTCTTCCCAATAGTCTTGCACAGGTGTTGGCATTGCCAAATCTTGAGGAGCGCATTGTGGTGCTTGCAGGGCATCTCGGGAGATGGTCCATGGTTTGCTTCTAACAAAGCACATTGTGCCAAGCACATTATGCCACCTATCAAAGCACATTGTGCCACATTGTGCCAAGCACATTGTGCAGAAGACCCCCAATGATTTCATGAGAGAGTGGCATCAGCCGAAACCCACTCTCGGCGCTATGCGAGCCATTGGGAATTGTAGTTAGATGCGAGCTGTTTACTGGGGATGATTTCTCGCCGGCTCCATTCAGCAGTTTTGTCACTTTAATTTTTTCACGATTCCTTTTGCCAGAGTGAGCAGCAACATCAAGGCACATTTGAAACCCACGCGCGTCCTCACGACTAACTGGGCAATAAAATACTGGACGCAATCACACCGCGGTGTGCTCTTCCATAATAAAAACAATTTTGGGGGGTTAGATCGCGTAAATATAAATGTGTCGTCGTTAAACCCGCCACCGACACAGCCAATTAGTAAGATTCGTCACCTAAACGAGACGTGCCAATTCGTTACGAGTACAGCACACCGGTGTGTTGGAGAGTAAAACCCACTACAGCATTTGCAATTCGAGTTCGACGTTTCGCCAGTAATTACAACTAGCATCATCAGGTGGCAGCCAGATTTGTAGAGAAATCCTGTGGCTCTTGTTTGCATTACAAGCGTTTATCCGATCACTGTGGATCAACAGAAACAAATGGGCACGAGTAAGGTGGCCCACATTTTCCACTCGAGATCAAACCCGGACGTATTTCTCAATCAGCACGTGGTCTATTAATTCTAGATTTGAAGCTTTTGTGACTGCAAGGATTCATATTCTTAGGTTTTTTTCGGTAAAGTCACGTATACGTGGTCTATTACCTCCTCTAATTTAGGTCAACCCAATGTCGGCACCAGGTCTCGGCACAAATCAATTCCTGCTGTCATCCTAACACAGATGACGCCAACTCAGCACCAGAATATTTATACTGGAGGAATCCGAAGAGCTATAAAGCTCTTCCCCCCCCCAAAGATGTCCAACAGGGGCAGATCAAAAAGTTACAGGTGGCAACTCTTGTCAAGCCCAATCAAAAAAAGCGTAATTCGTATACGTTCGTACATGCATACCTATCGACCCATACGGTTTAGAAGTATTCTTGTATATGGAAATTTAGTTTCCATGTCCACATGGCGTACAGCCGTTTCAAACGGTAAAAACAATGTCTGTTTGTGTTTCTCCCTTGTGATGGGACTTTGTAAGATGAACGTTGAGATTTGTAAGGGCATGGTTGACCAATAAGGTCTGAATTGGTCTGTATTCATGTCGGCACTGATAATGGGTTGACAGGTTATGTATGTATGTAAACCGTCCTCATCGGAGGTACATTTGGCTGTTGTACGAATCTCCAAAATCCTGTGCCGACTACAGGTGGCTTGCTATATGGTCCATAGTTTGGGTTGCTTGGCCACAATCGCACGACTGCGGCTTGATTTTAATTTTATATTCATCAAGGAGATGTGCGCATCAGCCTGTTGACGTTCTCATTGGGTTCGTGGCTACACCACTTGTGTCTTTAAGGAGGCATGATACCATTCTGGCGAATTGCCCGATGATGCTGGATGCAATTACCAGCGAAACGTCGTACTCAAAAATTGTAAATGTTGTGGTTTCACGCTTCAACACACCGGCGGGCTAGAGCAGTGAACTATTTGTCTTTTGTCAACGTGACACTTTTTTTGCTGATTGGCCGTGTCGGGTGGTGGAGGATTACGACACATTTATAAATAACGCGATCTAAACTCAAAACGTTGATTATGAAGGCATGACAAAGACAGGAGATGTGCTACCTCTGGGTCTCTAAGGCCACAGTGATATTGACGAAATGTGCTGAGTTGTTTCTTTGTTAGAAGTGGGCAGTGGCTTTGCTTTTGTGATCCATGGTTTTGACATTGATGACCAGGTTTACAAATTAACTCAAGCCAGTAAGTTCCTTAGCACAGTGTGCTGTTCCATATGATCAATGAGCTTATTCACATAAAATACAATTACTCCGCGAATTACGGTGATTATTTTACATGTACAGTACTGTATTTCTGGTTTACCAACGAGAATTGTGCTGCTAAATTTCACCGATAGGTGGCAGTATGGTGTAAGACATGGGATGGAGGCGTATTGTCTGCTAATTTGTGTTATTACTGGACTTTTTTTTATCCAAAACGAAATTCGTATGTCTAGTTTAGTTGTGTACAACTAGAACAAAAAACCTTTATTATGAATATAGCCCATATCTTAAAAAGAGGGTCCTTAGCTACAAACATCTGACAGTTCAACCGCATCGCAGATGTGACTCTGAATGTTCAAATTGGTCCAGAGTGTTCCTGTATTACACCAATGCTGTTGAAAACTGGCACTTCCCGAAACCCGTGTATGGAAGATGGGATGCGTAAAAACTACCTTTGAATTATTTACGTAGAGAGACAGACATGGGAAGAAGGCGTAATATCTGTTTATTGATTTTGCTATGAAAAATGTAATTATTTTATGATCATTACTCCAATAACCCATTTCCTCTCCATCGTTTTTCAGAATCCTGCCACAATATCTATCCCACCCACACACATATCTCCCCTGGTCATCCTCGTATTTTATTCCGGTAATGTTTTCCTCTGGCAGGCAAGAATGTGTTGTTTGAGTCGTGTAGCCCAATATGTCCACCCACTGCATGGCCTAGCAACTTGGAGATGGAGCCATGGCATCAGCTCGTGTGCAGGTGCTAGGCGTGAGAGAGAGGGCCTTCATCCAGCAGTTGATTGATCATAGCTGATGATAATTCCACTGATGATGACAACCTTGTGTATGCAGTGCATTCGCATTAACATGCACGTGTTGTTGTTGTGTTCCTGTGTATATTGCACAGTCGAGTAACAAAAATAAGTTCTGAAGTGTGTGGTGCTCTTAAAACGCGGTAAAGTAATTACTTTGTGGAAAATTTGTTTATTGTCTCATTGAGCGGTTTCATATTTTTTTCATATCTTCAGAGTATAATGGATTTCACTTTACTTGGTGAGAACCCATGAATATTCGCTACCTTTTATTGCAACAGTTTATTCGTGGGTGCTGTCAGTTAAACGCCATTATTTTCACCTGCATTTCACGTGATATTTAATGTGGCACAATATTCACCTTTATTTTACTTCCATGAGCATTATTAGGCAGGGGACAATGTTCCTGCTGTTATTGAAATGTCAAAATATAAACTTGATGGCCAAAGCCAAAAAGTATCATGTTTAATGTGAGTATTACCAATGCTAGTAGTGTCAGACATATTTTATATTGTCATCGTCACGATTTAGATGGGTGCTTAATAGCTTGAAAAACATTTTTATTGCTCATATATTACATAAGGTAAACTAAGAAAATATATTCGAGTGCAGCCTTACTTTTGACTTAATAAATGTATACCTTTTTAGGTTTTTATGTTAAGCATTCTTAACCATCTCAAGGAAAAATCATTAATACATTTGCCTTAAAAAACAATGTCACGTGAAACATGATATGTATACTCTTTGGTTCTTTCGTTAAAGTCACGTCGGTAGAAAAAATTATAGATCACGACTTTTCGATCGCCACACAAGCAATAGTCTTCAGGTGGGAGAGAGAAACAGGCTGCTGAAACAAGTCCTGATATACGTATAGCTTGCTTGTGTGGCGATCGAAACGTCGTGATCTATTATTTTTCATACTCTTTGGTTCTTTTGGTAAAGTCTTGTGGGTAGAAATAATAATAGATCACGACGTTTCGATCGCCACACAAGCAAGCTATATATCAGGACTTGTTTCAGCAGCCTGTTTCTCTCTCCCATCTGAAGACGATTGCTTGTGTGGCCATCGAAACGTCGTGATCTATTATTTATTCTACCCACGTGACTTTACCGAAAGAACCAAAGAGTATGGATTCCTGCAGTCACGAAAGCTTCAAATCAAGAATTATATGTATGTATGATGAACTTCTTTCGCACCATACATAGCCAACCATGCTAATCGAAGGTACGGGGTTATTAATCATCTGCAGAATATCACAATAAATATCAGCTTCGTGTAAAAAAAAAACAGTACAGCATATACCACTAATCTTTCTGCGTATGATGGATATTGGACGAAGTGGATACGAGCAGGCACTGCCACACGAGGTGGCACCTACCGACCAACCCCCTTGACTCATGGGCTATGTGGATACCTCTGGTGAGTGCCAGTGGACCCCGGACTTGGGGACACAACACTGGGTCTCCTTATCACACAGCCTCCCAAAAAAAAAAAACTCAGATCCAGCCGCCACCACACAGGCGCCATTAACCACACCTAAATGTGATTAGATATGGATTGTAAACTGGGCTAAGGTAAGCAGGTCTGATGGCCTTAATCTTATGACAGTCTCATAGCAAACCGTACTTTGAAAACAGCCTTAAAGAGATCACTGTCTGGTGTCTGGGTGAGAGACTTCTGCTCTTAATGGACTCTTTCTGGGTGATGAAAGTAATCACTCTATATCCAGTCATCAGAAGTTGATCTGTAATGTCAACATCATCATCAGCCTTTATTCATCATCAGTAACCATGGCCTATCAGTTGGTGAATGATATCCTCCCCATCATCAACCATGCTATATCTACTTCTAAATATATGGCATCCCAATTACCATCAGCAACATTCATCATCAATCAATTGCTATATGAAGGCCTCCTTCTCATCACCATGAGCAGCAGCCATGGTTTATCATTTACACCATTGGAACCTCCTTTGCCAGTAGCAAAATATGATAATCGGTCTTTTACCCTTTTATCTGGCAACAAAAATGACACCTTTTGGCGTCATCTGGTCCAACACTATGTGAGACCAGGCTCTAAGAAAAGCTGCCTCGGGTGTGGACCAATCAATTTCAAGGACAGTGCATACATTATCAGAGTTATGTTTTTTGTTTGCATTCCGACTGCAGGTATTGTGGTTAATGCAAACATGACTCCTTGTAAAAAAGGTGTCATTTTTGTTTCCAGATAAAAGGGTAAAAAAACGATTATCATGGTTGATCATGTTGGACGAAAACCTCCCCATCATCATTATCAGCCATGGGCTGTCTACGATTGGATGAAGGCCTCATGAGCATCATCATCAATATTTACAAAAAAAAATCATCATAAGTAGGACCACTGCAGCCATCGGTCCCCATTCGGGGCCCTGTCGGCGTCATCCAATGAAGCTCGTCGGCTCCTGCGGCCGCTCTAGAGGGGAGATGTCGTCGCTGCCAATAGCTTGCAGAATTTCTACCTCTATTGCTATGTGACCTGACCCCTTTGTCACAGTTGAAAAATTATCAAGCGCAAAAGATCCAAATAAAATTAAAATAACGATCTTCACTGTAAGTCGCTGGGCCCTACTTTTAGTCGGAATTCTTTGAAAAGTACACTGCTCTGTTTGCACTACCCCTTCTCAGAAGCCCAGTAGTCTCATATTCTATGGGCACGATCAATTTCAACCTGCTAAATATACATGAATTATTGCTCGCTCTATCGACGGCTTAAAATAGCTTCAAATGTCTAGAGCGCATAGACGGCAGTTTTGGCTTATCCAACCATAATTGACCGGGATTTATTTACGTTATGTTGCTGAACTACACCAACTTCCTAAACGTTCCATCGAATGAAATTAATTTATTGCCGTTTACGTTGCCAGATATTTGAACTGTCACCATGATATGAACGCTATAAACACATACCATGGCATAATACAAGTGCAAAGAGCATTTCCATGGGGCGAGAGTTAAATGGTTAATTTGGTAACGTTGGCATCCAAGAGACACGTGCAATATGATTAAAGTTGCTGCCAATACTATTTCTGGCTTAAAAACGTATTTAAATAACTTCTGCACTCGGCATACATGTGTCTGCATTTGTCTTTACTTTGGTTGATTTTTTGTTACTGATAACAGTGGCTTAATCTCAGACATTTTCTCTGAAAATCATCAATGTTTCATTTCTGTATGTCCACGAGCGCATATTTGTTCGTTCTAACCTGGTCGTTTGGTCGCACGTTATTTGTTTAGCCAAAGGTTGTTCAATCTAAAGTGGAGGCCATACATTCCTAGAAGAATAGATACACGGCATCGTAAATGATTATTGATCTAATCTGTCACAGGGTTCACTTGGCACGTGTCACCTGCCGCCAAATGCAAACGCCACATTCGTTTTTTCTCTTTTACTTCCACTTGCCCTGAGATGAATACAAAATAATCCATTCGGAACTCTCGTAAAGAAAAGCGTGTTAAATAATGATCCGCAGGATATATTTAAAACCCACCTCAAGACGCATTAATATTATTTTACTTTTTCTTTCTTCCCCTTGGCCAACACATTATTTAGGTATTTATGTTTGTGATGTACAGCGCTTTCAGTACATTGTCAAAAGCCGATGTGTAAATGTAATTTATTATATTACACAGCTGCTTCTGAAATCCCCCTTCAACACCAGTCTTCCTACAGACAAAATGTTTATCTCTCCAAAGACATTTGTCATTCTCAAGAGTTGCAATCGAGCCAAAAAAACGCAGGACTAAAGTTAACTATGGTTGTAAGGCAGAGAATCAACTCGCTTCCTCGTTTAATCAAATTTTGAACCTAGGATCTCAGTGTTGTTAGCTCAGAGATCTCGCTTACAAATTAGCCAGTCACCTCAGTGATCACCACCTCAAACTTCTCAGGACATGACACTGGCTGGCTTACCACCATTTGCAGGCAGGCCTTCGTTTCCATGCACAATCAGAAGAGAGTTAACTGGTATAACATACGACTGCAACAGAGCAAATGGAGGCCATCACACAGAACTTCGTAGGTTTTCACAGTTGTGCTGTATAGCCCTCGGATGTGTTTTTGAGTTGTGCCATGTGTTGTTCGACAAAATCATGACGTTTTTCTTCCACCTCCTGAGAGCTTATTCAGGAACTTTATTGAGCAAACTCGTTGCCGGCTGTTGCTGGTCTCTGAAATAAGCCAAAACACGGTAACAATCCAAACACACAGATTGTCACAGCCTACGACCAACTCACCCTGAATGTACGAACTCTAGTTCGGGTCTCATCTTCTAGAGCAGAGGTTAAGCCGAGTTCGTGGCTGGATGGGTCACCACTAAGAGATACCAGTTGTTTATGGACATGTGAGAGGTGGACCAGATGGCAATACAGAAACATTATTCAGTTCAGACATGGATTAAGTCCATCTGTGAATGAAATCTATACTGTATGTGCATCGCTTTGTTCTATGTTTGGGTTTTCTGTGTACTCCAGTTTCCACCCACACACACCAATTATTTAAGGAATTTACCAAATATCGCAATACATGAGCCATCTGAGAAAAAGTAATATCAGGGAGGCATTTCTGGATAAAAGGCATAATTACATTGCATCAGAATGGCCCTGCAAACCCAACTCCAACAACTACATCTGTAG
Organism: Lampetra fluviatilis; assembly: GCF_964198595.1. Taxonomy (NCBI): domain Eukaryota; kingdom Metazoa; phylum Chordata; class Hyperoartia; order Petromyzontiformes; family Petromyzontidae; genus Lampetra; species Lampetra fluviatilis. The sequence continues at coordinate 29,796,984 of NC_136276.1, read as the reverse complement.
CCACTACAGGAGACTATTCACCCAATTATAGTTACAGCTCCCAATTGCTCAATAAAAAGTGGATTTCCACGCATGGGTCCTCCAACAGATACACATTGTAACCCTCAGAGATGAGCAGTGGTTTTTTTTATACGCTTTTATTTAACTCACTGTTGTATCCTCAAATTTTGTAACTCAATTTTTACCCACTTCGCAATGTGGTATTCACTGCATCATTGGTATACTTATGTCATACTGATGACAAGACTATATTCTATAATAAAAAAATCCAAAACATATTTTTGTAACATTTTACACGCTTTCATTTAACTCACTGTCTGTTGTCGTATCCTCAAATCTTGTAACTCAATTTCTACCCACTTCCCAATGTGGTATCCACTGCAAATTTGGTACACTTGTCATACTGATGACAATACTATAATCTATCATAAAAAAATAAAAAAATGATTTTAAAACATTCTTTTACACGCGTTTTATTAACTCACTGTTGTCATATCCTCAAATCTTGTAACTCAGTTTTAACCTACTTCCCAATGTCGTATCGACTACAAACTTGGTATACGTATGTCATACTGATGACAATACTATATTCTATCATTAAAATATATATTTTTAAACAATGTTTTTTTATGTTATGTTTCGGCTTGGGTCCAATTGTCCACGCTCAACTGACGTTGGCTGTAAATCACCACGGTCTCTTGCGTTATGGCAAGCTTCGGGGCCATTTCCTGGAGTTCTGCCATTACTTATACGGTACATTTCATTAAAGCGTGTCTAAAAAAAAAGTATTTTTTATTAATACTTTTTTAATCCAAATGTTACAAAAATTGCAGTCATGGGCGGCTGCACCAAAATGACTTTCTACACCGAAGCAGCAGATTTAACAGCGTGCTAAACGGCCAGATTTGGACGTAGTTATTAGCAGTGCTAATCATTAGCTGCTCTTTCATGGTCACTATGAACTCAGAGCCACTTTTCTTCCACGTTTTTCTTAATCCAGCTTACGGTGTGTATTTATACTCATTATTTGCAGTGGTGCACAAGAACATTTTGATGTGTTGTGGGAAGAGGGCCATTGCTCGAAACGTCCTGGAGATTTTTTTAAATAGCAGTGTTATTGACGAATGTGTTTAGTTTGTTTAATATTTGGATGTATTGCATGTACATCTCATTTCTTTGGGGACAAAACATTCTAACGATCACTAATAACCGAAGATACCAACAAATTCACACGTAACCGTTATGTAATATACTCTGAAAAAACGCTTTAATATATTTTTTGTAGTGATAAAAATATACAAAGGAATTTACAAAAACGTGGAAATTTCAGACAAAAAACAAAGAAAATCAAGTCAGTGATAGTAAATAAGAGTACAAACCGCGCAAATAAGTGTACATTTTGGTTTCGCTAACGATGTGTACAATGCAATACTGTACAAGCAAACAAGGCAGTATAATGGGGATTTGAGGTCAGCCCGAACTACTCACAGAATGTTACGCTTCAAATTAAACCTGTGACACTATTCATTCGGAGAATACCATTCTGTGTCGATACACGGGGTTAACAAGTGATGGTTGGTGGATGGGGCACAGACAACAGAATCCAGTCTCCAGCTGCAGAGGGTAAGAGTCCAGTATTGCAATAAAATTAGAATGGCCAAAATATACAAGATAATCATTTCAAGTATTAAAAAAAAGTTTGATATGCTCGAAATGGATGGAGTTAACCTTCATTCTGAACCGCTTTGAGAGAATGTTTTATGTTTATATAGCACGGCAGAATTTTTAACGTGCAATTTTCACATGGAGATTGGGACATTTGCCATCATTGGAGTTGGCCAGAATCATTCAACTGCTTTTGACACATTCCAAGCCACACAGCAGCAAACGAAACAGCGGGAGAGTGGATGTTTCACCTGCTTGTATACACGGCCACACGAAAGTGCTTTAAAAACAGGTGAACTTCTATATGCATAAGGCAAGTTGCCAATACTTCATGATGTCGTAATTCAATCAATGGGCCTTAGGACTGAGGCGGCCTAGTTGAGCAACAAGATATTGCTGAATAATAAAGTGTGTAAAAAATACGTTGATAGGTTAGAACATGGTCTGAACCGCCAAGGTTTTACCGGCTGGCATTTGTGATGCAGAATTTATGTAAAACTGTATGTACAGTGTACACACTATGTAAAGAAGCACACTTTCCAATAAGTTGAGAAAATGATACATAAAATTTAAACGCAAAATATATGCTTCATTAATCAAGTTTGTAACAAAAAAAAATACAAGGGTTAAAATAAAAACATCAGAGTTATTGTAAAAAAATAATCTAATTTGAGTATATTATAGAAACTTGCCAGTCGGTGGGTTTTGCAAGCACATGCGGTGTAAGTAATGAAGCTCTCTGGTTCAATGTCTCTTGCTCCCTGAAGTGATGACTGTGAACCCCTATCGGGGGCAGCAGTGTTGCAAGCCCAGGGGAATTACCTCATTCGGTTTTTAACTCCGTGCCAACAAACTTTGCAATACAATTTTAAAGGTAAACTGTACTGAACCATGTTTTAATTCGGTGGGAAATGTGCACGAGAAAGGCAACGATTCAAACATTGGAAGGCAATTTCCAATGATATGTGGTGTGAAAATGCCAATTAGTCACCAACTTAGGCATTTATTTTGTCATCTGCATAAAAACGGGTTTCTTCACCGTTCAATTGAGTAGAACACAAAATCTGTGTTTTTGTACACTGGTGTACAGAGGATCGAATTCTCCAGGCCTGCCAACACTTTTGCCTTGGCCTGGCACGAATCTCATACTGTCTGCTCCCCACCATTACTGGTCTCCCCCCCCCCAACCTGTAATTGGCAATTGCCGAGGTAAGTTGAAGACTCGACACGATAAACATTTTCCCCAGGGGTGCAACAGCCACAACTCGGTGCAAGCGCCTTGATAAATATAAACCAGGGGGATGGGTGGCATCATCACCCAAGCCAAATTTGTCACTCGATTCAGACAAATCAGATGCAAGAATTAATGTATTATATACAAATCCTCAGCTGAAACTGCCAAGGATATAACAATGTTGTTTTCAAACATTTAATGTATAAATTATGTTTGGTTAATAAACCAAGGGTAATAGAAAAACCAATAGAAAACAAATATTGAAACAACTTATTTATTATTTTTCATTCAATATATTAATGTAGCATTAGGTAATATTAATATTTGTTATTTAAATGTAAGGTTATTCCAATTTTAATTTATCTTAATAGAATAAACCAGAGGTGGCCAAGTGGTTCAGTTGTCCAATCGCTGAGTTGGCACAGCGTAGATCCTGAGTTCGATCCAGGCCTGTGACTTAACCAGGTTCTCAAGTGTGAAAAGTCAAGAGTCTAAAGTTGGTCACGACTGACAACACAATAAACCATGTTAAATTCGGTTTTGCACTTAATATTCTATCCCTGGGAATTACAAATGTACATTTTAATGTCATGTGCCATTCTCGAGTGTGGATAAGAAGTTACTTGAATAGATTTCAAAAGTAGTTACGAGATTTTAACTTCTGGAGACCGCTAACATGACAGGATTGCATTGCTCTGCATGAATTCCAAAATGATTCAACTTATGCAATGCCAATTCGGTAAAAAAAGAAATTGGGATGACAAAAATAAACTTCATGGAATAAAGTTGATTTGTGTCACAATTATTGCCTTGTTCATTCATGTTTAAACTCTTAGAGAAGAACCTCGATCATATGAACCTTAACGTGTCTCCAAAGTCACTTTTCATTCATGCCTTAGCTCTTATTCCAAAAGAATGCATGCTAAAACTGAAAACACATTTAGGCTGCATCGCAGCATGGAAAACTACACAATGATGGGCATGCCCTCTGTTTTGAAAACAGGGCATTAAGTGGCTTTTTACAATTCGTTACCATAAATGGCAAATAAGCAGAAACGTTTTATATTTGTTTTACAAGCTAAATTCCGCTGTTTTGTCAGCAATGAGACACCAACCACAGCTTTGAAGGATCGAGGTCCTGTTTTACTGCTGAAATAAGTTTGTTTGGTTGAATATAGCTATGACTTTTGACTTTCAATCAAATGTGTTTTGTGGGTACTTAAATGTATATTTAGATGGGAAGGAAAATAAGTGTAATTTGAATATTCAGTTCCTAGATTTGCCCCCGTCTATAAAGCTGCTCAAACTGATCAGCAGAAATCTTAGTTAAATGCTTTTACCTAAACGATTTACACAACTATCAATATTTACAATTGCACCATACGTAAGACTATGGATGGCTTAAGATCAAAAAGTAACACAGCTTAGCATTAAGCCTCGATATATATTTCAAAATTAAACATTACATTTGTATTTCCACATGTCTTCCAGAAACACTTTAAGGGGCGGTCAAAAAGTTTAGACTGGAACATTTCAAGGCATGCAAAGACTCGCACTCTCAAATCACAAATAACACAAAATATATTCCCATATTCTATAATTATCATATAAAGATGGGGCTTTAAAATAAGCCTTACTTTTAAGTCGGTACGACCACTTTTTAAAACACTATTTTTTTAAGTTCATTGTCCTCAAAAACTTTTTGACCGCACCTCGTACATATGTACATGCATGTAAATAATTCCTCTCCGGAATCAGCCATCCCTGGTCAGTGCGGTGTGGAGAGGAAGAAGAGATGAAGGAAGAGGTAAGAAGAAAAAGATAGCCTTAAGGAAGAGGGTGGAGAAATTATAAAAGTGGAGAAGTTATGAAAGTGAAGCATGACTGTCAGGGGACACAATATGGAAAAGGAGGGGTTGGGTGGCAATGAATAGTGAGGAGCAAAAAGACAAGGAGAGTAAGTGATGAGAGCAGACAGAAACATGAAGGCAAGAAAAAAATAGGTTAATGTTATTGGGAAGAAATTGGGAAGGGAGTGGCGATAAGGGAAGAAAATGGAAAAATAAAGACTGGGAATAAGATACGGTCGGCAAGGAAGAAAGCAGCAGGTGTTGGGAACATGAGAAATTAAGTGACGTTCAGAGAACAAAGATGCAGATAAGAACACAAGATAGGGGGCAGGTGAGAGATCGGCGAGTGCAGAAAACAAAAGAGGGACAGAGAGGGGGATAAGAGATAAGTGTGGCGAGGGAATCGCACATCACACGGGTGGCGCAGCGGGCCCCAGCACGCGAACGCGTCCCGTCGTCGGTCCTGGCACCGATCCCCCGAGCCGCCGGACCTCAAGCTGCCAACCCGGCGCGGCGCGGTTCGCTGGCGCCGCGTGCCGCCGTGCGTGCTTAGCCAGGTGGTCGCTGCGCAGGAAGCGGCGTGCACACGCCGGGCAGGCGAAGCGCTTCTCCCCGGTGTGCGCACGCCGGTGGCGCGACAGCTCGTCCGAGCGTGCGAAGCGACGCTCGCAACCCTCCCACGAGCAGCGGAAGGGCTTCTCACCTGCAAAAAAAAAAAAGACGCGGCGCACGCACAGAGCACATTAAACGTCTGACCCAATGTCACAGGTTCGTTTAAACTTGCTGTAGCTAGTAGATCCTACAACTGGAAAATATCTACTGTACGTTAGCCATATTTTTTAATTTCCTTGCACAAAAGCACTCCTTAAATTGTATAGGCCAAATGTAGCAATGCAAGACAGAACAATCCTAAAAGAGAACCAACGAGGCTTTGCAGCAACATAACGGTGCTCACCTGTATGTGTACGCAGGTGCGCCTTCAGGTGCGAACTCTTGAAGTAGGTCTTCCCGCACCCCTGGTGCGAGCAAACGTGCGTCCGCCTGCGCGCCAGCTCCGGCAACACCGGCGCCGACGGCTGCGTGCCGGGGGCACAGGGAGACGACGGGGCCGGTGCCAGCGGTGACAACCGAGTAGGTGGCGGCGAGCGTCTCGTTGCCACCAGCTGCTGCTGCCCGGCTTGCGGAGGAAGCACCACCATCAGCGTGCCGGCCTGCGACACCAGGCTGCCCATGAGCACCAGCGGCTGCTGTGTGGACGGCGTGCGCATCATCAGCACGGGTGCCGGCAGGATGGAGGCGGGCTGTGCGCTCGGAGCGATGGGCACGACTGCCTGCTGTCCACGGGCAGGACGCTTGGCTGGGACTGGTGTTGCCGTTGCCACCACCGTCGATGACACGGATGACGAGGATGGCAGGACAGAAACGGGAGTGGTGGAAAAGCTAGGGGAGTGCGTGCGCGGCGCTGCCGTGTGCCCGCGTGTGATGGTCGGGCAGATTGCCGAGGATGTGGGCGTGCATTCTGCCGGCGCTGGGGCCGTGTCGGCACGGCGCTCGTTGGGATGGGCCACAGTGTGCATGATGGTGTCAGCCGTGTGCCGGATAACACTCGTCGCCATGGCCACTGGGCGGGTGGAGGGAGACTGTTGGATGGGCTGGCATGGTTCGCCAAGGAGGCTCTCCAGGCTGCTAGGCACATGGTTCTTTGTCGACTGGTGAGTGTGGCTTGCAGTCTGGTGAGCTTGACCCACTGGATGGTCAGTGTGGCTCGTCTGTTGGGTATGGTTAACACTCTTGTGGGTGTGGATAACCGGCTGTTGGGTGTGGCCAAATGTCTGGTGGGCCACACTCTGGCAGGCGTGGCTTACAGTCTGGTGGTTGTGGCCAAATGTCTGGTAGCTGTGATGAACATTGTGGTGGGCATGAGCAATCGTGTGCTGGGCGTGGGTGACTGGTGTGTAGGCGTGGCTAATGGAGGGGTGGGCATGGCCCTGCAGGGCAGTGATATGCAGGGTGGCAGGCCGTACGTCGCCCATGACAGCACTCGTCAGAAGGAGGCTGCCACTGCCCGAGTTACTCATGACGGTGGCAGGGGCCGACGGCGTGCAGTTGGAGGGCGGCTGCACTGCCGGGGCTCCCTCAAAGCTGACGGGGCTGTACGGTGGCGTCATCCACTGTGCAGACAACAACACAAACACAGGCACCCACAGACTTAAGTACAACTTATCTATTATGACCTTGAAAGTGCTACGAAAAATGCTGCAAAACAACTATTTTTGTCTCAGATGATATTTTTTTCTGTGTGGATAACTGCCCATTGGGTGTGACACTACAGATAGTAATGATGGAGAAACAATGCAATTGTGCAGGCTGCGGCATTTATAATAGTAATAATGAAAAGGCAATGCGATAGTACAGGTACATGGCGGAGACGAAGATGATAATGATGATGCCGATGCTATCACGATCTCGATATGAATCCTCACCACAGACGGCTGCCCCACATGCTCCGGATTGAGAGCCACTTCCTCCACCTCCATGGAGCAGTCGGAGCCGGGGGTGAGAGGCCGCGCGCTGCCTCTGCCCGACCCCCGAGGGCGGCCGATAGACATGAGCACCTCCACGGCCTCCAGGTCTACCTCGTCCACAGCAGACCCCTCGCTGTCGCACCGCGCGCGTGCCATGCACGCCTGCAAACACAAACACGCCACACGCATTTAGAACCACTACTACTGGCTTAATAAAAGACTAACAGCTCTGCCTTCAAGACACTGAACTGTATGCATATACCTATAGACACTAATACTTAGGTAATGTAGTTGGCATGTAGTTATTCACAATTGTTTTGAAAAAATTCACACAAATCATAATTCTCATTCACACAACTGGCTGCACATATTGTGCATATGAGTTTAAGTATCTATTTTAATCAATGCATCACAGCACCTCCAGCCAACTAATAGTTCATCGTTCCAGAAATATTTATTTTATAACAAAAAGGTATTAATTTAAAGCCAAGTTGACCTAAGGGTTGCCGGATACCATAACACGCCTAAATAACTTTCAAATGATTTGTGCCACCAAGAATTGAAACCACTTTCTCTGCGGTTGTCTTTACAAACTGCAAAGAAGATATTTTCCATATGACCCAAACACATAGAACCTGCACTCAAAAGCCAGATAACACATTAGGTTTCCGTCAGGAAACCCAACACAGGAATTTCCCTGCCCAGCTAAAAAAAACCTGAAAACAATCATTGGTAGGGCGCAACACTGTCCGTTAATGAAAAACGATCCCACAAACGCGCAGAATGTCAAAGCTCATCCGCTGTTCTCCATTAACCTTTGTGACACTTTCCTGTTGTCTATTTGTATTGTCATTCCGATTCCATTGACGTACAGGCCAGTATTAATAGTTGCACCATAAAACAAAGCATGATTTGCTTGGCTGAGCCAAATGCGTTGCTCGACACATTTAAAAAAGAAACATCCTCACAGACTTGGCCCAATTAGGCCAATTTCCTCCCCTTGCCTGCCTCAAAGCATTTCACGAAAAGTATTTGTGCCACACTGTGCTTAACATTGCCTGTCCCCTGCCCCTGTCTACTCAAGCCATCGAGGAGAGGGAAATTTAGACTGATGTTGACTACGATTGCATATCTTTCATCAAATGTTTCACATGCCAAATGGCAAATGAGTCCCAATGCATGATCTTGAGTATTCACTAGGTATGTAAGTAATGATTCACCTGTCTAGACAGAAGAATTGTCATTATTTGGGCAAACGAATAATTGAAAAAACTTATTTTTTAAATCTAGTTTATACTGGATCTTCCCCTCTATGACCATATACTATTATTAGTTGATTTTCAAATTCGACGTGTATCCTAAGAATCGATTAATCAGTATATGCCTCGTATTAATCATCAATGTATTTACAGTGTTTACATTTGTTAAAAAATAATCTGCATGTAACAACATTTTTCAAGCCCACCATCATCAGACACAGTCACCACCCTTCCCTCAAACCACTTCCACAAGAAGTTCTCATTATTTGTTGTTGTGCTTTGGATGAGCTCACTGGGCAAGTCATGACTTGCAAATGTGCGCTCCCTTTTACCCCAGGATGTAGCTAGTCCCGTTGGGGACGACAACTAATCACGAGATCATTCATTACAATCAAAAAACGTGTCGCTCATTGGCAAGAAAAGTGCAGGCGATCCTGCAGTGGCTGCTGTGGTAATTTATTAAATGTTTCCCACCATAGTAAACGTGGCATTGCCACAAATAAACTCTGGGTCACCAAAAAGGGGAGCACTGCCCCAGTGGGTTCCATTGAGCAACGGGGTAATTTTTTGATGTTTTACTTTGAGGGCTTCGTCATAAACCCTCGGTTATTACGTGGACTTTGGCTTCTGGACAGGCCACGTATGGGTTGGCAAGGGCCAGCTTGGCAGACAATAAAGGCCAATAAGGGTCCACTGAACTGGAGGCAGAGTGCTACACACATAACTAGACCAATGGCAAAACGGCTCAATGGGAGCTGCATTCGCCTAGTAGTGGACAGAATATGGTCCAACTTGGCGATGGCAACTTTCTCTGCAATGACAACTTTTTATTAAGATATATATTTTCTCAAAATTCCAGCCAAAATCCTGGCATTTTAGCATTTTATATGTTTGATGCCTTTAAAGCAAGAGTGGAAAGAGAATGGCCGTTGCAACAAAATGAAACTATACATTTTCCATGACTTTTTGCTGGTGAGCATTGACGGAAAAAATTGTTCCCCTTGTTCTATAAGAAACAACTGAAAAGGCCCTCTCTAAGCTTTTTAATCATTCCACGATTGAAATTACTATCATAAACAGCATTCATCTCCGTCTGTGGATCTTTCTCAGAAACCTAACGTTGCACATTCTGACAGGACTTTGTATGTTGTGGTAGTTGTACCCTAATCCGGGCCAAGATCTGAACAATATTGCGGGTATGGTGAGGGTTTTAAAGTGATATCACCATTCGGTAAAAGCAAATGTGTCTCCAAATTTTTCACACATTCCATCGGCCACATATCCTTCTGGGAGTGCATCATTTTATCAGCATTGATTCAACACAAGTAAACTCTGGACAGGAGCTCAACATGCTAGCTTGCTTGAACCAATGCCTGTGATTTACCAGATGTTTTCAGACAAGAACCCTTCTCTGTTAGAAACGAGTCCTAATTTTTGACACGAACAATTATTTAGAGAGTAAAAAATGCAAAGAATGCTGCTGTGAAGATGCACTAGAGCTGTTGACTTTTTTTGCGGCGAAGTGAACAGGACTCGTCCAATGGATAGTCTTGTACAAGAAATGTGGTATTTCCACCACTGGCTCAGAGCTATATTAGGGAGATGAGCAACGCCTCAATACTCGTACGAGCAAGGAAAACACTGACATTGTTTATGACTATGATTAGCAACTTTAGACTATTTCAGCTGGTCAGGCCCACTGAGCTAAGCAGCTCTGTCGCAAGAACAGCGCAAGACCGTCGGCAGTGGCGACAGTTATAGGACACTGAAGGGTGGGAATGTGGACACAGAGACCAACAACAAGATTATTTACGCGAAACCTGCAAAAAAGTACGTAATACGTAGGCTTTCGTTGGCTATACAATGATACTAAATGTTAAGTTATCGAGCAGTTTGGTCCATCAGTTTCAAACACCACACAAAACCGCGTGATATGTCTCGCGTAAATCTTTGTTATGTTATTTTTCTCTTATTTACATAATTAATTACATTGACTTCACTGTTTAAATGCCTGGAACCGGATCCCAATAATGGTAGAGGGGGGGTGTATTGGGGGGGGGGGGCTGTGGAGCGCCATGGTGGTGGGGGGCGGAGTGTGGTGTTTGTAGATGGGGGGAGTGGATGGGAGGTGGTGGAGAGGGGGTGGTGAGGGGGGTGATGTGGAGGGGGGGTGATGTGGAGGGGGGGGGATGTGGAGGGGGAGTGGTGGAGGGGGTGGTGAAGGGGGGGTGGTGGAGGGGGAGTGGTGGAGGGGGTGGTGAAGGGGGGGTGGTGGAGGGGGAGTGGTGGAGGGGGGGTGGTGGAGGGAAGGGGGGTGTGGAGGAGGGGGAGGTGTGGAGGAGGGGGAGGGGATGGTGGAGGGGAGGGGGGATGTGGAGGGGGGTGTGGAGGAGTGGGGGGGTGAAGGGGAGGGGGGATGTGGAGGGGGGTGTGGTGGAGGATGTGGTGGGTGGTGGTGCGCGCGCGTCTGGCTTGTCGGAGTGGGTGGGGGGGAAACGGCGCACAAAGTTCAGCGCGTGCAGCAGTGGGCGGGTAAAGTGGGGCAAAGGGCGCCCACGCGCGCGCGGCGTGATCGGGGGGGGGCAGGGGGCGCGCGTGACGTCACGGGCACGAGCGCGGCGCCCGTTGGCGGAGCGCGGGCGGGGGGGTGCCCCACCCGCCAGCTGATAGGAAGCCCCCCCCCTAAATCCAAAGTCCCCCCCCTACCAACCCCCCCCCATTCCCTCTCCGCCCACGCCGACTGCAGCGTGACTGCCGTGACACCTGCAATGGGTTGGGGGGGATGATGATGAGGCGGGCCCCGTTGCTGGGGTGGGAAGAGTCCGAGGGGGGCGTGCGATGGCTCTGGCCCCACCAATGTTTGTATCACGCACCGTGATTATGACCGCAGTGGCGGCTGTCTTCTAACAACGTGAAACATACCCAGGCCGGCAATGACGAAGTTTGTGATGATGCCGTCTAAAGCGCAATGATAGACGGACACGCACGTCGGTGGCACTTTTTATGTTGCAGTAAAAGGGGCGGCTGGGGAGGGAGGAATTGTTTTTTTTAAAGTGTCAAAAGAAGTGAGATTATGAATGTAGCCACGGACAAATTGAGTGTTAAATTGCAATGTAAATGCAGTATGGAATTTGGAGATTGCCTCTACATTTAAAACATATAAATTGTACATAGCTTTAAGCCGTTCCTCCGATAAATGTTTTAAATGCAGTACAGTATATTAGATAATAATTTTGCTGTTTAAATAGTAATACTTTGAAGAGATGCCACACAACATGTATATATATTCAATTACGCAAGATTGCCTTTGTGGACCTTTGTAATTTGCCAAATCATTAATGTATTTTTTAAAAGTGTATCACCAATGCTGCACCATTAAACGCGGAAAGAAATCGGTTAATGCTCTGGTTACGTTATGTTATCGTCCTTATCAGCATCGACCCAGATAACATTTCATTTATAGCGAACACCAAGCCCTCTAAATTTTCTACTCTCACGAATCATCCCTAAACTAATATCGTGTTCAAATATTGGCAAGAACCCAGCGTCGGTGGCGCGTGACGAGCTTGCAATAAACGGTCCCGAGGAAATGCCACACGCACACATGGCATGACGCACACATGGCATGACACACACATGGCATGACACACACATGGCATGACACACACATGGCATGACACACACATGGCATGACACACACATGGCATGACACACCGGGGCTCACATGGCATGCCACACACCGGGACCCACATAGCATGCCACACCGGGGCACGTGGCATGCCACACCGGGGCCCACGTGTCATGCCACACCGGGGCAGACATGGCATGCCACACCGGGGCACAAATGGAATGCCACACACCGGGGCACACATGGCATGCCACACAGGGGCACACATGGCATGCCACACACAGGGGCACACATGGAATGCCACACACAGGGGCACACATGGAATGCCACACACAGGGGCACACATGGCATGGCCACACCGGGGCCCACATGGCATGCCACACCGGGGCAGACATGGCATGCCACACCGGGGCACACATGGCATGCCACACACCGGGCCCACATGGCATGCCACACAGGGGCACACATGGCATGCCACACACCGGGGCACAGTACAGTCACAGCATCGGCGGTCACATAAATGAACCACATTTTTACGCGCAGCGTAAACTGTAACAGCCACGGCGTTCAAGCCTTACCAGCTCGGCTTGGAAGTCGGACGGCCCCACACGCCTCACGCCACGGTAGAACGAGCCCATGGCTGCAGCTCCAGAACACCACAAGCACATCAGAGTTGCAACGCGTGGAGCTGGGACGCCAGAGCTGTTCTCCTGCTCCTCGGTCTCCCCGCCCTGGGGTCTCCCGCGAAAAACAAAGAGGGGGTTGGCCCTCGCCTCTCCATCAGCCAATCGCGTTGCGTGAAATCGGGCTTTCTCTTACGCTTGACCAATGAGATTAGGGCGGAGGCGTGGCTAAAATTGCGAACGAGCAATCGTCGTGGGAGTGGTCACGGCAAAAAAAAGCCATCGCTGCGACCAATCGTATTGCGCGCAAGCGCGCGAGCACGCGCCCCGTTGACCAATGGCGAGCGAGGGTGTGCGCAACGACGACCAATGGGGAGAGCGGGAACGCGTGATCGCGGCGTGCACCGTGCGTGCATCGCGAAGCTCAGCGCGCGTGCCAAGCTCCTGGGCGTGCTGTGATTGGTCGAAAACGGGGGGTTCGGCCGTTTTTGGCCCCCCCCACACCCCCACAACATGCACAGCCCCTCCCGGCCAACCCCCCCCCCCCTTCTGGCCGGGCCCCCCCATCCAGAACCGGATTAGATCGGGCACCACAATGCCTCAAGAGATTCATGCAAACGGATATAATGCATCATGAATGATTTAAATCAATGTGTCAATCCACTGCTAGATTAGAGAAAAGCCCTCCATCGAGGGTTCATCATTTGTGTTTTGACCGTACTTCATCACGATTAAATCGTGGCCGGGAATCGAATTTATCTCTGCGGTTTCATGGCCACCGTTCCACCTACAAATTATATTAAAATAAAATGATAAACCTTCAGTCTATGTCATCATAGTACTGTAATGGGGGGGGGGGTATAATGACAGTGTGGGAAAATAATTAAACATATATAGCATACTGTACCTCGAAAACCCCTCTGAATAAATATTGAGACTCCTGGCTTAAAATGTAATTCTTCAAATAAATATACTATAAGTTAATATGTAATTCACTTATCAATTATGCTCCACTTTATCGTTAGATACACTACAGTATATACATGTCAACGGCCTGTCAATTCGAAAAATAGAGGCCATACAATTTATCTGTGACTCATTTCCAAAAATGAGGCAATTCTAAGTCTATTATTTGCCAAAATATCAAATTATGGTCACCCGTAATAATCAGCAAAACGTTAAAAGTTACAAAGTGGTTACGTCCACTGACAAATGAATATATAACGAATAGGATCTGTTTCTACCGTGCACAAATGAATTATGAATTATTTAATTGAAATCCCTCGCAAGTTAAAATGAAATTGTGTCGCTGGCCTGGCAACAGGAATCATCTGCACACACGTGGTGGGCTGATTGTGCGCTTTTTGTCAATTTAATAAATGATCTCCAACATCTGTTGATTTGTTTGATACATTTTACAATAATCAAATTTGACGTCAGGAAAGATATAAAACCAGCAGTTTACGACAGGTAATAATGTCGTGGTAATATACTGCTTGACTCAATCTCGATCCTTATTTAAAGGAGAGGCATGCTTGAAATATTGAATATATTATCTTTCAAAGTACCATACGTTTCTTCTACATGGCTTAATCCAGAGAAAACCTGTGAAGACTGAGGAACGACACTAAAATGTCCTTACAAGAGAGTTATGAATAATGATAATGAACGCAACGGGAATATAAAATAATTGTAGTTTTTTCTGACATGACTCCACATGTTACGGAGATTTGAGATCGTAAGCACCATTCGAATCTTAAATTGTAACAAAAATATCAACAAATCAATTAAGCACCACGCTTAAGGAATTAGCCTTGACAAGGCAACCCCACACAAACAAAGGGGCTTATCAACATAATGGAAAAGCAACCATCACAGTTGCTATGATCACTGTTTCATTGCTTTCATGGCTTTATTTTGGTGATTTCGAAACGTTTTTTGGTTTGGCCATGTTTGTTTGTTGTGGTACGGAGTACCACAACAAACAAACATAATCTAAGTTGTCTTGTGGTTGTTGTTGTTTGACTTGCATCCCACTGGGATGTTTGACACAGCGTTGGTGTACGGTGTTTTTTCTGCAATATTTTGCGGTCTTTTCTTGGATTTTCTGTTTGCACTTGGTCACATATTCACTTTAAGATGTTTTCTTGTTCATGTTTTTGTTGGTTGGCTCACAGGGCTATACCTAATAAATGAACTTGAACCAACACGAATGGAAAACAACAAATCAGTAACAGACGCGTGACTAAACATCAAATTAAGACGGCACCACCAAATAAAAAAAATCAACAAGACATCATCACATGCGGATTATTATTTAATCTGGCAGCAGGGCTTGCATGCTGCTGCCTGGGTTAGGTGATGGTGGTGCAGTGTTGTTGCTTCGTTTTCTCGGAACCCTGAGCGCCGTGGGGACTGTGGTGGTGTGGGGGGTGTTGCCGCGATGTACTTTTCACCTTATTTATTTTTATTCCTACTTTAAACAGCGCTACGTGGGTGCGTGAACCCACGGCTGGGTGCAACGAGTTCGAAATGTCGTCACCGTGGGGCGGCAGGGGAGGAGGAGGAGGGCCCCCCCCTACCCCTCCTACCCCCTCCTACCCTCCCTACCCTCCCCACCCTCCCCTACCCTCCTCCCCATCGTCTGGGCAGAGCTTAAGGCGACGAACTTCTCTTGAGGTTTACATCGGTGTGGCGTTTCAACGATTAAACTCCCATCTCAGACGCTGGTCCCTAATTTAAGGAGGGCCGTTGTCCGAAACGTCGCGTGTGTTTGTTGTTGCCGCTTCCGTTTGACGATTTCTTGTTGATTTTTGTTGTGATTTTGATGTTGTTGTTGTTTACACCGAGCTCGGCTTCGCGCCTCGGAGTCACGCTCATTTAAATTCGTGAAACGTTCATGCGCGTTACGAACGGCATCGTTAATGTTGTTATTATTCGAAAACGCCACCAATAATTTGTTTAATTTCAGGGAATAGAAAGGGGCGGTGTTTAAATGCAGTGCGCGATCGACGGATGGGCGGGGCTAACGAGACACGGGGGCGGGGCTTATGCGTGGTGGGCGGGGCTTACGAGACACGGGGGCGGGGCTTACGTGTGGTGGGCGGGGCTAACGAGACACGGGGGGCGGGGCTTGCGTGTGGTGGACGGGGCTTACGTGTGGTGGGCGGGGCTTGCGTGTGGTGGGCGGGGCTTGCGGGGGGTCGCGAGGGTTCCTGAAGAGCTCACGCAGTGAGTGAGGGTCACATGTCTGCAACACAAGCTGGAGGGCTGGAGGGGTGGTGGTGGTGGAGGGGGGTGAAGAGGCACGTTGTACACTTGTACCCAGATGTGTCGCAATTTTCAGTGTCATTCATTACCACCCCCCTCTCCTCCTCTGCCCACCATGTTTGAGCGACATCCCTCGCTCGTAGTTGGCTGTGAAGGGTTTACCAACAACCGCGTGAAGTGGCTTTATGGCTTTTTTTATTTTACTGCGAAAGTTACCCGTGGGTGACTACTTTAGAACATGTGCGTGCTCTGTAGTTTCAAACGTCGTTTAAAGCGCAGATTCGGCGGTCCGAGCCTGCTTGCTGGGCTTATCATCCGGGAGAGGCGTGCGTTTTATTTTTAGCCTGGGTACATCTCTGCTACGTGCAGCGATGTACTCCGGCCTCGCCCCCCACCCTCGCACACCCCCCCCCCTCCCCCGTGTTTTTTTTCTAGTTAATTGTGACATGTGGCCAGTCCCCGTGTGCATCTATACATGTTAGTATGAATAGTGTGCGTGCTAGCGGGGAGCGGTGGCGCATTGGTTAGCGCACTGCGCTACGCCACGACTCACATGAACCATGGGCTAGCTGTATCAGAACCGATCCCCGGTTCGACTCAAGCCTCAACATCGAACTCGGGTCCCTGGTTTTGTATATAGTTGAAGATGAACTGTGGTGCGGTGTGTATTATATGTGAAGTGAGGGAGAGGCGTTCTTGCCTCGGCAGTCTGTAGGGCTAAAACGGGGGTCTTGGTTTTAGTGTGTTGGGTTTATGTGATGTTTGACAATGTGAGGTGGTGTGTGTGGTCGTCAGGGTGGTGCAGAAACCACTCGTGCCTCGGCAAATCAGGACCTGGGTTCGAACCCCTGACTCTGTATGGGGTTGGTATGTTCTGCCCATGTTCTGGATGAGTTTGCTCCCATTTCTCCTGCCACCGTTGAACATATATAACGCCATCGGTGGAGCAGGGTCCTCATGAAAAAAATTGTATTCGGAGTTGGTGGCTTTCCTGGCTAAACAAGTAATTATTCTTATCAGCAGCAGATGAAAAATAATGAACATCCAATTGGGATTGTCTTCATAATCTAAACGTCATCTCCATAAGGTCGTTGTCAGATGCTGCAGTTTGAGAGCCATTAACGTCAAATAATCATTACAATCCTAAACATCATCCAATGATCAGTACCATTGTTATTTGTCATCATCGTTATCGATAGCAATCGTCATCATTGTCGTCTGCCAGTAGCCTGTAAATCGTTACTCTTCGTCGTCATGATCCAATCATGGCCCGTTGCTATCTCAACCTGGCCTTTACCTCCCCCCAGATAAGGGAAGTACCTGGTGCAGTGTGAACGTCGTCACTGGGAAGACAAAGGCGGTGAGGCAGTCAACCCACTCACGCGTCTCGCTGACAACAGCATCTGGCCCCCCGAGAGAGACGTCACGGTGAACGAGGAGTGTTTATCGTATTTGTATTGCGCGGAGTGGTTTGCGCGCACCGCACTGAACCCGCTAACCCTAAAGTTAAATTCCACCTCGGGGCAAACAGCACGGGCGAGGTGACATCTGAACCGGTCCTGTCTCCCCACTCTTCACCAACCCGCACTGACCTTCGTGGTGAAGTATGGTCAAACAACTCCCATGACCGACACGGTGTGGGGAGGTCTCCATCCAGTTGTGGGTTAAAAAGATGAACGCAAAAATATTTACTTCGACAGTACAGTATAACAAACAACACGTTCGTCAAGAACACTGCCTTAAAAGGAAAAAAGAACAGGTGACGTTTCGGGTAATGTCCCTTCTTTATTGCCCGAAACCTCACTCATTTACATAATAAGTTGACTTTGAATGGCAAGTTGTTTGATAGGGCCATATTACAGCCGTAAGAGCTGCACGTCTTTGTAACGCCGAATGATTCATACACCTTATGACATTGCACATAACGTGGATTCTGAAGCATTGGTGTAGAGTGACGCATTTCAATGCATCACCTTTGGACCCTATATATAACACAAATACGACGGACAAAACACCCATCTGTAGAGAGGGCCACCGGGCCTGGTCTCAAGAAAAGAGTACAGAGAGGCAGTTTCTGACCGAAACTTCATCAGGGCACTACCCACCTCTGAGTGGTATCCCCGTGATGCATTGGGGGTTTTTCCCAGTGATCCAGCGCGCACACACCCACGCAGACACGCACGCACACGCGCACACACCCACGCACACACCCAAGCACGCACACACCCATGCAGACACACACGCACACACGCAGACACACATGCACGCTTACACGCACACACCCATGCAGACACCCACACACCCACGAACACACCCACGCACACGTACGGACACACCAACGCACACACGTACGCACACACCCACGTAGACACCCACGCACACACCCACGCAGACACACGCAGACACACACGCACGCCCACACGTGTGAAACTGAAATTCTCGAGAACTGTGTAAACCAGGGGTCGGCAACCAAAATAACAAGAGTGGAATTTTTTTTGGAATTTTATTTTTAAAAAAACCTTCAATATTTCAAGAGCCGCAATGCAGTGTGAATACGAGACGGTGGTCCTTAATAAACAACGTCACGAAGCAGTTCTTAAAGATCCGCATGCGGCTCTTGAGCCACAGGTTCCATGGAGAACAGGATTTCTGTGGTAATTGGACTTCCATGGTAATTGGACTTCCATGGTAATTGGACTTCCATGGTAATTGGACTTCCATGGAGAACTGGACTTTACTTCCATGGAGAACTGGACTTCTGTGGTAATTGGACTTCCTTGGAGAACTGGACATCCATGGAGAACTGGACTTCCATGATAATTGGGCTTCTATGGAGAACTGGACTTTCATAGTAATTGGACTTCTGTAGTGAACTGAACTTCCATGGATAACTGGACATCCATGGTAATTTGACTTTCATGGAGAACTGGACATCCATGGAGAACTGGACTTGCATAGTAATTGGACTTCTGTAGTGAACTGAACTTCCATGGATAACTGGACATCCATGGTAATTGGACTTTCATGGAGAACTGGACATCCATGGTAATTGGACTTTCATGGAGAACTGGACTTCCATAGTAATTGGACTTCCATGGAGACCTGGACTTGCATAGTAATTGGACTTCTGTAGTGAACTGAACTTCCATGGAGAACTGGACTTCCATGGAGAACTGGACTTCCATGGTAATTTGACTTTTGTAGTGAACTGGACTTCCATGGTAATTTGACTTCCGTGGTAATTTGACTTTCATGGAGACCTTGACTTCCGTGGTGAAACTGGACATCCATGGAGAACTGGGCTTCCATGGAGAACTGGACTTTTATAGTAATTGGACTTCCATGGAGAATTGGACATCCATAGTAATTGGATTTCCATGGTAATTGGACTTTCATAGAGAACTGGACTTCCGTGGTGAACTGGACTTGCATGGAGAACTGGACTTACCATGGACTCCAAACACAGATAAAGTATTGTCTCCATGTCTTTACACGATACATATTACGGAATACAAATGTTCAACACACGTCGTGCTGCTGTGAATATTGGACGAGTACGTGTATAGGATACTGTAAGTGAATGCGTGCGTGCATAGGTTAGTGGGTTGATTGATTAGTAAACTGAACTCCCTATCCCCTAGGTCGACTTAGCCTCAAATGAGTACATGGTGTCGTGGGTAAACATCGCCACTGGAGAGACAAAGGCGGCCGGGCGTGTAGTTGGCCATCTACCCCCTCGTGTTCTGTGCGGGCCTTCATAGGTGCTCGCTAACAGCACTTGTCCCAAAAAGTCTGATAAGGGTATATGGGGTTTGTTTTGTTTTTATAGGGGAGTGGGTTTGTTGATTAGTATGTACCGTATCTTGAACCTTTTTCGCACCGTACCCAGCCAACCGCGCTAATCGGAGGTGCGTGAGGAAAGGTGGGTAGGTGAGTGGGTTGGTTGAGTAGTTTGCTTGGGTGGGTGAGTGGGTTTGTTGAGTGGTATGCGTGAGTATAAATGAGTAGGTGAGTGGGTTGGTTAATCAGTATGGATGAGTAGGTGAGTGGGTTCGTTAATTAGTATGTGTGAGTGGGTGAGTAGGTGAGTAGGTGAGTGGGTTGGTTGATTAGTATGCGCGAGTGGGTGATTGGTTTGGTTGATTCGTATGCGTGAGTGGGTTGGTTGATTCGTATGCGTGAGTGGGTTCGTATGTGTGTACGTGACAAAGCTGCACACATCCATCAATGACGCTGCCATAAAAGGGAACGAAATATACAAAAGGTGACGTTTTCAGCAACAGGTCGTCATCATAGCAGAGAGACGAGTGGGCGAGCAGATATGTGTTTTATATGGTACATTTAAGTTTATTAATTACATCGGGTCCAACACATACCACTATGCGATGTACATCACCAATGTTGTCATACATAAATTCTAAACGCAGCAAAAGACAAAAATAAAGTTTCGGTTTTTTTTGGCAGATGTGGTGTCCCAGCGCGTCTTATTACAGCAGTATATTAAAACAAACACCTTTAAATGGACTGTCCTTAAAAATACCAATTAAAATCTGAAACGTACAACCAGCCCCCCGCCCCCCATCCCCATTATAGCGTGCAAGATACAGGGGGTAGAGAGACTGCGGGCTGGGAGAAGCTGAGCGCTGTGCTCGGAAGGAGCGGGGGCCACGAGTGGGGCGTGCGAGCGTCTCGGCGAGGTTACACGAGGACACGCGGCTGGAACACGGCGTCCTACAACAACCCTGATAAAACCAGAGACAAAAAAAACCGCGTGGGAGGAATGACTCGCACATCAGCCCAGCAGAGCACGGTATACAGATGACCAGTTTCGGCACTGGTGCCTCCCCCCACCCCCATGACACACGGGTGCACACACCAATCCACCCACCCACTTGCACACAGACATACACACAGATACTCATCCACCCACTGACACACACTCATCCACCCACTCGCACACACACATACTCATCCACCCACTGACACACATTCTCATCCACCCACACAGTTCACCCACTGACACACTCATCCACCCACTCGCACACACACATACTCATCCACCCACAGTTCACCCACTGACACACACTCATCCACCCACTCACGCGCACACACACACACAGATAATCATCCACCCATTCGTGCACACACACTCTCATCCACCCACTCGCGCACACACACACATACACTCATCCACCCACCCAGTCCACCCACTGACACACTTACTCATCCACCCACTCCACTCATCCACTCACCCAGTCGCATAAACATGGAGTACTCACCCATCAACCCACTCGCACACTCACACATCCACTCAACAACTTACACAAATACAAAAAAGACAAGATCCCTTTATATACTCTTATCAGACTTTTGGGGCGAGTGTTGTCAGTGAGCACCTTAATGAAGGCCTCAAAGGTACACGAGAGGGTGGGTGGCCGTCACCACGCCAGACCGTCTTTGTCTCTCCAGTGGCGATATTTACTCAACATACCAGGTACAAAAATGAAGCTGAGTCGATCTAGGGGACGCCCTGGACCAGTTCAGAAAATTGTCACCGATGTTGGCCGGGGTGGTAGCGCAGCACTACACTACCGTTCCCCACTACACAAACACATAGGCACCCACCCCACTCGCACACCTCCTCACACACCCATCCACTCACACACGTATACACTTACCCACCCACAAAAGACAAAGATCCCCCGTATAGCCTTAACAGCATGTTGGCGCAAGTGCTGTTAGCGAGCACCTATGAAGGCCGGCACGGCACACGAAGGGGGTGGGTGGCCAACACTACACCCAGCCGCCTTTATCTCCCGAGTGGCGATGTTTACACATGGCACCAGGTACTCATTTGAGGCTGAGTCAACCTAGGGGAGGCTGAGCACCGATTCAGATAATCGTCACTGATGGTGTTGGCCGTGAGCGGGAATCGAATCCGGGTCGCCAGGTTCGTCGCTCAGTGCGCTAACCGCTACACCACCGCTCCCCACTCACATACCCATCCACCCACACGTATAGACTTACCTTTCCGCAGACTCATCCACAACCAACCCACTTGCACACACACATCCATCCATCAAATCACACAGCTGTCCATCTACTCATCCACGTATACACTTACTCATCCACTCATCAGATCACCCACTCGCAAACCACTTTACTCATCTACGCAATCCCTCACTCACGTTTAAAGACGTGGATATGCATTTACATTATTGGGCGCTTAAATTCCCCCAATATCGCAAAGCGCCTTAAATTACATCTCATCTCACATTTTCAACTCTCAGCTGCAGTACACATGCTAATCCACCCATGCGCTCACCCACTCATCCACCCACTCACCCAAATATAACTCTCCTGCTCATTCCACCCACACATTCACCTGCTCACCCAAACCTATCCAGTCATTGATTAGGCTTCGCATGGCAGCCAACAACCCCTCAACGTTGAGTTGTAATACTCGGAGTGCACACCCAATGGCATGAAAGCCGCAGGGTTGCACACTGTCTGGGCAGTCGGGAGCGATGATAGCGGGATTTTTAGAATTGAAGTTCTAAGAATGTGTTTCGATTTAAAGCTTTCGTGACTGCAGGGATTCATATTCTTGGATCTTTCGGTAAAGTCACGTAAAAAGGAAATAATAAAATAATAAAAATACAACATTAAATTCTCACGACATTTCGGCCACAACACAAGCAGCCGTCCTCAGGTGCAGAACAGAGCTGTCGGAAAGACAGTCCTTTCCGACAGCTCTGTTCTTCACCTGAAGACGGCTGCTTGTGTTGTGGCCGAAACGTCGTGAGAATGTTATTATGTTTTATTTGTATTATTTAATTATTTCCCTTCTAAGTGACTTTACCGAAAGATCTAAGAATGTGGTTCACTGGGAGGATAATTTTGTTTCCCTGGTGTGGAAACGAGTATTGACAGGTGGCGCGAAGTGAATGCAGATCCATTGCCACATATCCAGCCACGCACCTAATCACCGACAAACCAAATCGCTCATTCAACTGCCCAACTACGAACCCACCTATCCAGCCACGCACCTACTCACCGACAAACCAAATCGCTCATTCAACTGCCCAACTACGAACCCACCTATCCAGCCACGCACCTACTCACCGACAAACCAAATCGCTCATTCAATTGCCCAACTACGAACCCACCTATCCAGTCACGCACCTACTCACCGACAAACCAAATCGCTCATTTAACTGCCCAACTACTAACCCACCTATCCAGCCACGCACCTATTCACCGACAAACCAAATCGCTCATTCAACTGCCCAACTACTAACCCACCTATCCAGCCACGCACCTACTCACCGACAAACCAAATCGCTCATTCAACTGCCCAACTACGAACCCACCTATCCAGCCACGCACCTACTCACCGACAAACCAAATCGCTCATTCAACTGCCCAACTACGAACCCACCTATCCAGCCACGCACCTACTCACCGACAAACCAAATCGCTCATTCAACTGCCCAATTACGAACCCACCTATCCAGCCACGCACCTACTCACCGACAAACCAAATCGCTCATTCAACTGCCCAACTACTAACCCACCTATCCAGCCACGCACCTACTCACCGACAAACCAAATCGCTCATTCAACTGCCCAACTACTAACCCACCTATCCAGCCACGCACCTACTCACCGACAAACCAAATCGCGCATTCAACTGCCCAACTACTAACCCACCTATCCAGTCACGCACCTACTCACCCATCAACCAAATCGCTCACCCAACTGCCCAACCACTAGCCCACCTATCCAATAACGCACCTCCTCACCTGCCGACCAAACCGCTCATCCATCTGCCCAACCAATAGCCCACCTATCAAATCATTCATCTCCCCACACCAATGAATCTACTCACTCATCCATTTATCCCCCTCCTTAAATCAACAGCAGTATCTCCACCTCCACCACCGTTTTTTCCCCCCAAATCAGAGATAGCTCATCGGATTGGTCGGGCAGGCACCCAAGTTCAAATTAAACAGGTGATTACGACGAATATATTTGATGCCACGACCGCATCTCGTCATCACTTCCTTCCTGCTACCAGATCTAGTAATTGGAGCAAAGCCGACGCTTCCTTCAAGGACTGCTCTTACGGGCGCAGAATCTGAACACATTCCTGCGGAGGGAGCTGGTAGGAACGTTGGGTTTCTCGGTCAATGGCCAGGGTCAACGGCGGCGTGGTGTCTTCCGCAAATATGCCCGACTGTGAGGGCGGGCACAAGCCGGCGTGAGTAGGTTAAACGTTGAGTTTTATAAGGGCACCACGGGGTGACCAGCCCCTCCCCACCCAGCCCCTCCCCACCCTCCCCACCCAGCCCCTCCCCACCCAGCCTCTCCCCACCCAGCCCCTCCCTGCACGACGGACACAATAATCACCTGTGGGCTGGTGTAACCAGAAGGTTCCTACCAGTAATATTTATTTATACTGGAGGAATCCGATGAGCTATAAAGCTTTTTTCACCGCCACTTAGTGTCAAACGGCGGTTATTGTTGTTGTCCCACGTGACACAGGGAACGCATACCTGTCAACCCATACAGTTTACCCGTATTCTTGTATAGGGAAATTTAGTTAAATAAATGTTTTCCTGTTTTGTGTTTCTCCCTTATGATGGGACTTTGTAGGATGAACGTTGATGTTTATAGGGGCACAGGGTGACCAATAAGGTCTGAATTGGTCTGTAATAAGGTAGGTACTAATAAGGGGATTACAGGTATGCGATTCCAAACATGTTGTACGGCATGTACACTAAACACGGGGAATGGCTTAAACATTTTTATTATCTCATATAGATGTAGATGCCACTGTTCGTTATATTCTGCAGATGTAGATGACACCACCGCCATTTATTGCGCGGCGGTTAAACTTACGACTCTCGGTCCGAACAGGCATCTGGACGTACGGACCGGGCTTGTTCGTATATCGCAAAGTTCGTAAGTCGAATTCTCGAAAGTCCCTGTACTTGGAAAGCGTGAACAGGGGGCGGAGTCAGCAGCGTGGGTGGGCGGGGCTACCGAGACGCGGGGCGTGTCTACAACAATGACGTCACCACACCCCGAATCTCCCGCACCCCCCCCCTCTGTCTCCCCGCGCTCTCCCATTGGTGTTCCCATGGCGACCGGGGCTCTCGCTGTCGACCAATCGCGGAGCGCGGTGTTGGAGTGGCGACGCGCAGGTAAACGCGTGGGTGGTGGTGGTGATGGTGGTCGCTTTCACGATTTACCATTCAAATATTTAGCGTTTTTTGTCAGAAAGCAGCATTAAGCGATCAACATCGCCGGCCAGAGGATTGCTGACGGTAAATTATTGCGGCACGGCAGTGTTGCAATCGCGCGCAGGGGGAAGCAGGGGGCACGACCGCGCTGGTTTACGGGTCTCTAAAATAATTAATATGCCGCGGATGTACTTTGTCTCGCCACGGGAACGACGAGTTTCCACCGGCTGGTTGAGAGCGGTCGACGCAGATTGCGCGTTTGAGCAGCAGCAACAGCAGCAGCAGCGTTGTTTTGACTTGGATACGAGCATGCCCCAATGAGTGTTGGGTCCACTCGGTTTGAATTGCTGTATTTATAATATTAATCATTTTGTTCAGATTAAAGTGGTTGCAGGTCAAGTGAACGTGTCGGGGCAATCGTCTATTTTCAAGCATGATAATTCAATGGTGTAAATTCCACATTCCGATGACAGAAGTGGGTTTTTTTTGTACAAAGCAGCCTCTGTTGTCTAACCCACTATGCGGTACTGATTTTTTTCTAGATTTGAAGCGTTCGTGACTGCAAGGATTCATACTCTTTGGTTTCTTCGGTAAAGTCACGTAGGTTAAAAAGGAAGACAAATACATTTCATCACGACGTTTCGGAGGCAACACAAGCCTCCGTCTTCAGGTGGAACCGTCACAGCAAAAATTACTGTAACACGTGTTCATTTTCCTGCTCATGAACACACACTGGGCATCCAATTAGAAGTATGAGATTTTACTGGTAGGAACCTCCTGGTTACACCAGCCCACAGGGGATTATTGTGTCCGACCGTCCGTCGTGCAGGGAGGGGCTGGGTGGGGAGGGAGGGGCTGGGTGAGGAGGGGCTGGGTGGGGAGGGGCTGGGTGGGGAGAGGCTGGGTGGGGAGGGTGAGGAGGGGCTGGGTGGGGAGGGGCTGGGTGGGGAGGGTGAGGAGGGGCTGGGTGGGGAGGGGCTGGGTGGGGAGGGTGAGGAGGGGCTGGGTGGGGAGGGGCTGGGTGGGGAGGGGCTGGTCACCCCGTGGTACTGTAACACTTGTTACAGTAATTTATTATTTTTTATTCCTTTTTAACCTACATGACTTTACCGAAAAAACCGAAGAGTATGGGTACTCATTGTGTCGGTATTTGACAGGTGATGGGCTGAGTAAATCCCCGGCTGTGTTTTAACTCGCAACCTTTTGGCTGCAAGGCACGCGCTCCAAACACCGTGCCGTTCGGCCGGATTAAATACTTCGGATTATAAACTTCATCCAGGAAAGCCTTGGCACATGTCAAGACTCCCTATCTGGAGGATACTGCATTGCAATGTTTGGGCAGGTTAATTTCAAAGGAGTGGTAGGAAGCTAACACAATACCTAGAGCAAACCCACCAAGCATATGAGGGGATGACGCTCACAGGTCTTCTGTACTGCTATCTCCTGGTCATCCTGGTCATCTGTCTCGCAGTCCTGTGGATTTGGGAGTTCCACAAATCTACCTCATCCGACCAACCTGAATGTATATAAATACATTGTGTTGTGGTATATTACGGTTAATACGATTATACACGAGAAAATAAAGTGGTCCATCAGCCTATGGGCTTTCTGGACCGGTGACCACACGTAAAAATATTGATTCAGAAGGCCAATTGGCTGATGGACAGAAATATGGATTTTTTTCGTTAGTATTTAATGCTCTATGCATATTACAAATTGCATGTCACTGTGTTTCCTCTGACGTAGATCCGATGGCGTTTGCAGCTCCCAAGCAAGTGAACGGCGCGGCGAAGATGCAGACAAAGTTCAGCACCTGGACACCCTTGAACCACGCGCCGAGTAACGACAAGGTAACTTCGGCCACTCATCTTCCTGCTCATAAACACACACTGGGCATCCAATTAGAAGTATGAGATTTTACTGGTAGGAACCTCCTGGTTACACCAGCCCACAGGGGATTATTGTGTCCGACCGTCCGTCGTGCAGGGAGGGGCTGGGTGGGGAGGGAGGGGCTGGGTGGGGAGGGGCTTGGGGTGGGGCTGGGTGGGGAGGGGCTGGCCACACCTTGGTGCCCTTATAAAACTCAACGTTTAACCTTCTCACGCCGGCTTGTGCCCACCCTCACAGTCGGCCATATTTGCGGAATACACCACGCCGCCGTTGACGCTGGCCATTGACCGAGCAACCCAACGTTCCTACCAGCTCCCTCCGCAGGACAATGTGTTATTTTCTATTACTTTTATTTATCCAACTGGGGGGGGGGGGGGGGATGGTATAAAACTTATAGCGGGATAGGCGGCTCGGACAGCCAACCAACGTGGACGTGTAGGACCGTAGCGTTATGTGGTACGTGCGTCAGATCTCTTTTCTTCGTGGAAGGAAGGGGGGAAATAGAGGGGGACGGGGGGGGGAGTTCGGTCTCATTTCAAGTTCAGTGAAGCAAACTCAGGGTCTCTGGAGTGGCATTCAAGAAGTATGAGATGTTTTTAAATAAAAAAAAATACCTTCGCCAGTCATTGAATAATTGTCAATATTACCAAGTGAGCAGTGGATAAACTTGCGGCAGGAATGTGGAATTTCCACTCCTGGTTGAGGGCCACCCACACCGGTGTCACCCCACGGTCACGTGTCTTGACAAATGTGCAATGATATTGTGCGTTATGTACATTTCCTTTTGCATTGTATGTGCATCCTACGTCTCCCTTTCATTACAGACATTTTGCTCAATGGGTTCTCGGTTTTCTATAAATAAAGTGCATTGGTTTTGTAAAATATGTCCATGGTTGTAATATTGTACAATTCCCATAATGATTTTTTTAAAATTTGATCAAACATTGTTTATAATTATGCAAATGTTCACCTCTACAACTAGTTGCCGATTGTTATGATGTTTAAATGTTTACTAGAACCCCTTATAAGATTAAATCCATTAAACCAATTTTAGACATCTAAAAAAAATCAGTAAAAAATTTTTTTTTACTTGATTACCATTAAAACGAATTAGATTTTCTCATGAACAAGAAACGGTGCAATCGTGTTAATTTACCAAAATTGGGGGAAAAAAATGTTCTACCTAAAACAAACCCCTCTACACGCGTAAAATGTGCATGTCACACCCTCATTCTACTCGCCAGCACAATGACGATCCATGCACACTCACAGCAAGCCTCCACGTCAGCACGTCGTTATAAATAAATCCTGCTGATGCCTCCCACCGATTGCTGTGTTTGTGTTTGTGCGTGTGCTTGTTCGCATCTGGCAGGTGTTTGAGGAGCGGCGGGAGCTGGTCGCCAAATGGGTGAGAGTTGGCTCTTCATCGTTCCTTGCCAGCACCTGCCTCCCAAAGTCATCTGCCAGCTTCCCCCTCCTATCCCCATTGCCCCCCCCCGCACCCTGAGTGGGCGGTAGACAGGAGCGTTGTCTGGCTGGCGCCCGCTGCAGTGTCGGCTTGTCGCCCAACTGGAGGAGAGGGCAACACACATTTTGACCTACCTGGCCTCTTGCCTTGCCCCGCTCGTCAGCCTGTCTGCTATGGATACGGGCTTCGGTAGATCAGTAAACGCTTTATTCAACCACACATCGGCGCTCTCATTTCGTGGGACGTGTTTACCGATCATCAGGTGTGCGCAGTGGCGTGTAAACATTTAATTTGTATTCGCAATGAGAACCCAGACATACGTGGAAAAGGCATACTGTGGTGAATCACGAAGTCTGGCGTTTGGGATTCCCTACATTAATAGATTTTGAGTAGCAAATAAACCCCCAATCAAACGCTTACATTTTGGCATAAATATAAGAATAAACCTCGTGATGGCATTGGACCTCATAAAACATAGATTATAACAACAAGCGTCAGTGGCAGCTGTGTCTGCCAAACGACACCAGCGCTCTCCCTAGAAAGTGGAACTTTGATGGGTTCCCACTGGCTCTGCAGGAATGGGAATAAGTGTTAAAATATGAGGGGAAGAGATGGGAACAGACATGACACATAGGAATGGACAGAAACCCGATTCATTTTAGTAGCTCGTAGGTTTGGATGGGAAGGGAATTGTGCCCACGGGAAGGTGGAAATATAAACCGCTCGTATGAACAGGGGGGAAGGAATGATGAAAAGGATTAACGCTGGCATTTAACATTCACATTTATTATGGGATAACGTTTTTGGCAATGGCTCTTCTTCAGTGAGCTGGGGTAGGAAGATGAACTCATTCATAGATTGGAAATTACAGTTTACACTAATCCTAAGTAACCTGGGTAATAAAAAAAAAATAGGAGGCATTGACTACTCTGTTAGAAGGCACCGTGAATAATTCATGTTATGAAGTTTGTATTTGTGATTGTATTCAACTTCCAATACAGTCCCTTCATTTTTAATTTAGTTTCCATCACATTAAATGTTTTGTTTAATATTTCAATAATCTGTCCATTGCTCATAATTTAACATTCGCTCTGACAAGCTCATGGGATACCTGGGATGGAAAACTGTTGATGAGATGAGACGAAATTCAAATGCCATTCATTCTCGTGTCACTCTCTACTCTCCACCACCCTCCTCGTCCATCTCATTTGCCTCCCCCCCCCCTATCCCTCTCCCCCCACCTTCCCACTGGCTGGCGCGAGAGAAGTTTGAACGCTGGACGGATACTCAGCGGCGCCGCGTTCTCGAGGAGGTGCTTTCTTTCTGCTCCGAACGCCAGCTCCGGCACTGCGAGGCGCTGCTGAGCTCGGCGCTTCCTCAGCGTGCACTAGATCCGGCACGTGCCCTCCCGCGCGTGCTCTGCCTCTATATCTTCGCTCACCTTGACCCGCGCAGCCTCTGCCGTGCCGCACAGGTCAGCACCAGCTTGCTCGTCCATTCAGTCCCCCACCCACTTGCTCATCGCATCATCATGAATTAATATCGATACTGCACCTCCCATGCAGTGCATCTTGAGGTGCCAAAACAAAGCAGTATTTGAGATAATTACTCAGGAAGGAAGTAACTGCAGACCAAATACAATGTTGAGGTTGCAAGGTACAATGTAGACAAGATATACAACAATGACAGAGAAAAAACTGTTAAGGCAAAATGTGCCTGAGTCTTTTTCTCTTTTTGTTGTCCACTTTATTTGAGTTATATGATTTTGAGTTGTATCTGCTTTGCCGATCCACCAGTTGGTTAACCTGCTCAGTCGCTGGTTCCCATTGCGTAGTCATTGTGAATGTAAGTGCATTTTACCTGTACTCTACACCACGCTCCAGATTTCTGTTGTTATCAATCATCAGGTGCATGCAACATGCATTAACTTTGTTTGCATATGAGTAGAAAATATTGGTGTTCATAAAAACACAGACCCTGGAGGGTCATGATGACAAGTTCAGAAACTGTCCTATACCACAGTTTAATGCCGTACATTAGGTCCTGCTCACTTTAAAAAAAACAATGCATTTTATTTGTCTAGGAAAGCCTTTCTGAGTCTCAATAGACATCTTAAAAATTGTTTATCAGTATTTGTGAGGAAACCAAAGTACCCTGAAATTACCCACACATCCGGGGAGGAGTGACACTCAAAACTCCAAACTCATTTTTCTCACTCACTCACTCGCCAACCTGTTCACTCACCTATTCCCTCATCTGCCCACTGGATCACTTGCCCACGTAACCATGCATTTGGGGTTGTGGCTGATTCAGCAAAGAAAAATAGAGAAGGCACAGAAGATGTTTTCTACATGCATGGGGTTGTCTGAAGGGTTAGCGTACCTTAGACCCTGCCTGTGGAATTTCACAGTTCAACCCCTCCTCTACAGCGAAGCCTCTTCTCTCAGCGCCACAACTGGACCTGTGAAATGTCACAGCCCAGCATCGACTTTAATCTGCTCAAACTTTACAATTTGCATGCCAGATTCTAATAATAAAAATAATGCATTTTACCTGATCTATTTTCTGGTTGTACTGTTCGGCATGAAATCCAACGTTTTTTTCCCAACATGTTGGAGATTTATTTACGAACTGTCTGATTTTTTGCTGCATGCGCTGGGAGTTTCTTCAGTAACTTCAAGAACTTCTTGAGGAACTGAGGAAGCTCCCAGCACGTGGAGTGAAACATGGGACATGCTACCAACCAACACACAGGACAACTCCAAAACACATCACAGAGCTATTCATCACAACTGCAAATCCTTACATAGTAAAAATGTATATTTTACATCTCCAATGCTGCTGACATGTCAGTGGCAGATATCTGAACAAGTCGTAGGCCTCTCCTAGATCGACCCTGCCTCAATTTGAGTACCTGGTGCAGTATGTAAACATCAGCACTGGGGAGACAAAGACGGTCGGCCGTGGTGCTGGCCTCACCACCACCTCATGCACCGTGCTGGCCTTCATTCGTGTTCATGAACAGCACTTGCCCCAACAGTCTGTTAAAGGCTTTATGGGGGATATTTTTCTTTGTGTGTGCGTGGGCCAGGTTTGCTGGTACTGGCGCCACCTCTCAGAGAGCGACTGCCTGTGGATGCCCAAGTGCTTGCGCTTCGGCTGGAGCCTGGGCTTCTCGCCAACGCCCTTTGAGCAGGGCCTCTGGAAGCGCCACTACATCCAGGCAGTGCATGAGCTGCATTGCCTGAGGCCCAAGGTGAGTTTGTTCTCCGATTTCACACCAACTGGGATGGCGCATCAGTGGTGTGAATGGAAAATGTCATCGCCACACCTAGTAGGTGTGCAATTATCTATTGACTCGTCAATTAAAAGTAGATTATTACACTCGTGATACCTGCAGAATATGTTTAATTACACATGATATGCAAATGTTATCTCTTGTTTATTTCAGGGTTTACTACACTCTGGTCCTGGCGATCCATGTTTACCAGTTGCCTTCATTACAATAGAAATTAGGTCGTAATACCCTGCACTTGCCTGATGATTGGTAAACACATCCCACGTGACACAGATAACGGTGATTCAAAGTGCACCTAGTCTGGCACAAGTGCCGTAGTGACATCACCGCCACTTAGTGGCAAACGGAGATTGTTGTTGTCCCACATGATATAGGGAATGCATACCTGTCAACCAGAGGTCGCAACCGGGTACCCGATACCCGTACCCTACCCGATACCCGGCTACCCGTACCCGGCCGGGTACGGGTACCCGTTTGCGACCCTGGTGCGGCCGGGTATGGGTACGGGTAGACCGTGAGTCACTGGTGAGTAACCGTTTGTCACTCATTTCCCAACGTCTTGTCTCTTCTCACAATTCAAGTTCCTAGAATCAACCCACCCGCGCCTGCAACATGGCTTCATCCCAAAGGTCGCAATCAGGTACCCGATAACCGTACCCTATCCGTACCCGGCCGGGTACGGGTAGGGTACGGGTACGGCCGGGTACGGGTACGGGTACCCATTTGCGACCCTGGTGCGGCCGGGTACGGGTAAGGAATCAAAACCCGTTTGCGACCTCTGCTGTCAACCCATACGGTTTACCCGTATTCTTGGAAATGAAATTGATTTTAAAAAAGTTTTCTATTTATGTGTCTCCCTTGTGATGGGACTTTGTAGGATGAATGTTGAGATGTATAAGGGCACGGGGTGACCAGTAAGGTCTGAGTTGGTCTCTAAGAAGGTAGGCACTGGTAAGGGGTTGACACGTTTAGGAATGATAATTCAAATTACAATCGGGTTAGAGTTAACCCTAACAATAATCATCAGATGTGTACTTGGTGTAATCATTTGCTTTGTATTTAAATGGCGAAGCTTTTCGATTTAAAGCTTTCGTGACTGCAGGGATTCATCTTCTTGGTTCTTTCGGTAAAGTCACGTAGAAGGGAAGTAATAAAATAATAAAAATAAAACATAATAAAATAAGATAATTCTCACGACGTTTCGGCTACAACGCAAGCAGCCGTCTTCAGGTGTCTTCAGGTGACGGCTGCTTGCGTTGTAGCCGAAACGTCGTGAGAATTATCTTATTTTATTATGTTTTATTTTTATTATTTTATTACTTCCCTTCTACGTGACTTTACCGAAAGAACCAAGAAGATGGCGAAGCTTTGTAAATGGGTTAGGCGAATAGGCATGCCTTAGTGGGTCGCCACGAGAATTGGAGTGTGAGACACCTTGCTGTAATGGAACAATAGCAAGATCAAACAGAATCAGAATCTTTATTTAGACTGGAAGAATCCGATGAGCTATGAAGCTATTTTTCACAATGTCCAAACGAGACTGCACGAATAGGACAGTACAAAGGGGACGGTACAAACGAGACAATTTGTTCTTGATTGAACTCTCACCTCGAATCGTAACAATTCTTCAAACTTTCAGTCGTGTGAATCATTACAATGCCGACTGCTTACCAAGGCAATGGGAGCCACCTGTATTCACAAACACAAGCTGTTTGCACAGTGATGTCACTAATGTTACTCCTACAACGTAAGACACTCCCTGCCCATGTTCAAGTCTAGGCCTAAGCCCTTACTTTTTTCCTCTGCCTACGAATGACTTCTCTCTATAAAGTAAATGTGCACACATCTAAATGCTCTATAAATCCAAATTGTATTGTACACTAGAATGTTTCAGATGTTCCAATGGTTTATCATTTTAATTCAAACATGTTACATTTACGATAATTTTTTCAATTGTATCAATTGTTACCTAGTATTTGCTAGTAGAAACGCGTACGTATGATGCTTTAACAAAAGAGATGAAGGGCTGTTTCAACACTTCGTCTATGCCCCTTCAGGAGCAATGTTTTCCAGCAGAATTGTTTTCAAGCTTGCAAACTCTGCACTAATTTGGACATTCTGAGTGTCATCAAGTCAGGCCTGTCAAACAAAAGCTCCTGGAAAGCATTTGTCCAGAAGCCCCTGAGGCTATTGACCTATATGTTATCATATTGTTTGGTGTTTATTATAATTTATTTTGGCACCAATACATCACATAATACATCTCGTATATATTGTACATGAACTTAGCCAAAAATTCAATCTCTTTAAAGCTAATAATGTTCAATGTGATGTGAACCCGGCAACCTTAGTTTTATTCCCAGCCACGGCTATCATCAGTGGTGAGTGATATCTGAACTGGTCCTGGGCCTCCCTTTCACCAACCAACGTGGCTTTTGGACTATTTCATCCAGCAGTGGATTGGACACATTGTTGTAAATTCTCTCTTGCAAAAGAAGCTCATCTCAGTGGATTCTTACCTGGTCATAAACAAAGGTCATCAATCTATGGCCCTCCCTCTCTCTGTTCTGCATAAGGGACATTTCCATTAGCCCGATGCATAATTAAATGTCTAAACCAGGGTTAATTCGCTGAGCTCCACTGCCAATGCCACTGTTGAAAGTTTTCCCTGCATGTTGGCTGGAGCACGGTGCACGAGTAATGAATAAAACATAAATATCGAGTGACTCGCAATGAATGGCCGCCCTTGTCGGAACAAACCGTAGGCCAAGCGTCGTGATCGTGTTTACAAAAATAAACAAGTGAAACATTTCACCATGCGAACGCGTCATGGATCAGAAATGCGGTAACGCAACGCCGGGTTGGTTGGGCTCGTACATTTTGTTGCCTGCCATCTATGGATCAGTGGCCACACGCCATACCCTGCCATACTGGGAGCACATTCACAGAGTGCTTTTAGGGTGAAAAAAAAAATGTGTCAATTATCTGCCAACAGAGTTATCAGTAATTATGTATTTAGATGAAGAAATGTCCACTCAAAATTCTCTCCTCAGTGCACCCGTCAGAACACGTGCAAAAAATGGCAGGAAACTACTTCTGCAGTCATGATACCGATGGTGATGACACTGGTGATGACACTGACGATGACGACTGCTATCATGCTTATTGACGTCGATATTGACATAAACGATAATGGTTACATTGATGAGTGTCGTGCGCACGCCTGTCATTCCGCACTGTGGAGGCCAGGGTTGGTGGATCGCACGTGTTGAGTCGAGGTGCCATGATGAATCACAATGGCGTCGTGTGCAGTGGTCGTAGCCATGCGATTAATACTGTAAATGTATTAACCTAAAAAAATGCAGTCTGCCTCAAATTGGACGTTAAAGCTCCTTCAAAATTAATCGAAACGGAGTAGGCCATGTGTGCCGGCGTCACGATGCAATGTTTCCAAATAGCATAAATCACTTGAAAATAACTTATTTTTAAAGCCGCATTGCAACATCGCCCCCTACCAGCAGACGAATGCCCACTCAGTGGTTGGTGCTGCATTTACCTTGTGCCTGATAGGGACAGCTACCTCTGGGGGCCCCCTGCCATAGGCCTCCTTGAGATCGAGAGCATGGGGATAGCGGTATAAACATGAACCCTTTCCCATTACGAGGCATCTGCAGGCTGGGTCCCGTTCACCGCTGAATCTCGGAAACGTGCAAGCGAATAGCGTTCATTTTATTCAGAGGCATAGCGCCGTTGTTTTTAAAGGCATTGTACTCACCGCAGAGAACTGTAGCGACACAACCGCACTCTGTGATAGTTGGTGCCAAACCGTGCCACACGCCCTCCCGTACGGCGTTTTCCGATTTCGTTAGGAATCGATTCGATTCCGTCAATGGAACTGAATCAAAAGAAAAACTGATGACACACACGTACGTCATCGGAATGGGAAAGTGTTAAATTGATATGATGACATGATGCAGACACCCCCCGAGGAGGCTCTGGTTGTGGCGGACGTGCAGCCGCTGGCCAGGCTGGACAGCCAGGCCGAGGGGAGGCTCGTGCCGGGCTCAAGATCCATGATGCTGACGTCCGCGAGGGGTGGCGGCGGCACACGGGGGAGCAGCAGGGAGATGCCGCCCTGGCGCGCGTCGAACCCGCGGCCCGTGGACACCCTGCGCTACAACTATCTGGACAACGACGAGCCCGTGGACGCCACCAAGCTCGCGTGCGTCTTGTCGCCATGCCACCACTTCGCTGTCATGTACTCGGAGGGAGACGTAACCCAAAATACAAACAGCCCTTATCTTGTAGATACGTACCCAGGATATCGGCCTCGTGGTCCTCCTGTTGTAAACACCATCCAAGAGCACTCAATTCACCCAAACAAAAGTATTTTTTTTGTCCATTGAACAAAGTGTCTAACTCATTACACGTACGTTTTCATCGTCAACATTATGGCGTATCCTAGCCCAACAATCTCTTATGATGAA
Source organism: Lampetra fluviatilis (assembly GCF_964198595.1). Taxonomy (NCBI): domain Eukaryota; kingdom Metazoa; phylum Chordata; class Hyperoartia; order Petromyzontiformes; family Petromyzontidae; genus Lampetra; species Lampetra fluviatilis. The sequence continues at coordinate 29,760,539 of NC_136276.1, read as the reverse complement.
CCACGTTGGGAAACATGTTACCCAGCCTTGGTACGCATCTACAAAAGCCGTTTTATTTATGGGCTTCATCTTAAATTGTTGAGGAAGTCATGTCAATGATCCATACAGACGATCCAACTACTGGATCATTGCAATACCCTGTTGGTATTGTAGGGGTCGCCCCAACGTTGGTAAACATGGTTTATTGTATTTATAGCACTTTTAGGTGAACAGTTCTAAGCATCTATTTTAAGGATTTTAATAGACAGTAATTTGGTTCCCATGGCATTGCATGCAACACCTTCAGATGCAGGCAATTGATATCTCAACCTGCCCTGGGCTTCCCGCAGATCAGGGGAGACAAAGTTGATTGAGAACAAATGGTGCCGATGCCACCATCCCCTTGCACATGTGCAATATTGACTTTTGCAGGTGTTTATCGACGGTACATGCAGTGACAGACTTATTGGTGCCCCTTGCCTTCAACCCACACTGATCAGCATGGTGATGGCACCGAGAAGCCTTTGAATAAACGTGCTTTTACAAATGGCCCAACATCATATATCTGTTCTAGATTTGAAGTTTTCGTGACTGCAAGGGTCCATACTCTTTGGTTTTTTCGGTAAAGTCACGTAGGTAAAAAAATTAATAAAAATAAATAAATCACGACGTTTCGGAGGCAACACAAGCTTCCGTCTTCAGGTGGCACCGTCACAGCAAAACTACTGTATCAAGTGGCGGTGACGGTGCCACCTGAAGACAGAAGCTTGTGTTGCCTCCGAAACGTCGTGATTTATTTATTTTTATTTTATTTTTTACCTATGTGACTTTACCTAAAAAACCAAAGAGTATCACATATCTGTGTTTGTGTGTGTATACATATAGTGTAGCGGTGGCCAACCGGTGTCTCCCGAGCCGCGTGCGGCTCTTTAATCCACCACATGCGGCTCTATTGAAGGGGCATAACGTAGAACGACTATCACAATGGCAAATAATGTCCATCCATGTTGTACCGAAAGCCAGTCAATATATATACGAATATATATTCACTTCGCTCTTTGCAGAAGTCAGGGTAATCTTTGGCTCTTAGTCTGTTACAGGTTGGCCACCCCAGAGTGTGTAAATAGCAGCACTGGGGAGACAAAGGTGGCCAGGTACAGTGCAACTTACGTGATCATTCTGGCACCATTCTGGCCTCAAAAGGTGCTTGCCAACAGCACTTGCCCCAAAAGTCCATGTGAGCTACACAAGAGATCTTTGTTTTTGTGTCTGAACACCTCAGGCGGTGGAGAAGAGGGGGACCTGCTCCTGACATGGGTAGAACCTCCCTGGGCCCCGACTCACAGCCTCGCTCGACATCCGGAAAATTACGGAAAGCCCAGTCACTGGTGAGGGGATACGACAACCCAGTACTCGTCACATGACACCAGTAGGCCAGCCCAACACATGCAGCCCAACACATGCCACCAGTAGGCCAACCCAACACATGCAGCCCAAACCCATATCCTGACCCCAAACCCATATCTCCTTGACCCCAATCTTACCCAAGCTTCACCCTAATCTTCATCCATAGGAATTCATATTCTTTGGGTCTTTCGGTAAAGTGACGTAGATAGGTTCAAAGAAAATAAAAACTACGTTTTGATCGCAACACAAGCGGTTGTCATCAGGAAACGTCGTAGTTTTTTGTTATTTTCTTTGAACCTATCTACGTCAATTCTAGATTTGAAGCTTTCGTGACTGCAAGGATTCATATTCTTAGGTTTTTTCGGTAAAGTCACGTAGGTAAAACATTAAAATTAATGAAAGTAAAATAAAATAAAAATCACGACGTTTCGGAGGCAACACAAGTCTCCGTCATCAGGTGGGACCGTCACAGCCAGATTTGCTGCATCAAGTGAGGCAATGATTCAAGATGTAATCCCTTAAAAGCAAGTTGAGGGGGGAGGAGAGGGGGGCGGAGCTCATCAGAATGTGGTAGCCAATGAATGGAACGTATCGGGAGGGAGGGGGCTACCACATTCTGATGAGCTCCGCCCCCCTCTCCTCCCCCCTCAACTTGCTTTTAAGGGATTACATCTTGAATCATTGCCTCACTTGATGCAGCAAATCTGGCTGTGACGGTCCCACCTGATGACGGAGACTTGTGTTGCCTCCGAAACGTCGTGATTTTTATTTTATTTTACTATCTACGTCACTTTACCAAACGACCCAAAGAATACTTCAACCATAGCTTTAACCACATCCTGACACTGATCTTATAATGTAGCTCGACACCTCATCTGAACCATGACCTTACTAAACCTGATCCTAATATTTACCCAAAAACCCAACCCATATCCTAAACCTCACCTGAACATGCAGTTGTAAACATTGTAACCTTAACATGTAGTCTTAATACTGGTAGGAACCTCCTGGTTACACCAGCCCACAGGGGATTATTGTGTCCGTCCGTCCATCGTGCAGGGAGGGGCTGGGTGGGGAGGGGCTGGGTGGGGAGGGTGGGGCTGGGCGGGGAGGGGCTGGATGGGGAGGGGCTGGGTGGGGAGGGTGGGGCTGGGCGGGGAGGGTGGGGAGGGGCTGGGTGGGGCTTTGTGGGGAGGGGCTGGTTACCCCGTGGTGCCCTTATAAAACTCAACGTTTAACCTACTCACGCCGGCTTGTGCCCGCCCTCACAGTCGGCCATATTTGCAGAATACACTACGCCGCCGTTGACCCTGGCCATTGACCGAGCAACCCAACGTTCCTACCAGCTCCCTCCGCAGGAATGTGTTCAGAATCCAAACCCTGACGTAATTCTGAATCCTGGCCATAACATTAAGCCCGAGCTTCACCATGAATGCTTCTCAAAACACTAATATTGGCCCAAACTCTAATCCCACCCGAGACCATAACCCTAATCTGAAACCCAGACGAGACGCTTTCTTCCATTCTAATACAAACACTATTCCTAATACTAACCCAATCACTGAACTGGTACTTGAACCGCCCCCCCACCAATCCTAGGTAGCGCTGCTTTCCCTGGACAAGGCTGTCGCGACCAGCGGCAGACAGAGGCCCGCGTGGGCCGGGACCCGTGGCGAGACCCCTCCGCCACTCTTGGATGCACAACACAACGCCGGCGTCCGGCCTGCCCCAGCTCGACGCCCGCCCTCCGCCACGCCGGGCGGCAGCGTGGGTGTTAGGTGGGGGCTCGAGAGGGGCAGCCTGGTTCCGGGCCCCGAGGTGGGGCCAAGGGAAGTGGAGGGCGACCGAGCAACACTGGAGGAGAGCCTGGGGGTAGCGGTGACGCAGGATGTCGCGTTTACAGACATTCTCGCTGGACGGAGCCAAGGGGGTGAAGCAACAGCCAAGGGCAGTGCATGAAACATATAATGATGCGTAGTTTTTTTTTACGCGGTCGTTACCATGTCTTCTATTTTACTGATGATTGGTGAGCTATGAGAGATGAGTGTAGCCAGGATTTTGGATGTTAGGGCTGTAATGTTTCACCTTTCCAGCACAAGGTACATTTTTTGCCATAACTTTTTTACAGTATTGTTTGGTCCGTTAACCTAAATAACACTTGCATATCGTTTGCCTTTAATATGCGTAAATCATGTTCAGTGCTCACACGACTCGATAGCTCGGGAGCCTAAAAATGTATCTTAATCATTGAATTAATGCATCGTTAATAGCTTAATGGATTAAGTGAGGACTGAGCATGCACCTTGCAGCCATTTGGCAGCAATTTGAAATGCCAGTTTTTATTTAATTTCTATGAATTATTATATTCATTAATCACATTTTCAGATTGCAATAAAAAACTATTTTCTTCCTGAACATGACATTTTAAGCTCAAAACCAGACTTCGTTTTGTAGAATATAACAAGGTGAGACAAGAATTTTTAAGTGAGATCATTTATACAAACACAATTTGCTGGCCATTACAGGGCCCAATACTTCACTCTTTAATATTGCATGTACAATACAGCTTTGTGGCACTCAATTTTAAGAGCTAATGGGAAAATGCTTTCGATAAAAATAAAATACATTCTCTCACACACACACACTTTCTATTGAGTATTGTTATTATTAAATAACACAAAATGTGCTACCTTCCAAGTACAATAAGCGCACTGCTGGCCCCCGTGTTGCCCGTACAACCACCATCAAACCTTTTAGTTCTGCTGTGCTTCAGGTCGACCAGCCAGTCTTGAGACCAGATTTCATGCCCCCACTGCGAGTGTGGGCTGTCGTACTCCGATAACGGTCACGTAGTAAAACGTCATTTGAAAGCGGCACAAGATGGAACGCTGCCTGGCATATGCATGAGAGATCCGTGAAGGCAATGACAACCTGGGCAATCGTTGCTGGCATCACTGGCAAAGGTTGCGTATCATCAATCGCAATATTTTACCAAATCTGGGCAATTGTGATCACTGCTCGTCGAATGAGCAATTGGGATTGCAACTTCCCATCAGAGCACATGTCAAAAAACTCAACAAGGTGGCATGCTCTGTAAACCATCAAGGATACTTGGTAACCGTGTTCATTGGCCAGTCATAACTTGTTACTTTGCCTGTGGTACCAAGTTGCCACGGTTGCTTTGAGTGAATGTGTTTCTGTTGACGATTGCCCTAAACTTCTCAAGTGTATCACGGCCTTTTGGGAGACATCACACGCCATCCTCTGGCATTACCACCATCTTCGCCCCTGGCAGACCATTTCCTGAAGAACTACATATTGTCTACGACCATAGTGTTTGGGAAGAGTTCTTGCATTTAACATCAGGCAACTCAGCAGCATTAAACAAACCATGTCCTGCTAATGAGACTCGGAGAAATTAAACGAGAAGTTAAAGCTAGTCCATAGTTCGCCTATTTAAATAAATGCTGCTGAAAAATATGTTAAGAAACACGTAGGCTGAGAAACCTGAATCATATGTTAGTGTGCTGAAACACAGACCCTTTTCTGTTGAGTCACTTTTTTTTATTACTCTTTCCTGGTAAAGATATTTAGTCTCTGTTGAATGTTAGTGTTATATCTAGAATTGGAGACACATCACAAAAACTTCCTGATAAAGCTTTCCTTAATAAAGGTAATATTTTGGATGCTGTTGCTATGCTACTGAACTCCTATCTGCACAACCGGGTAACGATTGATGATTAACTGAAGTCAACATTGCTTTCTCAAGGCAGGTTCAATAAAACCACAGTAACACCTCTACAGTAAATGTGATACCAATTCCTTCCCTTCTTCAAAATTGATTTCTACTTCATCGGCTTTAAAGCCACAGAGTGAGGCACTGCCGATGGAAGGGATTCTTCACCGAGATGCACACACCCCACCCACTCCACCGCACAAACAGTCCCTGTATCCATAATTTCCTTCTCGGCTCCCGCCTCAAACACACTCACAAGCCTGTGTGTTGAGATGTTTCTAGTGATGACAGAGTTTTACATTTCCGTCAGAAAAATCCCAGTCCTTATTCACACACTGCTGCTCAATGCAGGATCGCCAGTGCCTCTATCGCTTGCTGTGCATAAGCTTCCTTCATAAAACGTGATCAAATGAGCTATATTCATTAACAAGTATATACGTATATAACACGCCAAATTCTAGATGTTCTATTAGTATTAACAGTTGTTTTTTTCTTCTTCATAATTGATTAATGCCTGTTCGAATTTAGTTTACAAATATAGCACCGTTAAGATTACACAAATCCTAACAAGATGGCCAGCCCACACATTTGGTTTACACTCGAATACCGGAGTTGTGAATGTTTTTGGTGCACGTTGCACATGTATGCACATACACACAAATACGTACACGCGCAAATGTGTATGTGCACACAATTACATGCAATGTATGTGTGCGCACAAATAGGTATCGATACGTACACATGCAGGTCCACACACAAACATGCACGAAGACACATGTGCACATACATTATACATGTGTACAGTATGTCTGTGCATGCATGTGTAAGGCACACGTGTACACATTTAAAATCAGATTAGCAAGGCGTGCATTTTCAGTGATAAAAAAAAAGTGATTACAAGTTAAAAAATAAACTTTTCTGGAGCTATGAACATTAAATAATAACCCTCAAACAAGTCTACACGATTGGCTTTGGAATTCCACGATCCCTTACAGGCCTTGAGCAGTACGAATTTGGCATCGGACTGTGTTCAGTGAACAGGGTTTTGTTGTTGTTTTTAACTCCGTGGAAGAGCGAGAGGAGGAACTGAGTGCTATGAGATCACGTGCGATCACGTGAAAATGCATTCACTATCACAGGTGATATAATGGGATCACGTGGTACCTTGTGATAATAAAGTGATGTCATGCATATCTCAGTAACATCAAGACACCGCAGCCTCCACCACCCTCCCTCAAAGGTCATGGGGATTACGATTACTAGATCAAGGATACAGTGTGATTTCTTTTAACAGTTAAAGCTACTTTTAATTTGTAATACTCATTGTTAAGTACACATTTTTTTTATGTTCAACTGAAAAGAAACATAAATCACAACCCTAACCACTTACTGACCCATAATGTCCTTTCCCCTCAGCTACAGTGCCTATTCACCAACACGTTTTAACTTAAACATGATTGTGTACATTCATTGTTAAATGTACCACCAGGTTTATTTGAACAGTAAAAAAATACGTCGTAATAGTTATATTGAAACTTTACCGTTAAACTCAAGTCGGTAATTTGGTTCACTCGCCTGTCCCAACTCTTATTGCTTTTCTAAGGACGAACGATAGCCCCCCACTGTCCCCCAGTGGTGTCGCCTATGATTGCAAGTGATCGCACGCAAACACGCTCACAAATCACGCACAACCAAAATCATTCTCGACCACGTGCGTGTCCACATGGACGGAACATTTGCTTGCATCCACTCATAAGCTCTCCCACACACACACTCGCACTAACATCCACGCATTATCACACGTACTAACATCCACTCGGCACATTAACAACACCGCACCTCTGATTAGCATGGTTGGCTATGTACGGTGCGAAAGAAGTTAAAAATACATACTCGCATACGTTCATAAAACACTCATTCACACACGCACGCTCACACAAAGGGACTCGCATTTCTTAAACAAGTACCAACATACAGGCACTCACAGGTACAACAACCGCCATTCGCCACTAAGTGGCGGTGACGTCACCACGACATGCACTCACATCCACTCGTACAGCAGTGAAACTTCTTGGTGCAACCAACGCAACCGATCGCCAACAACCGTCTCCCTTCTCCAGATCTCGCTTGCGCCGGCTTGCCGCGTACCTCAGTGCCAGGGACCACCGCTTCGTTCACTAGCACCCTGTCTCTTGTCACATCTGTGTCACTTCTGGTGCCGTCACTGCTGGCGCTGTTGAGACTGCGGGTGCCGCAGCGGTGGCGGTGTCAGTCGGAGCTGCGTAGCAGCACGGTGCGTGCGTTCACGATGGCCTTGAACGCGTCCTCCGAGCCAGGCGCCACGCTCTTGTCCGGGTGCAGCAGCACTGCGAGCTTGCGGTACGCCTTGTTAATCTCATCCCTATGCTCGCACGCACGCACATACATACATATTCAGTGCTGATGTTTACACACACCGCACTGGGTACTCATTTAAGGCAGAGTTCAGAGAGGCCCAGGACCGGTTCAGATATACGTCACCGATGTTGGCTGGGAGTGGAAATTAAACTCCGATCACCGGGTTTGTAGTTAAGTGTGTTAACCACTACTCCCCAACACTGAACGTATAGACACATACACAAATATATTTGTATGCAAAAAAGAGACATAAAAAAATAGTATAGTATACACACGTATTATTCATTTTTATGTGGCGGTGGTTAGCTTGTGGCTAAGTGACTTGGACCTAGCCTGGTCTCGCCTTGATTCCCGGGAAGGTACGGGGGGACCCAAGCAGATAAACCAGGCGAGGCCGGCCTGGTCCCGAGGCCACCAGGCTTGCAAGCGCATTTCCATTAAATACTAATTAATAATGAAAGCATCATAGTTAATGGCATCAATCAGGAGAAACACACGGTGTGCGATATCACGTGACGATGTCATCTCGTTTAGTTTTTTTTTACATTTATGCAGTTATAAGACCCAGGGTCCTCCCTTGGTCGAGGTCTGCCTCGCATGGTTGCACTGTCCAAGGCCCTGCACCTCCCTGAATAAGGAATCTAGGCAAGACCGTGGTAAGTCCAAGTCATTCATTTTTGGCCATCGCGTGTGACATTATTGCAATAGGTCAATATGCAATATTATTAATGATTTAGAGTTTTTTTCCCATGGGTTGGCTAATCCTCGGATACATTTTCGAGGTTGTCTACATTACTTAAAAATACAAATATTTTCATATTGTGTAATATATACAAACCATTGCTACTCTCCACTACAGACAGAATGAGCTCATGCATTAACGCTTTCAATATTAGTTGAAAAGCATATAAAAAAACAATGATTCTTGAAACGAATCATGATGTTGAATTACGACAATTCGTTGAAGTGCATGAAGGCTTAAGCAATCATTACATGGCTAAAGTCGAACCCTCAACTGGCTCTCAATCCAATCCTGGGTCAATTTTGATATCGTACTCAGTGCCTTCAAATTAACCATAAAATCACCCCTACCTAACTCTGCTCTTTCATCTCACTCTACTTCCCTGCCTCTCCCTTCTTACATCGACCCACTCCCCTCCACACACTCTCCTTCCTCTCCTCTCATCCCCTCCACGCACCCTTTTGTTGAAACCCCCCGGTCAACCTTCCCTCAGTGGGCAGTCGCTCAATCTCTCCTGCTGCCCCCAAATTCAAGAAACTCCCTTTCCCCATCCATCCATCTTCTTCTCTAACCAATGACCGACTGCGCGACCCGAGATGTGGTTGCATGTAGATGCTACATGGTACCGTATCGTATCTACAGTACGACGAGACACGACGAATTTCGAGTTGCGTCTTCCTTTAAGCAACAGCAGCAGCAGCGGCTGTGCGTGTCGAGGGCGTGGCGAGCACGTGACCTGCACCTGTTTGCCCCGGGTTTCAGCCCCAGCATCTCCCAGCAATCGCGGCTGTTGCGGATCCTGCGGATGGCGTCAGCCTGCTCCTTGGTGAAGCCCACGGTGACCGCTGGGGTCGGCCGCCGCCCGCCATTGTCGCACAGCTCCACGATCGCCGCAAACAGCGTCTGCGGCAGCGTTACCTTAGGTCAGCGTTTCTGCTTTAGTCTCGGTGTAGACGACGACAAACTGGTGAGATTTTGGTCAAGTCTTACATTTTCATTTAGTTATTAGTATTTAAGAAAATGCTGACTAATTGCACACCATGTCCAGTGCTCATTAACCCACAACACATGAGATGGTACTGTGACCAATACCGGCGAGCTTTGGGACACTTCTTGTAGCATCAATGTGTACCTAGACTTGCACAGGCACCTGAAACATGTCTCCGACGCCTTCTCCAGTCTGCGCCGATGTTTCAAAGTAGAGGAACCCACGGCTTTCCGCCCAGAGCCTCCCCTCACTGTCATCCACCACCCTCCTCCGTCCTGTCTCCACCTGCATGGAAAAACCAACAAACACAGAAACCTTGATTTAACCCAGACGATATCCACTGACCATTGGTATAGGGAAATATGAGAATCGTGCACTGTTGATATGTGTGCATGTGTGGATATGAGTATGTGTGTACATGTGAGGCAAGAGACCAGGGCTTTGAGTTGTTCTTCAAGCTTTTGGGATCACAATAATTCAGGATCTTAATGATTGTCAAGGCCCTGAATGTTAAGTCATGTGATCAGGAGTCAAGAGCCATTCCCTATTCATCATGGAGTTTGAGAAGCTCTCCATGACTGCACAGCAAAACATTTCCATGTGGTAGATACAGAAGGAGTCTGATTGATGCCTGTGTCGTCAAGGTTTGGCTCGCTACTGATCAACCATCTTGTACATGTTGATGACTTGTAAATCGCTGCTCACTCTGAGAAGTTGGGAAACTGCTGCCGAATCTGGAGCTTGCCACTAAAAAGCAAAGGCCTTACTCTCAGCCTCCACCCTGGGGATCAGTGCGTGTACGTGTGTCGGTGTGTCAGAGGTCGCAAACGGGTTTTGATTCCTTACCCGTACCTGGTTGGGTACGGGTAGCCGGGCATCGGGTAGGGTACGGGTATCGGGTACCCGATTGCGACCTCTGGGATGAAGCCATGTTTGCAGGCGTGGGTGGGTTGATTCTAGGAACTTGAATTGTGAGAAGAGACAAGACGTTGGGAAATGAGTGATAAACGGTTACTCACCAGTGACTCACGGCCTTCTCACTCATTGGTTGGGGCGAGTCACGTGCGGCTACCCGTACCCATACCCGGCCGCACCAGGGTCGCAAACGGCTACCCGTACCCGGCCGGGTCCGGGTATCGGGTACCCGATTGCGACCTCTGCGGTGTGTGCAGGAGTACACGTGCCAGCGAGTGCCCGGGCGCACCTTGTTGGCACACACCACCACCAGCACGTCGTCGGGCGAGCCATGCGGCCCCATCTCGTGCCGCATCTCGGCGAGCCACCCGTCCAGTGCGTCAAAGCTGTCGCGCGAGCCCACGTCAAATACCAGCAGTGCACCTTGCGTGTCCTTGTAGAACTCATTACGCACCTAACACACGCACGCACAAAGAAGTGTAAACACACGGACACGCGTGCAGGCACATACATATATACGTTACAATGTTGCGTATCCTAACATTGCACATTTTTCTGACCAACAAACCGCCCAAGCCCAGCGCATGATTTGTGCACATTGTAACTGTCATTTTCAATATTCACAAACCCGACCTTTTCAAAAACAGTGATATAATCTTAATCTCATGTACATTTTCTTACCTTTAAAGTGCAATAAAGACATTTCCCTTGCTTAAACGTTTTGTGCTTTACTGCTGCCCAGTTTGTGCATGGTCTAATTGTAATTTTCTATAGACGTTCACACATCTGACCTTTGCACATATCCGCCTATATATCAGTCCTCAGCAAGTCATCGACCATTGGAACAAATTCTGTTGGCAAGAGTCGATTAAGGCTGACACAGCACGAGGGGGTGGTGTGGCCGCCTTTGCCTCCATGGTAGTGACGTTTACACCCTGCACTAGGTACTCATTTAAAGCTGATTGGAATTTTTGGAGGCTGTTGACTAGTTCAGATATTTTACACTGCGCTAACCACTATGCAACTGCTCCCCACAAAAACAGACATGTACATGGAGATGCACGCACGGGAAACTTATTTTTCTGAAAGTTAACATCCCAATGCAGGATCCTTCTGAAACATTATTGAGATGGAGTGAGGCTTTCCTGTGTAAATACAGGACTATTATTATTAAAGCCGGAAACTGCACTCGTGTGAATGTATGTACGTTGAACTTTCACTCCGTACATAACCAACCGCGCTAATTGGAGGTGCGGAAAGAGGTGGTGGTGTGGCCTGCACCACGTACGTCTGGCCTCCTTAATCTCCCGATTGCCGATGGTCACCACACAGCACCAGTTGCTCATTAGGGGGCAATTTAACCTCGGTAGGGTCCAGGCTAGCAGCAGAAACAAACTGATACTGGTGCTGTTGTGTACCATTGTCAGCAATCCAACTTGGGGATGCGGCACTTGACTGGACTCACTTCGTAGAAAAACGGGTGTCCAGCCATGTCGAAGATGTTCACCTTCACTTCCCGGTCTCGAACGTGGACCCTGGATGACATAAAGGGAATGGTCTGTCAGTCTATTGTCGAGTGACACCATCAGGGACCGGTTCACCAGTCCGTTGACTGGGGGTTGCTTTAGCATGCTGGTAAGAGCAGGTTGGTGAAGTGGTGGGCTCAGGACCAGTTCAGGTATCACTCAGGTACATGTTGTTTATGTCGTTTATTGTGAAAATTCGGTCACAGTTCCTATGATCACTGTTACATTGTTTTTATGGCTTTATTTTGTTGATTTCGAAAACGTATTTTTGGTTTGGCCATGTTTGTTAGTTGTAGTACGGAGTTAGACTGATGGCCTTAATCTAAGTTGTCTTGTGGTTGTTGTTTGATTTCCATCCCACTGGGATTTTTGCACACAGCGTTGGTGTACGGTGCTTTTTCTGCAATATTTTGCTGTCTTTTCTTGGATTTTCTGTTTGCACATAGTCACATATTCATGAACAAGAAAACATCTTATAGTCACATATTCACTTTAAGATGTTTTCTTGTTCATGTTTTTGATTTTTGTTTGTTGCGGTTGCACCCGATTTAAGAGCCGAATGGCTCACAGGGCTATACCAAATAAATGAAACTGAAAACTGAATATCAGCCATGGCTGGGAATCGAACTCTGGTAGCTGGGTTGATAGACCAGCGCGCTAACCACTACACCACCACTACTCAGCCCTCCTGGAATCAGTGACATTGCCGAGCGCGTTTCCATACTGCTTGTAAAATGAAAAGGTTTCTATTCATAATTTAAGTTATAAAGTATACAATATGAATGTTATGAGGATACACAGTTACATTATTACAACATATATTTAAATATAAAATAAAGCTTATTAATCATGTAAATATTCTAATGCCAGTAACTGTTCAATTGTAATAGTAGCTTATCTACAATACAATGGAGATCAATGGTGCTCAACTTTATATACTCTGGGGGTGACTCTCACTTGGTGACTCCGTAGTCGATGCCGATGGTGGCCATGTACTTGTGCACAAAGCGCTTTTCACAGTATCTCTTGATCAGGCAGCTCTGCACAGAACAACACGCACAAGGGACGAGGAACACGGCAGAGACGGGGGTTGGCAGACGAGGCAGAGCTGGGGGCGGTGACATGGCCGCGAGCACGTTTTCCTCTTGTTGCAGAGGTCCACAGTTCAAGCCAGGCACCCGCCCTGATTGATACTGCCGAGTGTAATTTACATATGTATGTATTTATGTTGAACTTCTTTCGCACTGTATGTAGCCAACCGTGCTGAAAATAAATAAGCGCCGCCTGTTTCACAGTTAACGTTAAAGATCGCGTGAACATGAGTAGGCCGTGTGTGCCGGCATCATGGTACAGATTTACCAAATCTGATAAATTACCGTACTCACAAAATACTGAATTGGGAAGCCACAAAGCAGTATCTCCCCCTATTGGCAGACTAATGTCCACTTTCTGGCTGGTGCCGTTTTCCCCTTGTGCCTAAGCCACAAAGCAGTATCTCCCCCTATTGGCAGACCAATGCCCACTTTCTGGCTGGTGCCGTTTTCCCCTTGTGCCTCACAAGGACCGCTGCCACTGGGGGTCCCTTGCAACAAAACACCTCGTATTGCAATGGGATGCACGGTGTAAATGGTAAATTATCATAATGAAGCGAGACTCTGGTGGTGTTTCCATGCCTATCAATAGGGCCATTCATAAATGATCAATACTCATTTTCAGATTCTATTATCGATTCCAAACCTGATGAAATCGTGAATATAATCGGTAAAATTTTCAGCCGGAGCCATTGTAAGACACCGGTAGCAGGTCTCATTAGTGAGTGTGGCATGTTCACACAAAGACGCGCACACAGGGCAGGACTTTTATTTATACCGTTAGACAGTTAAAGACTTGCAGCAACCAATCTATGTTTTAATATTTCCATGCAATTATCAATCATGCTGAAAAAAAGTAAATTAACGATAGTTATTGGCCTGCATGATGAGACTGACACCCCTGTGATAATACCTTGGTAACACGATGATATTGGGACCGTATTCTTGGTTCTTTCGGTAAAGTCACGTAGAAGGGAAATAATAAAATAATACAAATATAAAACAATAAAAATCCTCACGACGTTTCGACTGGGTATCGGTCCCAAAAGATATTGGGACCGATACCCTCGTGATGAACTCTAGGAACGAGATGCTCTGGTAATTCCAGTGGTCTCAATGAGACCCTCCCAATTAGATTCCACTGGTGATGAAATCTTTTGGTCACCTTGCCGACCTCCGGGTTGCCCATGCTGATGACCTTGACACGAAGGCTTTTGCGCACCTCCTTGCGCTTGGCCAAGTTGTGTGAGTCCATCGCCTCCTCCTGGGCACAAAGTTTGAGTTACTGTATTTAAAATGTACCAGCTTCCAGGAAAAACAAGTATTTCCTTATTCTTACATATTAATAACAGTACAATATTTTTCGAGCCTTTTATAGACTCTGGATATCATTCAAGCTATCACAAACAAGGAGCTAATAAACACATTTAGAAACGAAAGCACCAATTACAACAATGAAAGAGACACGCGAAGATTACATAAAAACATTACCTACATTAGAATGGGTGTCAGAGCGAGTGGCACATAGATTAACTGGCTCTGGCTCCTATACAAGTGGCGTATAGACCCAGTGGAACACATGCCGAGTAACAAATAGATTGACCGCTGAGCGGATTGTGTCACTTGCAGAGCCAGGTTCCAGGTCAAATACCTGAATGCAAGACGCACCTCCAACTTTTGCATTTAAACATCGTTAAAGAACTTCTTATAATGGAGGCAAGTTTATGCTCATTTAGTTCGTTACGTATATTCCCCACAATGACGTTCATTATTATGCAGTATCCATTTTTAATTTGAATTTCAATAAATCTGTCAGTTCAAGCTTCAGTGCTGATGAGACACTGGAATGTCAAAACTCCTTTACAGGTGTGCGTGTGTTGAATGGCGGCTGAATTTATGCACTCACAGAAGGGGCCGTGTTGTTGATGGGACGTGTACATACTTTCGTATTTTGCACGTGGAGGGACACACACGCGAACGAGGCGTACCGCTTATTACACTTTTGCGATGCCGAGTGACAAGCGCTTATCCGCACTGACAAATGCAATCAACGCCCCACGCGTATCCGCGCTGCGGAATCAAACCGCGCGGCCTACCTCACCCCCCTTGCCAACGGGGCCTGCCGCTCGCCTACGCCTCGGCCCGACTCCCTTCACGTCCGCGACCCGCCCATGGTCTCCTCCGGCCGCCGCGCAAGCTCGTCCCCGTGTGTGTGTGCTTCTCGCTCGTCGCTGCGCGAGCATCCGCCGCTGACTGGATGCGAGAGAAGACTGCCAAAGCCGTCGCCGCCGCTACCACGGGACGCAATCGGCCGCCACCACCGCCGCCGCCGCCACAAGGCGGACTCAGCATGGGGCGACGTTCGCGCGCTGCACTTTCGTGGCCCTGGAAGGGAGGGGGCGTGGTCAATGCGATTTAGCGAATTTGTTTGGCAATGTTTCAAACTCTAAGGTTTTTTCGGTAAAGTCACGTAGATGTAAAATAAAAATAAGTAATAAAAATAATAGAAATAATAATAGAAATAAAATAATAGAAATAAAATAATAGAAATAATAATATAAATAAAATAATAAATCACGACGTTTCGGAGGCAACACAAGTCTCCGTCATCAGGTGGGACCGTCACAGCTAAATTTATTGTATCAAGTGAGGCAAAATTCCAAGAAACAAGCTCTTAAATACAAGTTAAGGGGGAGGGGCTTCTCTGAATGTGGTAGCCAATGAATGGAACGTGTTGGGGGGTGGGCGGGGCTTAAAGATAACTGTTTCGAGTTCAATTCTAGATTTGAAGCTTTCGTGACTGCAAGGATTCATACTCTTAGGTTTTTTCGGTAAAGTCACGTAGGTAAAAATAATAAAATAATAGAAATAATGATAGAAATAAAATAATAAATCACGACGTTTCGGAGGCAACACAAGTCTCCGTCATCAGGTGGGACCGTCACAGCTAAATTTACTCACTTGATTCAGTAAATTTCAAGTTTATTTATTAGGTGTAGCCCTGTGAGCTATTCAGCTCTTGAATCGGGTGCAACCGCAACAAACAAACAAAAAACATGAACAAGAAAACATCTTAAAGTGACTATGTGACTTTGCGCAAACAGAAAATCCAAGAAAAGACAGCAAAATATTGCAGAAAAAACACCGTACACCAACGCTGTGTGCAAAAATCCCAGTGGGATGCAAGTCAAACAACAACCACAAGACAACTTAGATTAAGACCATCATTTTAACTCTGTACTACAACAAACAAACATGGCCAAACCAAAAACTTTTCGAAATCACGAAAATAAAGCCATGAAAGCAATGTAACAGTGACCATAGGAACTGTGATGGAATTTTCACAACAAACGACATGAACAACATTTACCACCAAAACCCTGCAGCCATAGCTGGCTGCATGAGTCACTCCACAACAGCAGGAGCATCAGTCGGAGTATCAAAAATTTCAATGCACCTTTAAGATGTTTGATTGCGTGCAATGTTGTTGTTTCGAAACTTTGAATTTGTATTGCTATGTGTGTTGAGACGTTTTGGCGCTGTTGTTGAAATGAGTGGCGAAATTATGCGATATTATGGTATTCTTGGTTCGTTCGGTAAAGTCACGTAGAAGGGAAATAATCGAAACGTCGTGAAAATTGTATTGTTTTATTTTTATTATTTTATTACTTCCCTTCTACGTGACTTTACCGAAAGAACCAAGAATATGAATCCCTGCAGTCACGAAAGCTTTAAATCGAAAGATATTACGGTAATTATACGTTTCTAACGAGCAGCGGTTGTTCTGCGTGCAACAGATTCTTCGAGAATAATTTGATTGACATCCTTTATACAACCACGTGGGAGAGCACATTGAGATTATCTTATGAGATTAAAGCTGTATATTTAACCCACTTATAGTTTGTCTTGTGACTAAGTCACCATCTGGGGACCCTTTGAGGTTGTCTCTTGTGATTGAAGTTCTATATTTAACCCATGGGAGAACCCATTGAAATAGTCTGTCGTGATTTGCCCCATATATTTAACCATGTGATGTCCAATTGAGATTAATTATTTATTGTAATTGGCATATTTCTATACAACCAGAGCCATTGATATTCGTTGTATCTAGTGATTGATGTCCCTTATTTACCACAGAGCTGGGATATGCGATTAAGTAATCGATTACTCTGCAGATTACGGTTAAACGAAGGTACTGATAGACAGACATCGTTGAGTACTCGATTACTTAAACGATCGGATGTCCCAGCTGTAGTTAAAAGTGAAACCCATCGCCTTTATAGAACGGGGTCGTGGGGGAAACGGCGAAACCCACCGTGATTACGACTGTAAGATGTTTGCACGGTGAGGTCATTGCCACTCCACGTCATCGTGGCTTTGCACAAAAAAGCCACTTTTTACCAGTTTGGGACATTTGCAAAGAGCTAAGGGTAAAACAAAATTGTAGCAAAAAAATGTTAGCTTCATTTTGACTTAGCCTAGCATTTACCGTTAATTGTTTCACGAGAGAGAAAACTCTGCTCTGCACACAAGTGTTTTAATACACAATTAACAGTGATTTAGTGTTTAGTGAAAATGATGAACTAATCTAGATTTGTTGGCTGAATATAATGCAGTTTCAATGTAAGGCGATGCGCCGTTCTTATTATAATTATATTTCGACTCAAGATTAGTCATGATCCTCCTCGGCCGTGTTCTGTCAACTGCTGGATGGACTCCCCACGTCGTCGTTCTCGCTCACAGTCCCGCAATGTCACAACAATCAATTTCGCAACTGGACACGAGCCAATCTCATCACGACATTTCTGTGGTGTTTATCCTGTTGGGCATGCCCCCTCCTTAACATCACCACTCACCCATCCTGTCCGGGTCCACACACATTCCTTCACATTGAGAATGTGTTTATATTGGTAGGAACCTCCTGGTTCCACCAGCCCACAGGGGATATTGTGTCCGTCCGTCGTGCAGGGAGGGGCTGGGTGGGGAGGGGAGGGTGGGGCTGGGTGGGGGGTAGGAGGGGTGGGGCTGGGTGGGAAGGAGCTGGATGGGGGGTGGGGAGGAGCTGGGTAGGGAGGGTGGGGCTGGGTGGGGGGTGGGAGGGGTGGGGCTGGGTGGGGAGGGGCTGGGTGGGGAGGGGCTGGTCACCCCGTGGTGCCCTTATAAAACTCAACGTTTAACCTACTCACGCCGGCTTGTGCCCGCCCTCACAGTCGGGCATATTTGCGGAATACACCACGCCACCGTTGACCCTGGCCATTGACCGAGCAACCCAACGTTCCTACCAGCTCCCTCCGCAGGAATGTGTTTATTCCCTGATATATGCGTTTCTGTTTCCACGTCTCTGTGTGCATATTTTCAAGGAAGAAATCGTGTTTCTTTGGCTTTTCAGTTCATTCTTGTTCACTGTACCCATGTTTCTGATCCACGTTTAAATAGAAAAACAAACGTAACACAATCGTCAAAAACATTAACTTAAAAGCAGAAATATAGAAGGCAATGTTATTGTAAAGCCACGGTGTTGTTGAAGGATCTTTTGCGGTTTTGTTGTTTATTGTGCTTGTGCCCCACTACCAAACACGGTGTGTTGCTTGTCATGATCACATTCAGTTTTGCAAGAGTGCTCCATCCTGCTGTCGCTTCTTTAGTTCATAATTGTGATCCTGGTGTGCCTTCAATAACTCTCCGAGGCACACATACTGTACTCAAATGTCCTCTCTAGTTGTGGCCTTCAACACTTTATCTTAATTTCACCAAACTTGTGAATTACTTTTGTCTTTCCTGTGTTTATCTTGAACCCCACTTTGCACCCCTCTTTTTTATCTCTTCAATCATTTCCTGCAAATAATTTTCATTGGTTTTTCACATAGATAAATCAGCAATTTTGAGATGGTTACTATTTTCTTCACGTATGCGTTTGCCTTTCTTCAATCTATTTTTTGGAAAACTGCAGATTGTCGGATTCTACGCAGAAGATTACCACAGACTGGTGCCATGCAAGTTCCACTTTAACAGAGGCATGTCGAGGGCAAAGCTAATTACAGTGGGAATACAAGCAATATAGGTAACACAAACAATGTAGGTCATTACGGCAGCTGATAATGAACGAAATCTCAGCAACATTTTGAAATATCTAGATAGTCCATGGGACGTAGCAGAAATCGGCACCACCTACAGGAGAACAAACTTAAATTGTACCAATTTCTTAATACAGCGAATAAGAGTGATGCATTTGATAAGCCCATTCATTTTAAATGGATATGACATAACTCACTATTGTTGGCCACTTAAAGAAATTGGAACCAGAAATGTTATGTCACGTCAGGTGGTGACCGATAAATGAAATATCTTTTATTGGCTCATGGATATAGAAGAGCAAAGTGATTAATTGGATGGCATCACTTCAATGCAAAGTGAGGGTGAGTGCAGTTAAAGTGGGAGGTTAACGGCAAAGAAAAGTATATGAAGCCACAATTGTAAATTCATCGACTCGTGCATAGAATTTCACGATTCAAAATAAGCAGACAATACACCTCATTCACATCAAGTGTATCTGTCCCTCCACATATAATAATCCGACATTTTTTTCAACACTTCACATTAGCCACACGACCTTTTGGGAGTGCACAATCTCAACAGCACCGGTTCAACGCATACTCTTTGTTTTTTCGGTAAAGTCACGAAGGTAAAAAATTTAAATGAATAAAATCACGACGTTTCGGGCACTAAGTTGTCCCCACCTGAAGAAGGACGCTTGTGTTGCGCCCGAAACGTCGTTATTTAATTCATAAAAAATTTTTACCTACGTGACTTTACCGAAAAAAACAAAGAGTATGAATCCTTGCAGTCACGACAACTTTAAATCGGTTCAATGCAAACAAAACTCTGGACCGGTTTCGACTTTCAGGGTCTCATCAGCAGATGTTATAGGCACGGACCCGCCCTTTATTGTATTGGGTCTTAGTTCGACGGAAATCCGTCTCTATTTTATCCATAACACCACGTAATTATGAGCGTCGTTGTAGAAATAAATTGCAAAATAAATAAACAGACTCTGTCTCCCAATATTAAAATGTTGACAAAAGCAAACTTTGACGTCATTGGGAGTATCGCGCGATGACGTCACGCCGGCCGGATCGCATCGAGCGGAGTGACGTCATGCGGGTCAACTTCGTAGTCCGCGAGGAGTGGGGTCAGGATCGTCAGTGCGCGATGACGTCACGTCGGCCGAGCCATTTCGCCCGTTGATGGCACGCGGTTGGGTCAGGATTGCCGTGAGCGATGACGTCCGCGGGGGGTGGGGCCAGGATCGTTAGTGCGCGATGGCGTCACGCCGCCAAGCCGTATCGCGCGATGACATCATCGCGCTCGGCGTGACGTCATCGACAGGACGTGGGGGGGGTCGCATCTTGAACGGCGTCGCGAACGGATCCATCTGTCGTTGAGTTTCAAGCCCCTCCGAGTTTTGTTTCTTCGCGAACTTCGATCGAGACGCCGTCGCGATGGTGTGCGGCTTTGGTGAGTTTGGGATACGAGGCCTCGCATAACATGACACAATAAGCAGCGGTTCCTTGCTGGCGCTCGCTCGCTGTGTTGATGCCATCGGGGGGGAGGGCGCCTCGCCTACACGGAACCTCGGGCCTAGCAAGCGCTCCCGGTTTAAATCGCGACTTGAGGCACGACAATAACAATACAACTCGGCAACCTTAGTCAATAGCACTGGCGTTTCGGTGGGCCTTCCCCTTCGCACATGTAACTTACGACGGCAGTACAGCAGTCGTACGTGCGGGTGTAATCGTTTGATTGTATCTCCAGGCGCGGCAATTGAAACAATGGGGCGGCAGGTTCCTTAGCCCAAGTCGCCGCTACCGCCTGTCTGTCCCTCCACCCTGTAGTTGCAATTAGTACGCGGCAGTCGATCGGAATGGTTCGTGTGTGTGTGGGGATAAAGTGTGAGTACTCCCCACCTCTCCCATGACGTCTGTCATGCTGAAAAGTATGACCTGTGTTTTGATTTAGTGTGCTGATCTTAAAGATGCATTGAAAAATGTTGATACTCTGCTGTTGTGGAGTGACTCATGCAGCCAGCTATGGCTGCTGGGTTTGGTGGTACATGTTGCTCATGTCGTTTGTTGTGAAAATTCCGTCACAGTTGCTATGATCACTGTTTCATTGCTTTCATGGCTTTAGTTTGGTGATTTCGAAAAGTTTTTTGGTTTGGCCATGTTTGTTTGTTGTAGTACGGAGTAAGACTGATCGCCGTAATCTAAGCTGTGTTGTTGTTTGACTTGCTTCCCACTGGGATTTTTGCACACAGCGTTGGTGTACGGTGTTTTTTCTGCAATATTTCGCTGTCTTTTCTTGGATTTTCTGTTTGCGCTTAGTCACATTCACTTTAAGATGTTTTCTTGTTCATGTTTTTTTGTTTGTTGCGGTTGCACCCGATTCAAGAGCCGAATGGCTCACATGGCTATACCTCATGAATGAACTTGAACTGTCCATCGTGGAAGAGTAGACCAAATACCCTCGAGAATTCATCTCTCGAGCGCTGTGTAGTGAATGCCCTTCCGTCATCAGTGGCGTGAGCAAGACGTTGCACGGCCGCACCTTTAACGTTTTGTTGAATGTCGTTGTTACATTTTTGTTAATTGTGAATTAAGCATGTTTTAATAGCACCTTCGATTAGCACGGTTGGTTACGTACAGTGCGAAAGAAGTTCAACATACGACAATTACATACAGTAATCAGTTGTAATAGTGATAGTATCTATTTCAAGTGGATCAGGGAATTAACACAAATCGGAGATAATGTTGAACGAATGTCAAGCGATGGTGACCAAAGGCCTACTCTTCCACGATGGCCAGACGCCGTGATAGAGGTGTGGGTACCCACACTTTACCCCACCGTAACAGCGACCTGCTGAACGGTGGGGGTGCTCCCATTTATGTTGCTGGGTGGACGAATGCGTGGTCTCAGGGTGAACGGTGATTAAATATACACAGTACTTGTATCATTTTTACAACTTCCGTGCTGGCGAAGTTTGAATTAAACTTGGCGACGTGTGAATTGAAAAGTTCATTGCGCAACCAAGTTCAAGTTCATTTATTAGGTATGGCCCTGTTGTTGCAACCGCAACAAACAAAAAACAAAAACATGAACAAGAAAACATCTTAAAGTGAATATGTGACTTTGTGCAAACAGAAAATCCAAGAAAAGACAGAAAAATATTGCAGAAAAGACACCAACGCTGTGTACAAAAATCCCAGTGGGATGCAAGTCAAACAACAACAACCACAAGACAACTTAGATTAAGGCCATCAGTCTTACTCCGTACTACAACAAACAAACATGGCCAAACCAAAAAACTTTTGGAAATCACCAAAATGAAGCCATCAAAGTAATGAAACAGTGATTTACACGGCTGCAACAGCAGCCCACTTATTTAAAATCTACCTCGTGTTATAATACGGCAGTGACATCACTGTGGTTCTTTTGAGGGCTGTTGAGACTAGTTTCAAGGAAACTCAGAGGCGGCTTTGGCTGTGGGCGATGTCTCGGTGTCTCGGGACACGGTGTTACACAACTCATGACTTCGTGCGGAAGTGCTTCTAGCCTGTATACAGAAGCCGCCATAAGCCAGTGATGGACATTCCACATTCCTGTGGCGGGAGTTTATCCATAGGACATTTGCAGTGCTATTAAATGACATTAGGCGGTGGTTGTGTGTAGGCGTAATGTGCTAATGAGGCCCACACCTTTCTTTTAAGCTCGCCAACGTCGGTTGCGCAAACAGGATATTTCGACGGACAGGTTTAACTCCTATTCTTAGGTTTTTTTTTCGGTAAAGTCACGTAGGTAAAACATCAAAATTAATGAAAAAAAAAACCTAAGAATATGATTCCTTGCAGTCACGAAAGCTTCAAATCTAGAATTAAGGTTTAACTCCTGTTATCTCAGAACAAAGTGGTTCTTATATATTAATAAGAATAGGTTTTACCCTTCGTAGAGCGGAGAGCTTTGTGTGATTTGTTTACCTTTCTTGTACTTTGCACTCCTATCGTGTTTTTGTATTGTTGTAACGTTACTCTTTGTTTTTTTTTGGTAAAGTGACTTTACCGAACAAAAACAAAGAGTGTGGATCCTTGCCGTCACGAAAACTTCAAATCTAGAATTATGTTGTAACGTTATTACCCGCCCCGACTGGACATGTGTGAAAAAATAGTTTTATAGCTCATCCGATTCCTCCATTCTAAATAAATATTCAGATTGTGCCCACTACTGGAGGTGGAGCGTGTGTCAGTGACCAAGTGGCCCCGATCTCGTCATAACTCCGAAGCAAACTCCGAGGATTGTGCCTGGATAGTGCTTAGCGGGGCAGCCACCATGCATAACCGGTGTTATAGGCTGTGGGCATGTTTTATGGGCAACAGAGGGTAGTACCACAAACATCCTTTATTGTACTCCCATGTCAAGTGCGCTCCCCACCTTTACCAACCCACACAGATTATTGTGGTGTAAGTGCTGTATGCTCTGTTATGTAATGGCCCATAAAACTGTATAAAACATAGATATACATTATAACAATATGTATCCCAGTGTAATATATGTATTATACAATTATAACAATGCTGTGGGGTTGAGCGATGGCGCAATGGTTAGCGCGCTGCATTAAATCCGATTACCTGAGTTAGTCCTTGCCATGTCTGACATCAGTGGCAAGTTATATCTGTACTGCACCCCCATCAAACTACACTTACCATGGTGGTGAAGTATGACAATACAAACTGGCTGTTACCGACACGGCATTCATCCAGCAGTGGATTAACATAGGCCTGTAAAAGATTACATTTATGTACAGTCTAGTATATTTAGAGACAACTACAGCAGTGTTAAATATTGCACAGTATCGTGCAATGATGTGACTATTTATAAATGTAGCTATATACAACACATAACTAACAGAATTTGAATAAACGAATACAATGTTGTCGCACGCATATATTTTAGGCTGAGCTCAAATAGAGTCTGACAAATAGTTTATAGTGTTATATGGGTCCTCAATCATTAGAGCTCATCAGTGAAACAAGCCTAGGCATGATAATTGGTTTTTTACCCTTATATCTGGCAACAAAACTGACACCTTTTTTTACAAGGAGTCATGTTTACATCGACCACAATACCTGCAGTCATAATGCAATAAATTAAAAAAAGGTGTCAGTTTTGTTGCCAGATAGAAGGGTAAAAAAACAATTATCATATTTTACTGGCAAATGGGGTTCCAATGGTGTAAAAGCCTAGGCATGTTGAATATTGAATACTGTTGACATTCAACAATTGTCCTTTTTGTTTAGCTACGTGCGCCCTGAACAAGTCGCCAATGACTTGCCTCTCGGTTGACACTGACACTGCCCACATTGCACCTATGACTAATTTTACATCAGACTTGGGCCACGTATGCATCCCAATTGCTACCGACAGTGACGCTCATCGTAGGCAGGAATCCAACCAGAGTCACTTGTAGATCATTGCAGTACATGAACTAAAACCGCACCAGTCTGCCGCATCTAAAACATACAGAGTAAAACTACCGTGGCTTGCCAGAGTAATCGATGGCGAGAGCCCTGGTCTGGATAGCTGAAAGGTCTGGCGAGCAGCAAATGCATATTGAAAGATATGTAACAAAAACAATGACATCATACGTAAAATGTCTATGTGATAAAAGAAAACATCAGTATGTAGCATATATGCATTTTACTGTACAAACCTAAACACAAAAAATACTGTTATTGTGTGTTTCAATGTACTGTAGTTATGTCAAATGGTGGGGTCGATGATTGGTCCGATTATATGTTAAACTCTCCCGTCCCCCACCACTTACATTTTAAAATAAACAAGGAAGAAAATAATTCCTATGCATGAATTCTGTAACCTTTTCAATATGCCGTTGTGTTTGCAAGTATCAGTACTAATTTAGATCTACAAGGCGCCCTGGCAGAAAGATTACGGATATCGAGAAATGGAGAGAGGCCCTTTTATATACGTAGTGGGGGGTCTTCAGTCGGGACTTAAACGTCTCCATCGCCGATGAGTTCCTAACCTCCAAGGGGCAGGGAATTCCAGAGCCTGGGTGTATGGTGATGCAAGCCCATTTAATGCCTTAAATACAAGGCTTTTAAAAACATGCATATTATCAATTGTATGTTTGTTGAACTTGTTTCGCACCGTATGTAGCCAACCGTGCTAATTGGTACGGATCAGAAACAAATAAGCATTAATAAAATAAAAAGAAAGTGTGCAAAGAATGGTTCGTTTTTAAAGAAGCGCAGAGAAAGGTGTTCACTTAGAATTACACTGACAGACAGAATAAGTAACACGTGAATCAGAATGTACGAAAGTTAAGAGATAATTTGTATCTTTGTAACAGTGCCTAGAGTATGATGATAAAAGCAGAGAGATGCATGCTTGGAATGACACTGAGAGGCACATAGATTGGGCTCAACTTATATCCGAAACATATTGGTGTTCATACAGCAGTGTATAGACCATAGCTCATAATAATGTGCGCATTGTGCCTGTCACAGTCTCCTTTAAGATCTCTTCCCTGGGGAGGTGCGAGGACCCAGGCAGGGAAAACTGAGCCTGGTCCTGGTGGCACGAGACCTCAACTTTATTATGAAATGAATGTGTTCATTATTACGTCACACGTGATAACATCAACTTGTTTATAAAGAATATATAAATTTAAGCATAAAAGCAGTTGAGGTCTAGATGACATGACATCAGCTTTGGTGTGCGACTTTAGCATTGTTTAAGAGGACCATGTCATTAACGATGAGTGAGTTCATTAATATTTCATGGCAAACCCTTTGGTAAATTTGCCCAGTCTATAGATCAAGATGTCATCATAGCCAAAGTCGTTGATGTCACCAAAATTCATCACTTAGCCTCCGACAGACTCCACAGCTCCTGCACAGTAAATATGCGACCACCAGCCACAATCCAGGACCACCATCTGGTTTTAAGTTTTTGCCTTGGTCGCTCGACTCGTGTCGACCATTCCAGTGTGTGTCTCGATAACTGGTTGTCCATCATCCTTCACACATGGCCCACCCAGCACAGCCATGTTTTCCTAATCATATCTACAACACTTAGCTACCATGTTTGTTCCGGACTTGTGCATTGCTTATCCAGTGTTGCCACGAAATTCCTCGCTTCCGTTTCAGACACCAGTGCCCTAATGCCATCAACTCTTTTCCAAGTTACTTAGTGTCCATTTCTGTGATCTGCACAGTAACACAAATAGTGCCCCTTCCTAAAATGGTCAAATATCATCGATAGGGCAAGTGCTGAATAGCACCATAACTAATAACCCCCTTATATACATGTGATCCTCACTTCACACAGACAAATGGACAGAGTTCTGAGATCAATTGCCACTGATGCAAGTCGTTACCGGGAATTGAGTTTGGGTTGCCGGGTTCGAAGCACAATGTGCTTACCACTACCACCACTCCGCCCCGCTAATGTATTAAGTGCATTTAATCAATCTTGCGCACTACTTAGTTAACATCTCATATTATGCATTTGATTTTTTTTGCTGTAAACGGCCGTGACTGACTGACTAATGTATATTCTGGTGATATTCTACGTGACTTTAAGGGTTAGAGACTTTAACATGTGTAGTCGCAAAGTGTTGCTAGCCACATTTCTTTGTTGATCGTAATAGTTATTCGTGTTGCTATGGAGAATATAAAGAACAAAATAGATAGCCAGTAAATGTCTCCTTATATCAGTATCTCCATGTAATTTTTAAATATTATTTTTACACAACCCATGAGCCCCAAAATCTTGTCAAAGTACTGTACATCATTTCAGCAGCAGTTTCCATCTGGAGACACTCAAAACCGGTCCAGAGTTTTCTTGTGCTGAAACCGATCATATGAAGGAGACATTGTCTGCTTATCTATTTTGGTTTCTTACTGTACTGTTTATGTTTTATGTAACATCCACAACGCATAATACAACTACTGAGTGAGCGTCCGCGTGGGTAAAGTCCAAACCGCTTGCTGCTCAGCATGCTTGTACTTCCCTATCCTGCCGGCTGCAAGGTCATCACAATACACGCGTATTGCCAAACAGTCATGTGAGCGTGTTGGGTAGTTTAAGTGATGTAGAGTGGAGTCTGTATTGAGCATGCCGGTGGTGCTGTCATCGTCAAAGCTAAGGATGTCTTATTGTGTCAACAAGCCGCCCGGACTTTGAGAACCAAGTGGGAGGGCCCCACGCGGGCAATTCGTCTTTTTTAGGGAGGCACCGGGGGAATTACTCTCATCTATCGTAGTCGAATAGTATAAATATATAACCTCAAGACACTTCATATTGGTTCTTTCGGTAAAGTCACGTAGAAGGGAAATAATAAAATTATAAAAAATAAAACATAATAAAATAATTCTCACGACGTTTCGGCCACAATGCAAGCACCCGTCCTCAGGTGAAGAACAGGTCTGTCTTTATTTTATTATTTCCCTTCTACGTGACTTTACCGAAAGAACCAAGAAGATGAAATCCTGCAGTCACGAAAGCTTTAAATCGAAACTCAAGACACTTCTTTCAGGAGGGGCCTGCCCTGGCATATTTGCCCATTTCCATGAGTGTCGCCAATTGCTTGATGTTTGAGGAAACCAGAATACCCAAAAAAAATCCACCGTGCACGCAAGAAGATAGCACTGATTTTCTGTACTGCCAACTCCTGTTCACCTCGCAGCCCATTTGGTGTTTGAAGTGTCACATATCTCTGTGACGTGCCAGCCCTTGCCTCGAAAGTGCTCGGTAATGCGCTTACACTCTTCTCTGTAAGCTATTTTCATAATACAGTATAAATAATGGGGGATTGAGTGATGCTAGGTAATAACCCATGAAGACCAGTATTATCTTTTTTTCCAAGGACACATCACTTTACATAAATGTATAAGCGAACAAGAACAGAAAACCTGGTTTGAAAAAAGTACACATGCATAAGTAGAATTTCTTGAGCGTTTGAAAGTACTGTAATATAGTAAGTGGTTGAAAACACACAGCTTTTATCTAATCACATTTCTGTACTCATATTGTGAATTAGTAACTAAGAGCAAACTGAAAGCTGAATGCCATGGTGGAATAGATGCTAAACGTAGTGCAGACGTGACATGCTTTCAATATGCCTTCACGAGGCTATTTTTGCTTGCTTCTGTTTACTTTGTAAACAGACTGCCTGGCGATATCTTGCCGCCACAGGTTGGGCAGTGCCAATCACAGTTCACACCAACAGCCAACACAATGACAGCCCCGGGAGTCCGTCACCAGATTTGAAAGATAGTTTCCCGAGCAAAAATGACCCGGTCAAACGAGACCAAGGACAAAGCAACTGTGACATTTCATCGGAGTGGAGCACCTTGTAACAAGCGAAGATTACTTTTTTTTTGCCTTCCAGGTGATTTTTCAGACTAACGGACACG
Organism: Lampetra fluviatilis; assembly: GCF_964198595.1. Taxonomy (NCBI): domain Eukaryota; kingdom Metazoa; phylum Chordata; class Hyperoartia; order Petromyzontiformes; family Petromyzontidae; genus Lampetra; species Lampetra fluviatilis. The sequence continues at coordinate 29,732,267 of NC_136276.1, read as the reverse complement.
TTCAGTGGCGCATAAAGCAAAAGCGACATTGCAGCATTTGGCCATTAGTTAGGGTGACATTTGAAGGATTTTCTATTTAGTGTGGCGTTCGTGGTCCACTAACTCCGTCAGGAATTAGCCTCGAAGTAATCTAATTATCCCTATTCGGCCGCACGAATTTGCGGTTAAAATGCATCCACCCGCCCACGTAGTGTAAGGAGATGCTTCTCTCTGAGTTATTGTTATTGAGCAGGTCCCATGTCGTCATTGACTTTTAATTAAAAGTCGTTTTAGAGTGCCCATTCGTTTGCTGTGACGGGAATTAAAATTATCGGGGAGCTGAAAGCTCCGTCGCGATCGGCTTTGACATTGCCTTCATTTATTGGAATAAATTGGGGAGATATTTATCATTGTAATGCTCATTAAATTTTCATGCAGTGCATTGTTTGTGGCAATTGCTTGATAAAGCGGGACTTTGCCTATCCATCTGTGCTATGTTTGACCAGCATTTCATGAAATGGGGGGGGGGGGGGGAGCATTGGGGGGTGTAGTGGTTAGCATGCTGCTCTATCCTAGCTACCTGAGTTTGATTGCTGGCCATGGCTAACATCAGTAGTGAGTGATATCTGAACTGGTCCTGGTAAGGGTCGGGACAAAAATTCAAACCATTGTAATGCTCAAGTTGAGGTCTCCGAAAAGCTTACATCAAAGGTATATATTTGTTTTAGCTGTTTATTATTCATTTTAAAAAATCAGGTCTAGAGCCTCAAATGCCAAGTGATTTTATCGTTCTGACTCCTCTGTGGACATCCACGCGGATGCATGCCATTTCTTAGGTGCCCACTCCATTAGTATTCTTGACCAATTAAAATGTAGTACATTAACATCTCAAAATACAGTACAGAATAAAATCTGAAATTGGGCTAAACGATCTGAAAATAAAGGAAATCTGAAACTCATTCCAATGTACATGTGCACAGCAGCCTGTTCTTTATCGTTGGCCTTAAATAGGCTCAAAGTGGGCACTTAAAAAAATGCTGGCAATGTCACTTAAAAAACTGCTACCAAATAGGGCAATGCTGTACCAGCTTCACCCTTCGCGAGGACAACCTACAAGCACCATGGTTCTGCTGCCCTAAGCGGACCTTTTCATCCTCTCTGACCATCGGTTTAACATGACCGTCTTAGTCTGCTTGACAGCCGTGTGTTGGCCTCATCCTTACTGTGGATAATCGGTACGTGTTGTATGGACCTTCTAGTTGAGTGGAACCAATTTGGAATGGGAGGTCTTGAAATGTTCTAACATGAGCTGACTTGTTTTGCGACTTTAGTCTGAAGAGTAAAATTGATAACATTGAGTGTGGGTGCCCGGGAGATTTGTGCCAAGCGTGGTGCGCCCGTGTGTGCGCCCATGTGTGTGTTGGTATGTACCCATTGTGTTGTTCAATGTGTGTCCTTGGTGTGCGTACATGTTGGTCCATGTGTGTGTCTGTTTATGTTCGTGTTTGTGGCCCCTTGTTCCTGTGTGTGTGTTTGTGTGCTCCTCTATATTTATGTCTACTCTGTCCTGTGTGTTGTGGCTTCCTGTGCTCTGTTGCTTGTTCCAATGGGTTGCTTTGTATCCTTCCCTCTATGCTCCTGTTTATTCCTGTGCTCATCTGATTGCTTACCTCCTCCTGTGTGCACCTCTGTCCTTTATGTATGTCTCTCCTATGTGATCCTTTGTGCTTCCGTGTGCTCCCGTGTTGCCCCCCACCCCATGTGCTAATGGGCCACCGCTTTCTACCCGTCGCTTACTCCCACAGACGCTCAGCGCGGCTCCATCCGCCTCATGCGCATCGGCCTGACGCTCATCGTGCTCGGCAACCTGAGCTTCATCTTCGGCGCCATCGTGCACGGCACGGTGCTGCGCCACGTGTCGCGGCCCGGCTCCAGCATCAACCAGGAGTACAAGGCCGGAAACTTCTCCTCCGTGTTATCCGGCTTGATGGTGAGGCTTTGCACCGAGGCATGAGTACGCACATTTGCGCGTAACGCGCGACCACGTAAGGACATGCGCATCCGCACGTATTGGCGCTCGTGCCTCATGCATATAACTAAAACGCAACTCGGGCTAGCACATGCACACATCCGGACGCAGGAGGAAACGTGAGAACACAGAAGTACACAGGAAGCCACACGAGGATACAGGAGGATACAGGAGGGAATGTATGGACACATGAGCGGATACCGGAGGAAAAAGTAGCGAGCTGGAGAATACAGAAGTACACAGGAACATGCATGAGTATACAGGAGAACACAAGAGAAGGTTATCACACGGGAGGATACACAAGCACACATGAGCACACAGGAAGATACAGGGGTATACAGGAGGACACTGGAGCACACGTGAAGATGCATCATGCGGAGGGTTAAAGGAGTACTTGTGGGTACACAGGGCGTCAAGATCCCATGACGTCATTCGTAAGAGTAGGCCATTGTGTGCCGCCGTCAAGTGTCAGAATTTGCCAAATTAAAAACATTACCCGCAAATTATTAATTTGGGATTACGTATAGCAATCATCACCTTCTACAGGTGACTCTTGCAAATGAAGACTATCCTGGTCCCTTGAGTTCTCACCTGGGAAAATAAAATACCCATAAATTTTTAATATGAGTTGAAGCTTTCTTTAATGGGGGGTTTGTTTAAACACAGTCATCATCATCATCATCACGACGATCCAAGGGCAGATAGCCCGTGGGTGTCCACTGCACAGTGCCGGTTGGTAAAATGGGTACCCAGGACTTGTCCAGATATCACTCCACCTGCGGTGTTAGACAACACCATGAGTCAACCTCAAACAGCAGGCCAATGATTCTATTCACAATTACAGCCGCCAGGTAATTTATTTTTGGGGTTGCATTATCAAAGGATACGTCAAAGGCTCTGAACCAGGTGCCGTGGTGCACGCGTGTGATCTGGCTATTTGAAGGGGAGGATTTGGTGGATAATGCAGATTTGCGAAACTTCCAAACCCACCGGGCTGAGAATTGACCAGGGAATTGGAGTACAGCAAGTGGGTCGGTTTACTTGTCTGTGGAGCATTCAGTATTATCTCATCATAACAGGACAGTGGTGGCACATGCCTGCAACCCAGAACTTTCGAGGCAGGGGCTGGTGGATGATCACACAAATGTCTTGAAACTCACTTTTCGTGGGCATCCAGGTCACGATATCTTGGCTAGTCAGGAGATGACAGTACAGGAAATGGATACATTTCCGTATGTTTAATCTTAATGGTGATTGGGTCTTTCTCTCCTCGCTCGCGTGGGTTTTCTCTGTGTACACCAGCTTCCTTCCCTATGTACAATCGCTTATTATTGGAGTTGGCCAAACATCCCGGTTTAGGGCTACAGAGTTTGGGCAATTGTTAGTGCCAGTATTGGATGCCGTCCCGCTTGTGGTTTCCCCCACCTCTGAATATAAGGAAATGTGTGCGTGTGACAAATGTGTAACTTTTATGCATGTGGTAGGCTTTCTCCATGTACTCCTAGTTTCCTCCCATGCGTAAATTGTTAATTCATGGCATTGGTCAAATATCCCATTGTAGGGCAAGTAAGAGGCTTGCTACTCACTGAGACACTCATAGGTAAGTATTATCATTATTGCTAACGGCACATGCCGAGAGGGCGCAAAGCCAAACCACTCCAAAGGCCAAGTAGGTAATGAAGGTGGGCCGGATGTGGTGTGTGTATTTAGCATTTTCCACCATTTTCCGTTTCTGCACTTGACTCATAGTGTTGACCTGAGCATGGATTGCTTCATCCTGTCAAAGCAAAACAAGTCTGCTAGAAATAATGCTTCTGCAGCTAATCACAGTCATACTATTATGGTAGTGCCCTTTAATTTTCTAGGAGAGGCTCTTGGAATCACAGTACTCTCAGTACTCTTTTGCACATTACTTTAATGAGCGTTTGGCATGCTGGAGGAAATCTGAGTACTTGGAGAAAACCCACACAATGAGGGGTAATGTTTGATGCTTAATAATTTGGGTTTAATAATTTGTTGCTTCAACCTTGCTTAGATTCTCCGATTGGATGAGATCGGGCATTCAGGATAATTAATAGAATCTGGCAGGAGTGGGAATTTGGGTGGGCGCAATGTAATCATGCGTGGGGCATAGGGGATGGACAGTTTGAAGACTGGGGATAAGGTTGGGGCTCAGGATAGGGTTAGTGCTCGGGATATTGTTATAGGGATAGGGCTAGGGGTTGGGCTAAGGATAGAGTGAGGGCTAAATATAGGGATAGTGCAAGAGATGGGGAAAAGGGCAGGGCTGGGGATCAGGCTCTCAGGATAGAGTTAGTGCTAAGGATAGGGCTCGAAATAGGGTTAAGGCCAGGTCTAAGGATCAGGCTAAGGATAGAGTTAGGGCTAAGGATAGGGTTAGAGCTGTAGTTGTATGTTTGAGGAGGCCAGCGGCGTATTATACTTCCGTGCACGTGAGGATGACCAAGTGGGGTCGTGTCTCGCATCCCAGCGTGCGTGAGCACGCACCTATAATGAGTGTTGGGAGGTCTCTGCGTCACCGTGGCTCTGCAGTCTCCTCCCCTGAGGCTCTGATTAATAGAAATAAAAGACGCGTGGGCTCGCAAGGGGGCACCAGTGACATTCCCTTGCGCCGTTAAATGTGGACCGGTCAAGTGAGGCGGCTGGGGCTTAATATATATATTTTTAAGCGGATCACTTGAAAGATGGCGCTTGTGCTTTCTGTTGGGGGTTGCTGAGCCTCCCTGAGCCGCCCCCCTCGTAACGTGGCACGTGGTGAGAGCAGGTCGTGATTGTGGGCATATGTGAAAGGGTAAGGTCTGCCCTGAGTTGCACCATCCTGTATGTTCATAGCCGTCAGGCTGGTTTATTTGCGCTTGGGCAGTTTGCCGCTTCGCATGCAGGGCGGTTTCACCTCTGTGTGGAGTTTGGCCAAGGCGTTGGAACATCCTCTGCAGTGGGGCCAGCCCTGGAATTTTGTGGATTACATTTTTTTATTTAAATGTTTATGTATTTTTCCTCATCTCGGTGATTAACTGCACATGCCGTTACGGGCTTTGTGCAGGCTTCAGCTCCTACAGAAATTAACTCGTGCTGCCAAAGAGTGATTTCACTGGAGCCAGAATGACTGTCGCATGTTTCCAGGACGGAGACATTGGTCGCTCAGTTTCATAACCGTGGATGCGTCAAAAGCAGCAAAAAAATATTTCAGCAAAGTCCTTCATTTCCCCCTGCACCGCCCCCCCCCCACCGTGCTGGTTTCGTGAATCTAAATTCCATCTGGCATGTCGCTATGAGGACAGTCATCGTGCGTAAGGGCTATGACTGAATGAGAGCTGCCGCGAATGTTGCGGCATCGTTGTCGTCGTCCTCTTCATGGTTGACGCCTCCTGCCCCGGACGCTGTCCTTGCTAGAGCCCCCCCCCGCTCCGCACTCACGACCTCTAGCATCCCCCCCCCCCCCCGCTGTCCGTCGCCACGGCAACCTGGCGATGATGTCACGCTTGCGGTGTGGCCGCCTCACCTGGGAGGATTAACAGAGAAGAGCGCTCGCTCGTGCGCTGTTCCAGTCGCGAGGCTGTTTTCCGTGTGCGTGCGCGCACGGGAACGTGGGCGATACGGCTAACTGCGCACTCTCCCGTACGTCCCGGCGTTTTTAGCCCTGCCTGCAGGAGGTTCCGCTATTTTTAAATGCTCGTCTGTTTATAGTTCTAAAATGATAATGTCATTTACAACAACAACAAAACCAGAGAAAGCTTCATTGGGTGGTGGGAGGGTTGTGAACGTTTGTAGCCCTGCCTGCAGGAGGTGGTGCTATTTTTAATGATCATCTGTTTTTAGTTCTAAGATGATAATCTGAGTTACAAAAAAGAGCCTCATTGGGGGTGGGAGCGTTTTTTTTCACTCTGCTTGGTCTTAATGTGGACGTTGGACAAGTAATGATTGATAATAATAATTTCGTACATGTGATATTTGCGCCATTCGAATCGCGCAATGCTTTCACGATGGTGCTATATTTTACAGACTTGGTTTCACAGTAGGGAGCGACGTTGCTGTGTGTAATCCCAATCGAGTAATTTTCAGGTCGTTTATTTTATTTGGCGAATTTGAACCACGTCGCCAGCACATAATGGTAAACTCTTTTCGAATGACTTCACAGGGTTTTTAACGTCTACTGTGAAGCAGACGCTGCGTGTTTTACAGTTAATGCACCCGCAGTACTTGCCAGGGTGGCTGCTGGGTTTGAATCGCAAACCTCTGCAGCGCGCGACAAACGCTCTACCGCTGGGCCATGTTGCTGCCCCGAATGATTCATTGACCCGGTGACGAAAATGGTTTATTATGTTCACAGCACTTGAATTGGACATTGTGAAAAAGAGCTTTATAGCTCATGGGATTCCTCCAGTATAAATAAAGATGCTGATTCCTAATTGAATCCTGCACTCAAGAATATGTTATTTATGTTTCCTACCGGTTATATGTAAATTATATGCCAATGTAACCTTGCCTCATGCTACGAATGAGACTAAACAAACGAGCAAGCACATGAGACATTACAGAGCTCATTGTTACTGTGTGTACGACCTCATGTTTACTCTCTTGTTCATTCTGATCATGAATATAGTGGAATATTTCACGTAGAATTTGCATGGGGCAATAATAGTGTGTTCTTTCACGCGTCATTTACTGCGTGTGTCACGACCGTCTTTAGAAATTGATATTCAAGTGATGAATCCTCACAAACCCAGCGACAAGTGTCCACTGGAAAAGCCTCGCTGCGTACGTGCACACGCGTGCGCGGAAACTCGTTCCGTCGCACGTTGGTGCTTCAGCGAAAAACTCTGCCGCCCCAAAAAACACCGCTTTCGGCAGTCGCGGTTATTATTGGGGCCCGGGGGGCGTGGTAATGGGCGCACTAGAGCCATGCAATTGGAACGGAGAGATGGATGGGGTTAGTGCTGCCGATTGGCTTGAGCACGCGATGCTTCGGAGCAGCGGTGCTTCGCACGACGGCGCCGTTTGTCAGCGCCACAGATCAACGTCCTCCGCCGCCTGTCATCACCGCAGGGGTCAAGCAACAAAGGCCACGCACGACCTCCCCTCCCTCCATCGATCTCCTTCCCCGCTGCCCCACCCCGGTGCCCGCGTGGCTTGTGAAGGGGTGGCCTCTGAGCGACGGGCGAGACGTCGATAGTGTGGTCACGGCGACGCGCCGTTGTGGTGGTGGTGGTGATGGGGAGGAGTGTACGTATGGTGGTCAGACGTACGTTGCAGTGGCGGTGGTGAGGCGCTTGTGGTAGTGTTGGAGAGGTGTGTGTGTGTGTGGTAAGCTGTAGTGTAGCGGTTAGCGCGCCGCGCTACGAATCCGGTGACCCGAGTTTTATTCCTGCTCGTGACCAACACCGGTGGCGATTATCTATACCGGCCCTAGGCCTACCCTAGGGCGACTTGGCCTCAAATGAGTACCTGGTGCGGTGTGTAAACATTGCCTCTAGGGAGAAAAAAGTGGCTGGGCATGGTGATGGCCACCCACTCCCACGTGTGTGTAGTGATGGGATGTGTGTGGCGGTAATGTTGGTGTTGAGGCATGTGTGGTGGTCATGGTAGAGTATGGGTCGTGGTGGTGGTGGAGAGGTGTGTGTGGTGATGATGGTGGCAGCTGTGAGGCGTGTGTGGTGATGATGGCAGCTGTGAGGCGTGTGTGGAGTTGATGACGGTGAGGCATGTGTGGTGGTGGTGGTGTTTGCGGTGAGGCATGTGTGGTGTTGATGATGGTGAGCTGTGTGTGTAGTGGTTGTGGTGAGTGGTAGTGTAGCAGTTAGGGCGCTGCTCTATGAACCCGGCGACCCGAGTTCGATTCCCACTCACGGTCGACACCAGTAACAACACCCCTAGGTCGACTCAGCTTCAAATGAGTACCTGGTGCGGTGAATAAACATCACCACTGGGGAGAATAAGGCGGTCGGGCGTGGTGCTGGCCACCCACCCCCTGTGTATCGTGCTGGCCTTCATAGGTGCTCGCTAACAGCACTTGCCCAACAGTCTGTTAAGCCTATACGGGGGGAGCTTTATCTTTGGTGAGGCATGTGTCACAAAGACGCCACTGCAAGCACGTCAAGAACGCCACGCACATTTTTTTGCCCGGCTCAAATTTTCCATCACCTTTAACGCAATTAATTTTCACAAATTCCAGACTTGATTAAGTCGGATTAACGCGAGCGAGACAAAATTAAGTAATCAGCGGGACGTCTCTGGGGTTTTTTTCCAGCCGAGTTCTCGCGCCATTGTGACCAGCGACCATTTCTTAAGGTGGTGGTACGGGGGCTGCGATTTATAAGTAGTGACCACAGGGGCACCCACGTGGAGAGACCTGTGCAGCGCCGCCTCTCGCGCCGCTGCTGGTGCAGCCCGTTCCACGTTCTCCCTCCGGACGACGTTCTGTCCTTCGCACGGGCGGACGTGTCCAGCGGTCCTGTAGACCGTACCCTTAGAATAGAACGCTTTGGGTGGTGGGGGTTTGAAGACTTTGCTTTGCTGTCATTCTTGGAGTAAAGCAAGTAGGCTGCTGGGCAGGGTTCGGCAACCTGCGGCTCAAGAGCCGCATGTAGCTCTTCAAGGACTGCTTCGTGACATTATTTATTAAGGACCACCGTATCATATTCACAGGCATTGATTGCGGCTCTTGAAATATTGTTATTTTTACCGAATTCAAACAAAAAATTTCGCTTCTTGCTACTTTGATTGCCGACTTCTGCTGATGATCAATCTGCATAAACAAATCTGTAGGTGGTGTCCCCTCGCAGTGTCGGTTTTCTTCAGCTGCCCCTCCCCCCCACTCTCATGTGACAGTTCTTCAAATAAAGGGAACTGGGCCATGCATCCTAAGTGGGGTGGGGTGGGGGAAACACTCTTGCATTTTTGCGGCTGACGTGAGAGGGGACAGTGGCCAAGGCTCACCTGAGCATGGGGACAATTTGACTTGCGGGCGCTATAATGGGTTTCTTAAAGTGATAATAGTGTTTCGTGAGCGATAATAATTTAGCCATAATTACAACTGGAAGCACTGGCACATGATCACGGCTGCGGAAAAGCACCACGCTCGTGGACCTTGTAATTTTCTCAGCAAACCGCGGCATTATGATAATAAAAATTCCGCCGTGGAAATTGGATGCCAAAAAAAAAGAATCCACTTCCTTGACCTTTTACCTTTTTTTCCCCGCGGTCTAATTTGTCTAGAAATTGGAGAAAATTCATTGTAAAATGCGCATCAATTTTTGCGCGCATAGAAAACGTTGCGCGTGCCGTGATGGACGTTTTCATTTTTCTGCCGTGGACGTGAGGTCATGGGAATGTGTCCCCCCCCCGCACCAACGTCGGGCACCTCACAAACTTATCTCATGACCCCCGCCCGTTGATTTGATCGATTTCCGGCGGCTTCCCAGATAAGAGCGACCCGCGTTGAAATTTCACGCGTGTGCGGGGCGGCACGGATAAGCTCAAGCTTTGATTGAGCGGCTCGAATTGTTGAAGAATTCCGAGGGCGTGAAGCGCAAGGGTGTTGTTGCAGCCCTGTGATGTCAGTGCAGTTTAATGAGCTGCCCTTTATTGAACCAGTGGAGAGCTCCTCGAGATAAGTTGTTTGTTTTCAATGGGAAACCTGAGTCACAGTCAAAATTAACAATAAACGGGAGGTGGCCTGGTGGCTCACGAGGGACTTATGTCATATCAGAGAACTGAGCAAGCACCGCTGAGATCCTTAATTCATATGCAGGTTTGAGCCGCCCATGATTAAACTGCGATCCCAAGTGTGGTGGGTGGTTGATGCTCTTAGCCCAGGCACCAATGGCTGCACAAAAGACTTCTCAGTAAATGTGTTGGTTTGCTTTCTTTTAGCATATTACATCTCTTGAAAATTAAATGTTTACTATTGATTATCGTGCGACAGGACACTGTTAGCAGGCCATGTAAAAAGTGTGCCTCTCGTGTAGTTTAAGACGATTGTAAGGACTTCCATTTTTTGCCATGTCAGCCATCGCGTCTTCTTCCTGTGCCTTTCCCTCGCACAAGGTGTTGCACTTTCACTGTTGGAGTAATTTCTACTAGACATGTTTCAGCCTCGGAATGTGATGCCGATAACGCAATTGAAGTCTTAATTAGGAGAAAGGCAAAACGTTTTAGAATCAAAGGGCCCTCATGGATGTGTAATCACCCATCAATTAAAATCGATCTATGAGAATCAAATGCTGCATGAAACTACCTGTATTAAACATCGATCATCTTAACAGTGTAGGTTTAATTTTTTTATCGCAGCGCAGATTATTCTGTGGATTCCTCTGAAAATTGTTCCAGCGGCGCAGATTCTGTGGATTCCTCTGTAAATTCTACACGTACCAGGGAGTGAAATTAGTTGTTTCGTGACCCGAATTTTGATTTCCAAGCCACGACATGGCTTACGGCATTGAGTATCAGCGTAGAAGCAGAGACACAAACGCCTCATTAGTGTCATCATTAGCATAGAGGGCTAATGTTTCATCAGCCGGAGTTGGGGCCATTGCCTGTAATGTCAGCCAATTATATTTCTGTTTTATCAGGCATTAGACATGTCACGATTCACCGTCCCCCACAGCGTCACCGTTTGGCACCACAATTTCATTCAAGAATTGATTCCTTTTTTCTAGGTGTTTGCACAATTTCATTTGTATCGCCTGTCTCCTTTGTACTGTCTTGTTTGTCCATGGCAGCATTGGGATGTAATTGGCACACATTGGAAATGATCAATTATTACACACGAGTTTTTCATCGTCTATGTCACAGTCCACTGGTTGCTAATTAAGACAACTAGCAACCAATGGATGGCGGCATAGACGAGAAAAACAAGTTTTTACCAAGTTACAAAAACGTATGTCCTGTGCCGTGTAGAGTGAATGTAAGAGTAGATTTTAATTAAGGAGATGATGAATATTTACATTCCTAAGTGTTTATCATGGAGGTCGTGAGCATAGTGTTACATGTTAGCGGTGGGGGCGGTGAGCGTAGTGTTATGTGTTAGCAATGGGGTTGGTGAATGTAGTGGTTCAGTTTTCAGGTTAATTTATTTGGTATAGCCCTGTGAGCCATTCGGCTCTTGAATCGGGTGCAACCGCAACAAACAAAAAACAAAAACATGAACAAGAAAACATCTTAAAGTGACTACGCGCAAACAGAAAAATTCAGGAAAAAACAGCAAAATCTTCCAGAAAAAGCATCGTACACCAACGCTGTGTGCAAAAATCCCAGTGGAATGCAAGTCAAACAACAACCACAAGACAACTTAGATTAAAGCCATAATTCTAACTCTGTACTACAACAAACAAACATGGCCAAACCAAAAAACTTTTCGAAATCCCCAAAATAAAGCCATAAGCAATGTAACAGTGATCATAGGAACTGTGACCGAAATTTCACAATGAACGACATAAACAACATGTACCACCAAACCCTGTAGCCATAGCTGGCTGCATGAGTTACTCTACAACAGCAGGAGCATCAGTAGGAGTATAAAAAAATTTCAAATGCACCTTCAAAGATCAGCACACTAAATCCAAACACAAGATCATACGTTGCAGCAGTCATCCGAAACGAAAACATTTGATTTTAGGCCACTGAATAGCAGTGGCAGCTAGGGCTGTGTACAACTCCTCTAGAGCAGTTTTGAGTGAAGATCTCATAGGTAGTGATTCAAGTTGCAGTTTATTGGCAATTGCATTCCAGACCCTGGGGGCCTCAATAGCAAAGGCCCTTCCTCCAGTATTTGTACGGCAAGTGTTAAGTATTTGTGATTGGGATGGTGAGCGTAGAGAAAGTTGGTGAACCCATCTGTTCGGAACTTTGAGGATTTGCCGCTAGTATGCGTGATGGTTTTTGTCCAGGTTCCCCATTTCCCTCCACATGCCAAACAACTCGCTCGATGTGCATGACGCTGTTGCAAAAGAGTATTGCAACTCGTTGAGTTTTTACTGGATAAACATCTGCCATTTATATTATTATTTTGGTGAGTAACGCGTAACCACGGAAGCACGGGTTTCCCTTGTAATCACGAGGATGATTCTGAAGTGGCCTCAACCCAACTAAACAAAGGACACGTTCATAATAAACGTTTTTGGGTCAGATCGCGTTATTTATAAATGTGTCGTAACCCTCCACCACCCGACACGGCCAATCAGCAAAAAAGTGTCACGTTGACAAAAGACGAATAGTTCACTGCTTTAGCCCACCGGTGTGTTGAAGTGTGAAACCACAACATTTACAATTTGGCCGTGTCGGGTGGTGGAGGGTTACGACACATTTATAAATAACGCGATCTAACCCAAAAACGTTGATTATGAATAATATTGGTCGCGAAAACCTACGTGTTAAACTGAAAGGACACGTTGCTCAGTGGAGCAGCCATTGCGGTTTTCCCATTGTTTCGCGATTTAGCGGAGGCCGACAATTGTGCCTGACACATGCGCTGTCCGGAATGCGCGGTCGAAACTTGTTTATCTCGAATCGTCCGCGATGTTCTGCACGGCTCGAAGTAATTGATTGCCACGTCAACTTTCGTAATGAAATTGAAGTGGGGCCCGCGCCATAAACTGCGGCAGTAACGACCCTCTTCGTCTGCCAGCTCGGTGATTTATGGACTTTAGTTGGGCATGGATGGGCATAGCTCTCGCACACACAAACTTACATTGCATAACACGTGCACTCGGCTTTCTGGCCTCGCCACCCGCTTGTGCACCAGACTGTGTATGAGGCTCGATCTTTGTCTTTCTATCGTGCAGGGAATGGTTATGCGGTAGTTGATGCGCTTCATGATAATTCCGGCGACCTGAGTTGTGATTCCCGATCATGGGTAACGTCAGTGACTGGCCTTGATTGAGAATGTTACAATCAATTTGCCAATTCCATCCCGCAACGTGGTGAAATATGGTCAAACAAGCCACATGACCGACATGGCATGTGAAGTCCTTGAGCAATGGATTGGCAAAGGGCTTTAAGATAACAAACTACGTGATAAATACTTACATACATGTAAAGTAGTACCAAATATTTGGGGCAGGCAGTTGCCATGTTAAGACGTAACAGGTGGTGTTAAGGGAGGTGGTGTTTCTGTGGTTTGTGTTTGTGCTCCCACCGTGAATGCGGTCATTTTGGTTTTCAAAGCATCAAAAGTGCGTTCCGCTCACGCCAGGAGGGAGCAGTGCTCATCTTCTGTTTTGCAGCCCCCAGCCAGATGTGGAAATTCTACATTCCTATAGCAGCATCCAGTGTGCGCATAGGAGATGGGGGGCAATCATTATTGATTTCCATCAAAATGGTGCTCACTGATCCTGTTTGTTTAACTGGCTGATCGACACCACACACACAGGGATTTTAAAGTGCACTTTCTAAGTGCGAGGCACCCCACCATGTAACCACCCCACCACCCAGCCAAATATTTAAAGTTTTTCCTGCAGCAAAAACGCATTGATGCACTCTGTCATACATGTTTGGGCTTTAAAACTTGGTCTGCTTAAAACCTCTACATGGACTTATTGGTATTTAAGTTGGCAGAACCATGGAATACCCGTTTTCCCGTGCCAGTGGTCGAGTCGTACATTCCTTGTAGTTGCTCTGTAAACGGTTGCCATAAAAACTCACTCAGACCAAGGCACCAGCCTCGATAAATATTTATTTTACATTATACTTTGACGGACTGATGCCAGCGATGAATACCATAAGTCATCAATATTAACTATTACTACCCTTTGTCAATCCCCTGCTGGATGAAGTCCTTTCCACGCCGTATGGGTCATGGTGGTTGTTGGACCATACTTGACGATGCCGGTCAGTGTGGTTTTTGGTGAAGCAGGAAGAGGGCCCAGTACCAGCTCAGGTATAAAACTCCACTGAAGTTAGCCACGGGTGGCAGTCGGATTTATTTTCCAGTGTAGGAACTACTGGGCCTCCACCACTCTTCCTCCTGGCCGTGAAAATAACGGATGCGTAAACACAATGTGCAAAGAGAGGTAGCATTCTGGATTCCAATGACAATAACAGATCATTAGCAAGAAGCCTTGTCATTTCAAATATATCCGATACATGGCTTTGGGGTCTCACAATCATTGGTGGGCCTTCACATTTGTGCTGTACTACTGTTCTGATATACTCTTTGGTTTTTTTAGTAAAGTCACGTAGGTAAAAAAGAGAAAATAAATTAAATCACGACGTTTCGGGAGCAACACAAGCAACCGTCATCAGGTGTTGACTGCTCTAGCAAAATGACTGAGTTGACGATGCATGAAGTCTGTGTTTGGATACTTTGAAGGGTTACGTTCAAGGACTCCCCTGCGCCATCAGGAGCCGCAAAAATGAAATGCTCGGAGTGATTGAGCACGGTCACTGTAATCACTGTAATGATAAGGTTGGGGTGTCACTCAGGACGGTATCGCGGTGAATGCTGAGGATAAATTGTGCTAGGAGGTACAAATCTGCCCTAAATCTCGCTTGCTGGCGGGAGTGAGGCGCGAGGGGGTGGGTTGGGGGGGGTGATGCTCGGGTTTGCATTGTGCGCCGACTGGTTGCGGTGGTGCCGTGTTCACGGCGAGTTCGGCGAGAGATTCTCCCTCCAGCACCAGAAGCCGTGTGCGGCTCTCACCTTGTCGATGCGCACCGAGTCGACCTGGCACTATACGACCCACCCGCGGAATGTCGTTAATTGCCTCAATTTGGGGGCCCGCCACTCGATTCAACCATTTGTGTAATTTTTTTGGCTCAATTTTAGCATCGTCTTAGTTGTGTTTTTTCTCTACGTGTCTTGTATGTATAGTTTTGTTTGCTCCATTTGGGTAAATTTGACAGAAGCATATTGTGTGCATATAATTTGCATGACATGTAATATTCTTAAACACATGGTTTGTTTTCAATGGCCATAGGAATGGATTTTGATCATTGTGTGCTGAGCACTAGTTTGTGTGTCCTGTGTATTTGACATGAGTGTCAGGCTCTGGTAATGGGAAATAATATTTTATAGGTATCATCAAGAGAGCCATAATATTGCGTGAGCAACATCACTACATTGACGATGTATTAAAATGTATGATTTTGAAGGCACAGTGATGCAATTATATTTCTATAATGACACACTCTGACAGTAAAGCCTTGTGTCACATTCGTATAGCTTCATGCTCATGTTGGTGGCCATCTGGGACACACTTGCTAGGCACATGTCTTCCAAGATGAAGCGTTTTGTTCTTTGGGTTGCATCTTAATACACCAGTGCCTGCCATTGACCAGGCCATGAGTTGTTGCCTCACATACAACGCTGATGCACACTCTGCAAAGAAATGTTCACCATCCATTATTCATCCAGAATACGGGACAATTTTTCTAGATGCATGTCGGTTCTCACCGTTAGGCCAAGCCAAATTAATACAGCGTGATGCACTTCTAGCTCTCAGTTCCAAATAAATATTTCTCCATCTCGCAACATAATACTATCTTGATTTGATCATGATTTGATGCTTTCGTGACTGCAGGAATCCATACTCTATGGGTTTTTTTTCCGGTAAAGTCACGTAGATATCAAATAAAATAAAACAGGACGTTTCAGGCGCAATACTAGTAGCAAACATGGAATGGGATTGGGGAGAAAAACCCATAGGAAAACATTTTTTTCATGGCTTTGGTACGATCATTTGTGGCCAGACGACAATCCTCATCTTGCTGCCGTGGAGTTGAGTTTATTTTTAAACAGTTTGCAGTTGAGAAGGTTAAGTGTTTTGCAATGAGCGAAAAACACCGGCCAAAAGTTCACTCAAAAGGCTTGCTCGCTCGCTCGCTTGCTCCCACCCGACTGCCTTCTTTCACACGGCTGGCTGAGGAAGCTGTTAAGCATTCTCTTGGGAGATGGCCGGGTGGCTCAGCGGCCAGTGCTGAGCGCAGCCACCACTGAGACCAGGGTTTGAATCTGGGTTTCAGTCACCCTTGATTAAAGTGTATTGATTCCATGGTCTCAGTCCATTAACTAATGACCACGTGCACAAAAAAGCACATCTTATTTGATTTCGTCGTTCACTTAATTTGTCTTATTCCGGCTTTGAGAATGAATTTGTTCCATTTGATTGACACGACAGGACCAATCGTTGTAGGGCATCGAAAAGGTGTGCCCTGAGTGTGGATGAAGAGTTCTATTGAAGTGACTTCAGAAATAGTTGCGTGACATTGGCTTCTGGGGTCACTCACATGGCGGTACACCGCTAGCTGAGAGAGCGCAAGTGGAACATCATTTGTTGGCGGAATAAAACGGTTCTCTGGCCTTGGGAATTTTCCCGACATTTTTTTTTGCAGCGCGGTGCTCAGTCGGTCGAACTTTAAAGGAACAATAAATCTCCTCGTGACGCCGTCGCCGCGTCAAGGCAAGGCTTGTACCAGCCATCCCGGGCGTCGTGGTGGCGGCAGTCGCCGGCACGCTTCATCGGCCGCGAGAGGCGCTGGCGTCGCCGAGTAATCATCGCACATGAAATAGTCGCGGCTATTTTATATTTCTTTTCGAGGTGTGATTTAAAACACCGGAATGCCAATCCCCAGGACCCGCTTGTAAATGAAACGACAAAAGGAGGGAGATTGAATTTGAAGGAAAGGTTTTTTTTCTTACTCCCTACCTCTTAAAGCGCTTATGGAAAAAAACATCACGTGCCCGCCCAAAGCTACATCCACAAAAACATTGCGTTTGGGCCAGGGCCCCGCAAGGGAGCATCATTGGCAGATTGAGTCCAAAGCTGCCCATGTCGTAACTCACCCCCCCCCTTCTTCGCGATAACATGCATGATGGTTAGTCCAACGTGCTGCCGCCGTCACAGCCAACACCGAGCTCCTCATTAGGGTGCCTTCCTTGACTGGACTTGATTGACACTGGCCTCAAACATAAAATGATCCCAGGCCTTGACCTCTGCATCCCCTTGAATTGAAGGCTCAATGCAGGGCAGTTGTGTTGTGCTTGGACCACTGTACTGCATTTTAGCTGGTCCAGGTTTGATTTCTGGCTAAGATGTACAAACCGGCATCAATTGGTGTCTGGACCTCTCCCGAGCCTCTGCTAGGTCGACTCGCCCTTAAATGCGTGTGAGCGTCAAGGCTGGGAAAACAGGTGGCCAGATGTGGTTCTAAGCACACCATCGTACACCTTTCTGGCGTTAAGAGGTACTCCCTTACGGCATACATTGTAATTCAATTTCTTGTACAATTCTAAATGTTGATTGTTTGTCTTCTTGTGTGTGTTTGCAGTGCATTGCAACAGGCGTGTTTGCCATCCTTCTCTCCAAGAACCTACAGAGACCTTGCTTTGTAAGTAAATAAGTAACAGCATTGTCACTTACAATGTGTACTTGTACAGCCTTTTTGTCAATCCACTGCAGGATGATAGCTTCCCCACCCTGTGGGCCGTGGGGATTATTCGACCATTGTTATACTTCTCTACGCTGGTTAGTGTAGCTTCGTGGCGACAGGGAGCATAGACATGTTGGCATAGAAGTACAGTACAACAGTAGATTCTGCTCCCAAACATAGTCCCGCAGCCCTATCATAACCAGCTTATACGGTACATGCTGGTCACCCATCCGAGAGCTGTCCAGGCTCAACCCTGCTTGGCATCAGATATCTGTTGAGATAGTAAACCAATTGCAGGTGAATTGCAGATAATTTAGTACTCGGAACAGCAATGTGTTGATGGGCCACATCTTGATTCGTAAGACTGAGTTGAGCTAATACTCGTTAATGGTTTGCCTTGTTAAATAAACAAACCCTCCTGCCACTGCATTGATGTGAGAAAGCAAATTGATCAATAGGTTCAACTTATTTAAATTTCTGTGATTAAATAGACCCACTTGGTAATTTTTTTAATGCTATTTTGTTATCACCCTTAATTGTAATCATAATCATTTTTAAATCTAATATTAATCATCTTTGTATACAAGTATCAATACTTAAAATTTTCTAAATCATATTCCAAGCTGTATTTTAAACAAAGGAGGAAATATAATTGTTTTAGACCAGTTCATAATTTTTATTGCTCAGATAATTAACAACTGAGTGGTTTGGATGTGTTACACACACCCACACACACCCATAGACACGTACACGTGCAGTAGATTCACTGGCTAGCCACTGCATAAAGGATGCTGCCTTTATGCTTTCCATCCTAATGTGCTAATTACGCAGAAACTGCATAACATTGGCAATCGTTCCCAAAAACTAGCCACTGGTATCGGTAAACTTGTGCGGTAAGTTTAATCGTAATAGGTTAAGGGGTTTTACAGTTCTAATACTTAGCCGGTCAATGGAGTTGTTGAGCCATACTTCACCACACTTGTCAGTGCGGGATGATGAAGGAAGGTCCCATGACCGGAACAGATATCACTCGCCGCTGATGTTAGCTGTGGCTGGGAATTTAACTCGAGTCACCAGGTTCATATCACAGTGGTATGAATTGCACATGTGCGGCCCCCATGTCCCCGGAAAGCACACCTCACACCATACTGTGCTCCCACCCAAAATTACACTGCCACACTACATCCCACATATCAGCAGTGAAAATGAAATCTGTGACCCTGAGCAACACTGTATATCTGCTTGCCTAATTTGATCCCTCACTGTGTCGGCCCGGTGCAAGGGCAGGCAGAAACGATGTCTTGGGGAATGAGCCACAGTCTGGCTTTCGCCTCTTCAACCTCTCCCTCTTCCCCACCCCCTCCATGCTTTCTGTCCTTGGATACCCCCTTGAATTTGTCACACCTGCAGTGAGAGGGACCGGGGACAAGGGAGGCAGCACTTGACTTTCTTTTTTTGTAAGGAATTATTTTGGCAGCGATGGTACGAGGCGAAGGAGCGGCCTCCCCCTGGGACGGTCACGGCAAGCGGGACCGCCCGCGTAGTAGTGGCATCGGCTAACGACCCCGGAGGGTGACACCGCATGGCCATTTCAATAGGGGTCGCTTTTTTACACGAGGAAAAAATGGCATTGCATTTGTGTAGCGCATTGCAACGTCAAGACCACATGAAGTGAGAACAAATAACGTGTAGTTCCTATAAAACGGCAATTAAGAGAGTGAAATTGTTTACAAAAAAAACACGCTTTGCTGCAACATAAAACGTTATTGAAATCGATTTTTAAAAAATGAGTCGGGCGTGATTTGAGAATAAAGGGATGGTGAATGGGTGACTTGCTGAGGACGGTGATGAGTTTCCAAGGCCTGAAGCGTAATATTAAAAGGTTCTGTCACTCTTCGTGCGTGCTGTGAACGGACAGAGCCAGAATGTTCCTGTGCCATGTGAAAGGAGTGAACGAACCGAGACGAGCACACCGCAGTTCAGTCGACCAAGAGAGATCGAGTCCATGTAGAGTCTTCTTATGAGCTTACAGTACAACCATGATGTCTACTCTGCGTAAATTGATATGCCTCTCTCATCCAGCACCAGGTGGTCTTTCTTCATGCTCTGTACACAGAGTTCTCAGTCGTTGGTCGTTTATATGCTAATTGTTAGCCCTGAGAGCTAAGGTTGGCTGATTCATGTGAAAATCCACATTTATTATATCATGGGTGGGGGGCGTGGGTGCAATCATTGGTGACTGGGACAAGACCATTAAAAACATAACACAACTTCTGGTTTAACCACGGGTGGCTGAAACCCAGATCTGAACCCAGGATGTTAGCGGTACGGCCTCGGTGCAGTACTGACAACCATTATGAGTTCATTGGGATATTCGGTCATAAAATGTTTCTGTTTAACCGTTGTTTTTATAATTACAACACAAAATGGTTCGGAACCAACAACAGAGATTAGCACTGCCTTATTACTCAATTCAGCACAGAGACCCTTAATCTCAAGACCATTTCGGGAAAGATCCGGTGTGGGATGTTTGGCCAATTTCTCGTTGAGCATTTTAAGAAGATGGCCTCCCCTCGCCTCGCATTCCCTGTTCCTAGATTACATATCCATTCCCCTTCTCCCTTCCCCACCCAGCCCTGGTTTAGCCCCCTGATTCTCCCCACTCCTGTGTCCATTACCATGGCAACAATCAGACCTTCCTGATGTGGGTATGTTCAATGGGTTGCTTATGCCGTCCGACATCAGCACCACATGCGTGGTGTTTGCTGCATTGTGATGAATGTGTGGGAGTGAGTGTGTGTGTGTCTTTGTCATGAGGAGCATTTGTGAAGTGGTTCGCGCAATGCGCTACGAATCTGTTTGATTCCTGGCCAATCGCTAACATCAGTGGCAACCGATATCACAACCTCTCCTGCACCTTCCCTAGGTTGACTCAGCCAAACATAAACACACGTGATTGTGTGTGATCATCTGCACCATGGTTTTGGTCACACGACCCCCTCCCCTCATATAGGCCTCACTAGATCCTAGCTAAAAGCATTTAAAAGCTAAAAGTACAATGGTCGTTAAAGTTACACGAGGGATATTTGTCGTTTTCTGTGTTTGTATGCATGCGATTTTATAAAGGGGGTGTGGTGGAGCATATTTGTCAGTCAATCTGGTAATCTAGGCTTGATTCCTGTCCCCCTGTCCTCTGCTGTCCACGATGGCCATCACTCGTAGCAAATCGGTTTCTGAATCAGATCAGCCCGGCATTAAATAAGTACCTGGTGAAGTGCGGTGTCAACATCAGTCACTGTGGAGTGGGGAGACGAAGGTGGCTGAGCATACATCATGTGGCCTCCATCACTGCATCACTTGCACGCCATGCCTGCCTTGCTGGGTAGGGATAGAACGACTCGCCACCCCCTCCGCGGTTTGAGCAAGCACAAATATTCAGGGTCCCGATTCGGTTCACATTTTTATGATTGTTCTTCCTCACTGGTTCACGTTGGCTCCCCACTGCTGCTGGGTATGCAATGATTCACTCCGAGCGAATTGATGAATTCTCAAATACCAGCCTTTTTTTGAATCATGCATGTAGCCTGTTTTGCAAACTTATTGTCACTGTCTCAGTTGTAATAAAAAAAAAAGTTGGTCTTGTTTATAGAATGTTGTTTACTGCATTACCCCGGGCATAACATTTGCGTAGTGTGTAATTTGCATAAAACGTAAATAATTAAATACCACCCACACCATTTGGTGCATGTTTCGCGAACGTAAGAATAGAGATTGCGCGACGACGTAACGGTTTGTTAGGTGCCCGGTGACTGCAGAGTTTTCGTGAAACGCAACCCAAATATGATGCAACGTAACTCATTGTTTTGTCGTACAAAATTGGATGCGTCCACGACAACCAAGAAGTGGTCAGCGTAGCTGCAGGGACAAAAAACGGAGATGCCGAGGGACGATAGGGCACTCTCCGCTTGAAATCTGACGCAAGCCGAACCTCGTTCCATCAATTCCTCGCTTCGTTATCCTGAAGCAGAAGATTGGTGCTGGACACAACCACATGTTGGCAAATGTGATTTGTAACTTTGATCCTTACCGGTGTATCGGTCATTCAATTTTAATGTGCAATGTTATTGAAGGACTCTGTGCTGTCTATGTGTGGTCTGGGATTGTTCTTCTTGTTCTGCTGCCTTGCCCAAGCTTGCATTTAGCGTTGAAAATTTTTCAGAAATGTACATGCTTGTGCAATGTTTTCTTATTCAGTGACTTGCTTACATTTTCTGTATTTTGCATTCCTATCGTTTTTTTGTATTGTTTGTTGTAACTTGCCGACCCGCCCCCAACTGGGACATCTGTGAAAAGAGCTTCATAGCTCATTGGATTCCCCTTCCAGTCTAAATAAACATTCTGATTCTGTCTCCTCACTTGCCGTGGCAGCAAACGGGTCTTTTGGTGACGTCCTCGCTCTGCTGCCTGCTGACGGCGCTGTGCTGGGTGACGCTTGGCCTGGCCGTGGTGCTCACCGTCAAGAGCAACGGCCGCAACCTGGAGCAGGAGTGCATGGAGCCTCAGGAGGTCGCTCGACACCGCTCGTCGGGGCAGTCTGTCACGCAGATGCCCTGCGCCAGTGACCCCTCCCGCCTCTACGTGAGTCCGCCCCCCCTTACCAGCCTTGGGCGCCGCGGTAGTGAGATGGTATCTACCTGGCCTGGTGTACATGTGGTCGTGGGTTCAATCCCAGCCTTGACGATGCCTGTATATTTGGAATTTGCATGTCTCTCTCCCCGCGGTCGCGTGGATTTCTCCCCGGGTCCTCCGGTTTTTTCCTCCACATTTAGAAACGTGCGTTTGGAGTATTTGGCGCCTATACATTTTGTACTTCGTTTGGCTATCATTTGTGGAAAGGTTGCTTCTGAACACGAGCTGTATAGCTCAGTGGGCGTTACCTATAAATAAATAGAAATAGAAAAAAAAACCTTGCCAGCATCGACCAACGCTGTCGCCACGTTGCCACGGACATTTGCCATAGCAGACCCGAGCCGTGCCGTGCACGTTCCACTAATGACCCGGCGCTGTGCCGCTCCATGCACCCGGCCCCTGCAACGCCATCCGCCCCTGCCCGCTGGAGGAAAATAATCGTAATTATTTTCAGGGATTAACATATCCTTGGGTTATGTTAAGCTGTGCCAAGCCAAAATCTCATACTTTAATTATCACCACAGCCATGTGGTCTTTTTTTTTAGACAAAAGTACAGCCACGAAGTTGACTCAAGCGGGAGACGCCTTTGACCACAGCGTCTCTTCAGCATTTAGGCCTTGACATCACGACCCTTAAAGAGCGGCGATCCACTCTCAACGGCGCCCGAACATCGCATGGTAGATGCGGTCACCTCCACACCAGGCACCTACAATAAGAAACCTGGATTCACATTGAGCCAGTCCTGGTGGTGGTGCACATCTAATCCAGTGCTTTGTAAGGGAAGGGGTTAATGAAATACATGCATTTATTTTTGTTACTAAAAATCCCCATTGGGCTGCAATGTGGGCAGGAGATGGCAATAGAGTAAGTTTATGAACCTATCTGTGTGAGCCTTGAAATGCCATTCGCTCGTGTGTGCACGGGGCTTATCTGAGAACTCCTCATTTACTCCCACGTGCTAAGCACTCCTAAAATGCTGTTGGTCAAACATCTGAGGGCGGCAGGACCCTCTTGAAAATGAGCTTGAAAAATCTAGTGAGGCTTTCCTGGACGTATAAATTACTTTTTTTTCTCTTAGACTTGTCGCCATGGTGTAATGGCTAGAACACTGGACTTGCAATCCAGAGGCACCAATTACATTCAGTTTACACAATGTGGCCAATTTCTTAAATTCTCCTGCGTCGTTCCGCCCAGCAGTATAAATGGGTACAACATCATTTGTTCGAACAGCAGGTCAAGCGTATTTTATATAACTAGGTGAGATCACAAGAGACCCGGGATAGTCTAATTTGCAACATGGACCCGGGCCATTTTTGCAGGTCACATGTGGTGGGGTAAATTGTGGGTTCTTCTAAGAGGTTTGATCAGTGTGGAAAAGGAAGCCAGATATACTCTTGAGGGGCTGGCTAGAGTTCCCACTCAGTCGCGTGAGCAAGCAATGGCAGGGCTACACCTTCATCTTTTTAAAATGAATTTCAGATTTACATCCATGATAACAAAGATTGAATATATGTCAAAACGCAGCTGGTAGACACCCTGCCGGATGGAATGGCCATGTTGTGTTCCACAGGGGGGGGAGGGTGGTGGTGTGTGTTTGGGAGCGCGTGTGAATGGCCTTTGTGAGCCTAAGTGTGCTAGCCTGAAATCCCGGCGCGTGTGCAAGAACGCGTGCTAAGAGCTTACGTTAGCAAAAAATCTCGACAACAACTGTCCCTAATGCAAATACAGTTACCCAAGTCTGCCTCCAAAAAGCGATAATGAAATATCAACTCACTCTCGTCCACTCGAATAAGAAACGTTCTTAGTCGGTTGGCAGGAAGCCATTGTAACAGCGACACGGCACAGGAACTGGCAGCAGGCAGACGGACGCCATCCGCTCCAAATCAAATGAATCGTCTTGATTTGTACAAACATTGCGGTCTCACTCATCTCTACGAAGCTGGCCAGGTGGCCTGGCAGTCGAGCTAGCAGCCCGCAGGCGGTAGAGCCAGCAGCCCGCAGGCGGTAGAGCCAGCAGCCCGCAGGCGGTAAAGCCAGCAGCCCGCAGGCGGTAGAGCCAGCAGCCCGCAGGCGGTAGAGCCAGCAGCCCGCAGGCGGTAGAGCCAGCAGTCTGCAGGCGGTAGAGCCAGCAGTCTGCAGGCGGTAGAGCCAGCAGGCGGTAGAGCCAGCAGCCAGCAAGCGGTAGAGCCAGCAGGCGGTAGAGCCAGCAGGCGGTAGAGCCAGCAGGCGGTGGAGCCAGCAGCCTGCAGGCGGTAGAGCCAGCAGCCAGCAGGCAGTAAAGCCTGCAGGCGGTGGAGCCAGCAGCCTGCAGGCGGCAGAGCCAGCAGCCCGCAGGCGGTAGAGCCAGCAGCCCGCAGGCGGTAGAGCCAGCAGCCCGCAGGCGGTAGAGCCAGCAGCCCGCAGGCGGTAGAGCCAGCAGCCCGCAGGCGGTAAAGCCAGCAGGCGGTAGAGCCAGCAGCCTGCAGGCGGTAGAGCCAGCAGTCTGCAGGCGGTAGAGCCAACAGGCGGTAGAGCCAGCAGGCGGTAGAGCCAGCAAGCCTGCAGGCGGTAGTCTGCGAGTTAAAATCCTTGTTTTGGGGTGCGTTGCCTTAGCCCACCATTTCTCCACGGTAATAATATCAGCACTTCTTTGTGGGAAAGTCAACAGTTGTTGTTCTTTGGATACAGTGGCCCTTGCCATAGAATTGTGGAATTTCCACCGCTGGCTCAGGGCTGTAAACAGGGGATGGGCCACCACCTTAATGCTCATTTGACCCAGAAATCACTTTGCCATCTCCATCAGTGGTCGTAAAGGAAAATTATCCAAAAATAAACTGCTCTTGAAGCAAACCACCTCGGCCACGTCTGGGCTGTCCAGCGTGAATATGAAACTTTGTTAATAAGAAAAAAAATTCCTTAAATGGCATGGCCAGGCATGTCATGATGCCACTTGTGGTGTCAATGACATGTGTGTATTTTGTTAAATATTAATATTAACATCAGTGGAATAATGTCTTAGTCATAGTCATCATTAGCTATGGTCAATCCACTGCTGGATGAAGTATGACAAGAGTGCCTGACCATAATTTTTATCTTTTGTTCTCCTGAATGAATCTTCAAACTCATGTCTGACTGCCTGGGACACACAAACAGCCTAGTTGGTTCGGGGCAGGATGGTGTTTTTGGGCTGGACTCTTCAAACAACAACAATAAACTGTTGACTTCTCACAAAGTGTTCCTTATTTTATGTTGATATTTGGCTGAGCTGATCACCAATCAGGATTTGATCTTGCTCTCTCGATTGTGAGTCATTCTCTCAGACTAGAGCACCACCAATTGGATTTACCACCCATGACTTTACGGAGCTGTTAAAGAGTGACGCCCTGAATTCTTCCTGCATTTCTATCACGACACAACTTGTCCCCTCCGCACACACACTTTGCGAGTTGGTACACACCCCGCCTCCTCCCAGGCCCATCGTCTGGCGCGTCCCAGTTGGCACCTGCACGCGCACGGGTTGCGGAGTTTTCTGGGTAATAGAGATGTCAGCCCGTTAGGCAAGCTTCCGCGCGTGCGTACATTTGTACGCGCGTGTGAGCGTTATGACGCTCCACCAATGTGGCCATCCCTTGGCCGCGCGACGCCTTCCCCCCTCCATCTGCCGGCTGCTCGACGTGCGACCTGGCGCCCGTAGCATGTTCGGCGGCCAGCAGGCCCGCTGCTCGCTGCGACCGGGAGCCTTAAATGGGGCGTGATTCATTGCCCCCGGGCAGGAGGGGGGGTGGCCCGTGTTCTGCTTTTTCGCCGTGACGTCGCTCACGAAGGAGCCGCTCTGGAGAGACGTGTTGCGTCTCGGCTCGCCCGCAGCGTTCACCTCGACTTGTAACACTCGTAGGGAATTTTATTGGAACTTGGGGCATGGTGGTGGTAGTGCTGCTGCACCACGCCTGTAATTACGCACTTTACGATGATATTTTTTCATGTAATTTCTTCATGGCACAAATAAGTGCGTACACTGAAATTGTGAAAGTGCAAATACGATGCAAACATCATATTCATTTGATATTGCGATGTTACATTGAGGTTAACGGAAGCTCACTAAGCTGTACAAACGGAATGGTAAAGATGATGATTTACACTATGAGATCTCTTTTACCATTGCAAACATGATGCCTTGAATAAAGGTGTCAGTTTTGTACCAGTTAAAAGGGTAAAAACCTACCATTAAAGATGATGATATTCAGTGAGACGGCAAAACGAGACGAATCATGATCCCCCCCCACCCCCAGTCGTGATATGTCATTGAATCGCTGGGGTGGGGGTCAATCATTACATGCCTACCCATAATCCAGTTCTGTGTGGATCACAACGACGTATGTTGCTGTGAGACTACCAGACAGCTGTTCGGTGAGGTTGTCAAGATGTAGCAGGACAGCAAGTTTATAATTGACCTTGCATAAATATAACTCGGTTACGGATTCATTCAAAACTTAAGATCCTCCTAATCCTGCCCAGCTGCAATATGGCCGGAAGGTGGTTGTGCAGCAAGTAGGTTCATAAACGTATATCTGCGTACACTGTGGAGTGTTATCCCCTATAGTGTGCATGGATTTTCTCCAGGCAGGCTGGTGTCCACCCACATGGTATTGTTATTGAAGCTTTCAGCCTGAAACTTTCCACTGTTGGGCAAAGACCTCCTCAATTGTTTTCATTCTCTTCCTTGTCTTCATTGTTCCTGTCCACAAACTCTGTCGTTCGTTTCTCTAGCTCTTCCCCTGAGTGATCTCCGATCAGAAGTTAATTTTGTTCATCTCCCGTCAGTCGTGATGTTCAATAATACTCGAAATGGATTTGTTAAAATATTCTAAGCAGGAACCTTTTGAAATGGAGTCACGAGACTCATTTATTAACTAAAGGCTGTAATTGTGAAATCACTTTCTCCTTCCTAAAACCCCAACATCTGTTTCTGAATATTTTCCCTTTGCTTTCATAAGGTCACGCTCACATTTGGGGCTCCCCTCTGTACCCACACGCGTGTTGTACCTAACAAAAGCTTAAACTGAAACGGGGTATTAATAATATTAAGGGGTGTGAGTGGCTGTGTGCGCTCCGTGTGCCCATTTAGGGTGCCCAGGGTTGACTCCAAAACTGCTGCTCAGCTCTTTGTCTTTTCTTCCTGGCCATTTGCCAGGACCGCAGTGTTTTTGTTTTTATAAAATTTTCCCGTGTTTTTTTGTAACCACGGTCTCCCTAAAGGGATTACCTTCGAGAGAGAGAGAGGGCCCGGGGAGGGGTTTTTGTTATGCCGAGAGGCAGCGGTATTTTCTTCCGAATCGCCAGTTCCCACGAGACCGCCCATCGCTAATCCGACATCCGAGCAGTCCCCCCCCCTCCTTTCACACTTGCTTTCCTTCCCACCCAAAGAGATCCGTTTCCAAGAAAACGTGACATTACACACTAAAGCGCTGGTAATGACAAGAATATTTATTTGCGCCCTTCTGTTGTATTCTTTTAGATGATGTTTTTTGAACGAGATGCACACACACACAACGGCTTCCCCTTTAGCTGTATCGACTGTTGGGGCAAGTGCTGTTAGCGAGCACCTATTGAGGTTGGCATGGCACATGAGGAGGAGGAGGTGGTGCCAGAACAGGACTGCCTTTGTCTCCTAATTGCCAATGCGGATGCTTACACTTTACGCATATTACCAAGCATTCGTTTAAGGCGAAGTTGACCTAGGGGAGGCGTAAGACATATTCATATTTCACTTGCTACTGATGTGCATCGTGGTCGTGAATTTGCATCCAAGTCGCGGGTATAATAGTGAACGCCACAGACCACTACGCCATCACTCCCCACACAAACACTGGTCAGAAACAGTGCTTGGAATCTTAACCAGCATAATAATTATGAATGCAACTCCACTGCAATGCAAAGTGTCTGCTTAAAACGCTATATAAGCGAAGCATAATGTTGGTTCATGTAATAATGGCAACATAATGCAAGCATATGGTTCACAGCTATAATCTATGCAGCTGCTAAATGGGTTGGGTGAATTGCTTCCACCACACCCACGTGGAGGTGGGGGTGTGGTGGCATGTCGTGTGGCACACCCGCTTCGAGGCGGGAGTGAGTGAATCACGCAGAATGCGTACGGTTCAAATGAACGACGGCCCCAAAGTGCCTCCTCTACACAGCGTACTTATGACTTTCCCTTCCATTACATCACACAACCTCTCACCAAATCTCCTTACAGCAATAACTCACTCTTGCCTTTTCAGTGTTTCACCGCTCTCATAATTGTCTCGTGTAATGTACCACCATTAGCGTCTCGCGATACATTTTGAATTATTTATCATTGTCGTTTACGAGGTGGGGGAGGGATGGAGCGGTGTTGGGGGGGGGGAGCGTCGAGGAAGGAGGGGAGTTTCTGAGAGATTTGCAAGCAAGAGACTTAGATCTGCTGATTTACAATAAATACACGTCAAACTCAGCGTGTTTTTAAGACGTAGGAAGCTCGAGTTGGCACCACAGATATCCTGGGTTTGGATTTCGGCAGATGCCTGTGATTATTAGCAGGGTTTTCTAGTGTGGTGAGTTGATGACCTCTTAGCCCTGTCACCAACCACTGCAAAAAACATAACATTTGGTTTTGCGCATAATTTGTCTAAATTCCAACTCTGACATGTAAAAACATCAGTTTAGTTGTCTGAGGACAAACATTAATCTCTGTAGCACGGTGGGTGGGAATGTGTTGCCCCTTCAGTGTCGCCCAAGGATCTCTCGAAGGGATCGACGAGGTAGTTGTGTCATCGGTATCCGCAGGCCGCCCTCTGACATGAAGGGTTGCACTGCGAGAGTTCCTCGAATGGATTCTTCATCTTGTGACACATTGTAGCTGCGTCACCCCGAGCTATGAATGCCCTGATAGTGGCATTGTCTTTGTACCGTTCACCGTTTGGCATTCTCTGGTGTGACTGGTGAGACTAGGCTAAAGACCCTAAAGAAGGCTGTCTGGTGTAGACCCATCCGTTTCAAAGACGATGCCTTTATTCTCAGAGCATGTTTTTTTTGCATTTGTGTGGTTAATGCAGACATGATTCCTTGCAAATAGTTTCTATTTGGTGTTTGAACATCTTGACACCGGTTTTATTGCCAGAAAGGGTAAAACCTATTCGTATTTTTTAATACTTTGATACGGCAAAAAAGGTCCCATGTTGATAATGATGTTGTTGCGTCGTTTCATCTGCGATGGCGATGATGTCCCCCCCCCTCCCCCCGCCCTGTGCAGGACACCACGATGGCCCTGTGGTTGATAGAAGTGCTGATGGCGCTGGTGGAGATGGGGCTGTCCATCCGTTGCATCATCGTGGCTGTGATCCTGCGTGGATGCGGGCCGTGCATGCGCCCCGCGCCCTACGAGAACCACATGCAAAAGGTGGCGGAGGCAGAAACATTGACCACACCGGTCGTATGGGCCTCACCGCATGCACCGGCCACACCACCACCACTTCCATCTCACACATCTCTGCCAGCACAGACACAGATCCGTCATCCTTTGCGCGAAAACGCAAATTCACAAAACCAGGTTCGCAACGACGCATCGATTAATATCGATGGGTGTGGAGTCTCGCGTTTCCACGACGCGCCCATCGGGTCGCGCGCATGAATCGACCTGTTGACGACTTGCATACGTTGTGCGTGATTACATCATTTGAACAACCGTGCAGCCACTTGAGGTGCTACATCAACTGCATGGAGACGAGTCACGAGTAGACACGTGCCCCTGATTTTGGAGCTCGTGCAGCGGCCGGCTCGAACCAGCTCTACTCGTGTGGCTCCTCGCCAGCGGCGGTCGCCTCTCTTTGATACAGCCACCATTGAACGCTGGTTCTGAATCAGAATCTGAAGCTTTATGTATACAGGTGGAGGAATCCAATGAGCTATGAGGCTCTGTTTTTACAGATGTCCAGTTAGGGCAGGTCAGAAAGTTACAGAGGTTGTGTATGTATGTTGAACTTCCTTCGCACCGTACGTAGCTAACCGTGTCTCTTCCACCCCTGACAAAAGTGCGAAGGGCTGGCGACGAATGTTCGACTGAGTGACTAATATTGGCGGGTTTTTAACTGTGCTCTCCCCATGCATTGTCTCTAGTCGGGGCGTCCGTTTTTGGAGTGCTTTCAAATGTTCATAATCATCTCATAACCTTGGTTCTTTTGGTAAAGTCACGTCAAAGGGAAATAATAAAATAATAATACATATCAAACAATAAAATTATCACGACGTTTCAACTGCAACACAAGCAATCATCATCAGGTGTGAAATCCACAGCAATACATTTTATTATTATGTCCCTTCTACGTGACTTTACCGAAAGAACCAAGAATATGAATCCCTGCAGTTAGGAAAGCTTTAAATCAAAATTTCACCTCATAACCGTATAGATACACACACAGGGTGTCTGTCCTGGGCTGTTTGTCAATGAGGGAAAGGCCGTAAAGTCACATTCAGTAGCTTTTAGTGATGGTTATGCACTTCGGACATTAAAACGTTTGAGAATGCAGTCACGAGCATGCCATGTTGAGTGTCGGCAAAGTTTTAGTTGTTTTGAGTTGAGACTTTATTTCAAGGTTGGCTACGTACGGTGCGAAATACGTTCAACCGAGTAAGAAGTGCAAATGACTTCTACACTCACTTTGCTTCTGTCCTTTCCCGCCACCATCACCGATATCATCACTGCCAATACCACCACCATCACCACCAATACTCCCACCACTCATAACACTTAACACTAACCCCACCACAAAAATTAAAGATCCCCCGTGTAGCCTTAATAGACTGTAGGAGCAAGTGCTGTTAGCGAGCACCTATGAAGGCTGGCACGGCACACGAGAGGGTTGGTGGCCAGCACCACGACCGACCGCCTTTGTCTCCCTAGTGGCGATATTTACACACCGCACTAGGTACTCATTTGAGGCTGAGTCGACCTAGGGGAGGCCCAGGACCGGTTCAGATAATCGTCACCAGTGTTGGCAATGAGTGGGAATCGAACCCGGGTCGCCGGGTCCATAGCGCAACGCGCTAACCGCTACGCTACCGCTCCCCCAATTTGAGTGTGTATATAGAAATACACACACACACATGCATGCACAGCCCCATAGAGAATTGTTGACGGTGTGGGGTGCAGTTGCGCATCTGTTTACACACTACACAATGATTCCAGCAAAACGGAGTTCACAAATAGAGCAACAATAAGAGTAAATGGTCTCTGAAGCCGACCTTTTAAAATTTGTACCTGCGACAGTGTGTACAATCACCGCTGGGGAGACAGAGGCAGCCTGCCATGCTACTGGCCAGACGACCCCTTAGATTACCGCGACCGCCGTGTTACCCTTCATATCTGGCGAGATGTTAACTCCCTCGCCCGATATGCAGGAGGTCGTCGGTTCGATCCCGACCATGACACATTTATATTTGGAGTTTGAATGTTCTCGCCCCATGGTCGCGTGGATTTTTCTCTGGGTCCTTGGCTTTTTTTCCCTCCATATTTATGAACATGCATTTGGAGTATGTGGTTGCTATAAATGTCCACGGGATAAGTCACTTCGTTGAGCTATCTTTCGTGGCCTAGGTTGCTTCTGAAAAATAACGATATGGCTCAGTTTAGTTTATTGTTTAGTTTAGCTGCTCACTTTAAGCACTTACCCGAACAATCGTGTTACAGGCTATATGTGTATGTTTGTGTATATATGTGTGTCGTGTCTTTTAATATGTGTATATGTATGCATGTGTGTGTAATTGTGTGTGTGAATATGTAAATGTGTATTTGTGGTAGCACTTGCCACAAAAGCCTATTGGAGTCTTTACGGGGGATCTTTGTCGTGGGAGCATTGTAGTTAGCCCACTCAAACCCAGTTACCTCAGTTGGATTTCTGTTTACAGCCACCATCAGTGGCAAATAGCTGAACCAGTCATGGGCCTCCTCTAGGTCAACTCCGCTTTAAATTAATACCTGGTGCGGTGTGGGAACATCAGCACTGGGGAGGCGAGGGCCCGGGTGTGGTGCTGGCCACCCAACCCCTTCTGTGCCATGCTGGCCTTCATTGTTGCTTGTTAACAGCCCTTGCTCCAACAGTCTGTTAATGCTATACGGGGGATCTTTGTCTTTGTGTGCGTGCCACAGGCGGACGTTGAGGTGTCGAGTGTCGTGGGCGACGACTCTGACACGGAGAGCTGCGTCAGCAGCAGCGGCGCCAAGGTGAAGTTCAATCTTCCCGAAGCACAGCCGCCCATCGAGAACCGGCAGCTCATCGTGGAGAACGCCGTGTCTGTCTAGAGCAGCGCACCGTGCCGTCGCTCCCACGGCGACATCGCTCGCACCACCACGTCACTCGCAACGTCACATCACTCACGCCGCCACGTGGCTTACACTGTGACATCAGTCACACCGTCACATGGCTTATGCTGATTGTTCGTCGGTGTTCTTTATTCACTCTCACTAATTGGTAACTCGCAACTTGCATTCACTCACGTTGGTCATGCACACCACGTATATTTGGGTACCACTCACTGGCACAAGCAGTTAACACAGAGCGCTCATTCCCGCTTACTGTGCAATCTTATTTACACCCATTCGCACACACACACCACCCATTCACAAACGCTGCCCATTCAGTTGCACCGCACACTCAATCATGCACTACAAACTCGTGAACGCTGAACGCAACGCACAGGGCACGCGTAATCACACCATGAGTTCATGCGGACTGTGCCACGTGTGTGCTCGTGCGCATGCACGCACACAACGAAACCAGGTGTGTGCGTGTGCACGCGTGTGTCTGTGTTCGTGCGTGGCCTCCTTTTGGCTGCAGAGCGCACAACGCCGACTCACCGTGCTTTCAAATGAGCGCTGCGAGGGTTCCGCTTGTGTCAACCAAGGGTAAGAGGGAGGGGAGGGGGGCGGTGGTGGTGGTTCAGTGACCCACGCTTGCTCCCTCCAGCCGCCTACATTAAGATTCACAAACCACTACTGAGTGCCTTCAGAGGCCCGCCATTCGCGTGCTTCATATTTCACGTCTTGTTCGTCTGTAGTCGACGCGTCACTTTTACATTAGTACATTGGGAGCCGCGGGTTCGATTCCTGGCCGTGATGCGCCTCAACGTCGATGGTCAATTGGCGTCCTGGCCTGGCCTGGGCCTTCCCTATGTTGACCCAGCCTTTGATGAGTACTCATGTAAGTCGTGTGGTGAGCAGCAGCAGCATGGATGACGTAAGAGCAGTCGGCTGTGCGCGTCAGGCCGCTGCCTTGTGCATGCTGTGACGGCCTTAATAGGCGCTCGCTGATAACGCTTTCCCCAGCGGTCCGTAATGTCACACGGTAGGTGGGGGTGGGGGGGGGTACGTGGTGGTGGTGAAAGGGAAAATTCCCAGTAATTACATTGGGGTGGTTGCAGCTGAATAGCGCACCGTGGGACCTTTAAATGGAGTCTGCAGGGAGCGGAGGGGTTGGGAAGGAAAAGCTCGAGACTTTATATCGGTGGGGGGGAGGGAGAGGCATTTAGAGATTATAAAATGAGTAACAGTGGGGGGGGGGGAGTGTGTAATTGAGTTTGTGATGTGGGAATGGCAGGGCTTTGGTGGGAGAATCACAGTCATGCTTCTCGACAACACGGCCGCCATTATACATTCAGTGTTGGTGTGAGGTTATGATGAGATGCTTAATCATTTGGGGCTATGGCGCAATAGACTTTGTTATCCTTGAATGAGTCGTAATGTTATTACTCATCATCCCAGGTGGCTTTTGGTGCGCGTGATTGGAACTAGAGTTGGGACCGCGTTTGTTTCAGGGTTGGGACCCGATACTGAATTTGTGTTTATAGGGGAAAACCGCGTACTGGATTTTGGCCTTTTCCTTGCGGAGAGCGATGAGGCCTGACCACCTCACCCCCACTGGAGTCGAGTGCTCTAAACTCCAAACTAGATGTACAAGTTTCATATCCATCATCAGCATCGGCCATGATCTCTCCTCTGCTGGATTAAGACCTGATCCACTCTGTCGCCATTTCTCGTCCTGCGATTCCAGTCTCGTTCTAGCACGTGGACGGAGCTGATTGATCGGCTTCTGTAGTGAGCGTCCTCCCATTTGGGCCGTAATCCCCCCGAGCTTCGGCGTGTCCTGCCCAAGTCCACATGCTCATCTTATCAAGTCTTGGCTCATGTCTCCAATTATCGTTCGTTCACTTGCCATTTCTTTTGAGTCGTTGCGAACGCGCATCATTCCACACAACAACAAGACAAACGGCAAGCGTGTCTCCCTGCTCAAAACAATCATTTGGCTGATGTTCATTTCCGAGGAAATTCCACGTGACCATAGCAGTGGATGTTCACTGTGGAGAACAACCACTTGTTGATGTCAACAAAGTGGTACTAATTTTATTGACCTTGGAGTGATGATGGGCAGTGTGTGAATCCCGCACGAGACTATATCACACACTCCGCATAGTTCACGTAATTGGAATTTACGCATGAGATGATCCATCGATTCATTAATATAAATTATTATGCTCATGATATGCTTCAAATTGCACGCATGCAAATTGATTGCTTATAATGGCTGCAAATTAAATGCATGAGATACCAATGTGGCATTAATGATAGTGGAGGGAACAAAACTGTACAAATGAGACCAAATGAAATGAGAAACTACAAATGTGGCGGTGAAAACTCGACCAAAAAGGAATTGGTTCTTGGGTTGTTTCACAACCCCGAATCGTGGCAATCAAATCGCATGCGGTGGGAGGGGGCGGTGGCGGCGGGGGGGGTTGTGGGCGGAGGGGGGTAAGTTGGGGTGAATCGTTCAATGCCGATTGCAATCGCCCGCTCGTGGCACCGGCCACAGTCAACCGGCGTCCTCTTCATCATTTGAGGCTCTGTTTTTGGAGCTGTAATTTATTTCTCCATCCCTAGCGGCCTCGCTTTCTTAAGCGGCAATGATAATGCCTCGCGGATGTGGGTCGGGCGAACGGGATTGCCTAGAGAATTCAAGCGGCGGGGGAGGCAAGACGCGTGATTGAGACCGGCTCGCCACCCACCTACCCAACCAAACACCCACCTACCCACACATCCATCCGTCCACCCCTCTCTCTTTGAAGGTCAATTGGAAACGCCGAGCCGTAAAGGTAATGAGCCATAGGTGGCTTTCATTAGGAGGGGAGTCGCTCTGTACTATCACCTGCACCAGTCCTAATACGTTCGTCTGCCTCGACCACCCTATTAAAATCCACAATGTCCGGCGAGGGTGTGGAAGGGTGGGTATGAAGGGAAGGCAGGTTCGTCAAACCAAAGTCCGTCTCCTCGGTTTTCCTAATGACTAGATCACTCTAAATGTGCCACCTAATTTATATCTCTGAAGCCAAGCAGGTTTGATTGCAGTTAGTGTTTGAATGGGCGACTCCCTGGGAATACTTGATAGTAGTTCGGGCTGAGGTGACCAGGAGATGCCAGTAGGGGATTTTGGAATATATCCGTGCAGAGATTTGAGAGAGTGTGGGGGTTTTCTTCCATTAATGCAGATTCCTCCCCGATGCCAAATGCGAAGGAATTGGCTGCCAAACTTTCCAATGCACCCTTCTGAAAATGTTGAGACCAAACCAGGCTTTCGTGGGTATTTATTATCAAACGAGAAATTGTCCAGCGCATATCACCACTGGCAACTGCTGAGCCAGTAGTGAGAATTCCATGTTCCCGTGGCGGGAACACATTTATCGAAAGCGCAAACGCAATTGGCTTCCATCAGTTGTGCACATTTCTAAAGTTGATTTCAACTCGAGGAGGGAACTGGGAAAACATTCCGAGTAGGACCTCCCCGCCCCTCGCTCTCGCCCTAAACTTTAGCCTCAGACAAGGCACCGTGAGGGTTTTCTGAGTTTTAAATCCAGTGCTCGGGAGGCGAAGTTGGTGGATCGAGCAGAGATCGGTGCGCCGATGGCCGTGAAGTGGCGATATATTCGTGGGTATGTTGTATTGACGCGTCCGTATAAATATTGGACCCTGTTGAAAAAAGGTCGTCTTGAGACTCAGGAGGCCCCCGTCCTGGGTTTAAATGACCATATCAGCTCAGGTTTGACAGCAGGACCAGCTGCTGGACTGGAGAGGTATATCGACTTGTGATTATTATGATAACTATTATTTCGTCCTTCCTGTGGGACCGAACTGTGACTGTCGACATTCCCAGATCACAGCGATCAGCTGGGTTTTTATAGAATCATTTCGTACGCGGGGGTGAACCAAGGGTTGTTAATGTGTGAGTGTTGATAAAATAAGTAAATTAAAAAGTCCATCATTGACGCTGCCTTATAACAGAAATTTGTATAATCGGCTGACGTTTGCAGATGAGTAAACATCAAGAGAGCAAAGGAAACGGCTGACGATGTAGTTGGGTATTTCTCTCCATGGCGATGTCCTGAGTCAAGTGGGAACGGTTTTCTGTGCTAATGAGGCAGCGTTAATGACGAGCGCAAGTGAGGGGTCTGCAATGTGTGCACGTTTCGCGGCCCCAGTCCCGTCATGTCGCGTGCAAAGTGTTGATCGCGCCTTGGCAATGCTCTAGCGTAAATGCTTTAGTTGGCACCCATTGAGTTGTCGCTGGGAGCTTAAGCAAGAGGGGCCAATTTTCAGAACCAAAGATAGGTGCTTAGACGAATTGCCTTAATGCCACGTTTTATTTGTTTCTATGTTTATATAACGTGTGTACGCATGTCTGTGTGCGTGGGGAGTGGTGGCGCAGCGGTTAGAGCACTGTTGCGAGCCTGGCGACGTTGAATTTTGATTTCTGGCCGCGAACGCCAGGTGGTGTTTCCACATTTCCAAGGCATCCCCTAGGTTGACTCGGCCTTAAATGAGCACCTGTTTCTCGTGTGCAAACATCAGCACTGGGGGATGGCTTTTCCGGCCACACCAGTTTGTTTCGGGCCATTTCAGCCTGAGCAGGTGCTCGCTCATCGCATTTGCCTCGACGGTCGACAATGCACGTCACCTCGCCGACGCCCGATGTGTTTGTGTTATTGTTCATGCGGTGGTCACCGACACGCTCCGACTGACCACCGTTGAACTCCGTCATGTTCGCGGGGCGCTGAGATTGACGCGGCCGGAAATGAGTCGGCTTTGCTTTGTTTGTGTTGATTAGCATCGGCAGGAGAGGGACAAAGGCGGTCGGGGCTTGATCGGTTTCGAGCCCGCTCGTCGCACGGATGCCGTGGTGGCCTTAATAGGTGCTCGCAAACAGCGCCTGCTCCCCTACCGCTGTTTTGATGCACAGGTCCGCGTGGTAAATGGAGATCTCAGTTTTATAGGAGCACGTGTGTGCTCTTGAGTTT
Source organism: Lampetra fluviatilis (assembly GCF_964198595.1). Lineage (NCBI taxonomy): Eukaryota > Metazoa > Chordata > Hyperoartia > Petromyzontiformes > Petromyzontidae > Lampetra > Lampetra fluviatilis. The sequence goes on along the minus strand of NC_136276.1, from coordinate 29,694,828 downwards.
TTAAACGAGACACTGGAGTAGATTTTTTTGCAGGGCTAAGACGTTATGTGTGAGAAGAAGAAAACAGCTAAAGCTGTTTTTTTTTTAAATAGAATAATTTGTGAGTTTCAGGAGGTTACCAGGTTAGGGGGTGGGGGGCTTGGAGCCAATCTTCGAGCGGAGGTTGTGAGCGCGGCTGGAGGTTCAAGCTCTCGCTCTCTCACACACTGGCAGGCGGGGAGGTCGCAATGTGTAAATCGTTTGAGTGGAAATAAAAAAATATATACCGGAAGTGTCCGTGATCCTCCCCCCGTCTGTGTTCTTTCATGGTCGCGAATTCGTTTTTTTACAATCGCCCGGTTGCTGCTCCACACACCTCGACTGAGATGACGAACGAGATGAGGAAACGTAATTAATGAGAAGGTGGGGGGGGGGGGCTTTTGTTGGAAGTGATTGGATTGGGTTTTTTTCTGCCTCGAGTATCCGGTGCGGTGCGTTCATAGCAACACCGAGGAGACGAGCGGACGTGGCGATGACCACCACCACCTCCTCTTCGTGTGCCATTCCGGCCTCATTGGTTTCTCCAAAGCAAAAGGCGGTGCCTACGGTATGATTTGTACTCGTGTAGTTTCATGAGTAGACAAATGCGCATGTACCACGTGTCGTGATCGAACATTCATCCACTGCTGGATGAAAGCCGCCTCGTCATCATCCTTCGCAAGTCCTCTGATGCCACGTGGGCTGATCTCATTTCTCCCAACAGCAGGGCGCGGTATCTCATTTGCCATTCCGTCGCCACTCCATGCGAGCGGTGTGCACGTGGTATGTACATTGTATGTGTACCTGTGTGTGTGTGGGGAGCTGTGGCGTGTTGGTTAGCGCACTGCGCTACGAACCCGGCGACCCGAGATCGATTCCCGCTCACGGACAACGCCAGTGACGATTATCTGAACCGGTGCTGTGCCTCCCCTGGGTCGACTCGGCCTCAAATGAGTACCCGGTACGGTGTGTAAACATCGCTACTGGGGATATAAAGGTGGTCGGGCGTGGTGCTGGCCACCCACCCCCTAGGTGCTTGCTCCTAAAAGTGTGTTAACGTTATATGGGTGGGTCTTTGTCTTTTTGCATATATTCGTGTGTATGTTATGTCGTTCATGCACAGTATGCGACGACTTGGGGTGGTGACTCGCGTGCGCAGATTTCTGCAGAGGGCCACGGTTCGAAACCCATCAGCCGCCATGATTAATACTGCGCTGGGTGGATATTTGCCATAAAATACGACGCGTCACAAGGTTCACAGTGGACGTTAAAGATCCAGGGAGGTCATTAGGAAGAATAGGCCAAAGTGTGCCGGCATCAAAGTTTCAAACTTGCCAAATATTAAATAATTACACTGCAAACGACTCGATTTTATATGCATAGCAATCACCGGCTCCCGACGACAAACAACGTGGCAAGACCCTCCAATAAACGACAAGCATAACGAGTTTCCCTATATGCAAAAATATACGTGTTTCTTTAACGTGTGTATATATTTCTATGTATCTCTGAATATATGCATATCCACGGTGTTTGTATTGTGTGGGATGACTGTATATTTTTTATGTGTATTTGTTTGTACATTGTGCGTTGTGTGTAGTCTGTGCGTTGTGTGTACATTGTGTGATGATTATGATGGAGCGGTCAGCGCGCTGCGCTACGAACCTGGCGAACCGGGTTCGACTCCCGCTCACGGCCAACACCGGTGACGATTATCCGAACCGGTCCTGAGACTCCCCTAGGTCGACTCAGCCTCAAATGAGTACCTGGTGCGGTGTAAACATCGCCACTGGGGATACAAAGGCGGTCGGGCGTGGTGCTGGCCACCCACCCCCTCGTGTACCGTGCCGGCCTTCATAGGTGCTCGCTAACAGCACTTGCCCCAACAGTCTGTGAAGGCTACACGGGGGATCTTTGTTTCTTTGATGATGCAGCGCGCGTTAGGCAGGGGGCGGCACGCGGGGAAACGGGCCTTTTAAATCACGTGACGAGGGCAGCGGGGGTACAGCAGCAAGCAGCACGTGGTCAGGGTTCCCGCGGGGAGGAGACCACCGAGGGGGACACGGCGAGTGAGACACGGGGAGTGGAGGGAGACGGGGAGTGAGACACGGGGAGTGGAGGGAGACAGGGAGGGAGACACGGAGAGTGAGACACGGAGAGTGAGACACGGGGAGTGAGACACGGGGAGGGAGACACGGGGAGTGAGACACGGGGAGGGAGACACGGGGAGTGGAGGGAGACACGGGGAGTGGAGTGAGACACGGGGAGGGAGACACGGGGAGTGGAGTGAGACACGGGGAGTGAGACACGGGGAGTGGAGTGAGACACGGAGAGTGAGACACGTGGAGTGAGACACGGGGAGTGAGACACGTGGAATGGAGGGGGACACGGAGAGTGAGACACGTGGAGTGAGACACGGAGAGTGAGACACGGGGAGGGAGACACGGGGAGGGAGACACGGGGAGGGAGACACGGGGAGGGAGACACGGGGAGGGAGACACGGGGAGGGAGACACGGGGAGGGAGACACGGGGAGGGAGACACGGGGAGGGAGACACGGGGAGGGAGACACGGGGAGGGAGACACGGGGAGGGGAGGGAGACACGGGGAGGGGAGGGAGACACGGGGAGGGGAGGGAGACACGGGGAGGGGAGGGAGACACGGGGATGGGAGGGAGACACGGGGATGGGAGTGAGACACGGGGATGGGAGTGAGACACGGGGAGTGAGACACGGGGAGTGAGACACGGGGAGTGAGACACGGGGAGTGAGACACGGGGAGTGAGACACGGGGAGTGAGACACGGGGAGTGAGACACGTGGAGTGGAGGGGGACACGGAGAGGGGGACACGGAGAGTGAGACACGGGGAGGGAGACACGGGGAAGGGGACACGGGGAGTGGAGGGAGACACGGAGGGAAGGGAAGGAGCCATACGAGGGAGACAGAAGGGAGTGACAAGCACATAGCCGGAGCGAGAGGGAGACCACAGAAGGGAGGGAGAGAGTCGCAGGGAAGAGAGGAAGACTGGAGGAAGGAGACAGGGGAGGGAGGCACTGGAGGGCCAGTGGGAGGGAGACAGAGAGGGGTGGGAGGGAGAGGGAGAGAGAGATACAGAAGGGAGGAGTGAGGGAGAGACAGAGTCGCGCTCACTCTCACTCAAAGGGGGGGGGGGGGTCAGTGTGAGACTCGCTGCCTCTGGAGACGACGCTGCTGCTGCTGGTGGGGGGAGTGGGAGAAGCGGCGGAGAGCTCCGCTCGCCAGCGCTGAAGCCACTGCGACTGTTGCCGCCGCCGCCGCCGTGCGCTCAAGTGGCGAGGAGGAGGAGGTGGTGGTGGTTTGTGTCGGGATGGGCGGCACAGGCAGCTCGGAGCCTCCTGTCGGCGGCAAAGGGGCCTCCGGGGGCGGTGAGTGACACCTCTGGGCTTGTGCTGGAGTGCTGCTGGTGGTGGCTGGTGGTGGTGCTGGTGGTGGTGGTTGTGGAGGGGAGTGGCTAGAGAGTAGAGAGGCGTGCGGAGAGAATTGTCTCAAGACGCGGGGCTGTTTGTAGAGACGCGGGGAGACACGTGGAGACACGGGGAGACACGGGGAGACACGCGGAGACACGGGGAGATCTGTCGGAATTCGCCACTGAGACGGGGACTCGTGCTGTACCCACGGCCGCCGCGCATCGGAGTCGAACCGGGAACTTTCGCTCCGTCTCTCTGTCTCGATAATATCAACCAACGGGACCACGACTACAGTCGCGACAGCAGCAGTCATCGTTTATATATAAAACAAAGCACCATCATCATCAACAGCAGAATAACAACAACAACCATCATCATCATCATCAGTGTCGGCAGCAGCAACAGCAGCCGTATCAATATCAACAGCAGCGGTAACAACATCACCATCACATTCATAAGCAGCAGAATCGGCAGCATTCACAGACCAGGTCACTATCACCACCACCACCATCAGCACCACCATCAGCAGCACCACCATCACCACCAGCAGCAGCACCACCATCACCACCATCAGCAGCAGCAGCTCCGTCCGCGCCACCAGCGATGCGCCCGCTCAACACGTGCGCCGCGAGACAGCCGCGCCGCGGACTCGACACCTGAAATCCGCGGTAGTCCCCCCACCACCCCCCACCACCCCCCACGCTGCGCCATGCCGGTCCCACACCGCGACTACGAGAGGCGCGGCTCAGGGAGCCCGGCTGCCGCGGGCCGCGTCGGATTCCGGGCAGCCCTGGTGGAGAAGGACGGTGGAGGAAGAGGTGGTGGTGGTGGTGATGGAGGAGGAGTAGGCGACGGGGTCGGAGGAGGAGGTGGTGGGAGCTTCGGCCGCGACGACGTTGACTCTCTGCTGGGGCTGCAGTCCTCCGGGGGTCCCGGGGGGGGTCCTGGGGGAGCCGCGGGGGCTCCGGGGCTCCAAGGGGACCCCTTGTCGGGGATGGCGATGCGCGTGCGAAGCGGGAGGCACCAGCCGCGACGTGCCCCGGGCTACCGGCGTCTGCAGAACGTGCTCTACAACCTGCTGGAGAGACCCCGCGGGTGGGCCTTCATCTACCACGCCTGCGTGTGAGTACGGCCTGCCGTGCAGCAGCAGAAGTAGAGAGTGCAGCATCATCAGCAGCAGTAGTGGGTGCAGCAACAGTAGAGAGTGCAGCAGCAGCAGTGAGTGCAGCAGCAGCAGTAGTGAGTGCAGCAGCTGTAGTGAGTGCAGTAGCAGCAGTAGTGAGTGCAGCAGCTGTAGTGAGTGCAGCAGCAGTAGTGAGTGCAGCAGCAGTAGTGAGTGCAGCAGCTGTAGTGAGTGCAGTAGCAGCAGTAGTGAGTGCAGCAGCAGCAGCAGTGAGTGCAGCAGCTGTAGTGAGTGCAGCAGCAGCAGTAGTGAGTGCAGCAGCTGTAGTGAGTGCAGCAGCAGAAGTAGTGAGTGCAGCAGCAGTAGAGAGTGCAGCAGCAGCAGCAGTGAGTGCAGCAGCAGCAGTAGTGAGTGCAGCAGCTCTAGTGAGTGCAGCAGCAGCAGTAGTGAGTGCAGCAGCAGAAGTAGTGAGTGCAGCAGCAGCAGTAGTGAGTGCAGCAGTAGCAGCAGCAGTGAGTGCAGCAGTAGCAACAGCAGTGAGTGCAGCAGTATCAGCAGCAGTGAGTGCAGCAGCAGCAGTGAGTGCAGCAGCAGCAGCAGTGAGTGCAGCAGCAGCAGGGAGCAGAGGACGAGGTGGGTCAACTTCTATGCAGCAGGGAAAACAAATAGAGTGCAGCAGCGTGTGCAGGAAGCGGGTAACTTCGTGGGTGAACTTCCGTGCAGCAGTGAGTCGAGATTGCAGGGGATGCAACGGAGTAGGATGTGCAGCATTGAGTAGGGGATGCAGAGGTTGCAGCAGTAAGTAGAGAATGCAGCGGGGATTGGGAGGGGGGGTTAAGGGCATGCAGCAGTGGAATGCAGAGGGTGCATCATGGTGAGAGTGTAGCAGGGAGTGGATAGTGCAGGGTGTGGAGAGTTGGGGTAGACCACAGTCATTGTGCACTCCCACGGCATGACCACGCTGCGATGAGTGGGGGTGAGCTCTGATTCAACACTTGGACTCTCACTCACTCACTCACCCACTCACTCACTCACCCACTCACTCACCCACTCACTCACCCACCCACTCACTCATCCACTTACTCACTCACCCACTCACTCACCCACTCACTCACCCACCCACTCACCCACTCACTCACCCACTCACCCACTAACCCCCTCACTCGCCCACTCACTCACTCGCCCACTCACTCACCCACTCACTCACCCACTCACCAACATGTGAAGGAATACATCGTGATGTTCTACATGTCCAGGGAGGTCCAGATTTCTCGCGACTCCCATTGAATATTTAAAAACTTGATTTTGCTGAAGTAAGGTTAATTTAAAACAGAAATGAATATGCAAAGAAAAACACATTTTAGGGGGTCAATTAATTGGGGGGGGGGATCACAAGACATCTGGACCATCCTGTAGATTACATCCACGGGAGAGCTTTTACGTCGTGCGCGCGCGCGTCCGTCTGGAGCGTGCTGCTCGAGATTTCCCTCCAGCCCCACGTGTAAAACAACAACGTCGGGTTACAACTTGGAATCACGATAGCAAGAGGTGCCCCACATTTAGTCGAGTCACGGCCAATTCCCGTTACGGAGTCGGCAGTTTTGAGAGCAACTCGGGAGGATAGAAATCAAGAGTTGAGGTTTCGAGAGGAATTCTCAAATCTGTAACGCGGGGGGGGGGGGGATAGGGGACCCGGGGAAATGCGAGCGATGCTTTTGCTCAAAATTGCCCTTGGGGAGCGCCGGACTGCATCGCTTCCGCGGCTGTCTGATCAGTTTGCTTTCTGCCATCAATTCACCACTGATGGTACATTGGCGAGAGGGAGAGAGGTGGGAGCAGAATGTGGGGAGAGGAGGAGGGAGCTGGGATGAGATGGAGAGAGGAAGGATTGTTAGAGATGGGGGAAGAGAAGATGAGAGACAGAGAGAGAGAGGCAGTGTTTGTTGGGAGGGTGACTTTGAAAGAGTCAACTGATTAGAGATGATAGAAGGCTTAAGAAGTAATGTAACATATTATCGTCCCATACTTGGTATTTTCAAAGCAATGTAATCAAAGTCACTTGATTACTTTAGTAACTCAGCGCGTTCGTCAATAGCACTTTGGCCCTAAAAGGGGTAAATATATGACAGGTGACATTTTGGGCAAGGGCCTGTCTTCACAACAGACAGATGGAGGAGGTTATTCGGCTGAAATGTCACCGATTACATGCGCTCCCTTTTAGAGCTGCGTTATTGACGAACGTGTTGGGTATTTGTTATGTGTGCACCGTTACCCACCCGGCGCGAGATCAATGGTTTTGATTTTTATGATTAGTTCAAATTAAGCACATGTCTGGGTGACGCAACCTCAAAATAACGCCACCGAGCTGTGGCTGTAAAGCTGTGGATTGTGAACCGTATGCCGATGATTTCGTTCTAAATTATCTACCCACAAAAGGCTCGCTCAGACGTGCGGGAAGGGGTCTAGGCATTGTGATGTTGTAGACTCCCACACGCTCGGGGGAGAAACCCACACTGCCAAAAAAAACCACCGACCTTGTAGCCCAGCCCATTGACCAGGCTCAGACCTGCTTGGCTTCTGAGATAGGGCGCATCCTGGCCGGTTTGGTCACACGGGGGGATGACCCTCGTGTGGAGCCCAGGTTGCTGCTGGGGGGGACCGTCTCATCGATTGCTCCTCTGAAATTGTTTTTTGTTTGTTTTGCAATCGTTGTCACATTCATAAAACTGCGATCCTGCAGAGCAGTCCGCGCTACCCGCTGAGTAAGCTGCAATCGAGCGATTTATTCCGGCGAATAACGTTCATCCCACCATTGTCACTCCACTGCTGGATGAAAGTCTCCATCCCCATGCCGCTTAATCATACTTCACCACGGCCGGTCATTGGGAGTTGCTAAGAGGGCCGTCCATGGACTGCTTCAGATATATAACTCGCCACTGATATTAGCCCTGAGCAGGAATCGAATGCAGGGCTCTGGATTCACAGGGCAGTGCGCTAACCACTGCGCCGATGCCTCGTTCACCCCCATCCATATTTGTTTGTTTGTATTATTTATTTCATACGAGCTCATGAATGTCAGCGTTTGTGAAGGGGGGACGTGGTTACTCCGGGGGTGCGATCGTTGGCGCGTGTGTGCGCATCCCTGCGTCTGGGACCGCTCCCTGTTCTAGCAGTTCACGGATTCGTCGTGACTTTGGGGGTCACGGTTCCATTCGGAAGCAATTCTTGCCATTACTATTCTTATTTCATCATCATCATTTTACTATTGTTGTGTAACATTGCGGTGAGCGTGGCGGCCCCTGTTGGCCTGCGAGGTGCCGTGACAGCGATCGCGACGACACGTCATCGTGAGCCGTGCTCTATCCACCGCTGGATAAGACCTCTCCCCCCCCCCCCCCCCCGTCGCCCGCTGTCATCGTCCCTCGAGGTGCTGCGATTCCGCATTGCGTCTCGCTCCCGGGCGCGAGCGGATCTCATCGCTCCATCTCCACAGCGGACGTATCTCTGGAGCGTTCTCTCCTTTGGCTGCCGCCACTCCGTCGCCAGTCTCGTCCATCGATCTCCGCCACTTTCTTCGGCGCGCTCCACTCAAACCCCGATGACTTTCCTTAGCCGTCAACACGACCCCTCTGGCTTGTGGTCCTTCTCTGATCTACGTGCTCCTTTCTGTTTCGTTGTGTAATTCAAAGCATTTGTGTTAACGATGAAGTCCATAATGATAATGTTGATAGTTGGAAAGTCACAAATGGTAGAAAGGTGGCACAGCAGCACGTGACAGATTCAGGGCCCTAATACTCGTGGATGAAATGGACGTGGATCTCCATAAAAAAAAGAAAATGTACCCCGGGAATCAAGCCACACTTTTCAAATGCAAAGGTGGAAGTTCGCAGACCAGTTCACTGAATGTTCGTACGTGAATGAAGTCCCTCCACCAATGGAATGAAGCCTCCTTAATTCTTCCGAGCAAAAGGGGCGAGAAACTGGCTCGAAGCACTACACCCCCCCATCAGCCTCTTGTAATGCAGCCATCAATTATTCACGACGATTGTAAGGGAGAGAAAGTGTACATTTGAGAGGCCGATGAACCGCATGAGCATGAGCAAGGTGAATTTCGCGAAAGGTTTCTCTACCATTGACCACCTCCATCTATTAATTGAAATCAAGTCAAGCTTTCCGTAAATCACGAGACTCGTCTGTGGCCTCGCCTCGCCTACTCTGAACCCCTCCCCTCTCCCTGTCACCGCCCACTGTGAGAACAGTCTCTCCATACAGCAGCAGCAGCGTGGAGGCTCTTGTGGAGCCTCTTCCTCCCCGACACTCATCTCTCCCGAACCTTTGCTCCCATTTCTCCGTTCCTTTTCCTCTTTATTTTCCATTCTTTCTCCTCGCTCTTCCCTCCCGGTCCTTTTCCTCACGCATCGCATCATTGACCTTACTTCCCTCGCCCGTGGTATTTGCGTCACGGGTTAAAACATGGGCCGAGGTGAATAAATATAAAAGCCTCGGGCATCATACCTGGCCTTTGTACATGATGAGAAGGTATTTGAGTCGGTGTAAACGTAACTGTGACAAACCAAAGCGGATAAAACAATAACGGCAGCTTTTACAGTGCCGCAACAGGGCAAGCCATTACAATGGCGCTTATTAATACTAATGATAACAGTGATAAAACAGAAATGAACAAAACTGTCGGCAAAGAAGGAACCGCTACGCCGAGATTGTACGACAGCGGTGACAACACATGCTTTCTGAAAGTTTGGAGTGGAGAATCAAAGGCACAATCACGAAAGGAGAGAAATCATTAACCATCTCATATTTGCTGATTACAGTCATTATAACAACCAGTGGAAATCATCTACAGTACAGAAAATCATTGAATGGCATTAACAGAGACGGGTTGCGGAGTTGGGCTCAAGATTAATGAGTAAAGGGAAAAGTGATGTGCACTAAGTTTTGTTCAACAATTCCAGGCATCTGTCTGGAAGGACCCAGCCACAAGAGAGGGAGTCTGCCTCGCGCAGTTATTCATGGCCGACCAGACCGTCGCGATGGGACTAAGAGGTTAACGAGAGCCGGTTGGAGCGCTTTTGGATAACGAAGAGGACGGTTTTTGATCGGTGCAAAACATTTGTTTACCCCCCCACCCCACTTCAGCCAAGTGGGATCAGAAACATGGTCACTGACGAAGAAAATTGAGCAATCTTCTTGGTTCTTTCGATAAAGTCAAGTAGAATAGAAATAATAAAATAATCAAAATAAAACATAATAAAATTATTCTCACGACGTTTCGGCCACAACGCAAGCAGCCGTCCTCAGGTGAAGAATGTTTTATTTTTATTATTTTATTATTTCCATTCTACGTGACTTTACCGAAAGAACTAAGAAGATGAATCCCTGCAGTCACTAAAGCTTTAAATCGAAAAAAAATTGAGCAAGTTTCAAGTTGATTTTGCGTGACGGTGCCGAGCGCTCGAGAGTGTCGCTCACGAGCGTGGCCTGGGGCCCGAGTCTAGTCAGCGCCGGGCTGGCGGGCTGGTGGGCTGGCGGGCTGGTGGGCGCGAGCGGGGGGGATGGTGATTGCTACGTGTCGTCCCGATCGAGCTACTCGCAGGGCAATCTTCGAATTTGACGAATTTGAACGCAAGGCGAAGTGCGCAAATAATAGAGGGGGGGGGGCAGAGGCGCGCGCACGCAGTCGTTGCAATCGCATGGGTAGAGAGACGAGAGCGCGGATAAGAGAAGAAACACGAGTTGGGGCAAGAAGAGACGGGAGGATGAAATGGATGTTGGAGGTGGTTATGAGGCGAGGGGGATTTGGCGGTGAGACAATGGTGTGGGGAGAGTTGGAGCGACGCATTTCAATGTCAATGAGCAGCGATGAGAACGTATTCCGAGGTGAGGGATATTAAAATGGCAATGCACACTTATTACTCAGATTACATTTTTTTTCGACAATGCCCGAAGCTTCGTGCTAATTATTATTTGAGTTCAAATCCCCACCCCTCCCCACCCAGCCCCTCCCCACCCAGCCCCTCTCCACCCAGCCCCACCCCTCCCATTTTTGGATGCACGACGGACGGACGGACACAATAATCCCCTGTAGGCTGGTTCCTACCAGTATTAACCTGATCATAGGATTATAGGAACAGAGGGTACAGCGACAATCTAGGGTTGCTATGGAGAGGTGTGCCCTGCCAAGAATCCCCGCTCCAAGCCAGCCGAGCTGGTGACCCGGCCACAACTCCTGGTTGGGGGTTGACTCAGCCCATCATCCCTCCGGGGTGAAATAAAATGAGTATCACTGTGAGAGGAAGTCAAATGTGGTTGTCCTATGGAGAGACTTGCTCCCGTCATGGGAATGTGGAATTTCCACCACTGGGTGAGGGCTGTAAACGGGAGGTGAGCACCGTTGCATCGATGCTCATTTGAGCAGAGGAATATTTCTGGCTTTGAGTTTTGAAGCCAGCTCGGTCGTAACACACCATCCTCATCATCATACACGTCATCGTCATCATCATACACGTCATAATCATCATCATACACATCATCGTCATCATCATACACGTCATCATACACATCATCGTCATCATCATACACGTCATCATACACATCATCGTCATCATCATACACATCATCATACACATCATCATCATACACATCATCATCATACACATCATCGTCATCATCATAACACACCATCATCATACACGTCATAATCATCATCATACACATCATAATCATCATACACATCATCATACACATCATAGTCATCATCATACACGTCATCATCATACACACACCATCATCACCATACTCTTCATCATCATACACATCATCACCATACTCTTCATTATCATTATATACACCATCATCATCATCACCTGGTGAGACTTTCTTGATAAAGGGATATTGCCAGTCGCTGTCGTTGCATGTAATTAATAAACTTAGCATCAACTTACCCTTGTCATAGGAGTGTGGAATTTCCACAACCTCAAGTGAAAATGCCTCTAAACAAAGTCAAACCTGGGTGTGGAAGACTTGGAGTAGTTGCTGTCAAAATTAAGTGTAGAACAGATCCCGTCATGGAAATGGGGAGTTTCCGCCTCTGAACTCATTAAAATGAGCTTAGGGGGCGACACGTGTGCAGCGAATGGACTCTGTGACTCTGAGAGATTGGGGCGGGTCTTTGTTCCAGTTGAGTGCCGATGTGTGAAGCCTCGTTAATAATCATAATTATCTATCGTTACGTCTGTGTCGTCTTTGTGAGTCTCAAGGATCAATTCCAGGAGGATGTTTGGCCAGTTTCCTTACTGAGTATTTTTGGTTCGAGTCGTAGTGAACTGGAGTTCTCCGTGAAAAACTAAAACGCAGCGTGGCCTAAGAGGGGATAACACCGCCTGGTACACAGGAGGTCGTGGGCTCGATCCCGACCCTGACACCTGCATAGTTGGAGTCGGCACGTTCTCCCCGTGGTCACGTGGATTTTTCTCCGGATCCTCCGGTTTTTCCCCTCAACATTTACAAACATCCATTTCGAGTGTTTGGCTGTTATACATTTCCACGCAATGAGCCACTTCGTTGACCTTTTATTCGTGATAGCCAGGCCACTCCTGAAAAAGACCTATACAGCTCAGTGAGCCTTACCTGGTAAAATATATATTTTTTAAAGTAAATTTAACACTCAAAGGGTCCACACAGATAGGTTAACAAGCCCACTTCCTGTGCCACCGCCTCCGGGCGTTGTGCAAATCTTATCCGGCGCCCCGAGGTGATGACGCCCCTGTGCGCGCGCAGCATGGCAGAGGGTACCGCCTGCTGACATCCCGCTTGCTGTACTACCTCGTCGAGTCATGACCTCGCTCGTGGGCCGCACGGGTACAGTACACGCAGGGTGGAAACGCGCGCGCGCATGTGCACGCGCGTGTCCCCGTGTAATTTTAAATTCAACAAAATGTAATTTTAAATTCTCAGATGATTGAGTTACGCGGCTTCCTTTGACCGGGTCACCTCCACCCCTTGAAGACGCATTAATGTTTGATGGACATGCGTGCCTTGCGGTGTCCCGCGGGGCTGGAGGGGATGAGAATTGGCCGCCAAAGCAATGAGCGGAATATTCATAACAGTGATGGTGTTTACTTCCCCAGGAAAGCCTCACCGAGTCTTGAGACTCTTTCTGGAAGCTGCTGTTTAGATATTTTTTGGCTGATTTATTATGATTTTTCTCATGTGGGAGCAAACTGAATGGCGTGGAGAAAACACGCGTTGTGCGAGGGGAGAATTGGAGATAGCGTTATACAGACAGGTCGGGGAACCTGCAACCTAACCCTGACACTCACCTGAAACCTAACAGAGCAGAAACACTGTCCCAAATCCCAACCCCAACCCTGACCCAGAACCTCACTAAATCCCTGACCATAAAACTAACCCTGACTCTACCCTTAACCCTCACTCTAACCCTGACACTGACTCTAACCCTGACACTGACTCTAACCCTGACACTGACTCCATCCTTAACTCTGACTGTATCCTTAACCCTGCCTTTGACTCTATCCCTAACCCTGACTCTAACCCTGACACTGACTCTAACCCTGACACTGACTCCATCCTTAACCCTGACTGTATCCTTAACCCTGACTGTATCCTTAACCCTGACTGTATCCTTAACCCTGACTGTATCCTTAACCCTGACTGTGTCCTTAACCCTGCCTTTGACTCCATCCCTAACCCTGACTCTAACCCTGACACTGACCCCCCCCCCCACTCCTGCCAATCTCCACCACTCCTCCTGGTCCCTGCTGATGCTGGCCCAAGCAACCCCCCTCCTTCACCCCCTCCTCGCCCCCTTCCTTGAAGCCCCATTCATTATTCATGTGAACATCGCTGGGCGCCGCCTGCATCAGCCGCCGAGTCTGCGTGTTGCGGCGTCTGCGGCTTCTGCCTGCTGACTGCGCGCCGAGCCGCTGAACCAAGTTCGCGCCCAGCCCCCCGTCTGGGCGGCGGGAGGGAAGGGGGAGAATGATCTCAGCGTGATGGGGGGGGAAGGGAACAGTTTATCCCAGTGGCTTAATAGCAGAGATACTCTTTCCTCTGGGTGTCTCAGTGAAGACTGTTCTCGTTTAACGCAGTAGGGGATCTAGACCAGGTGGTTCTTGACCTTGACCGCAGCCTTGTAACCCCTTTAGTTCTCAATTGTAAAAAAAAAAGTGTAATGTTAACAAGTGCATAGGTTTGATGAAACAGAGTAAGTTTTGCTTACGCGCCCGCGCTTCATTTTTGTTTTTCGATGATTTACCTTCTAGAAAATGTTTTGCCCGTGTCTCGCACCCCCAGGGAGTGCAGCGTGCATCCCCAGGTTAAGCAGAGCCACTGCTCGAGAAGCCACTCTTTTCTCTGAGCTTCGGGAGAGTAACTCGGGCGGTTAATGAGACGTCGCTCTAATTGGTGGTGAATAATTTAACGGCGTTAAGCATTTCCGTGTTAATGGACTGGGGCGCCTGCACACGCTGACGCTGACGTGGGTGAATTATTGTTGTAGAAATGTGCTCTGGAGTCAAGGATCCTGGGGTGGAGGATTGCCGTGATCAATGCTGATGTCAGGAGCCACAGGGATGCGCCGTTTATTCACCCGCGGATCGAAGTCATTTTAAAAAAAACAAATTGCACGATGACTTTGATTTCTGCTGCTGTCACTCGGGCGACGCTGAGATTGTAACTCCTCCCATACAGAACCCTCGTCCCATACAGAACCCTCATCTCATTCCATACAGAACCCTCGTCCCATACAGAACCCGCGTCTCATCCCATACAGAACCCTCGTCCCATACAGAACCCGCGTCTCATCCCCTACAGAACCCTCATCCCATACAGAATCCTCATCCCATACAGAACCCTCGTCTCATCCCATACAGAACCCCCGTCTCATCCCCTACAGAACCCTCATCTCATACGAGGGGTGGGAGGGGGTGGATGGGGGGGGCTGGGGTCACTGTGTCGGCCGGGGTTCATGGGTAATTGCACGGTGCGTTCCATATTGCTGGGAAATCCACTCTCAGCCCTGCAGCTCAGCGTGTCTCCTCACTCACGATCCCCGCGGCTCTAAAGATTCCTCCGGGATCGTTCCGGGGAGCAAAGCGTTCTTATTGAAGGTGTATCCAGACAGATATACGGATAGACGTGCAAGCGGACTGACAGACTGGATGGGTGAGACAGATGTGGGTGGACAGACGGACTGAAGGGTTGACAGAAACACAACACGCATGGACGCGGACAGCCGCGTGCACGGACAGAAATATTAACAGCCGCGTGACGAACAATGCGAAGCAGATGGAATCGCACGCGTCTCTGTGTATATACATTTGTGTGCGACTGATGTGCGTTTAGCAGGTATATTGTGTGTGTGCCTATCTGTGTGTGTGGGGAGTGGTAGTGTAGCGGGTAGCGCGCTGCACTACGAACCGAGTTCTGTTCCCGCTCACGGCCACCAACACCGGTGACGATTATCTGAACCGGTCCTGGGCCTCCCCTAGGTCGGCTCGGCCTCAAATGAGTACCTGGTGCGGTGTGTAAAATCATCGCCACTGGGGAGACAAAGGCGGTGGGGGGTGGTGCTGGCCAACCACCCTCTTGTGTGCCGTGCCGGCCTTAATAGGTGCTCGCTAACAGCACTTGCCCCAACAGTCTGTTAAGACTATTCGGGGGATCTTTGTCTTTGTATACTTGGAGGAGCGGTGCTGCAGTGGTTAGTACCTTGCTGCACACCTGAGTTTGATTCCCAGCTATCGCAGCTCACATCAGTGGCTTGTGATCATGCAATTCGGCCCTGGCGACCACCCCTAGGGCCACTCAGCCTTAAATGAGAACCCAGCATGGTGTGTAAATAAAGCATCGACGCTCTGGCCGCCCACCCACTCCCCTCGTGTGCCGTGCCGGCCTTAATAGGCGCTCGATGACAGCACTTGCCCTAACGGTCTATTAGAGGCTACACGGGGGACCTTTGTCTTTGTGATGGTGAGTACACGTTCTGTGGGTCGGGAGAGCGAGCGAGGGTGAAATGTAAAACCTTGGCTCGCTTTCGCTAATCGATACGCAGGCATTATTTATTAATTTGTAATTAATTGTACCTGGCGCACGTGACATTCCCATGCCTGGGACCCCGGAGGTATCTCCTTACAGCGACGAGGCTCACGGGCTGCCCGGACCAAACGCCCCGGAGAGGTCACCGCCATCTGCGGAAACAAAAGGGTTCACCCCGTGGGTTGAGGTTGAGGCCATTTTAATCATCCGGAAAGCCTCGCTGAGCCTCAAGGATCGCTTCAAGAAGAGTCTTGCCCCGGGGTGTTGGGGCCAATTCTTTTTTGTTTTTAATATTAAACGTGAAAACTGGAGAACCCGTGGAAAAGTCTACGTGCCTGCAATGGGACGACGCTCAAGAGGGTTCCGCACCGATGCGTTCGCTAGTCCAGTCCACTCGCTTTGCGGCAGTCTCCCTGGCCACCACGTCGCCCATTGGGGTTCGGTTTGTTTCGCAGATGTACTAAAACCGTTGCCTCCAAAGCACTCATCCTGGTTGTGTTTCGTCAAAGCGCAGGCTGGTCCCCGCAATAGCAATATGGAATTGCCATCATTGGGTTCAGGACAACCACCAGAATTTCTGCAACCGCCATAACCACGACACCATTATCACCACTACCACTGCTGCCACTAAAACCACCGCCACCACATCGGGCCCCGAGTTCAATCCTCTCCAGCCGTGGCATGGCCCCCTTTGATGACACGAGGGTTCTGCAGACACCACTCCCCCCTGAAATTATGAAATTGTGAACTGGAGAGGGCACGGTGGAGTGGGGGTGGGGGTTGGGGGGGGGAGTAAGGGGGGGGGGGGTTAGGGGGAGTGGGAATAGGGCTCGCTGCGTCTCGGGAGGCGGAGATACCAATCGATTGCGTGATGAACGTGAGACACACTCCCCTCGCCTTCCCTCGTTCTTCCTCCAACGTGCCGCCGTCCTGCACCTGCCCACATCCGCAGCCCCTCACTCCTCCTCGCAGCACTGGCAGCGGCAGGAGCCCCAGACTCCTCTACCTTGGATCCGGTTGCGTGCCCATGGGAGACACTGAAGAGTTTGAGGCATCGATCTGAGCGGGAGCGACGGTGAAGTTTCTGATGATGATGATGTTCAAAGGCAGAATGATTGTGTCATCTATTTAGTCATCAACCTCGGATCGGCATCAATCTGCATCCAGCAGAGATGGCAAAATGTAGAAGTACAGAATAACAGTGGGGTTTACCCTACTGCCCTCTGCTGCCCGGCAAGTAGCCCCACTGTTCTATGGCAACCGGTTTGTGGATGGTGGTGTGATAGTCGCCCATCCAAGCACTCTCCAGGGTCAAACCTGCTTAGCTTCTGACATCTGACAGATTCGCACATTTTGGGTGATTTGGTCATTGGCATAATTGGCATGTAAATAATAATAATAAAGCCTGCTGCCCAGAGAAGGCACAGTGAGTCTCAAAACCATTTTTCAGGAGGATCCCGTAATGGGATGTTGACTTTATTCCGTTGATGAGTGTTTGACGTCACGTGGGACGAAACTTGAGAACCCTCAAAAGCCCCGCACAGGTTAATTCAATCCACAGGCTCAATCCAGTGAGTGGAGCAGATCCATCTCTGGATTGAACCCACTTGCTGTACTGTGCGCTCATCTCCTGGAACCTCGCAGCTCAAGTCGACATGATCCATTGACCCGTTGCCTCCAAGCTGCTGTGTTTTGTGGGGTTGTTGGGTTATTGTTGTAATCGCTGTTGCCAAGCGCAGGCCTGGGGTCCCGAGAACGGCAAGAGGCCACGTGAAAGACCTTCCCGCGATCCACCACCGCATCGGCGAGGCGCTGGGTTCCCTGTCACGCGACATCACGGCCGCCACCGACGACGGCAATCTGACAAATTGGCTGGACAATGAAATTTCGTTTTATTTTTAAATCACGGGCACAGATTGTCGATCCCCGACCGGAGAGAAGATAAGAAGCCATTTGCTTGCTCTGTGGCAGGGGGTGTTTGATGCTTCACCTGAACTGACGTGTCTCCCGCCGACTGATCCCTGTAGCCCACGCTCATCGCACCGCGACCCATTCCCCGCACCCCCCCTCAACAGCTCCGGCGCACGTCGCCCGCCTCCACCCTCCCTCCCCGTGCTCCCATCTCCCGGTCGAGCCTCACGGCTGACTTATAGTCTCCGCTGCCATTTGCGCTGTAGCCTTGAGTTTCGGGCCCGGATGAGAAACGGGGATGGGGCGTGCGCGCGCATCCCCACCGCCCACTCTCTCGTCCTGCGTGCTAGCGCGAGAGGGACGCGGGGTGATCGCGTGAAATAATGAAATAATTCGCGTCATACAAACTGTGCAGGAGAGCAAACACGGCTCGGGCAGGAGACGCCACGGCCAGGAAGGGGGTGAAGGGTGGCGGTTCGAAAACAACGACGGAGTGGCAGCCAAGGAGGTCTGCCGGAGAAGATGGAGCGATGATTCTAGATTTGAAGCTTTCGTGACTGCAAGGATTCATACTCTTAGGTTTTTTCGGTAAAGTCACGTAGGTAAAAAATATTAATAAAATAAATTAATAATAAATCACGACGTTTCGGAGGCAACACAAGTCTCCGTCTTCAGGTGGGACCGTCACAGCTAGATTTGCTGTATCATCTTCATATATCATCTTGCTACAGTAAATTTACCTGTGACGGTCCCACCTGAAGACGGAGACTTGTGTTGCCTCGTCGTGATTTATTATTATTTTATTTTATTATTATTTTTACCTACGTGACTTTACCGAAAGAACCTAAGAGTATAGAGCGATGAATTCACTTCGCCTGGCAGGTGGTGGACGGATTGTGGCAACGTCGCAAGAGGTGGCAGCGGGCCTTGGGGAAGCCCTCATCCAGCAGTGAGTTGATCACGGTTGATGATGAAGACGCCCTTTGTCAGTCTGCTGGGTCGTTGGATTTTTCAACCATACGTCGGCATGTTGGGCAGTGCAGGTTGATGGGGGAGTGAGGTGGTTGGCTCACTCAGGAGGACTGGTTCAGCTATTAACATCTCGCCACGGTGGCGAGATGTTAACTCCCTCGTCTGGTATACAGGAGGTCGTGGGTTCGTGTGTTCGATCCCGACCTTGACGCCTGTATATTTGGAGTTTTCAAATTCTCCTCGTGGTCGTGTGGACTTTTTCCGGCTCCTCCGGTTTTTCCCTCTACATTTAGAATCAACGTGCATTCAGAGTATTTGGCTGCTATAAATTTCCACGTGATAAGCCACTTCATTCAGTTATCATTTGTGATAGGCAGGTTGCGATATATCTCAGTGGGCCTTATTGGGTAAAATAAAAAGTTTAGTTTCGAAGTTTAGCTGTCACTTGCCACTGGTCGGAGCGGTGGCCAGTGAAAACGAATTTATGTTTCCGCAAATATTTGGACTCCCACGAGTCTGAACATTCCCACCAGCAAGTGAACATTTGTTCCCCCATGCTCAGGTTTAGAGATTTAAGAGAAGGTTACGAGGTCAGGGTTTATGGTACGAATTTAGGGTTAGGTGGTCTCAAGATTCAAGCTGATATTGTGTAACCCAAGTGAGAACTCAAGAGACCAGGATGAGTCTCATTTGAAAGGTGTGATCTGGGACAAACATCTGAACTGGTCCTTGGCCTCTCCTAGTTCGGCTCAGCTTTAAATGAGTAGCTGGTGTGGTGTGTAACAAATCAGGAGTGGGGAGTTAAAGGCGGCCAGGTGTGATGTTCGCCACCCACCCCGTCATGTGCAGAGGCGACCTTCATAGGTGCTCGCAAACGGCACTTTCCCCAAAAGTCTGTTAAAGGCCATACGAGCAATCTTTGTATTTGGGGGGAGTGGTAGTATCGTGGTTTACGAACTGCACTATCAACTCGACGGCCCGAGTTCGATTCCTGCTCACGGCCAATAACAGTGGCAAATAGTAGAGTCATTGGTCTCCCCTAGGTCGATTCAGCCTTAAATGAGTGCCAGGTTTTGGTGTGTAAATATCAGTACTGGTGCCGGCCCCACCATACCCTCGTGCGCTAGCAGCACTTCTGCCAAATAGCTGACGTAGGCTGTATGGCGAGTCTTTGTAAGAGAGTGTCTGCATCCGTGAGCGAGTCGGGTGTGAGTGTCTGCTTAGGGGGAAGTGGTTTTGGGCCCCGGAGTGGGGGGGGGGTTCAATGGGGAAACCCCCCTGGGACTCCGGTGACGGGGAGGTGCGGTGTTGGGTGTCTCCGGCGCTCAGTGGAATCCATCCAACTTTCTGCTGAGACGCATTATGTGTGCGCGCGGGTGTGTGTGTGCGCGCGCGCGTGTGTGCGTGCGTCTGTGACTATATATGGGGGAGTGGGGTTGTATTGGTTTCGACTGCGCTATGGCCCCAGCTCACCCAGGGTTCGATTCCTGGCCACGGTCGCGAGATTCCCTCAGATCACCGCCAGTGGCCACTGGTATCTAAACGTAGTCGAGATTGCCCCTAGGTCGACTTGGCCCAAAACGAGCACCGGATGCAGCCGGGCGAGTTCCGTGCCGACGTGATACCATTCCCCGCGACCGAAGCGTTTTGGAAGTTTCGGGAACGTCGGCAGCATTGAGCCGTGGAATTTGGGGTCACGACAGGCAGGGCTTAACTTCACCCGGAGCTGACTGGGGCTGAGTTCCAGAAAATATTTCCTCGTGCTACGACCCCCCCCCCCCCACTGCTGCTGTTTGGGGTGGGCGGTGTAGGGGGGCGGGTGGAGGTTTGAATGCCCCTGGAAAATATTCCATGGGAAATGAAGCCCTGGCAGCAGGGCCGTTTTGGATGGAATCTCCGATATTTCTTTGAGAGACTTCAAATGTGGGTTTCGCTCTCATGGACGACCGCATGCCCCCCCCCCCACCACCACTACCCCTTGCCATGCGCGTGCTTTGTTTGGTTTCGATGTTTTTGTTGCTATTCGCATCGCCGATCAAACATAAACCGGGGGGGGCGAGGGGGAACGAGTGGTCCGTTCATCCGAACGTATTTTTAGAGCGAGAGAGCGAGCGTTGCATTTCTCTGCCGCGTATAATTAGGCGCTTGGAAGATTGCCCCCAAATTGTCACGCGATAGAAATCTGACGGAGAAGGCATCTCGGTAAGTGCAGGTTGGGTAGTGTGCCCAGCGCTGCTTGCCGAGGCCGTAACAGAGGTCCGCTATTGAGTGGGCAGTCAAGGGGGGGGAGGCAGGGGGCAGGTGGCTCAGGGTGGAGGGGCAGGGGGCTCGGGGTGGAGGGGCAGGGTGTCAGAGCACCGAGCCACCACTCGGTTCGAACCCAACATTCCGTTGCCTGTCGTTAAGCTGGATTCTCAGGTGTAGTGCGTTGTTGGTGGCCTCTGCTTGGTCACGAATGACTTCGCACAAACTGAACATGCTGTCACGATGAGTAGTACTGTATGTTGAACTTCTTTCGCACCGTACGTAGCCAACCGTGCGTGAATGGGAGGTGTGGGGGAAGGACCACAAACTTAACACAGAAAGCCGTTGTAAAGGAATTCGTTTTCAATCGAGAGTTGGTGCTCTTCGGGAAGTGTCACGATTCGGGAGCACGACTCTCTGTTCAATAACCGCCTTGTTGTTTTGTCGTTTGTTCCCGCCTCGTTTGTGTTGTTTCTCACTCGTGCCCGTCGGTGCATCGTTGTTCACTCCGAGTAGCCAGGATGTAGCCTCGCCATCTCATTAGCATTTGGTTCCCGTGAAGTTGCAGACGACCGATTCTGACACGTACGCGCAGTCTGTGAGTTCGACAGTCGGTGTCGTTCGCGGGAGTGATGCGTCGTTGCGTGCCTCCTTACGCGCTGCGCGCGCCTAAACCCCGCAGCAACAGAATTTCGGAGACGAACTCAGGATGTCGGGCGTGGAGAATCGATGCGAATTCTAGATGTTTTCCGTCACACGTAAAGATATCGTAAAGTATGAGAAGAGATTAAAAAAAAGAACGATGGGAATTCCCGATGTTTTCCGTCACAGGGAAAGAAATTGTAAAGTACGAGAGGCGATAAAAAAATGAAAGACGTCGGGCATCAAGACGTCGCAGACATTGCAGAGACGTTTGTCCGTACGCCGCACACGCGCGGGCCGCATGCGCCGCTTGCCAAACCTCCTCTCGTCCGGTCACTTTGGTTGGAACGGGGCCCCGGGGACGGCCGAGGAGAAGTTGTGGACGGACGAGAGGACTGTGCAGCCACGGCGCTCGGACTCACGGAGGCGGGGACACTCGCGAGGGACACGCGGAGTGGGGAGGTCGGCCGTGGATGGGCTGCCGATCTGTCTGTGACGCCCAAGTGGTGAAGTCGTGGATCGCGAATTTTCCAGTTCCGGCGATTTTCAAGAACGTAACGCCCCCGCAGCAGGCAAGGGGTTTGCTGAATGTCGCACGGGCTCTGTTGTGCGTCATCACAGCTTCCTGCTGCACGAGAACGTTCACAAATCATCGAAGCGCCAGCGATGTTTCTGTTGAACGAGCTTTGGCGGCGCCTTCACTGCCGTCGCACTCGCAGTGGTCGCCCCTCCACCTCCGCAATGAATGGATGAGGAATGGCTTGCGATCCCCAATCTTCCCCCCCCCACCCGCCCCCCACTCGACGCTTTGTCCAAATGCGCACCGTGGCACGCTCACCGCTGTTCGCTCGCTCGGCACGTGTTGCATAGCGACTCGCAGATGGCAGCGAGGTAGTGGTCGCTGATCCGCTGCGTTCCCCATGTCATGTTCTTGCCCACGCTCTATGCTCAGGCCATGCCCTCTGAGAAAGTTCAACGCGCATTGGGGAAAGAGGGATTCTTTTGCGGATGTTCGATCTACTTCTCATCCTTGGGTTAGTCTTAGAATTAGTTTAGCTATACACAGAAACATCTCTCTCAATAAATCAACAATGGAGCGATTATGATGACGACGACGACGACGATGTGAATATCGGATTCCGTGTCCCAGGCCGTTGATCCAGTTACGGTGGAGTTGATTATAAATGTGCAGGGTAACAACAAAGGCGCAGACCTGCAACTGTTAGCTCACACCACTGCTGGCGGAAGGGCTTCCACTAGAGGGAGCTCAATAGAGAGACCCAATGAGAGGGTACGTATTTGGCCTTCTCTTCCACACTGTCCACACGTCTTGGTGTACCCATTTATACTGCTGGATGGACAAACATGGGGGGTTTCGGGGAGGGAGATTTAATAAGTTTGCACCGCTGTTTGAACTGCCGTGCCTGAAGAGATTGTATTGGGCCAGCGACCTCTGGATTGCAAGTCCAGCAGTGTTAGTCAATACACCACAGCAATATCGTTTACAGATGTGTGTGTATATACAAACAGAACTCATTCGTCAATAACACTGCCGCTAAAAGGAAAAAATTGGTGACAGGTGACGTCTCGGGCCGATGTCCCCTTGTCATATCGTGAAGACCAATGAGCCTTCATATAGAAGGGTCATTGCCTGAAACTTTACCTACGCGTATATTGTTTTCCTTTTAGGGCGGTGTTGTTGACCCAATGCGTTGACTTTTGGTCTTATACGCATACGCGCAAAACGTGTAGACCAAAAATTCCACCGGTCTGACTCTGACGACTTCGTCAAATCATTTTGAAGACTTCGAGTGAGTCATCATGCCCTCTACCCCCCCTCCCCTCACCGCAGAAATTACCCATGCGACTAAAGCGGGAATCGAACCGATGTGCCCGAGCTGCTGAGCACGGCGGCGAGCGTGTCGGCGAGCTTGTGCTGTCCATTGTGTAACCGAAGCGAGGCGTTACGTAATGACTCGGGCGGGGAATGTCTGCCAGTGGCTGGCAGAGCAGCAGCGAAGTGGGTGGTGGTGCTTGTGTGGGGAGCGGTAGTGTAGCGGTTAGCGCTACGCTGCGCTACGAACCTGGCGACACGGGTTCGATTCCCGCTCACGGCAAACACCGGTGACGATTATCTGAACCGGTCCCGGGCCTCCCCTATGTCGACTCAGCCTCAAATGAGTACCTGGTGCGGTGTGTAAACATTGCCGCTAGGGAGACAAAGGCGGCCGGGCGTGGTGCTGGCCACCCACCCCCTCGAGTGCCATGCCGACCTTCATAAGTGCTTGCTAACAGCAGTTGCCCCAACATTCTGTTAAAGGGGGGGGGGGGACCCTTTGTCTTTATGACATACATATGCAGTTTTTGTATCTGTTTGCATCCTATGTTGTCGGTGTTTGTGTCTGTGCACGTGTCTGTGTCGATCGGGTTATGTATGCTCATGACCTGGTCACTGCTACTCACTCTGGGAACGATTCGGAGGCTCTGCTGCTGTACCTTGAGCTTGCCACCAAAAGAGGTGGGGCCTTA
Organism: Lampetra fluviatilis; assembly: GCF_964198595.1. Lineage (NCBI taxonomy): Eukaryota > Metazoa > Chordata > Hyperoartia > Petromyzontiformes > Petromyzontidae > Lampetra > Lampetra fluviatilis. The sequence goes on along the minus strand of NC_136276.1, from coordinate 29,670,871 downwards.
CCGTTAGTCCCACTGAAACAAATTGCCTACCTGGGCAAGTCCACCTCCTCAACTCTCCATGAGCAATGGGTCCGTTGTGGAGAGAGTAGAGGAGTTCCCGGACTCGGGCTGTGTGCTCGGGGAGTCCTGGGAACACCAGGTGGAATGTCCAAATGCTTGCTGGGGAAGAGAGGCTGCCATTGCTCTGTCAAAAGTGGGACCAGGTGACCGCCTGGACCTCTTTGGAACATGGTTTCCGGTAATCGTTAGGGAGGGGGGGGGGCAGTCCTCTCCCTGGGGCAAGATAATGTCAACCAACAGCGAGTGACTCTGAGAAATAGAATTAATGGGGACCTGGGGGTGTGGAGGTGAGGTGTTTGAAGGCCTTAAGTCACAGGCTTTTGAGGGCTCACCCCCCACCCCTGTCAACAATAGATACGGAATAGTGGTGATGGTGGCTTGTGCCCATATTGATGATGTTTGTTTGTATCTGCATGTGTGTGTGTATGTTAATCGGCTCCTCCGATGCCTTCAAGCATTTTGCTCTCCCAGCTGTTGTTTAAAGTGGCCCCTCGGGACAGAACTAACGTATTGAGTGACTTTAATACCTGAATGGGTCATGATGCTAGCACGATACTTAGGTTGGATGTTTGGAAGGCATGGGCCAAACCAGCTTTAAAACAGCAGGAGACTGCTCGATTTCTCTGCAGCCCATTGGTTTGTAACAACAAACAACAGCCGCCATTTGCCACTAAGTGGCGGTGATGTCATCACATCATCACATGTGGTCCCCACTTTGCCCACTTGACTGCGTTTTAGCCGCCCAGTGCTCTGCTCGTTATTGTGAGCCTCGCTCCTACGCCTTCCGTTGTTGTTGGAGGGAAACTGCTTCTAAATGCTCAGTCGCGTCCTGAACGGGCCTCCTTTACAGAAGTTGATCTTGACACTGCTGTTACCAGTCATCTGGAAGTCCAATCATCTTCACAGCCTCCAGTACCGCATCACTCAATTTCTTCTCCAGCCCATGCCGTACTCGTTTAGCCCTCTCTATCCGGACAAGCAAAAGCTGCTTGGGCATGCAGTGGCTGGGCATGCGGGTTCCATGACCCAGCCAACGCAGCCTCGCCTGCCGAAGGAGCTCACCGATGGGAATGTGTCCACATCTTCCAATGATCTGTCAGCTCCTCACACAATCCAGTATGGTTAAACCCACGATCCATCATAGCAGGCCAGCCTGAATGTTTCAAACTGGCACAGTTGATCCTTTAAAGGGTCCACGTTTTGCAACATAGATAATGGAGGACGTGACTGTGGCTGAAAATACCCGCAGCTTTGTGTGAAGCGATAGGCCAGGTAGGTTGCAAACAATGTTACGCAGCCGATCAAAACAAAATTATGCTCGACCGATTCAGAGTGAGACGTCTGCTACTACACTGGAAACCGGTAATAATCATATTGTCCAGGTACGGAACTCCTCCACTCTCTCCACAACAGCCCCATGACTTATGGGGAGTTTGAGACATAGGCCTTCACAACCAACACACCGGTGTGCTGAACTAGTAACTAATTGGCATGTTCTGTTTACGCGACAAACCTCACTAATTGGCTGTGTCGGGTGGTGGCGGGTTTACCGACACATTTGTATTTAAGTGATATAACCCAAAAACCGTTATTATGCACTTTGGGGGGTTAAGGGGGTGGAGTGTTTGATGATAAATACCCAGGCAGGTGCTTTGTTTTGGTGGGGCTAATGGTGAGGCTCCCACCTCTGAGTGAGACTCCAACTCCTTTTTTTAGTGAGCAGCAATTACCAGATGGTCAGAGTAGATGACACGGTTGACAAATTGGGGAGCCATCCCTTGACAACACCCGGGCATCAATCAACCTCTCATTATATCTGTACCAAATGGAAATTCCTTTGGTATTACCGTGGAAAGCTTCTAGAACTATGTGGTAGTACATGTGTTAAATAGTCTATGGGATCTCTTATCCGCAAAGTGTATAATGGGAACAATCACTCCACAAAAAAACGGTGCGTTTGCAGATCAATTGGATGCCACGATTGATGGGAATGGCAAACGATCGGAGTCTCAGTCCACCTGATCTGGTGCATCAACATCAGCGCTGGGGAGACAAAGGTGCCGGCACCGTGTGACCGTGGCCACACCGCCGCAGCAGATGTGCCATGCTGGCCTTACTTCGTAGGTGCTCGCTAACAGCGCTTTGCCCCTGCAGTCCGCGGAGGATGTGTGGGTGTGTGCGCCGCTGCGTGCATGCGGCAGCGCAGAGGACAGCGCGCCGCACTGCAAACCGGGCGACCCTGGTTCGATTCTCGGTCACGGCCAACACCAGGTGACAATTTATCTGAACCGGTCGTCGGTCTCCCCTAAGTCGACTCAGCCTCAAATGGGTACCTGGTGCGTAAACACCGCCACTCGGGAGACGAAGGCGGTCGGGCGTGGTGCTGGCCACCCCACCACCTCGTGTGCCGTGCTGGCCTTCATAGGTGCTCGCTAACGGCATTGGCCCCAACAGTCTGTGTTTGGCCAGTGTTGCTCGTGGGTGGTGCAGATGAAGCGGGCGAGCAGCCATTGTTCTGTACTTAACTCTTTCCTATCAAGGGAAACGTTATATCATCGGCTGGTTTGAACAGCGCCGTTTGGCAAAGCCACTTTCGATCAATTTGTTACGAATTTAGCCGAGTGGTGGCCTTTCACTGCCAGCTGAGCGCATCGCGCTTTGCGCATCTCCATGGCTTGGCCCGCGTCGCACCGTCTCGTTGGCCGGCCGGCTGTCTAATTAGTTCGCTCGTGGTGCTGGCTGGCTGCCTGGCTGGCTGCCTGGCAAGCTAAATGGGTTGGCTGTCTCGTGCACTGGCAAACTTGCTGTACATTTCATTTCGCTTTTTGGATGGTTGTTTCGTTAACTTGCTGAGCATTGTGTCTGTCTGGTCGTGTGTCTTTCTGGCTGTGCGCCTAATGTCTGTCTCACTTACTACAGCGACTTTGGCTGTAACGGTTCCACATGAAGACGGATGCTTGTGTTGCCTCCGAAACGTCGTGATTTAATTTAGTTGTTTTCATTTATTTTATTTTTTACCTACGTGACTTTACCGAAAAAACCAAAGAGTTATGAATCCTTGCAGTCACGAAAGCTTCAAATCTAGAATTAATGTCTGTCTGTCTGCCTTTCTGTCTGTCTCTTTGACCAGCTGTCTGCCTCTGTGTCTTGACCGTCTGTGTCTGCTTGCATGTCTTTCTGTGACTTGCTTGTCTGCCTGGGTGTCTTTATCGTATCTCTCTGTGTGTTTGCCTATGTGTCTTGATTGTCTGTCTGTATGTATAGTGTGTCTGTGTGTCTTGATTGTTAATTTTGCCGTGTATTTGTGTAGCGGTTAGCGCGCTGCGCTACGAACCCGATGACCCGAGTTCAATTCCAACTTACTGTCAACACCAGTGGCAATTATCTAAACCGGTCATGGGCCTCCCCTAGATCGAATCAGCCTCAAATGAGTACCTGGTGTGGTGTGTAAACATCACTGCTGAGGAGACAAAGGTGGTGTGGCGTTGTCCACCCACCCTCTCGTGTGCCGTGCCTGCCTTCATCGGTGCTCGCTAACAGAACTTGCCCGAACAGTCTATTCAGGCTATACGGGGAAGCTTTGTCTTTGCCTCTGTCTTGATCGTATGTCTGGCTGTGTGTGCCTAACTGGCCGGCCACAGCGCTATAAGCAATGTCTCCTTTATATTTAGCCGTGGGGAGTCGCCCAGAAAACAGCAGCCCTCGCAGCACCTGCCGGGACCTGCCTTCCCAAAATACCCCGCAAGGAGGGGGGGGGACGGTGGAAGCCCATGCAGGGCATCGAGGGTGGGTGGGGTGAGGGGCAGGCAGGCGGGCCAGCCGGCCGGCGGAAAGCGGGGTCTGGGTGAAGCATAGGAAGATGCACCGGGAGCCCAGAGCTGGCAGCAGAGGTCGCAACCGGGTACCCGATACGCGTACCCTACCCGATACCCGACTACCCGTACCCGGCCGGGTACGGGTACCTGTTTACGACCCTGGTGCCGCCGGGTACGGGTACGGGTAAGGAATCAAAACCCGTTTGCGACCTCTGACTGGCAGGGTTGGCTCTTGATGGTCCACAATGTCTGTGTCGGAGGCATCGAGCCGGCTCCGCTGAGGTCCTGGGTTCCACGGTGGCGAGATGTTAACTATTACCCCGCCTGGTATACAGGAGGTCGGTGGTTCGATCCCGACCCTGACGCATGTATAGTTGGAGTTTGGATCTCTCTCTCTCTCTCTGTGGTCGTGTGGATTTTTCTCCGGGTCCTCCGGTTTTTTCCTCCAAATTTAGATTCACGCGTTAGAGTGTTTGGTTGCTATAATTTTAAGCCTCTTGGTTGAGCTGTAATTTGTGATGGCCCGGATCGCTCAGTGGGGTTTACCTGGGAAAATAAAATTAAAAGTGAATGGTTAAATAGTTAATCGTTAAGAATCCGAGTTCAGCCATCCGTGAGTAAAACCTGGGCCTCGAGTGTGACGAGCGAACGGTCTCGGCTCGGCTACCAATAGCTGCAGGGAAAAAAATCGTTGTGTATTAAAATAAATTCGGCTGAATTCCAGCTATCAGAACTTCAAATATATTCTTTGGGTCTTTCAGTAAAGCCACGTAAATAGAAAAAATTTAATTTTCATAAAAATAACAATTTCACGACGTTTCGATCGCAACACAAGCAATAGTAATCAGGTGAAAAAATATAGCGGGAGAGCTGCTAAGGCAGGATGTTATTAAGGTTTGCGATGAGTGTAGCCTAAGGGTAAATGGGCGGGGCTAGAGATGAAATTTGCATGTAAATGTAAGATCGGAGAGCTGTGAGAGATTTGCATGCCAATGTAATACATTTCCATGTAAATGTAAAATCGGAGAGAGCTCGGCAAGAGCCACCGCCACATCGAGGAAAACGAGCAACGGTGGCTGTGTTAGTGAATGTAACTTAGAGAGTCGAAAATAACTGCTAATATCGACAGGTAGGATGGAAACATCACAGCCAGTTATGACCTAAACTGGTTAATAACGTCCTTCCAATGATTGCTCAGTTTGTACCCATCTTCTCGGTTGAAATTTTGTCTGTGCTTATATATCTGGATGGCTTCATGAACAGATCTTTGCTGATAGCCAGTGGGTTTGCAGAGTACCTTCGTCTTGGCAAAATCTATTTCGTGTGTGCCCACAGCATTAAAATAATGCTCAGCCACGGCCGAGGTATTGGTCAGTGTTTCAGATCTGCCTTATGTTCACGGACCCGGTCCGAGACATGTCGCAGGCACAGCTTAGTTTATAGACACCGGGGTATTGTATGTCAGGGATCACATCCTTCAAAGATGGGATCAGATCACGCATTTTATGTACTGTGTTGAATCGAACCTGGATCTTGTTTTGATCATGTTTTTGGATATATTTTTGGTGACCCCTGCTATGTATGGCAAGGTGATGGTTTAGAATGGGTCCTCAGATGGTTCTTTCCCAACGGTTGGGGTGATAGCTTTACGGATTGTGGAGTCTGAATATCCATTCATCTTGAGGGCTTGGGGTACGTGCTCCAGTTCACTGGCTAGGTGGTGATGGTCGGAAATACAACGAGCTCTATGGTGTAGAGTTTTGATGAGGGAATTTTTCTGGGATGGATGGTGGTGGGAGTCATGTTTTAGGACGGCATCCGTATTGGTGGCTTTCCTGTAGACGGATAATTCAAATAGACTTCAAATATATCCAACGTTTTAACTCTCACTTGAGACATTTTTTTCTGTAAGAGAGTGTGTGTGCGTGTGGGAAGGTGAGCTCCCTCAGTGTGTGAATTAAAACAAAAAACAGCTCTCTTGAATGCATCTTTGAAGTAGTTTTGTGACATCTCTTCTGCGATGATTATGCAATCGGGATAAAATTGATGACTGTGAGGATTTATTTTTTGTGAGGTCATTGGTGACCTGCCCGAGACCATCAGCTCTGTGTAGTAGAGAACCCTGTTTAGTCACGGACGACTGAAGCCCATATTCAAACCCAGGACCATGGCATTGTTGGCTGAGTGCTGTGACACCGGTGTTAATCTACTGCGAATTACATTGCCAAGAGCCCATTTACTGAGCTAATCCCACAGAGTATGTGATGCTTAATTAGGTGCGGAATGCTCGCAATTAAAGAAACCTTAATTAAAATTCTCCAATTATTTCCAATGCCCGGTCACCCCCAAAATCCCGCCAAACGCTTCTCTCATTAAGGCTTTCTTATTGATGTTTGGTTTGATTGATTATCTTCATTTAACGAGGTGAGAGCTCACTGAGATTCGTGGTGGATGTCGGAAGGATGACGACCGTTACGTAAACGTATTTGCCATTTCATTTCACTGTCTACCTGTCCACCCATTTGTCCAGGTGTCCACTCATCTATCTCTCTGCCTGTCTATCCATCAGTCTTTCCATCCATCCATCAGTCTCTATGTCTGTCATCTTCCTGTCTCTTTGGACATCCATCCATGCTCATTTACCCAGGAACACTCTCGAGTCTCATGACTTATTTTCCCATATCTCTTTTCATCTATCATCTAATCGCCCACCCACCCACCCATCTATCTGTGAGTCTGTCCACCGTTCGGCAACCAACTCCTACCTCTCCTCGCAGCGCCAGGGGAAAACGTGGTGGCGTGGTGTGTGGACAATGCCAAACTCTAACATTATAGTCAAACTGATTACCCTCGAACCACGCTCGCAGCCACCAACGCCGCAAGCGGCGGCTCCGGTCCCGTGCGGGGCGCTGGTTACCCATCCAACGTGGGTCTCGTTTGACGTGTGCACAAGTTCCCAAGGGGATAATCGTCCGTTACATCCCCTAGACAAACCCCCGCTCGGTCGAGCCAGGGGAATGAATCACCCCCCCCCCTCCCCCAGCCCCCTTTCAGGGAGCCCCCAGAAACAAAAATGTAATCGCTGCTGCAGCTGGCCTGGTGGAATGTCCGAACGCTCGCTGGGGAGAAGCTGCCATTCCTCTGTTGGGCACTGGACCGGGGAGTTGAGTGAGACGAGAGGGGGGGAGAGGTAGGTGCGGGCCCAGTAAATGAAGAATATTGAATTTGGCGAAAGCAATATTGATATTGATCTGAGACTGGACTGGGTAGTGATGAAGGTATTGGAGTATTGGGGTGATGTGGTCTCATTTATCAGCTCGGATGGGAGGTCTGGCGGCACCATTCTGCACCGGCTGGAGTTTGGAGGTGATGGATTTCGGAGGCCTTAGCAGAGAGAGGTGTGATCATCAAGTCCGATGAGGGCATGGATGAAAGTCTGAGCAACAGCTGCTGCAAGAGAGTGGCAGATGCAGGCAGGAACGTCCATAGCGGGGTGCGGGACCCAGGGCAAATCCCACTGTGTGGGTCCCCCGACGACTTCAAACTAAACCAGATCTGACATCTTGACGTCAAAGCGCGGGGACCCCCCAAAGCGCGGGACCCGGGGCGGTCGCCCCGATTCGCCGTGCCCCTCGGGATGGCTCTGGTTGCAGGAGATGTTTTGCTGATGGAGGTAAGAGGTCCTGCAGAGCTGTGGCATGTGGGAAGCGAAGGACAGCTGAGAATCGATGGTCTCTCCGAATGTAATGTCAGAGCTTCAGAGGTGCTCGCTGAAGCTGGATTCTTGACCGAGCTTGGAGTTTTTGTTCTTTTTTCCAATGAGGAGGACTTCTGTTTTTGCAGCTAGGGGCCGCATCGAGGCAGGACATGAGTGTGAACAGCGATATTGGGTGCGGTATTAACCGGCATTCACCACATCTGCACTTGCGTCAAAGGCCGTGTGGCGGATCATCATCGATGTCCGTCTTTGTGTGCGCGCAGGTTCGTCCTGGTGCTGAGCTGCCTGGTGCTCTCCGTGTTCTCCACCATCCAGACGTACCAGGACGCCGCCTCCAAGGCGGTGCTGCTGCTGGTGGGGACGCACACACGCACGCACGCACGCACGCACACACGCACGCACGCACGCACACACGCACACACGCACGCACACACACGCACACACGCACGCACATACACGCGTATGCATACACGCGCACACGCGCACACACGCACACACGCACGCGCGGGGGCTCCACCGGGGCCTGCGAGGAGCGGAGGGCTAAGGGTCGGCGTCCTCCCGAATTGGTAAAGAACGACAACAAAGCCCTGAGCTCTAGATGTTTTTTTGTGTCCCAGACCAGGTCGATAAAGCGGAGATGTAGGTCCTGTTGAAATCCCCTTCCCTGCTCTTCTCCTGCAGCAGATGGACCAAGAATATGGCCTCGGTGCAGGACTGCCCGTGCTCCTATTGCCCTTGAGACCCGATTTACCATGTCGGGTCCTGTTTGGGATCGTCCGCTATCTCGTCTCGCGCCACCTCCCCCCCGCCTCCCACCTCCTTCATTAGGTGCTGCTCGCTAACAGCACTTGCCCCAACAGTCTGTTGAAGGCTATACGGGGGGGGGGAGGGCATCTTCGTCTTTGCCTATCGCGCGTGTCTGCGTGTTCGTGGGCAGGAGTACATCATGATCGGGGTGTTTGGCCTCGAGTACTTCGCCCGCATCTGGGCGGCCGGCTGCTGCTGCCGCTACCGGGGATGGAGGGGACGATGCCGCTTCGCGCGGAAGCCGTTCTGCGTCATCGGTACGATGGCGGGCGACGCGAGGGAGTCGGCGGCGACGCGTGCGCGCGTTTGCGGCGCTAAAAAAAAGGAATAATAATTTACACGCAGTCCAACAGAAAATCTGGTGTTTTGTGAGCGAAACATGTGATGGTATTTTCGCGACGGGGTCCGCGGTGATCGCTCAACTCCCACGGCCTCGCGAAGACCGGCGGTGACGTGCGGACCCTGGCTAGGAACCACTGCCCGTCTCGAGGCGCTCTCCACAGCTGCTGCCTGTCCAGCGAAGGAGGCCCTTTCGCCAGCCGTGGCGCCAGCAAGACGTTGCAGGGCCGCACCTCACATTTTAATTCGTCTTGTAGACAACTTGGACATGCGCGTGATTTCAGCAAGGGGTGGAGCTTGGTATCACACTTCAAGGCGGTACGTACAGTCGATATACAGCAAAGACGGTTGCTATGGTTACGGAAAGGGTAGCGTTTGTTTTTGCCCTTGAAGTTGCTCCATAAAGACTTTAATTTGTTGAATAAATCACTCATTTAGCGTTCTTCACTTGATCCTTATGGCGGTACCCCGGGGTACCAAATAATACAAAATGGCCGAGGCAATTAAATAGTCTATTTCTGGGACACTATTTCGTCCAGGGGTGTAACTGAACTCCGCGACTGGGGTACCAATCAATCCGAAATCAGTGCCACTCCACGATGTCGAAACGCCAAACATCAGCATAACAAATCCGTTATCGAAAAATTTAATTTTCAATAGTGCATCGTGTACAGCTCGTCGAGATGAGTCGATTGCTGCATCGCCGACCATCAAACGACAAAAAATGACTTCATCACGGACATCGTACGAGAGCCGGGGTACTATGGTACCCCAGGGTACCTCCATAAGGTTCACTTATTTATCGTTACGAGACCACATCCTGAGTGCAATCACTTTAAACTACTTCAGTAGTCGGACGCTCCACGCTCTGAGCTCTGCGTCGTCGCTCTCTGTCCCGCCGGTGCGCGCAGACATCATCGTGCTGATCGCGTCGCTGGCCGTGATCATCGCCGGCACCCAGGGCAACGTGTTCGCCACGTCGGCGCTGCGCTCCCTGCGCTTTCTGCAGATCCTGCGCATGGTTCGCATGGACCGGCGCGGCGGCACCTGGCGGCTACTGGGCTCCGTGGTGTACGCACACAGCAAGGTGAGGGCCACGTGGTGTACACACACAGCAAGGTGAAGGCCACGTGGTGTACGCACACACAAGGTGAGGGCCACGTGGTGTACGCACACACAAGGTGAAGGCCACGTGGTGTACGCACACACAAGGTGAGGGCCACGTGGTGTACACACACAGCAAGGTGAAGGCCACGTGGTGTACGCACACACAAGGTGAGGGCCACGTGGTGTACGCACACACAAGGTGAAGGCCACGTGATGTACGCACGATGACAAAACCTCGTGTGTCACGTGCACGCACCGCCCCCCCACCGCAATCCCTCTAGGATTTCAATGATTTGCCCCCCACCCTCCCTTCACCCCCCCCCCCCAACCATCACCACCCCTTTGATGTGGATGATGTTTCAGATTTTTTGTTCACTGTTCCATTCGTGACTCAATTTTGTTTATTATTATTATTGATGAATGTGACTGCAGGGGCTGCATGAACCAACCACACTGAACACACACACGGCGTGGTGACGCATCACTACGTGCTTACGTCATAGCCGTTTCACACATTTGCCGCAACACCTGGTGAAATCGCAAGGCACCTAGCCTGGCACGGGCCTGCCCGCGGTGGTGACGGTGCGTGGCGTTGCGGCGTGCAGGAGCTGATCACGGCGTGGTACATCGGCTTCCTGGTGCTCATCTTCTCCTCCTTCCTCGTCTACCTCCTCGAGAAGGACGAGGACAACAAGTACTTCGAGACGTACGCCGACGCGCTCTGGTGGGGCACGGTGAGGCGCGGCACGCACACGCATACACGCACGCACGCACGCACACACGCACGTATACACACGCACACATGCACGCACACGCACGCACACGCACACACACGCACACACGCACGCACACGCACGCATGCACACGCATTTACACACACACGCACACATGCACGCACGCACACACGCGCACACACGTACGCACACGTACACACGCGCATGCACACGCATTTACACACACACGCACACATGCACGCACGCACACACGTGCACACACGTACGCACACGTACACACACGCATGCACACGCATTTACACACACACGCACACATGCACACACGCACACACGCATGCACACACACACGCACACATGCACGCATGCACATGAGCATGCAACCACGGATTAACTCCCAGCCATAGTCCTAACTCTCACCATCGTCTTAACGCGAACCCCTAACCCTTGCCTTGTCTCAAACTCCACCCATCGCTTTGGCATTTCGGCCCCCAAATCAAGATCACGAGTTTCTCTGCGCCACCCCCTAGCTCCTTGTGGGAACCCCCCCCCCTTCCCCATGCCACAACCCACGGGTGACTAAGACCGCAATACGGAGAGAGATGATGTGGCAATGCATCTGGCCGATGTGGCAATGCATCTGGCCAATGCGGCGTTGGTTTCATGTTGTGAATCTTCGCGTGGTTTGCAGCCGCAGCGGGACGCTGACCTTTCCCGCAAACGTTTGATATTTCCTCTTGCACAGTGTCCATGCCGCAGCCTGCGCTGCCCCCCCCCCCCTCCGCCCCCCCTCCCCCCGCTGCCCCCCCACCCCCTCCATCCTAGGGCTGACTCTGTCCCTGTGCCCCCTCCCGCTTGTCAGGTGACGCTCACCACCATCGGCTACGGGGATAAGTACCCGGTGACGTGGGGGGGGCGGCTCCTGGCGGCCGCTTTCGCCATCATCGGCATCTCCTTCTTCGCGCTGCCCGCCGTGAGACACACATGATCATCATCCTCATCATCATCATCGCCGCTAGGACATATCACCGTCGTCATGACTACGACGCATCATCATCATCGCTACGACGCATCATCATTATCGCTACGACGCATCATCATCGCGATGAAGCATTATCATCACGATGATGCATCATCATCATTATCATCATCATCGCGATGACACATCATTATATGCATGGATGTTGGACTTCATTCGCACCGTACGTAGCCAACCGGTGCTCATTCGAGGTGCGGCGGAAGGACAACCATTGCAGTGAAACATCATCAAGAAACACATCATCATCACGATGACGATGCATCATCATGATGACATGCCAGTGTGGTGGCACAGTAGTCGTAGTGAGCGCTGATGAGGATTAAAGTGGTAGCGCGAATCACATGCATATTGATGATTATGGTAATGATGACAATGTTAATGATGTCAATAATGACGGGGAAAGCGACCATAGTGATGTGATGATGACGACGATGATGCCAATGATGACGACGATGATGCTGATGATGACGGTGGTGCCCCCAGGGCATTCTGGGCTCAGGCTTTGCCCTCAAGGTGCAGGAGCAGCACAGACAGAAGCACTTTGAGAAGCGACGGAGCCCAGCAGCAGGCCTCATACAGGTGGGAGAGAGTGTGAGAGGGTGTGAGAGAGAGTGAGTGAGTGTGAGAGAGAGTGACAGAATGTGAGAGTGTGTGAGAGAGTGTGTGAGAGTGTGAGAGTGTGAGAGAGAGTGTGGGAGAGAGTGAGAGAGTGTGAGAGAGTGTGAGAGTGTGTGAGAGAGTGAGTGTGAGAGAGAGAGTGTGAGAGAGAGTGTGAGAGAGAGAGAGAGTGTGAGAGAGTGTGAGAGAGTGAGTGTGAGAGAGTGTGAGAGAGTGTGAGAGAGTGAGTGTGAGAGTGTGAGAGAGAGTGAGAGAGAGAGTGTGAGAGAGTGTGAGAGAGTGAGTGTGAGAGAGAGTGTGAGAGAGAGTGTGAGAGAGAGAGTGAGAGAGAGAGAGAGAGTGTGAGAGAGTGTGAGAGAGTGTGAGAGAGGAGCGAGGGTGTGAGAGAGTGCGAGAGAGAGTGTGTGAGAGTGAAAAGAGGAGCGAGGGTGTGAGAGAGTGCGAGAGAGAGAGTGTGAGAGTGCGAGAGAGTGAGAGAGAGTGTGAGAGAGTGTGAGAGAGAGTGTGAGAGAGGGTGTCTGTGTGGGGTGGACGTGAAATGGTTAGCACACTGAGCCACCGACCAGGTGACCTAAGTTTGTTTCCCGCTCAGAGCCAATATCAGTGCTGAATATCCGAACCGGTCCTGGACCGCCCCTAGGTTTCTTCACTACCGGAGAGACAAAGGCGTGGTACTGACCACACCACCACCCCCTCGTGCGCCCTCCAAGCCTAAATTGGTGCTCGCTAACAGCACTTGTCCCAACAGTGTTGAAGGCTATACGGGGATCTTTACCTGTTAGTGTGTGACTGTGCGTGTGTGCGCACGCATGCTGACATCGTACATAACACGCGTGTCGATGTGGGGACGTGAATGATAATGCCTTTGCGTGGGCTGGCAGCGGCCGACTTTGAGTAGCGGCAGAAGCCATCACTCGTGAGCCTGTTCCGTTGCATCGTGCCAGTCAGCCTCCCACTCAGAGCGCACCTAGCCTGGCTCGGGACTGTGGTGATGTCACAACCATGTAACGGAATATCAATAACGTAGCAGATTTTGAAAACCATGCTCTTTGCTGGTGACTGTGATTGTGATGGTGACAAGGATTGAAGGTGATGATGATGATGACCATGGTGATGATGTTGATGATCACAATGGTGACGATGGTGATGATGGTGATGATGGTGATGATGGTGATGATGGTGATGATGGTGATGATGGTGATGATGTTGATGATCACGATGGTGACGATGGTGACGATGGTGATGATGATGGTGATGATGGTGATGATGTTGATGATCACAATGGTGACCATGGTGACGATGGTGACGATGGTGACGATGGTGACGATGGTGACGATGGTGACGATGGTGATGATGGTGACGATGGTGATTGCAGGCAGCGTGGAGGATCCACGCCACGGATCCGTCCCGCGTGGACCTCACCTCCACGTGGAGGTTCTACTACGAGTGCATCCCTTCGCTAAGGCAGGTGTCAACAGCCACTTCACCCGACCCCTTACCCTTGTACCTTGCCTAACAATTGAACCCCTTAATCATAATCCTAACCCCTAACCCTGACCTTAACCGCCAACTCTAACCCCTGGCCCCAACCCTCACCTTAACCCCTGACCCTCGCACCCCACTCTGCACCATACGCTGCGCCTGTGCTGCCCGCACACCACCGCTCACTGGTCGCATGGAGGCTGCATGAGCATCGCGAGCGGCTTGCGTCGGCGCCGGGAGCCATCCAGCAGCGGAGCGCGCAGAGTCACGAGTCGCACGGCCTGAGGGTAACGGTCGTCTCGGGCAGCCTGACGCACGCCGACTGTCGGGACTTCTCTCATCGGCACTTTCCCTGGGAGCAGTTCCACCATCGCAGACGCACAATCCAGATGTGGGGGTGACCGCCAGGGCAGCCGCGAAGCGGCTTTCTGCTTGGGGCATAACAAGTTGACCGATTAGCGCCGTTGAGTCGGAGGGAAATAATTTTGTCCGCCTGCTTTGATGAGGCAGAAATGCTCGTAAAATTACGGCGGTGTCGGACCGACTTGGACGAACCGACTTTCTCGCGCGGCTGGGTTGGTGACGGTGTGTTCAGTTTCGTGTGCGTGTCATTCCCTTCATTTGTTCCGTAGAGAAGCTACCATGTCGGTTAGCACAGACGGCTATGTACGGTGCGAAAGAAGTTCAACATACAAACATATTAGGATGATTTTTTTTATGTTGAGGTCTCATTTAGGGAACTGCCCTTGAGTGAAATTGAATTCGTTTTTTTTTCCTCTCCCACAATTGCATCTCGACGCCATTGTCGTCGTCGTCGTGGTCACGAGACAAAATGATTTACAGTTGGAATTCTCTCGGCATTTGTTAGACCTGCACCAGAATGCATGGTTGTCACAGCGCAGCTTCTCATGTAACATCGATACATCTTTTATTTTACATTAGTCGAGCACCTTTTAGCTGCCCCGTTAAGAGCGCTTGTAGCATGTCAATACAACTGAAACTGTTTTAATTACCGCAGCTAGGATGTAGCCAATTTAAGTGCGTTTTTTTTTTTATTACGATGGGGTATTTTTGTGTGTGGAGTCATCAACTCACATTTCATAACGGGCGCGCAAAACCCGTATTCAAACTCGGATGGCAGCTTTGCTGGCTTAGCATTCTCTGACGTGGCCATTATGAACTCTTGAGCCACCTGGCCAGCCAACGAGGATTGTCATCACCACCTTTGCTTGCCACCCATCGTGGGGTCACGACTGAATCGCCCAGTGAAACTCTGCACTCTGCAGCTCGATAGAATTCCAAGAATCCAAAAAGTGGCTTCTAAGTGGCCAAGTCTTGAAGGTTTTATCAAAAGCCTAAGAATATTAAAAGCGTGCCTTCATTTGGCTTACGAGACACCTCAATGTGCTCTGGCTCCCGGGGCAGAGCGATTGTAGAGACATTAGTCTGTAAGTAATCGTTGCCGCCGTTCATGCACCTGCACTCTGGCGTGATATGCCCCCTGCGACCGCAATCACAGTGGGAACCCTCTGTGTTTTTAGCTGCCCGCTTGTTTCCGTAGTTACTGGAAAGCACTTTATGTGGAGAACTTTAAGTGGCCGTGTCACAGGCTATTAGCGCCAGCAAATGTTCCTGTCGACAAAAAAATATCGTCGCCTTTCAAACAGCGCAACGTGCGTGACTCTAAAAGATAGAAGCATTCTGAAGTCGTTTGTGTATCCGCAAAAGCTTCCCTGAGTCCCAAGACCCCCAATTTTAGGAGGGTCTTGCATTGGGCAGTTTGGCCAGTTCCTCTGTCAGGAGCGTCTGCAGAAACTCCCCCGCTGTGCACGTGGGCATTCCCTCTTTCGAGGGAGATGGCTGGACAGCGTGGAAAATAGGCCAATATTATTTGAGTGGAGGCCCCTTCTGCCAAAAGTGATGTAAGCAAGACATTTCAGCGATGCTCCATTTTACATTTTACGTGTCGGCGGGCAACACTCACAAGTCCACATAGACGGCTGAACTCCGACCCCCACTGGCCGCCTCGTGACCCTGCGGACTTTGTGAGTTTCGTAAATCTCTGGGTGTTCCATCAACCCCCCCCCCCCAACCCTCCAAAGCGGTGGATCACGATGCACGCGATCATTATTGCGATGGCGCCGCCGCTGTATTCTTTGATCAGGTGTGAGAGGCATTGGGACGCGCGAGAAGCGGGGAAAGCAGTGGGTGGGGAGCAGGGCAATTCGTGAGGAGCAGGGAGCGCGGGTATGCGTAAGAAGCGGGGAGCGGTGGGCGGGGAGCGGGGGAGCGGGGGGGATGCGTGAGGAGCAGGGAGCAGGGTGCAGGGGGACGTGCGGTGAGCGGGGAGCAGGGAGCGGGGGAGCGAGGGGTGTTCACGCTCGGCTGAGTTATCGCCACGGAGGACGAGAGGCGGCGGCAGTGAGGGTCACTGCCGCCGCCTCCTGACATGAGGAATTGAGCCGCCCGTCCTCGCGCCTCGATCGCCGAGCCAAACTGGCAATCGCTTTTTCATTTTTCATCCGCGCGGACGGAGGTGTACGGGCAGCCGTCGGCTTGAGCTAGAAAATAATAATAACTTTGGCTCCTCCAATATAAAATAATAATGCTGGCATCTTCCGTCTCTTAATGCTGAAGCTGTGGACTTCTCCGATAGAAAGCAAATGGTAGAGAGATGATCCGTGGTTGGAAATTAAAATAAATGTTCGTGGTACTGCATCGGCAGCGGTGCACGAGCACAAATAGTAATAACTTGACACATTTGTCAATAACACTGCCCGAAGTAGGAGGGGGATCTCTGCTTTGAAGAAGAGCCATTGCCTGAATCGTCACCTATCATGTCACTTTTCCTCTTCATGGCAGTGTTATTAATGAATGTGTTGACTTTTTGGGAACAGTTGCTTAACAGTGAAACTAAGCTGACCACCAGCTCCTTACCCCGGATACAGCTCCCAAAAAAACCCTCACGAAACACATTTGCAGACAGCAATGGATCGATTCCTATGTTCACGGTGGATGCATGGAACCGAGCGCGTGAGAATCCATCAATTACGGTTCGCGTAATTTGCAGTACGGTATACGCAAACATGATGCTAATGGTATCCTGAGGCCAACGGAGCACCTTGGGGTTGTCCCGCACGGGGGGGTGTGGAGATGTAATGTTCGGTGTGGGGCAGGTTACTTGCTCTAGCATCATAGCAAGTTCTATAGCGCCGTAACATTATATTAGAGAAGAGACATCGGCATCGGAGAAGGGTGAGGGTCTTGCACCTGCTTTGGAAAGGGGGCAGGGATTTGGTGGAAAGCTATTTTATTAACTTTTTTATTTGACAAGGTAAAGCCCACTGAGCTATTAGCTCTTATTCAGAATCGGCCTGGACACAGATGATAAATGTGGAGGGGAAGAACCTAGAGGACTCGGAGAAAAATCCACGTGACCAATTGGAGAATTCCCAAACTCCAAATATACAGCAGCAGGCGTCAGGGTTGGGATCGAACCCACGACCCCTTGCATACCAGGCGAGGGAGATAACATCTCGCCAACGTACAGGTGGCAGGGAATTCTAGACTGGGGTATCATGGACAGAAAATGATACAATTTACCCATGAGAGCCTCATTTGAGTCTCAAGACGGCTTCATGTCAGGGTCCTGTTTGGAATGTTTGGCCAATCGCTTTTTTTTCCAGTGTATTGTGTCTTGAAAGAAACCGGCGTGTCTGCAGAAAAACTCATAAATATGAGAGGAACAGGGGATATTTTTTCTCTGCACGTAAAAAATACACCCCAATTTCAGCAAAATTGTTTCAGCACAAGCAGTTTTTGACAATCATTAGTACCTCATCAGCACATTCGGGCTTGCTTGAAGCAATGCTGGTGAATGGCCAGGTGTTTATCTCTGTTCGACATGGGTCCCATGGATGTGTTAACGACCTACTTGATGTACTGTACTGCCTCAGCAGACACCACTTCGAAAATGCAATTAACCAGAACATAGACTTTACCTCTAACGAGGGCGAGCGACGGAGTGCATTAAGCGCCGGTTTAAATGCACAACAGGAGCATAATAGATGGTGGAGGATTCAGCCGCGCCACAAGTATAATTAAGCATATTTAAGCAGCTGATATGCGGCTCACTGCTGTGCCAGGGGAATGTTCTGTCTGTACGCGTGTCTGTGAATACTTAGTGATGCTGTGGACCAGTGCCAATTGGTTTACGCACGTTAAAACGCGAGGCTGAAAGCGTGTATGAATCTGTTCTCTTAAGTCCTCTAGATCTCCCTGGGTTAAGTCTGTGGCGTCCCTGTGTACATCGATGAGTCTCTGTGATTGTGTGGTCTATGTAAATTCAGCGGGGCTCGATGCAAGCCCTTGAGTGTCAGGCACCCTAGCAGGGGGACTAGGCAAGGGAAGGCACCGGCTCGGCCTATGAATAAAATAGACATTGAGGCATTTTTGAGAATGAGGAATCAAGTAAGAATGTAAAATGAAAATATCTAATGTTATTGACATTTATATGTAGAGATAAAGCCAGTCTTCTGGTTAAATATCTCAACCCCTCCACATGCAAAACAAGGTGCGGCCATTTTGAACATTGCCGTCAGGTTGCCACGACGACCTCGTGACCCCATCCAGGCAATGCGAGTGCTCCTTTGCATGTGCAGCAACAACACGTTTTAAAATGACTGAGCCAAGTTGCTCGGTGTTGCAGAGCAACGTGTGCAACTTTATGTGCTCAATGTTGCAGTTCCATGTTGAATGGAGCGACGTGTATACTTGCTTTAAGCAACATTGTTGCAGTAAAGTTGCAGCAATTTTCTTTGGATTGCAGCTGGGCCGCGTTTCATTATGTTGCTCTGCGTTGAGACCAATCCAGTTTGCAGCACGACGCTTTTGACTTGCACCGAGTTGCGTTGCAGTTGAATTGCATTGCTCAGGTTTCCATCGACTTGCACGTTGCTGCTTGCTTCGAGGTTGCACCGGATTGCCTTGCTGGGTTTGCCCGGGGGACTGCGAGACGTGCAACACCGGTATGAGCGCTGTCATGAAACCCTGTCGCGGATGCATGCCCAGAACGTCGATGTGAATGAGCGTCGACTGCGAAGCATGGAATCTCGCTTACACCATCGCCACCGTGGTGATATTTATTGTGCACGACGATTGATCAGTCACATGCCTTTATTTAACCAGATGAGGGCCCGTGGGGCAGATACGTGATAAAATACAGCAAAGGTGTGCTGTGTGATAAAAGCGTGATGTTTGTCAGGATGCTAGATAAATATATACAACACTGTGTCATGGAGCGATCTAAACTGAAATCACCCTCAGTTGAAAATGTCCACCATAAGTAACCAATATACCTCGCATCTGCAATTCTAAGCCACAGAGAAGTTTGAATTGAGTCGTTGCCATTCACACATATTAGGGGTGAGGGAGTGTGACGAGGACAACTTAAATAAATCGGTCATCTGGTATTTCAAGATGGCTGCAATTTATTTTAAGATGGCTGCCACTTATTTTAAAAAGGCCACCATTTATTTCAAGATGGCTGTCAATTGTAACCAATATTGACCAAATCCACCGATACCATTTATATTTTTTTTACCCAAGCTAACAATATGCTTATTTTATTTTTATCAATTGATGAGAGGGAGAGACGTTTGATAATAAAATGGGATTTCTAACAAAGCTCTAAACTTCCTCTGCAATCACGGAGGTGGCTGTTAAGTATAATTTGACCTGGATAGTCCAGGAATTTTGCCATCTGTGTTTGGGTGGCAGGAATTTATTTGTACCGTGACCTCGTACCGGTCCTTGTGTAGAACTTTATTACAGGCAGGATAATCCAGGCAACCAATTGCAATGCTCTACTGGGCCTACACAGAATAATGGGACTGGTTATTAAACATTGGCTGAGAACCTTATTAATTTGAGTTGGTTTGGTTGTTTGCCTTTCACTATGGCCAGGTTTGGCGAAAGGGGTAGTGTTGAACAAATGCATACAGCAGAATGCTAAAGCATACAAGCTGTGTGGGTATAACGACAGTAAATCAAGACTCCAAAGGGCATGTACGCGGAGATATGCAGGGGGGAGATACCGACAGCCTGGTCTAATCCTTCTAAATATTTGCCACAAAAATTAGGGTTTAACCACTTAAATCCACATTCTGCGAGCCTCAGAAGTACAAGTTTCAGGTAAATTGGTTGCCGAGGGTGGCTATTTCGATTTATAAGATGGTGGCCATAACGGTCATTTCAGCTTTGATTCCTCCCTGAAAGTGGTGAGTGTGTATTTCTCAAAAATCCAGAAAAATCTCAATGCTTTTATCGCAAGGCGCGCGATTGATTCATAAATCTGCCCCCTCTCAGTATATCTCTTGCAAGGGAGACGCGGGGTGCATTCAGAAAGGATAAAGATTAAAGTTCACCATCATCACTCTCATTGTCATCATCATCATAACTATCACCATTATCATCCTTGTTACTCTATTCATTGTCATCCAGTGCTGGGTTTCCAATTTACTTTGTTGTCTGAATACTGTAGGTGCCATTTGTTTGATTAAAAGTGCACAGGGTGTTTGAAAGAGATGGACCCGATTTCAAAGCAGTATATTTCACGCTGGCAACATGTTACAATTACACAAAAAGTTACAAACGGTTTAATGAGTTTTCAAGTTTTACTAACCATTTTATAAATACTCTATGTGCCCTCCACCTGTTGTACAGACAACATCAAGACGATAGTTGAATTCATCCCAAACGCCTCTCTTCTCACGTTTTCCTCTGAGGTGCGTGGTCGCCCTGTGCTCTTCCCCTTACATAAACAGCCTGTTTCCTCAAATTGTCGGTACCAATGACGAATGCTCTTTGACATTGGTGGATCAATGCCAAAACGCCATTGAAATGCACGCTGCACCGCAATTACGGATTCAGTTTTGCTGAACTGCAGAACGCAAAACGCCTTGCGTTGCGGGGTCACCGTCTTGCGAAAGACTGAGGCTAGGGGCTGTTTGTGCGCTGGGAGAGGCATCTAACGATAATCATTTGAAACTCTATGCCCCGCCCTCTCTATGCCCCGCCCTCTCTATGCCCCGCCCTCTATATGCCCCGCCCTCTATATGCCCCGCCCTCTATATGCCCCGCCCATTCAAGTGGTAAGAGTTTCATTCATGGGTGGTTCGTGGTTGCAGAGATGTAGCGATTTCAAATCGGGTCCATCCTTTTCAAACACCCTGTAGTTTAGAATCAATAGGACAGATAACCATGTTTATACATCCTTCCAGACCCCTTCTCTTGCTTGTGAGCAGGGTGACAATGCACACGCCATTTATATTTTGTCGGGTAAATAATTTCGGATGTGGTGAATGAGTTTCAAACAGAAGGTATGTGGACATGATCAGTAATGCAATGGATAGTGCTACTTTGAAGTCCTTGGCCTGAGTTCAATTCCCGGCCATGGCTGAGTGGTGTCTTAACTGGTCCTGGACATACACTGGCCCCTTCCCCTTTACCAACCCATACTAACCAACGTGGTGAAGTATGGTCAAACATTCCCCATGACCAACGAGGCACAGGGATACTTTTTTTTTTATCAGAACTAAGCTGCAAAAACAACAATCGGAGCAAACGACGCAATCCCATTGGTGAAAACAGTCAATTACACAACGAATATGGATGGATTTTAATATGAACCTCGTTCTTTTTCCTACTTCGAATTGGAAACCCAGCAGATGTCATTGTCGTCATCATCATGGCCCTTTTAGGGTTGGAGGTGAAATTAGGGGCACCGGGAGGCTGCATAGGCACAGCACTATAGTGTCCACAGTGGTGGCTTTCTGCAGTGACTAAAGAGAGGCTGCAAGGCTTATTTTAAATACTAGTACTATATGCAGTGTCCTTAGATAAAATTGGCACATTTAGACATCGACTATGGGGCAGGTAGCCAAAGGTACAGATGGACGGAGAGACATGGAGGCGAGTTACAGACTGATAGGCACAGATAGAAAGAGACAGAACAGACAGACATGGAGACAGATTACAGACACACACACAGACACTAAGAGATAGACCGACAAATAGATACAGGGACAGACGTACATAGAGACGGGAACAGAGAGGCAGATGGATTACCTCTGTACACTCGTACACGCTGAGTCATTAATGAATCCATCCTTCCGCCCTTCCGCCCGCTCACTCAGGAAGGATCTTTGGTACGTTCCCTGCAGGTTCGTTTGATAATGGCGATTCCACCTAAGATGGTAACGGCGGGAATAACGGCACCATCGACGATGGCGATGTTGCGGGGGCGCGCCGCTTGTGTCCGATCCAAAACGAGTCCAAACTCGCAAACGCTTCAGCCGGAGGTTAAGCAACAAGTAGCAAATTCTGCCTTGCAGAAGGCATGTTATACGTGTATACATACACGTAGCTAACTGTGCTAATCAGAGGTGCGGGGGAATGACAACAAATTCAACAAAATTTATATTTTATATTTGTGTACCGCGACCTATTTGTGGTGATTTCTTTCGTGTTGTCCCCTCGGGTGCATGGGCTTCCTCTGGATGGACATTCCATTTACCACCCAACGTAAAACATTAAAAAAGCTCAATAAGGAATTGGCCAAACACCCCAAGCAAGAGCATCGTGTGAAGGGATTTTGAGATGCAGTCGATTGCATTTCTGGACAAGCAATGGTTAGTTAATTAATTAATAGAAGTATACATGAACAATTCAACTGTCGTCAATATGATCGGTTTATTGAAGTGATTCGAATTCGCGATTCATTTCAAGAATTAATTATTTCATTGTAACGTCGCGGCCTCTACTGGCTGCAAGGGACGACGCCAGCCCATCGCTGACGGCGCGCGACTTGAGAACCACTCACTCCTAGACGCGCCATTCGTTGTGTGCGTCGTTAAAATGAAGGGTCAACATTTATCGATGGATCGATGCGATCGTTAGGGCCCGAATCGTAATAGATAGATACTTTTTTTATTAAACGAATTTCGATGTCAGTGTGCTCATTGTGATGTTTAATTTTACGAATAAATAGCAAAATGTATTTCTCCTCAAATGAGCATTGAGGCGGTGTTAATCTCCAGTTTACAGCCTTGAGCCAATGGTGGACAGGCCTCATTCCTATGGCGGGGCTGAATTTATCTTTAGGACAGCCACAATTTTATCAACTCCAAAATGATGATGGGCTGATTCACTCCCCCCCACCAACCAGGATTTGAACTGTAAATTGTTCATATGCCACCTCGGTTCGAAATTCTATCTCCACATTCAGGTCAAAATCTTTTGTCTCTCTAAGCTCCAAAAAAGGATAAAGAGCCGAAATGTTTAGCATATGGAGGTGCACAGACGCATCGATTCATCGAAGAATGCAGATTCATTATTATTCTCACGGCACACGCATCGAATCGATCGCTGTGTGTTTTTATTTATTTGCGTGTCATGTTCACTTGACTGGATTCACGCGAACCCTGCAACCGGTGGAGGCGGAACCATTCAGCGCAGTATAAATAAAAAGAACAATTCTCGAATCGAATCGCAGCCTCGAACCGCAAGGCAGTGTTTGGTTTAGCACTGACAACGGTGGTGAAGTATTTGTACATTTGACGCATGCTGCGTGACTTGCGTGCGGTATAATCTGAACACGTTTCTCTTTTTCAATCAACATTGTTTATTTTATATTTCCCCAATTTGTATTCAACCCGTGCTATCAGTGTCGCATTGGGACGGGACGCAGAATTTTCCATTAGGAGCTCTCGGAGTGCAGTGCACTCAACCCCCGTGTAAGAGAACGGCGGCGCTCAGAAGCAGACATCACAGAACTACTGCCCGAGATCCCTTCAAACGACCTCTTTATTTTTGCCACACAAGCTGATGCCAAGACACGTTTGCCACATGACGTTCAAACCAATATTGTTTTTTTAATTCTCAGAGCTGGAATTTTTTTACTGAAGTAAGTGAAAATAAAAATGTAATGTGATCACTACTTTGTTAGACATCGGTGACCAGCCACCATCAGAATCAAAATATTTATACTGGAGGAATCCGATGAGCTATAAAGCTCTTTCACATTATTCGGGTTTTCAGTAAAGCCACGTAGATAGAAAAAAAAATAATAATTAACAACAACAAAAACACTGATGTAGACTGTAGCCTGGTTCTTAATCGGAGTGAGTGGACTTGCAGTCTATAATGTAGACTGTAGCCTGGTTATTAAGTTTGGTGAGTGTACTGGCAGTCCATAATGTAAACTGTAGCAATAGTTTTAACCTCGGTGAGTGTACTGGCAGTTTATAATGTAGACTGTAGCCTGGTTTTTAAGCTGGTGAGCGTATTGGCAGTCTATGATGTAGACTATAGCAATGGTTATTAAACTAAGTGAGCGTACTGGCAGTCGAAAAATGCAGACTTATTCTTGGTCCTTTCAGTAATTTAAATCTAATTTTAAAAAATGTCTGGTTTAATCACGGGCAGCTGAACCGACGATTAGAGCCCTGATCTCGTCTGACCCCTGAGCCACGTGGCCATCTCCTAAGAACACATTTCCTGACATTTACTCAACCCACGCCTGCATATCCAGCCGTACCGGCACCAGCCCATTGCACAGCTTCATTGCCGTTAAACGGCCACGTGGCACAGGGGCAGGTTGTGAGTTCGAAATCCCAGTGCTGGGTTCAGTATATAAATCAAGCGGACGATAAAATGCCCCGTGCCACAGTAATATGGAAATGCCCCACCACTGGCTCAGTTGTCACCAGTGGAGATGTCAATTTCCCACCCTCCCCCATGCTCGCTTGATAAAGGGACACTTTGTGTGAAATAACGACCGCATGGATTCGAAGTGGTGACAGCTGCCACTGGTGGAGAGCGATATCTGAACCGGCCTTGGCTCCCCTTTACCAACCGGCGCGCGCAAAGGAGCGCGGTGAAGTATGGTCAAACAAGCCTCGCGAGACTCGGCATGGGGGTAGACCTTCATCCAATAGTGAATTGACCACCGGCTGTAAATGATTAACCATGGCATAAATACCCCCCCGCCCTCCTCACCGAGTATATTCGAGTAGGGCCGAGACTCTCATTGTGAGTCGTGGCTAGAGTGAGAAAGTTGAACGTGTGTGTTTATTTTCTGCACGGATGATGGTCCCGTTTAGCGCCAGCTGCCCGGATATTTTGCGCGGGAGACCCACGGTGCTGAGTGAACACAGCAGCAGCAGCAACAAAAATGTTAAAGACGACAACGTCGACATTGCAGAGAACGAGTACACCAGGGCCCCAAAGGAATGATGCACAACTCACAATCGAGGCATTTAACGGGCGTAAACGAATCGCACACGTGGATCAAAACAGTGCAAATATGATCTAACAAGTTAGGTACATGTGCACATGAGCTTTATATATTAGCCTCACGGGGAAAGGCCAATTGCGTGAACATATTCCTGTTAGCGACAGCAGAAAAGAATCCCGTTTTATTCCCGCTTAACCCATTGTTTATTTTCACAAACGAGCCTGCTCACGGTGACCGCTCGATCCACAAGTCACCGTGCCCCTTCATCGATTTGAGGTGCAATGAGCGATTGCTTAACGAGTGATTGCTTCATGAGCGAGCGAGCGGGTCAAATAAATGCTCGTGTAATAAGGCAGCCCGCCGGGCTACATCGCTGCCGTGCCTGGGAATGATTTTGGCCTTGCGTCCTCCATTCGAGGACACTTGTCATGTGTTCACAGAAACTTCGACACTGATTTTTTTACAAAACCCGCCGCACAGCTCGCCAATAGCACAAAGCCCGGGTCTGCATAACATTTGGGCAATATTGGCAACGAAATACTGCCAAAAAAGGGCTTCTGTTTACTTTTGTTTTCGATTATTTATATAACACAGTGCTGCCCGAGTGGCATTGCCATGTGAGAGTGTGGGAGTCCGAGCTCTCACATCGAACGCGTTCGTGCGTTTTGTGTGGGCGCGCGCATCTCTATTCGTATGCACAATTCTCGGTGCGTTCCAATCCCATAACAAATTGGAGGAGGCTCTGTTAATGGACTGACTCGCTAGCTTATTTTGTTTGCGTCCTATCGGTGTTTGCATCCTATCGGTGATTGCCCTGTGTGTGGGACGAATGCTGATGCTGGCATGTCATGCGTTTTCCAGCAGAGGCCATTAAGATGTTTCAGCCGTAACTGCGAGGCCGTTTATCAAGCCTTATCAATCTCTCTGTTTTCTCTGTCTCCTCTCTCTCTCACTTGCTCTCATCACTCTCTCATCTGTACATTCTTGATATTTACACGTCATCATATTATTATATGATTACTGGTAACATTTCTTTTTCTCAAAATTCATCCTGGACTATCCCGCCCTTTAAATATATTACTTTATTCTCACTCACAATCCACCTCTGTCTCCACACCTGTCCGTCTCCCTCCTCTGCCCACATCTCTGCATTCTCTTTCTCTCTCCATCTCTTCCCACATTTCCCCTCCACCTCCCAGCTTCTGGGTCTCTCTCTGCACCTCTCTGCCTCTTTGTCTCACTTCTCCCCCTCCTCCTCCTCTACTTCCTCCTCCTGCTCCTCTCCACATTTCTCCCTTTCCTCCTCCCTCTCCATTTCCATCTCTCTCTGTGTCCCGTCTCTGTCCCTCTGCCCGTCTCTCTCCTCCGTGTGCCCCGTGTCTCCCCGCCAGCCAGAAGCTTTCCCTCCGCGAGCGACTGTCCAGCCCGGTCACGCAGCTCATGAGGAGTCGACCTAACGCCGGGCCCAGCGGCGGCTGCTCCGGCTCCCTCACGCAGCCCGGCGGCGGTGGCGGCGGCGGCGCGACCGGTTCCCCCGGCGGGCACGGCCCCGACAGCAACGGGCCCGGCACGGCGGCGGGGGCCGTGACGGTGGACGCCGTGCGCTCCGGGTACAGCTCCCCCGCGGGGCCCGGCAGCGACGCCCCCTCGCCCGCCGCCCGCGTGCCCAAGTCGCGCTCGTTCAGCGAGCGGGCGCGCCTGCGCACGTCGCTGCGCAGCGTCCTGCACCACCGCGTCGGCACCGGTGAGCGTGACGGCGATCGGCGCGCGCGCACCGGTCGCGTCGGTGAGCGTCGTCGTTCTGAAAAAGCTCTGATGTGGTTCCGTGGCACCCTCCACCGGCTATTCTCTGATGCAATACACAAGGTGGTGCACCGCTTACTGTCAGAGTTCTCGTTGGTAATATCTTTATCTCAGAACGTGGCACCGATAGCGAGGCGGCTATTTAATTTGAAACAAAGGGGAGAACAAATCATTGCATAATAGTTTTTTTTGTGGTTAGATCGCGTAAATATATAAATGTGTCGTTCAAACCCGCCACCACCCGACATAGCCAACATGTGAGGGTTGTCATGTAAACAGAACGTGCCAATTCGTCACTAGTACAGCACACCGGTGTGTTGGAGAGCCAAGCCACAACATTTACAATCTGAGTACGACGTTTCGCCAGTAATTACAACTAGCTTCATCAGGCGACAGCCAGATTTGTGGAGATGTCTTTCTGTTTCGTTCCTTATATAGAGGCGTAGATGTGGTGACCACACTTCTGCGCTCTTGCGAAAAGTGCGGGGCGGGGGGGGGATCAAATGAGTCAACGCACATTATGTATGTGCATTATGCGAATCCTTTGATCTTGTCCTTCCTGTCCATTGTGTGTATTAAAATAGCCGTACCAACGGTAATCCCTATTGCACCGAGATCTATGGGAGCGGTCAATCGGTGACATTGCTAGAGGGCTGCAGTGGTAAGGTTCACCTTAATTCTGAAAGTTTATTGCCACTATTTTGTACGTACCCAGTGTCCTGATCCAGGGGTGGTAGAAATTCTCCATTTCCATGGCGGAAGCAAGTATTTCCATGGGACAGTCGCTGTTGACTGCTGCAAAACGGTGCTCATGCTATCGGCCCCGGTGGGATGACGGACTGAGTCAACACCTCTCCCACTTCAGTAAAAAAATTCTTGCTGTGGTTGTCACACCTGATGATGATTGCTCGTGTTGCAATCGAAACTTCGTGATTTAATTTAGTTGTTTTCATTTATTTTATTTTTTACCTACGTGACTTTACCGCAGAGGTCGCAACCGGGTACCCGATACCCGTACCCTACCCGATACCCGGCTACCCGTACCTGGCCGGGTACGGGTACCCGTTTGCGATCCTGGTGCGGCCGGGTACGGGTACGGGTAAGGAATCAAAACCCGTTTGCGACCTCTGCTTTACCGAAAAAAACCAAAGAGTACGAGTCAACACCCTCAACCAGGAGTTGAACTCGCAGCCTCTCCGATTGTGAGCCGCCCGATCTCCCTCCGAGTCTCCCGGCCGCCTTCGCACTGCCGTGGCTTCATCGAGAGGCGTTTGTTTGTCGTTGCGATTTTTGATGCGAGAAGCAGCATTTTTATGATGACTAATGTACTCAATATGTCCGAAACAATGTTTACCCTTCCCGTAATGCAAGGTGATTTTTTTGCGAAGACAGTAGGCATGAACTGACCTGGAGAGCAAGCAATGCTCGGCAAAGATTGATTCTAAATACCTTTGCTGTACCACCATCTCTTGGCCACCTCATAGCTTGTGTGAGCATACCATTGTGTGTGTGTCTGTGTGTCTGTGCGTTCCGGCCTTCATAGGTGCTCGCTAAAAGCTAAAAGCACTTGCCCTAATAGTCTGTTAATGCTATTTGGGGGATCTTTGTCTTTGTGCGTGTATGCTTGTGCGTCTATATGTATTTGTCTTCGTGTGTGTGTGTGTGCATGTCATTGCGTGTGTGTGGAGCAGTGTGGGGAGCGGTAGTGTAGCGGTTAGCGCGCTGCGCTATGAACCTGGCGACCCTGGTTCGATTCCCGCTCACGGCCAACACCAGTGACGATTATCTGAACCGGTCCTGGGCCTCCCCTAGGTCGACTCAGCCTTAAATGAGTACCTGGTGCGGTGTGTAAACATTGCCACTGGGGAGACATAGGCGGTCGGGCGTGGTGCTGGCCACCCACCCCCTCGTGTGCTGTCCCGGCCTTCATAGGTGCTCGCTAACAGCACTTGCCCCTACAGTCTGTTAAGGCTATACGGGGGATCTTTGTTCCGGCCTTCAAAGGTGCTCGCTAAAAGCACTTGC
Organism: Lampetra fluviatilis; assembly: GCF_964198595.1. NCBI lineage: Eukaryota > Metazoa > Chordata > Hyperoartia > Petromyzontiformes > Petromyzontidae > Lampetra > Lampetra fluviatilis. The sequence continues at coordinate 29,642,031 of NC_136276.1, read as the reverse complement.
CCCAATAGTCTGTCATTGCTATTTGGGGGATCTTTGTCTTCGTGCGTGTATGCTTGTGCATCTATATGTATGTGTCTTCATGTGTGTGTGTGTGCATGTCATTGTGTGTGTGTGTGGAGCAATGGTGAAGTTGTTAGCGCACTGCACTACGAACCCAACCACCCGAGTTCTATTCCCACTCACAGCCAACATCGGTGATCCATATCTGATCAGGTCCTCGGCCTCCTCTAGGTCGACTCGGCCATTAAATGAGTATGCATCAGTACTGGGGAGACAAAGGCGTCCGGGCGTGGTGCTGGTGACCCACTCCCCTTGTGTGCCGTGTTGGCCTTCATTGCTGCCTGCAAACAGCATTTGTCTTCTTGGTTCTTTCGGTAAAGTCACGTAAGATGGAAATAATAAAATAATAAAAATACTAATTTATAAAATAATTCTCACGACGTTTCGGCCACAACGCAAGCAGCCGTCCTCAGGTGAAGAACAGGTCTGTCGGAAAGACAGCGTCTGAAATTCAGACGCTGTATTTCCGACAGACCTGTCTGAAATTCAGATGCTGTCTTTCAAACAGACCTGTTCTTCACCTGAGGACGGCTGCTTGCGTTGTGTCCGAAACGTCGTGAGAATTATTGTATTAATTTATATTTGTATTATTTTAATATTTCCATTCTACGTGACTTTACCGAAAGAACCAAGAAGATGAATCCCTGCAGTCACGAAAGCTTTAAATCGAAATATAAACAGCACTTGCTTCAACATTCTGTTAGAGGCTATACGGGGGATCTTTGAGTGGAGCGAAGATGCCTTTAACTAAGACACCTGCTCCTGCTTGAAAATTTTTGCCGGCCTGCCTGCAATTAATGCTATATTTAATCTGGCTGGATTGTGTGAGGAGCTCACAGATCCTTCAAAGATCTAGATCAAGTACCATCAGTGAGCTCCTCTGACAGGCGAGGCTGCATGTAGCCCGCATGCCCCAGCCACCGCATGCCCAGGCAGCTACATAGATAACAGGGGGCTAAATGAGCATGGCATATGTGAGAGAAGAGATGGGTGGATGTGGTAAAGGAGGACCCCGGGGGTGTGTTGGACTTGTCAACAATCGGTATCCGCAGTATTTTGATCGGTGTGTGTGGAGGAGGCTTGTGAAGGACGCGACTGGGAAATTGGAGGCAGGCGCCCTCCAGCAAACATGTGAAGGAGCAACGATCAGAACAACGAGCAGAGCGCCGAGCAGCTAAAAAACGCAGCCAATTGGCGAAGTGGGGAGTGCAGGTGGTGCATCTGCCATTTGTCACAGTCCATCCGTAACACCTGGGTCTGTCCTGCGACTTCCTTCCAGCGAGCTTGTTAACACTTCATGCGGCCATAAGGTGCACCTAGCCTGGAACAAATTCTCTGAAAAACGTGATCACCATTCAGTGCCACTGTTGTTGTTTAGTGTACGTGTGTATCTGCACGTGTGTCTCCGTGTGGGGAGCAGTCGCGTAGTGGTTGGCGCACTGGGCTAGGAATTCGGCGACCCGAGTTCAATTCCCGCTCGTGGCCAACACCAGTGACAATTATCTGAACTGGGCCTCCCCACGTACACTAAACAAAATGACCACCTGGTGCGGTGTGTAAACATCGCCACTGGAGAGACAAAGGCGGCCGGGCGTGGTGCTGGCCACCCACAACTTCGAGTGCCGTGCCGGCCTTCATAGGTGCTCACTAGCAGCACTTGCCCCAAAAGTCTGTTAAGGCTAAACGGGGATCTTTGTCTTTGTGTGTCTTTGCGTATGTGTATACGTGAGTGTGTAGAGGGCTACCTTTCAGCGGTATTTGACCCTGTCAGTGACCCAGAATATATTTCTGCACTCGGCACACCACATCCAGTGTACCTCTTGCCTACGACTGGCCACTAGGCACGTGGCCCGCTCCAATCTACTCTCGGCCCCAAAAATATACAGTCACGAACGGATCGTTGGGTATGGGTTTGCGTGAATCAGTGTGTCCGCGCGCGTATGTGTGCGTGCACGAGTGAGTGCTGTGTGTGTCTGACTACTTGTTTGTGGGGCACTTGTCATCATCACCGTCACCACGACCCATGGGCAGATAGTCCGTTGGTGTCCACTGCACATTTCGTCATTTGTTTCCACTTTCCTCTGTGTCTTGTGCCAGCATGCTCAAGCCGTGCCGCATCTTTCTGGCACCAATCTATTTGTGTTGTCGTCAAGAAATTCTCTGTTAGGTCTTTCTCTCTTGCCGGTTCCTTCCATTTTCCAAAACAACACCCTTTAAATGTTTCTGTTGTCGTCCATCCTACACGTGTGTCCACATAGTGTCCGTTTCCTTTTCATCACTGCCTGCATCGGGTCTTCTTCTATGTGCAACCTTTTTTGCGGTATAAATACACAAGGGGGTCACTTCTGACCGTATAAATATTTGTAAGGACGTGTGTGTGTGTGTGTGCTTGCGCATATTTTCTCTCCCCCAGTTCAATTAACAGCCGCCCTCTATTTTAATCAAAGCGACATCCGACACTGAGCGTCGCCGCCGCGCCTTTTTGCCGCCGTGAGCCGGGGCAGCCTCGCTTGAGCGGCGGCTTAGCGTCGTGCGCGACATTCAACACCGGCTGGCGCCAGCCTCGACAACGCTCCGGCCTCAAATAAATCGAGAAAAGTCCATCTCTCTGCGTAAATATATATGTCGCCTCATCATCGGGCCATGGTCAATCCACTGCTAAAAGAAGGCCTCGCCAAGCCGTCGCTGTCCTTCCACCCCACCTCCGGTTAGCAGGGTTGGCTACATGCGGTGCGAAATAAGTTCAAAATACTTACATGTTGGTGATGATGGTCGACCACGTGTGGTGATGATGGAAGCTTGGGGTAGCTCTGTATCATTTGAAGGGGGGGGAGGGCTAGAGAGGGCTGAGTTTGCCCCCTGCCACTCACGATCCTGCGATGCATCATAATAACAATTAACCTGGCACCTGCACCTGAAATTATTCCATTGCTCCATCTCCCCGGTAGTCATCTTCATGGATTCGCTGCTTTTCCTGTGCCGCCACTCCGTCATTATTCTTGCCCTTCCAGCCGTGATGCGTCCTGCCCAAGCCGCTGGCTTTTCTTCATAGCTTGCGCGATGTCATTAACTTCCGTACGCTCTCTCTGATCCACGTGCTCCTTTTTCTCTCTCCAAAGGTAATTCCAGGCATGCACCTCCTCCTTTGCGCACTCTTCAGTCATTTCGTTCGGTGCTTTTCGTTTGTGACTGAGATCTTCCATGGACTTGCCACAGCCGACCCGTCCCGTCTCGTCGCGCTGCGCTCCCCGTCACGTGCTCTCCGCTCCAGCAAACAAGGGCCCAGTCCCATCCACCGCGCCGTGTCCTATCGCCCGTTCATCCACCTGCTCGCCCGCCCACTTGACCACTCGCTCGCCTGCCCACTCGTCCACTTGCTCGCCCACCCGCTCGCTCGTCCACCTACTCGCTCGCTCGCTTTCACAAGCGCCCCAAACACAGCGGTGCCATCCCCCTGGCAACCGTCGTGGCCTCATGGAGTCAAGCCAAAAGCGGCGAGGTCAATGGTGTGCCATGCTTAGGTCCACTTCAAACGTCTAAGAAGCTTGACAAAAGAGATCGTAGGTTGGGGACGGCTTCACCTAACCCTAGTGGATGCAAACCTCGTAAAAACGTTTATTTTTGCGATCACCTCTCTCCGGTGGTGGGGCCGTGTAGCTTGTGAAGATTCGGGATGTGAAATGAGCCGGCTCTGATTTCTAATGTGTGCGGAAACCTGGCCTCAAGTCAACCTCCGGTCAGGGCGAGGTCGCTCCTTCTCCTCGGCTTACCTTCTCAATCTGGAGCTCCATCTCCCCAGCTCTCCGTGCTGTTTACGCCTTCTGCCCCTGTTCAAATTCAGATTTAAGATCTCCCTATTCTCCTCTGTCTGTGAATCACCGCCTCTTCACCGTGGGGAGTCCTGCCAGTGACTCCGATCCTTGCGGCTCGGACCGCGAGGTCACTGGAGCGAGGGGCTGGGTGTGTCCGAAGCGACGGACGCTGGTTGTGAAGGCTCGTGATGAGAGGGCAGGCCGCAACAACGCGACCATCATCCACCCACAGTGTCCTCAATCGCTTCTTGCCATTAACACTTGTCCATCGTCAGCCATGATCAATCCACTGCTGTATGGAGACATCCGCAAGCTACAACCATCGATTAAATATCTATAAAGACGTTCATTGAGAGGAATGCACAATCCCGCTGTTGTGTATAGCCTCTTCACACGCAGTGGCAACAACGCGAGTACAAGCTGCGTCGCGTTGCCTGCAAATTGCCCGCAAATTACTCGATTGTGAATACACACAGCACTCACTGCCCTCCACTGCTGGCAGACCAATGCTCGCCCACAGGCCAGGTGCCGAGTCACTCTGCGTCACACGGGGACAGCTGCCACTCGGGGTGCCCCTTCCAAATGCGTTTTGCGATGAGCTGCCGTGTAAGTCGCTCGCTTCGCGCCCGCGTAGGAGCTTCTCGCGATGCGCCTACGGCGTGAAGGAGGGCGGCATCCGTGAGACACACAAATCGTCGATCGTGGTCATCGTCTTGTGTCGATCGCGCTGTGCGTGGCGCAGAGCGTGGTCTCCGTATCTGGTGTCCTGGCATCGCTCGGCCCACATCGCTCACTCGATCCCTTTTCATCCCCCGAAATCTGCCCAGGGCGTCTTGGAAGGGATGTGAGCTCGGGGTCTGTATAAATAGGTCGGGTGTGAGAAGAAAAAGAAGAGCGAAACTGAGAAATGAGTTTGCCGACTTTATTTTCAGACTTGAAGGGGTCATGTTTCCGATCAGACTTAGAGGCGCGTTCGAAAGTTGTGAGTGTGTGTGACACGTGTACACACACACACTCGCAAACACATATGGATGCTCGCAAACACATATGGATGCTCGCAAATGTATGCACACGTGTACATACACGCAAAAAACGCGAAAAAACTACTGCTATATCCCGCTAAGTGGTGGTGATGTCACCGTGGCGCTTGTGCCAGGCTAGGTGCACTTTGATGCAGCTTGAGATGTCGAAGGCTCTCTGGCAGGAGGTTACGCGACAGACCCAGCTGATCAGGATTGACTGACTGAAATGACTGACTGGCAGATGTCCCACCTGTGCTCCCCACTGTGTCGACTCGCTGCGTTTTAGCCGCCGGTCGCTCTGTGCTTTGTTGTGAGCGTCGCTCCGCCGCCTTTGTTGCTGGAGGGCGGCTGCCACGACCTTCCCAGTAACGTTCATTACGAGCCTTCTCCATAGACAGTCGTCGGCAAGGCCACTCGGCTCCATGTATTTTGGTACCACATCTAATGCATGCACACTCACAGATACATGCCTGTACATGTACACACACATACACACACGCATTCGCGTTACATGTGTACGGACATGCATATATGGACAAACTAGCACAATCATGCAAAATATTTACACACGTGCAGACACGCACACTTCACGGGCACACAAATGCACACACAAATGCACACACTGGCACACATACATTGCACACGTGCACGGAAGATTTGTATGCATACATCATTCCCTGGGGTTGATGGAATATGTTTCACTTTGTACAAAGTCAACACTGGCCTAACTATAGAGAAACTCGCCATAGGAATGTGGAATTTCAACGAATTGCTGAGATACGCAGGTGGCGTATCTGAGCACCCCTACGTGCGTGTGTGTGTACCCCCTCGTGAGTCTCTGTGCGTGTGTGTGTGTTGGTACGCGAGTGTGTAGAGGGCTAACTTTCAGCCGTATTTGACCCTGTCGGTGACCCAGGATATATTTCTGCCCTCGACACACCACATCCAGTGTACCTCTTGCTTACGACTCTGGCCACTCGGCACGTGGCCCGCTCCAATCTACTTGCGGCCCCAAAAATATTCAGTCACGAACGGATCGTTGGGTATGGGTTTGCGTGAATAAATGTGTATGTGCGCGTATACGTGCGTGAGCTCGTGCGTGCGTGAGCTCGTGCATGCGTGAGCTCGTGCGTGCGTGAGCTCGTGCGTGCGTGAGCTCGTGCGTGCGTGAGCTCGTGCGTGCGTGAGCTCGTGCGTGCGTGAGTGAGTGCGTGCGTGAGTGAGTGCGTGCGTGAGTGAGTGCCACGGCTGACATCAGTGGCACGTTCTCACCGACCAGCAGTGACCCGGGTGAGTGAAGTATGCCCGGCGTGCGAACCAACGTGTGCTGCGTGTTGTGCACAGAGGGCGCGCTCGCCGACGACATGTTTAGCGAGGTGGGGCTGCCGGGAGACGTCACCCGGGAGAACTTTGAGCCCGTCGTCAAGAACGGCATCCGAGCCATCAGGTAGGAAAAGACAAGCACCGTGACCGCCGCGGTGGCAGAGTCACGACCCCAGCGGTGACGGTGACCTTCGAGCAAAGACGGTGGTCACCGCATCGCGCGGCGCTTTCGGGTGCGCTTCTGCGGCCGTCTGGAATGCTCTTCCTTCCGATATTAGGAAGCCACTGGAGCCGTGCGCTTTGAAATCTAAATTGAAAATTCGTTAATTTCTTCTAGATTTGAAGCTTTCGTGACTGCAATGATTCATCCTCTTAGTTCTTTCGGTAAAGTCACGTAGGTAAAAAATGAAATTAAAATGAATAAAAAATAAAAACAATAAAATCACGACGTTTCAGAGGCAACACAAGCGTCCGTCTTCGTTAATTTCTAACTGCTTTTCGTGTGTAGTTTGTTGTCCTTCCCCCGCACCTCCGTTTAGCCACGGGTTGGCTACGAATGGCGCAAAAGAAGTACACGTTGTTGATGTTATTCGACCGCGTGTGGTGATGACGGCAGCTTTGGCCAGCCCTGTATCATGTGGGGGTGGGGGGTGCTGGAGAGGGCTGAGTTCGCTTTCGCCACTCAGGATCATGTGGTGCTTTATAATGATCCACCTGGCACCCGAACTCATTCTATCGCTCCACCTCACCGGTCGACACGATCACGGCCTCGCTGCTTTTCCTGCACCCCCATTATTCTTGGCCCCTCCAGCCATGATGCGTCCTGCCCAAAAATGTACGTAGAAAGGCGGACACGTGACGGGGACGTAATTATTTTCTTGTTTGTGCCGCTGCAGAAGCACCCATGGCACGTGCTTGCATCTTCGTAGTGGCCAGCCTGGTAGAAGTTGCCTGATGGGAGCATGCGCCTAAGACCAATATTCCTTTATGTCTCTTTATATCCAGCGCTCGCACGATGTGCGGTGCCTTAGGCTCTGCCGGGCACCGTGAATTTCGCTGATTCCTTGTTTCTCGTGGTTCTCCTCGTCGGCATCGCCCTCAGGAAGAGCTTTCAGTTTCATTTATTGGGTATTGCCCTGTGAGCCATTCGGCCCTTGAATCGAGTGCAACCGCAACAACAAAAAAACACGAGCAAGAAAACATCTTAAAGTGACTACGCGCAAACAGAAAAATCCAGGAAAAGACTGCTAAATATTGCAGAAAAAGCACCATACACCAACGCTGTGTGCAAAAATCCTAGTGGATGCAAGTCAAACAACAACAACAATCACAAGACAACTTAGATTAAGGCCATCAGTCTTACTCCGTACTACAATAAACAAACATGGCCAAACCAAAAAACTTTTCGAAATCACCAAAATAAAGCCATAAAAGCAATGTAGCAGTGATCATAGGAACTGTGACCGAAATTTCACAATAAACGACATAAACAACATGTACCACCAAACCCTTCAGGAAGAGGTTTCCCTTCGCACAGTCGGTGGAGGAACGAACATTGTGCAGGCCGTCTGGGGCGCCGCGGTGGCGAGATGTTAACTCCCTCGCCCGGTATGCAGGAGGTCGTGGGTTCAATTCTGACACCTGTATATTTGGAGTTTGCGTGTCTCTCCCCCCGTGGTCGGATGGATTTTTCCCTATCACTTGTAACAGCCACGTCGCTTCTGAATAAGAGCTCTTTCTAGCTCAGTGGGCATTACCTGGTAAAATAAAAATAGTTTAGTTTAGTTAAGATTGTGAGATTGCGATTGGGAATGCAACCACGCGCATCGTCCTCACCGACATTGAATCCGTTGTGGGTGAGGTGCGACGCCGCCTCTCACGATGTTCAACACGGCGTGTACCACGGACACGAGCACGTCTCCCTGGCCGTCTCGGCATCTTGGCAAGGATCCGTCGTGTGCGAGACGGGTTTATATTTACTCTTGGCCGCGCCGCTGCGAGTTTGTTTTCTCGGCGGCAAACCAATCGGGCGGTAAAAATGAAACGGAAATTCATCGCCGCTTCGAGCTTGGAGTTCTTTCCTTGAGGGGAGGAATGTACGACTCTTGTAGGAAGTGCGGAACTGTGGCATCGGTTCCCTTTGCGAGGTTGCAGTGACGGTGCCGAATGTCAGATAGCACCGAAGTGTGGCCTTGATTGGCTCCTTGCTGAAGCTCCATTTCGAAGACAAACTCCTCTCGCTCTCGTCGAGGAGTGTAACCCGTCACGCCACTCCGGTCATCCTCGCAACGGATTTTGGCTGGCCATCGAAAAAAGACTGTCTCCGTATCGCGCGCTTTCGGAAGCGCTTCTGTGGCCGTCTGGAACGCTCTTCCGATATTCGGAAGCCAATGAAGCTGTGAACTTTTAAATCGAGATTGAAAACTCATTTCTTCAGAGCTGCTTTTTGTGTTTAGTTTGTTGTCCTTCCCTAGCACCTCCGATTAGCAAGGTTGGCCTACGTACAGTGCAAAAGTTCAACATACATACATACTTGCCTTAGGCAGCCACTCGGTTGTTTCATCCAACCAAATAAACATTCAGCTTGTGGTCAATTAGATCTGCCTTCATTACCTAATAAAAACTACTTTTCTTCTTCTTGGTTCTTTCGGTAAAGTCACGTAGAAGGGAAATAATAAAAAAATAAAAATAAAACATAATTAAGAAAATGATTATGTTTTTTGTTTAGTTTTTTTGGTTTTGTTTTTATTATTTTATTACTTCCCTTCTACGTGACTTTACCGAAATAACCAAGAAGATGAATCCCTGCAGTCACGAATGCTTTAAATCGAAACGACAACCTTGTTTTCCTCCCTTAACATCATAAGTCAACTACTTTAGTAGGTTTCGTATTTTAGCCGTGTATAGAGCGCAAGGCCGTAACGTAGTCTCGGTGTTTCACTGCCACTGGCTGCTGTGAGTTTGGCGATTGGGTGCAATGCTGGCAATGTTTAATCTCAAACGAGTCATTTGCAATGCAATCTTTTGAAATTTGGCAAGTTTAAGGTCTTAACGCCGGCAAGCAACGCCCCACTCTTTTCAAATGATGTCACTGGATCCTGGATGTCCACTGTGATGCAGACCAGGCGCGTGTTTTATGTTTTAACACACCCTGCGGTATTAACCAGGGCAACCTGCCAAATTCGAACCACAAACCTCTGCAACCCCAAACAAACTCTACGGTGCTCGAGTGTCGTCTCCACTGAGATCGACCTCAGTTGCTCTGTCTTTCTGTTACCTCTGGGTGTATCCTTTGTCAGTGTATCGTACGTAGCGGTTGCTGTTCCGCATCACCGGCATTGTCTTCTTCGGAAGGAAAATTTTACTCAATTCTGGCAGTGGCCTCCCTGTATTTGACGGCCGTCGGTTTCTTGTTCATGGCTGTTTCCTCCCTCGTTCTTTGCGATCCATGTTTGCCTACTTCGTGATATACCCTTCGTGAACATCTTCTTCACACGAATCTCAAAAGACAACGCGGAGACTGTTTGGCACCTGCGCGGATCTGGCGTCACGCTAAAAACCGGCATTCAAGGACCCTGTTTGCAGAGCGGTATTCTGAATCTGAAGCAAAATGCAGAGTTGCGGTGTAGGCGCAGGTTTTTGCCAATGAGACCTTCATCAATCATCGTCAACTTGACAAAACGCGATGTGGATGGGACACATTTCTATCAATTGCAAGTGACGGCAGAACCAGTCCTGACTCCCGTTGGGAGATATGCCGATGATACCAGCCCCTGCCGGCAAGCTCGACACCCTCAGAGCTTCTTGGTTCTTTCGGTAAAGTCACGTAGAAGGGAAGTAATAAAATAATACAAATAAAACATAATAACATAATTCTCACGACGTTTCGGCCACAACGCAAGCGAGTGACAATCTCGGCTGCTTGCGTTGTGGCCGAAACGTCGTGAGAATTACTTTATTATGTTTTATTAACAGCAAGCCCTCCAGTTTTTTATGGGTTAGATTGTGTAAATATATAAATGTGTCGTTAAACCCGCCACCACCCGACAGCCAATTCGGGTTGTCACGTAAACAGAACGTGCCAATTCGTCACTAGTACAGCACACCGGTGTGTTGGAGAGCCAAGCCACAACATTTACAATCTGAGTACGACGTTTTGCCAGTAATTACAATCAGCTTCATCAGGCGACAGCCAGATTTGTGAAGAAGTCCACCTGTTTAGTTACTTTTATAGAGGCGTAGATGTGATTAATCAATGTAGATTATGCATGCGCATTATGCAAGCACATTGATCTTGTACTTCCTGTACATTTTGTGTACTAAAATGGCCGTAACAACGGTAATCCCTATTGAAGTATGCTGGCCAGTATAGGCATGCATTTAAACAATGCTTTATTTGATGATTCCCCTCCAAGCAGCACTAAGTCGGTAGCTGTCCGAACGGTTACAATTATTTTGAGTTTTCTCAATTTCGATAGATTCTCTTAATTAGTCTTGGCCAGTAGTAGCCTGTTTAATGACGCGTATATATTTACGCGATCTAACCCAAGCAAGCCCTCCGTATTATAATCTCGCACTTGTCACGGCAGCACCGTCACCGAGATTGTCACTCGTGAATCGTTTCCCATCTCTCCCGAGACTTTCGCACTCCGAGCTTGTGTGCCGGCTTTCCTCCCTGCGGGTACAGTAATACAATTAATTACAAAATGTTTTAGTTAGATTGCATAAATGTCTAATAAACCTAACCTCCACCCGACCAAAGCCAATTAGTCAGGTCTGTCACGTGAACCAAACGTGGCAATTAGTTACTACTTGAGCACACTGGTTGTGTGTTGGAGAGAAAACTCACAACATTTACCATTGGCTTGCTCTCCCAACAAACCGGTGCGCTGAAGTGATTGTTGTTGTTGCTGCTGCCGCTCAGGGTGATGAAGTTCCTTGTCGCGAAGAAGAAGTTCAAGGAGACGCTGAGGCCGTACGACGTGAAGGACGTCATCGAGCAGTACTCAGCAGGGCACCTCGACATGCTGGGCAGAGTCAAGAGCCTGCAGGCCCGGTGGGACCACCACCGTAACAACTACAAGAACCACCACCACCACTACCACCACAACCACCTCAACAACAACTAACCACAATATTCTTGGTTATTTCGGTAAAGTCACATAAAAATATAATATGTTTATATATATATATTTTTATATATTCTATTTTTATTTTATTATTTCCCTTCTACGTGACTTTACCGAAAGAACCAAGAATATTAATCCCTACAGTCACGAAAGCTCTAAATCAAAATTTTACTAACCACAATAACAACTACAACAACCACAACAACTTTAATAACCACAACCACCACATCAAGAACCACATCCACCACAACAACCACTACAACTACAACATCCAGAACAACTAAAACAACCACAACTAGAACAACCACAACAACCGCCACAACGACAGTCTCCATAAAAATATCTCGCAGAGCTGTGCAACCGTTCACGTTCACGAACGTCTCATGGAAGTGGATATAACAGAGCTACTTCTGAGATCCCTTCTTACTTCAAGTGACATCTGATCCACAGACAGTCCAGGGCAGCACCTACCACTCGCTCTGCCATATGCGGTTGTAACAGTCAAATCGGTATTTTAATTCTCACAACTGGAATGTAACGCATAACACAATTTGAACAAACAGAACCAAACTCACCGCACTTGACCTCTTCTGAGCCACCTGACCTTCACGGCCGGTTCGAGCTTAAACAGAGCCTTGTGTCTGTGGGATTGAATGAGGAGGAGAAGTGACGTCTGTATGTATGTTGAACTTCTTTCGCACCGTACATAGCCAACCGTGGCTATTCGGAGGTGCGATGGAAGGACAACAAAGCAAACACGAAAAAGCATTTCTAAAGAAATTTGTTTTCAACCTAGATGATATAAGGGTGCATAGCTCCAGTAGCTTCCTAATATCGGAAGGAAGAGCGTTCCAGACGACGATTCGAACGAGCGCGTCCGCGCGTGCAGGGTCGACCAGATCCTGGGCGTGAGGACCCACTCGGGGCCTGTGGAGCGGAGGGGCCGCGACCGCGGGGCGGGCCCCGAGGCGGATGCGCCGTGTGACGAGCTCAGCCTGCTGGGCCGCGTGGCGCGCGTCGAGAAGCACGTGCGTGTACCCCCCCCCACCCCCGCCCCGACGCATCGCAGCCGCCGCCACAATCGGCGGCGTGTGCGCGCAGTTGCCGCAGACGCGCCGCCCCCTATTTATCCGCCATTCCTCTCGGGTGGAGCAAATGCCGCCGCGGCGAATTCGTTTGCCGCTCGCGTTGGGTTTTTGAAGAACATTTTTTTAAAAGGGATTTTTAAGAACATTCTGGATAATATGCATCGTGTTGTGTTGAATCTACAGATTCAATAATATACAGTGTTGTTATTAAACCTAGCAGTGATATGAAGTGCAGCACAGTCGAATGGGAATTCGTGCGTGGTGAGGTAAAGTGTGGGTACATCTGGCCAGAGTGGGAGAGTAAATCTAATTATCTCTTGAGTTCCCACTAAAGGAGGCCCTTCCTACAGCAGTGGCTTGAGCAACTGCAGGGGTGCGCCTTCATCTTCAACTTCTTATCTGCATACGTGCATGTGCAGACGTTTGATCAATTCAGCTCACATTTGATTTGCTCTTGTGGTCTCGGGTAGGGATAGTGCTTAGTTCGCTAGTGCGGTGCCTATCTGACCAGCTGCTTAGTTCCATTCCCCATCCCCGCAGACACGTTTGACTTTTCACTTGCACGTCGGTTTTCCTGGTCACGGCGTCTCCCATCCTCGCCACGCCACAGGTCCAGGCGATCGAGCAGAAGCTGGACATTCTGGTCGACCTCCACCGCCGCATCCTTGCCGTGCCTCCGGCCGACGACCCCCAGGCGCTGCCGTGGCCCCCTCCTCCCCCGCCGCCCCCTCCCGCCCGGGCGCCGACCGAGCCGCGGGCGCTGGCCTACGACCTCGGAACGACCGCTCCGATCGCGGCTCCGACCATCGCCGCCGCCGCCGACAACGACCACGGTTACTTCTCGGCGCCCAAACCCGCGTCGACGTTCGTGCGTCTCGCCGACCGCGGGGAGCCTCCGCCGCCGCCGCTGCCGCCGCCTTCACCGCCGCCCCACGGCAAGCAGCGGTCGCGGTTCGGCGCCAGGCGGGCGCACCCGGCGAGCGAGCCGTCGTCGCGCGTCGACCCGCCGCCGCCGCTGCCGCCGCCGTACTCGTCTTTCGCGGCCGGGGCCTCGCCGTGCGGCCGCGCCGGGGGCCGCAGGTCGACGGCCGAGGGCCGGCGGGGCCGGGCGCACAGCCTCGACTGCCTAGAGCGGGAGAACGGCGTCGGGGTTCCGTCGACGGCGGCGCCGGCGTCGGCCGTCTCGCCGGCGGCGGCGGCGGGCGAGGGCTGGGCGCGTCTGGCGGCGCAGGAGAGCCTGGGCAGCGACGACGCGTCGCTCAGTTGGCAGGACGTGGTGCTCTTCATCAGCGACGAGGACGCGCAGCACGCGGACGCGGCCAGCGAATGCGACGCCGACGACGCGGTGGCGGCGGCGGCGGCGGCCGAGAGGCGCTCGGGGCTCGCGTGACACGGCCTCTCCCGGGGGTAAAGGTTAACGGTGGCAGCAGGGTGAGGTGGAGGGTGAATCGCAGCGCGGGTTGCGGGCAGCTTCTGCCCTGAAGGTGGGCCCTCTGCTGGCGGGGTTGTGGAAACGCCGACCAGAGCTCCGGTCTCGCGTGAGATTCCCGAACTCCACCCATCCAAGTCCTCGCAACCCACTGCGGCGCCACTTCTCCACGTTTGAACACTTCCTCGCTCCCCCGCGCGCATCACCCGATGATTGCTAAACAAATCCCACGTGACAGGACGCGCGTGGTGACGCGTAAAAGATGTGTTTATTAATTGGAATCGGCACTCGCCATGTCACGTGGAATATGTTTATAAATCGTCAGGCACTTGCGGCATGTCGCAGCTTAATTTAAACGGAGACCATTGGTAGATATGGGAAGGTGGACTGTGGTGAGCTTGGGAACACTGGATCTGATGCTGCTTCACCCAAATGGACCCAGACTTGTGCGGGCACCAGGGTATCTCGCATGCCTCCATCTGGCATGGTTGGGCACAAAGGGCAATGTATACCTACACATGTTCGAACCCATTGAGATAAACCTGTCTCAGTGACAAGCGTTGCCTGCTGGGGTAAGAAAGAGAGTGCAGCGGTTACAGAAAAACATGAACAACAATAAAATTGATTATCTTGCAACTTTTCAGTTTAGCAACATTATCCATTACACGTTCACACGGGCAACGTGGCTGGGCTGTTGCTGGCTCGGCGAGTGGCAGTTGAGGCCACTACAGTTTTACGTCTTAACACTGCGGTCCCAGGGATATGATCTCGCCCTTGAACCAGTGGTGTGAATCCCGAGTTGATTGAGTCTCTTCAGAGGACAAATGCTTTTGATTTCCAACAAAATGGTACCTGTACTTTTGACCGCCCCAAGGGAAACGATGGGCTGAGTTGAACCCCGGATGGGATTTGAACTGGTAACGTTCCAAATGCAGGGCGAACGCACTCGTCGCTTGCACCACCCTGGCGGCTGGCCCGAGTCTCCGCTTTCAGCCCGTTTAATATTGAACGCAGCACGACGCTGTTGACTGTCGGCAAAAAGGCAGAAGTGTTACGGTCCTGTGGCAGGGCCAGGTCTGTCCGTAATACAGCGACCACTGATGACATCTCTGCACCAAGTGTTGAGGCCTCCTCAGATGGTGCTCACCGCAGAAAAATAATGATGGTGGTGGTGATAATGGTGATGATGGTGGTGATGGTGATTAAGGGCTAAGGTGGCTTTGGCTGGGATTCGAACCTTGCAATCATGATCCTAGTCCTCTTCCAAATAGACTACGGAGGTTGCAACTCCCAATCTTGTGTGATCTACCAATCCAACGTCCATAAATAAATGTGTGCTCATGGAACACTACCCAGTCAGCATTAATGACTTATCAACAACAACAACAACAGGCAGCGGAAATATGAATCAATGATCAAAGAGGACATGAACCGTCACGGTGGCAAAGTGGCAACCCAAAGGAAGGACTATGAAAGAATGAATGAACTGACAATGGCATCACATCAGAGCAACGACAAGTATTTAATAACGCGCGACGTATCAACTTGTATTTAAGCCGGCGAGGGTTTCGCGGACTGGTGGCGTGGGTCTGCAAGCACGGTTCATCGATGCAGACGCAGCGGCGTTGGCCGGCGATGGGAAAAAAACCGTGGTGAACGAGCGTCGTCACCGCCGCCGCCGCCGCTGCCGTCACAGCCACCGCGGCGTTGAACCGGCGGTTTTCCCAAAGTGCACGCGGTTTTAAACCACGCGCTGTCGGTATGAATGTACTGTAACTCGCTGACCTCATGCAGATAATCACGTGTTTAATGAGGCAGTACAGTGCTGGAATGAGAGGAAGAAGAAAAAAAAAGTTGGGGGGAAAAATCAACCAAACTAGAATTGGAGTAAAAAAAAAAGATGCGGACTTTTGTCCGTAAGTATTTGCAACCCTAATGCGCACACCGTTACGTCTCGGTGCGTAACTAGTCGGACCCTCACGTTGGACAATTTTTTGTTCTTTTCATTCCAGTGCGTGGCTGTCTGTCACACGCGCGTATCGCTGTACGGGGCATATTCATCGTGCGCTTAAAACGTTTCAAAAGCCAAAAGTGGGGTTTGTTTCATCGCTGAAAGTGAAATGTTGTAGACGTACGTCATGTATTGGCCAAATGGGCCTCCTTCCAGATCAGTGTTACCAGGGGGATTTAGGTGAACTGAGGCAACTCTGCACTGGTTTCAACTTTATTAAACGTCTTCAGTGAGGTCTAGACACTTGAAACTGTGCCACTGTAATGGCAAGGCCAGAGTGGGTCAAAGTAACACATGTCGGCTTATAACCGTGGAATGATATTGCAAATTAACAGACATAACGTATGGGTAATGGTTTATGTTCTCAAAAAATACACGTGACATTACAAGCAATAGATGTATTTGAATTGATAAAAGACTTGAGCTTTCAAGGGATGTTATATTATACAACAACAAAACAATCTGCTTTCCTGAGTGGCCCAAAATTAGAATTCAAAAGTGTCACCTTCTTTAGCTCCTAGCTCCAAGACATTTTAACAAAACTGCAGAATTTTCATTACAAACTCCACGACTGCTCTTGCAAAGCTGGTAAGCTGCATGGTCAGCACAAGCACAGGGGGTCACCGGAATTCGACTCGGCAACGAGTTAGGAGGCAAGGTCGGGGGGCACAGTGGTACGTGCCCAACACAAAGAACCCGGTTATCCCGGCGACCCCGTGATGGTGAGTACACCAAGCTGTACTCACCATCACAGTGAGGACAGCTTGGTGGATAAAACGCATCAAATTGGATGGGACATCATCGACATTGAAGGGGGGCTAAATTAGTTACAATTGCGATCATTATTACCGTACTTATCATTTATGACGATGCCTTTTCAGATGAGACTCAAAATACATCGAAAGGTTAGCGAGAGCCCCCCCCCCCCACCGTGCCATTTCCGGGGGCATGAGTAACTCACACCATGTGAGTGACCGACGTCACTCATGCCTTGTTAAGGCTTCTCGTTCCACTCGAATCACTAGACAGCAGCAACGCAACCACTACTTTATTTGTTTAACAATCGCCATCTCGCCCGGCGTGCATGGGTATCTGAGTGCATGCAAGCGCTGTGCAGGTTGGACCCCCCCCTCCTGTCCTCTCCGAGGTCACCCCCATTGACCTTTACTGGCAGGTCAACTCGCCCAAAATGAATTGTTTCGGTGACCTCGCAGTCATCTTTAACCCGGTGACGGCCCGCTTAGATTCGTCATCTCATTCCCAAGGGAATTCTGGGGGTCCGGAAGTATGCAGGCACGGTGGCCAACTTGAACCGCGACAGTGTGGAATTCTGTAGACATATCGGCGTTTCCCCGCCTTGACTTGACTTCACAAATCATCGCGATAATGCGACATCAGGATCGACCGATCAGCTTTGTAATGCACGGGTGTCGTTTGTGTCATCTCATTTGTTCCACCTAAATCCGTTTGTCCTCTGAAATTAGTTTCGTTAGCCTAAATATAATTAGTATATTTGCAGGCGAATACGATAATTGCATGAATCGTAGAACTAGTCGATTCTTTCGCGCATGGCTCGATGCATGCACCGCAAGGAGAAATATATATCGATGAATCGCTGCACAACAAAGTAAAGTTGCCATCCTTATCACCCGAGAACAAAGAAACGAGTTGCACCCGTGGGTTTAATTCACGTGTCCGCGGTGAGGCGGTTTCCCTCGGTGTGCCAGACAAGTGGGGCTCACCGCCAAATGAACAGCCGCCGCCTTTTGCCGTGTTGCCAGACGCCGCCTCTGCCGGCCGTGGTTGGGCCAAGCACTTTTTATTTTTATGAAACCGCCTTTTATGTTTCACGTGGTGACAGTGATTAGACAACAGTGAACATCATAACCCTGAGCCCTACTCGTCACTCGCCTGTAAACACTCATTAATTGGTCTATCACACGTTGATGTATAGAGGATAACAGAGCTTGGGCAATTGTTGGCAGTGTCGGCTAACCTCATGACTGCTGCTGTTGCCTTCCCGCTTGTCTGTGGTTCCTCCTCCCCGCACCCCGTGAGTCATCCCCTGTCTTTCTCTCCCTGCGGGAGCGAGCGAACAGCGTGCGATGGCGGTACAGCGTTCAAAGTTCGTTAACGTCGTCGCTATTATTGTTGCCCGACATTTGGACGGCACGAACGAGGATGCGGTGTGACGGCCGAACGGCGCACGCGGTGCTGCGGATCCATCCGGCGAGCGTTCCTCCTCGTAGCGGCTGTTCGCACGTCTGTGCCGGTGATCCTTCAGGCTCCACGTCGTGTCGTTCGTTCCGTTCGTTTGAGTTGCGCTTTATTTTGTTCGTTTGCCGGATGAAGGAAAATAGTTGCCCCCCCCCCCCTCTCCTCGAGATGAAGACGCAGAATTTCATCGTTCGTTTTAATCCACACAGGCGCACGACTGCGTATTGCACGTGGTTAGGGGTTGGGGTTGTGCGTATCTTGTATATAATAAGTCAACGTAACTGTCCTCTGCTGCTGATCTTCCTAACAGGATGATGATGATAGCGGTGTAGCCAGCCGGACGGTGGTGACCTTGCGTGCCGTGGAGCGGTGTGTCTTAAGTTATTCACGCACATTATTTATTGTCACGCAGTTTGCACGTGTGTGTGTGGTGTGTGTGTGGTGTGCACGTGTGTGTGTGGTGTGTGTGTGGTGTGTGTGTGGTGTGCACGTGTGTGTGTGTGCACGTGTGTGTGTGTGGTGTGTGTGTGGTGTGTGTGTGGTGTGCACGTGTGTGTGTGGTGTGTGTGTGGTGTGCACGTGTGTGTGTGGTATGTGTGGTGTGTGTGTGGTGTGCACGTGTGTGTGTGGTGTGTGTGTGGTGTGCACGTGTGTGCACGTGTGTGTGTGTGTGGTGTGTGTGTGGTGTGTGTGTGGTGTGCACGTGTGTGTGGTGTGTGTGTGGTGTGCACGTGTGTGTGTGTGGTATGTGTGGGGTGTGTGTGGTGTGCACGTGTGTGTGTGGTGTGTGTGTGGTGTGCACGTGTGTGTGTGTGTGCACGTGTGTGTGTGTGGTGTGTGTGTGGTGTGTGTGTGTGTGTGGTGTCCACGTGTGTGTGTGGTGTGCACGTGTGCGTGTGATGTGTGTGTCCACGTGCGGTGGAGTGAGTGTCACGTCTGCTGGATTGTTTTGTTGGGAGCGGTTGGATCGGTGGTTCGTGCCCGCGGCGAACCGAGTTCGATTCCAGGCTCATGGCCAATGTCAGTGGCGATTATCCCCACTGGTTCAGGGCCTCCCCTAGGTCGACTTGAGTGGCTGCTGCGGCGTTCTTACCGCTGGGGAGACAAAGACGGCCACGCGTGGTGCTCGCTAACAGCACTTGCGTCAACAACCTGCGCAGGCTATAGGAGGGAACTGTGTCTTGTCGTGTTGTATGTGTGCGCATGCATGTGTGTGTGTGTGTGCGTGTATGTGCCGATGATTGGTGCCCAGATTGACCTCTGCGGAGGAGGCTCGTGAAGGACGCTGCTGCTACTGGGCAGAGCAGCGAGGCTCACAACAACGAGCGGAGCGCCGGGTGGATAAAACGCATCAAATTGGCACTGTGGAGCACGGGTGGTTCATCATCTGGCAGTCATCTCAGTCGATCAACCCATGGCACCTGGGTCTGTCGAATGACCTGTCGGCAAGCCTCCGACACTGCACCTAGCCTGGCACAAGCGCCGTGGTGACACCACCGTCACTTCGTAGTCAATGGCTTGTATGCGTGTGTGTTTTGATATATTTGTGTCTTTGTGTGTGTGTACATATGCTTGCGTACGTATGCTTGTGTGTGCATGGCCATGTATGTGTACTTGCATGTATATATGTAACCATATGTTTGAGTATTTATTTGTGTAGAATATCATGTAAATACACGACTTCATGTGTATTCACGTGCATGTATATATGTACAGTGTGTATATAACGCCGCCACCCACGGTCAACTTGCGAATGTTAAGCCAACGCTGGGATGTAGTTGGAACCACTGGGCAATCGATGGCCGAATATTCCATCTTTACAGAGCATCAGCACTGCGCGAAGTTTCATGGACACACGCACTTGTAAAGTTCTGTACTGTGTGTGTGTGTGCAGTTGAGTTTGTGTATACTCTGTGTACATGCGTATGTATTAGGGCTGTAACGATTAATTCGCTGGCAATTTGATTAATTGTCGCGATTCAGGGTGATGATTAATGACACTGTTAGCATAGTAAACAGCGTAAGCCAGTCGGGTTGATTGATGCACTGATCCACTCCACAGTCGCCTACTTATCACTCGATTATCGCTACTACCGTGAACTTCAGCAAAGGAGTTATCATCTGGTTCAACAAAATAAACTTTGACTTGTTTGATGACCTCCACTCATGTTGAGCACTCGAGCGATGGACAATACCGATCATGTGTCATCCGGAGCGTCACAACAACACACTCACCCACCCACTCACCACCCTGCAGGTCACAACAACACACTCACCCACTCACCACACTGCAGGTCACAACAACACACTCACCCACTCACCACACTGCAAGTCACAACAACACACTCACCCACCCACTCACCACCCTGCAGATCTCAACAACACACTCACCCACCCACTCACCACCCTGCAGGTCACAACAACACACTCACCCACCCACTCACCACACTGCAGATCACAACAACACACTCACCCACTCACCACACTGCAGGTCACAACAACACACTCACCCACTCACTCACCACACTGCAGGTCACAACAACACACTCACCCACCCACTCACCACACTACAGGTCACAACAACACACTCACCCACCCACTCACCACACTACAGGTCACAACAACACACTCACCCACTCACTCACCACACTACAGGTCACAACAACACACTCACCCACTCACTCACCACACTGCAGGTCACAACAACACACTCACCCACCCACTCACCACACTACAGGTCACAACAACACACTCACCCACCCACTCACCACACTGCAGGTCACAACAACACACTCACCCACCCACTCACCACACTACAGGTCACAACAACACACTCACCAACCCACTCACCACACTGCAGGTCACAACAACACACTCACCCACCCACTCACCACACTGCAGGTCACAACAACACACTCACCCACCCACTCACCACACCGCAGGTCACAACAACACACTCACCCACCCACTCACCACACCGCAGGTCACAACAACACACTCACCCACCCACTCACCACACTACAGGTCACAACAACACACTCACCCACCCACTCACCACACTGCAGGTCACAACAACACACTCACCCACTCATTCACCACACTGCAGGTCACAACAACACACTCACCCACCCACTCACCACACTGCAAGTCACAACAACACACTCACCAACCCACTCACCACACTGCAGGTCACAACAACATACTCACCCACTCACCACACTGCAGGTCACAACAACACACTCACCCAGCCACTCACCACCCTGCAGGTCACAACAACACACTCACCCACTCACTCACCACACTGCAGGTCACAACAACACACTCACCCACTCACCACACTGCAGGTCACAACAACACACTCACCCAGCCACTCACCACCCTGCAGGTCACAACAACACACTCACCCACTCACTCACCACACTGCAGGTCACAACAACACACTCACCCACTCACCACACTGCAGGTCACAACAACACACTCACCCACTCACTCACCACACTGCAGGTCACAACAACACACTCACCCACTCACCACACTGCAGGTCACAACAACACACTTACCCACTCACCACACTGCAGGTCACAACAACACACCCACCCACTCACCACACTACAGATCACATCAACACACCCACTCACCACCCTGCAACACGCCGCACTTCTCGTGTTTCCTGGCACTGCCCCCCAAGCTCTCATAATAACCTCGCTCGAGTCAAGAAACGCGTTCCACTCGCAGCTTTCACAACGTCGACAGACTGCCTACAACAAATACGGATCTAAAAACGCCTCCATCTGATTATTAAGCCATTCAATGCATGCATCGTGAGCTTAGACAATCGAATGAATTGATGCATCAGTGTAGCGTTACCTCTGCAGTATGTCTGGGTATAGGTGTAAATCTGTGTACGTATGGCATTGTGTGACTGTGTGTGTGCGTGAATGAGAATGTGCGTCATCCCACGTGAGCAAGTTTGTGTGCCGGGTGCGGAGAATCCGCGGGCGTCGTTGGTGATCGCACTGCGCTCCCAACCCGGCGACCCGGAATCCCCTACAAGTCGTCGATTGTGCATTGAATGAAGTAGCACCTGGCGTGGTGTTTAGGGGCCGTCCGTAAATTACGTCACGCACCTGGGGGGGGGGGGTCGGGGGCCGTCCATAAATGACGTAACGCGATTTTGGACGATTCTTGAACCCCCCCCCCATTCGTCACAAAAAGTCAGACCCCCCCCCTCCCATATAACGTCACAGCTCTGCCCCCCCCCCCCCCAAAAAAAAATATCAAACATCCTTCAAATCGCTTAAAACTATTGTCATTGTAGTGCGTATTTAATGTGGCGCTGCACTCCACTGTTGTAGGAGAAAACACTTATTAAAAAGTATATTTAATTAAGTAGAACGTGTTTAGATTTATTTAAAGTTGCGCATTTTGATGTGACGTCACATTTCTCACCCCCTCAATCGTCACACATCGTCACAATTGTCTGACCGCCCCCCCCTAGGTGCGTGACGTCATTTATGGACGGCCCCCCAGACATTTGTGACGATGTGTGACGAGGGGGGGGGGGTAATGTGACATCACATCAAAATGCGCAACTTTAAACAAATATAGAATTGTGATAACAATACTAATTGTTATAACAACACTCCTATAACATCAGAGTACAGCGCCACATTAAATACACACTACAATGACAATAGTTTAAAGCGATTTCAAGATTTTTTTTTTCTTGGGAAGGGGGGGCAGAGCTTTATGACGTCACATTTGAGGGGGGGGGGGTCTGACTTTTTGTGACGCCGTGTGACGAGGGGGGGGGGTAAAAAATCGTCCAAAATCGCGTGACGTCATTTATGGACGGCCCCTTAAACATCAGCACGGGGGGAACGAGGCGGCCGGACGTGGTGGTGCTGGCCACCCACCCCCAGCCAGACGCCACGTGTGCTCTCAAACAGCACTTGCCCCAACAGTCTTGTAAAGCCTACACGGGTGATCTTTGTCTTTGCGCACGGGTACGTACAGGGTGTGCATAAGGTGTTTTGCATTCATTATTCAAGAAACAATTTATTATTTGACGAGTTCGAGACAGGTCGATTCAAAAGCAACACTCGGGAGGTGTGGGTATGTGATGCTCTAACCCCTTTCACGATGACATAGTGGAGGATTTTATAACATCAATTTTTTTAAGAGTATGTCATTTTGAATAAGCACGGCATGTGACGACTGGTTTCTGTTTTTCTTGACACATGATATATATTTATATTTTATTATTACGGTTGCCAGATGAATCCACGGACTAACATTAACGCGCTTTTCGGTTAAATTTAACCAATTATACCGTGAATGTGCTCCCGTTATTTCAGCCGCACAGTGCAAACAGCTGTCTAATTATATATCGGTCATCCATAATGGATGAACAATATTTACGGAGCTGCCTTGGTGTGCTGCATCTAGTCCCATGAGCCCAGATATTTGGCGTGTTGGCACCACCCGAGGTTCCAATTTATTTGTGATCAATGACGATAATAACCATTTAAAATTAGAATCACAATATGAATTTATAGTGGAGGAATCCGATTACCTATTCAGCTCTTTCACGTGTCCAGTCGGGGCGAGTCAGAAAGTTACAACAACAATACAAAAAACGATTTCAGCGCAAAGTATAGGAAATATAACCAAATTACTAAAAAAATACGTTAAATCTATAAAATATATAAGTTCAAATTGCATAAGTACAGTGGGTCATGACGTAATTCACTCATTGGCCATAGAAATCAATCGGGACGGCTCGAGTATTTCTTCCTGAGATGGTACCAATCTCTGTTCTGGCCCTTCGACGATTCATCCACTGCACTTCCCGTCCAGAGGTCGCCGGTTCAATCCTATCTCCTGCCACGGAAGTTGAAACAACGGTGCAGGTTTCTTAAATCCCTCCCACCCCTGTCTTCCCTTGCAATATATAAATGGCGGCACTAGAATCGATCGGCCGGTAGCTTGTGGTGGGGTAAAGTGTGGGTACGTGCACCTCTTCCAACATATCTGGGCAACGTGGAAGAGTAGACCAAACACCAGAGGTGTGGACTCGAGTCATGTGACTTGGACTCGAGTCAGACTCGAGTCATGAATTTGATGACTTGCGACTCGACTTGGACTTGCATAACAATGACTTTGTCCCACCTATGAGATGTGGACTCGAGTCATGTGACTTGGACTCGAGTCAGACTCGAGTCATGAATTTGATGACTTGCGACTCGACTTGGACTTGCATAACAATGACTTTGTCCCACCTCTGCCAAACACCCCCTCTGTTGGAGGCTCCTTCCACCAGCAATGGCATGAGCAAGCAATTGCAGGCCTGCGCCTTTATGGACACCCCACGTGTGTGTGTGTGTGGTTGAAGGTTTTAGCCGTGGCCACAAACACGTGTTTGAGAATCTCCCTCGCATAACTGAGGTGTAAATTGGCAGCCTCAGGCTTGAGTCGTCACAGCGTTCAGATGTGGTGGCTTCGCAGCAGCGGCCAGTGCAGCCTTCATCAGCAGAGGCTTCAATCAGCGCTCACGCATCTGATGTCCACCGTGGCGTTTCGCTGGGTTTCGATCAGCGTAAAGCATTCGGATCGTAGATTTGAAGCTTTCGTGACTGCAAGGATTCATATTCTTGGGTTTTTTCGGTAAAGTCACGTAGGTAAAAAAATAAAATGAATAAAAGTAAAATAAAAAATAAAAATCACGTTTCGGAGGCAACACAAGCTTCCGTCTTCAGGTGGAACCGTCACAGCACGATAGCTGTATTGATAGAGGCAACACAAGCCTCCGTCCTCAGGTGGAACCGTCACAGCTATCGTGCTGTGACGGTTCCACCTGAAGACGGAAGCTTGTGTTGCCTCCGAAACGTCGTGATTTTTATTTTATTTTACTTTTATTAATTTTAATTTTTTACCTACGTGACTTTACCGAAAAAACCTAAGAATATGTATTCAGATCGATTTGTGATCCACCGAGTCGCTCCAGGCTTACCGGCGGTCAGTTCTGTTAACGTAGTTCACGACGTTAGGCAGGTCGACTGGTCATCGAGCACCGATTTTACTCCATTTGCCTCCTTAGCACTCTTCTATGGCTCCTTACCATCGTGTCTGTTGCCATGAACTTCACTCGTTTATCCCTCGTGGCATGTTGAGGACTTGGTCAACCAGACTGTTTCATCTCATCCATACTTTGTTCAACCACTACACTGCAGGTCATAACACTCACTCATCCTCTCACCCACTCACCCACTTACCCTGTCACCCACTCATTCCCCACACTGCAGGTCTCTTTCTGTTTCTTCCCCCCACTGAGCCACCGTAATTCCTGCCCACCATCGTGTCTTTTTCCCAAACTCCTATAATAAGAGTAACATTTAACACGTAGGCTTTCGCGACCAATATCATCCATAATAGACTTTTTTGGGATTAGATCGCGTAAATATGTGTCGTTAAAACCCGCCACCACCCGACACAGCCAACTCGTAAGGGTTGTCACGTAAACAGAACGTGGCCAATTCGTCACTAGTACAGCACACCGGTGTATTGGAGAGTCAAGCCACAATGTAAATGTTGTAAATGTTGTGGCTTGGCTCTCCAACACACCGGTGTGCTGTACTAGTGACGAATTGGCACGTTCTGTTTACGTGACAACCCTTACTAGTTGGCTGTGTCGGGTGGTGGTGGGTTTTAACGACACATTTATATATTTGCACAATCTAGCCTAAAAAACTCTTATGGAAGAGTAACATTGCTTAATTCCTGAAAAGTATCGACGCTTTAACTATTATAACTCTGATAGTGCCGTTTGTTGCTGGCTGTTCGACATTTTGGGCCTTTGGTCCTATGCTCAGCAGTTGTGTAAAAACAAACCTCCATTAAATTTTCTCCCTTTTACTTTAAATAATTTCATTTTCCTAAGGCCTAAACAAATGTGTTCAACATTTATTTAATCTCTTTTCCTGAAAATATATTTGTACCAACAAAACAAACAAATATTGTTTTGTGTCCATGTCATTTGTTTTATATTTACACCACTCCATAACAGCAGATCGCTACAGACTCCCACTTCGCTCACGACTGGAATTACCTCAATTAATGTCTTCTGTTCCTGTCTCTGGGGTTTACTTTCACGGCATCTCACACCCCTATTCGTCTATTTCTTTGGGGCAAGGCCCATTGAGCCAAGAAGCCTCTTTTAGGTCGGAGCCATGTATGCGACATAAATGTAATTGGCTGCTGATGCCTGTATATGCAGTGTTCTTCATTAATTTTCAAGGTGGGGGGGGGCGGGGTACTTTCCCAGATAAGACATCAGTGGGATGGCCGCCACACATTTGAAACCATTGGGGGTTTGACAGCAAGAAGGGGAGTTTTCACATCTGTTGTGTATTATCGGGGGCTGCATGTCACGGGCCGCACTAAAGGCCATCAGGGCCCACCGGAGGCCCGCGGGCCTTGCGATTGTAGGGGTGTCAGGGGAAGGATTCCTACCAATAGGAGGGTTAGTGGGAGGGGTGATCGAGGAGATATAAGGGGAGAACGGGCGGGAAGAGGGGGCTTTTGGCGGGAACGAGATTGGGACGGCTGGGGACAGGTGTGGATGGGAGGAAAGGATTAAAAGACGAACCCCCCTGCAATCTTGTGTCGGCTCTCCTTTACACAATGAAGAACGCGGCCGTGCAGTGGATGCGGTGACTGTGCGCTGTAGAATAGGAACCCACGAATCGTGCACTGATGACGGCTGCACTGGCTAGGCTACCCGACCTGGTTGTGATCAATGTGCTGAGCTACTGATGCCTGTATAGGTAGTGCCTGTACAGAGAGTACGGACCCAAGAACCCTGATGAAGGCTGCGCACTGCAGCTGCGTGGGGCAACTGCAACTAAAAACCCGATGGCAATTTCCACTTGGGTTGCACTTATAAGTTTGTTGAACGTGTATACCTGTGCGTGCATGTACGTGTATACGTGTACTTATATGTACATTGTGTGTGTACACGCGGATCCATATGTAAAGCCCGTGCCTTTAAATTCACGTTTAACCAATTCTGCCAATTAAGTCGCTCGGCAAATGTTGGGAGTCAAATCTTACGACCTTCGTCTGACCCCGATACTGCCATCTTGCCTTTACTGTTAAGTCTTAAGGAACAAAAGTGCTCAACTTGGGTTAAATTGACAATTTACCGATTATGTTTGTTTCTGTGCTGAAAATGTGAACACTATTAATTATAATGTATACCGCTCTGAGCTGTGCTATGGCCGTGTCTTTTTTTGTATCCTCACACATACGACTCAAGACGGGGATGGCGGGGGAAGGTTTGCCCGCTTCTTGTCGGCTTTACCATCACACTCTTCCCAAAAATTAACAAAAAATATTGCGATCTCACATTTGGAATCAGCCACCCTTCAAGACCACCCAGGCGCCAGAGGTCGCAATCGGGTACCCGATACCCGTACCCTACCCGATACTTGG
Organism: Lampetra fluviatilis; assembly: GCF_964198595.1. Taxonomy (NCBI): domain Eukaryota; kingdom Metazoa; phylum Chordata; class Hyperoartia; order Petromyzontiformes; family Petromyzontidae; genus Lampetra; species Lampetra fluviatilis. Next base: position 29,614,448 of record NC_136276.1, on the reverse strand, counting down.
CTACCCGTACCCGGCCGGGTACCCGTTTGCGACCCTGGTGTGGCCGGGTACGGGTAGGCCGTGAGTCACTGGTGAGTAACCGTTTGTCACTCATTTCCAAACGTCTTGTCTCTTCTCACAATTCAAGTTCCTAGAATCAACCCACCCGCACCTGCAACATGGCTTCATCCCAGAGGTCGCAATCGGGTACCCGTACCCTACCCGATACCCGGCCGGGTACGGGTAGCCAGGTATCGGGTAGGGTACGGGTACCCGTTTGCGACGCTGGTGCGGCCGGGTACGGGTAAGGAATCAAAACCCGTTTGCGACCTCTGCCAGGCGCACACTCGCATCGGGCTCGGTTCATGAATGAAAGTTATAAAAGATGTGCTGCCCACATGTGGCCGGCCGGGTGGTTCAGAGGTCAGAGCGCTGGGCTTGGCACTGCTGGGTGTCATTGGGTTCAATCCGGGTGGCTGCAGTGAGTTGATGGTCACCAATGTTTGCAAAAATAAATGTATATATTGGTTTGCCTGTCTTGTAACGAACCTCAATCTTATAATGTAGGGTGAAGCGGTCCCATTGGTAGCTTCGTGATGCACGTTTTCGTTGACCTTTCTCCAGCACGAAGGCTTGCACTGCTCGTGGCAAAATACCGATAGCACAATCGGGATAAAAATATCTGGACGAAATGAAAATTTTTTTATTCGATTTCGGGTGGCCCTAAATCGACATTTTTCTGGGGGGGAGGGGGAGTTCCAATATTTTCTGTAACTTCCTTTGTCCCACCAAGGTCCTCCACAGGCCATTCTTGTATAAAACAGCGCGGCAACAAATAAAGTCAATAAATCAATCATAGCATTAACTCAACTGCTTCAGATTTCAGCTTTTTACTGCATAACATTTGTGTGTATCTATATCAGTTACTCAATCCCACAATCATAACAAATATTTGATATGTGCTGAATTATGTACCTAACAAGCCCTCAGTGACTTTTAAAACTTTTCCAGAAGAGTCCTGCATTGGGGATGTGTGGCGAATTCAATGAATGAGCATTTTTATGTAAACTAAAATATTTGTTATTTTACCAGGTAAGGCCCACTGGAGCTACACAGCTCTTTTTCAGAAGCGACCTGGCCAAAAATGATAGCTCAACGAAGTGGCTTATGTGGATTTTTTATAGCAGCCAAATACTCTTAAACGCATGTTTTCAAATGTGGAGGGGGAAGCTGGAGGGCCTGTGGGAAAATCCACGCAACCACGGGAAGAACATGCAGCCTCCAAATATATGCACGGGTTTGAAACCACGACCTCTTGCATACCAGGCGAGGTAGTTAAAGTATCACCAATTAGGCCGACCACCACCGCTGGGGGTCTTCAGGACAACCCAAATTGTAGCTGTGGCTCTATACAAGCAATGTCGCATATTGTTGATTCCTGTCCACTAAGTCCTGCGGAGGTTTACGGCCAGCGAGGACTCATCGCATGGCTTGTCGATTGTGCAGAATGCTGAATGAATGTAAGAAGCATAAGAAACCAATAGGGAAACAATCTATACATGAGGGAGGCGTAACACTCAAAACTTTGCACAGATAGATTCAATAATATATTGGTGTACTTCTGTATTCTGGCCATTTGGCAACCAAAACCTACGACACCTCATTCCCAGGCAGCCTGAGAACACGCTCGCCCATATTCTTGGTTCTTTCGGTAAAGTCACGTAGAAGGGCTGAAACGTCGTGAGAATTATTTGATTATGTTTTATTTTTATTATTTTATTTCCCTTCTACGTGACTTTACCGAAAGAACCAAGAAGATGAATCCCTGCAGTCACGAAAGCTTTCAATCGAAATTTAAGCTTGACCATGCTTAGCTTTTGAAATCAGACAGGCTCAGCCACATTTAATGTGGTTTAATTATTTATAATGGACACTGTGAATCAGAATATGTATTTATACTGGAGGAATCAGATGAGCTATCAAGATATTTTTCACATGTCCAGTCGTGGCAGGCCAGAACGTCACAATACAAAAACAACAACAGAAGTGAAAAGTGTCAGAAATTAATGCAAAGCACAAATACAACAAAACATTTTTTTTATTTTACCAGTTGAAGGCCACTGAGCAATTAGCTTCATTTTCAGAGGCGACCTGGTCACAAATGATAGCGCAACGAAGTGGCTTATCATTTATAGAAGCAAAATAATCGAAATAATCTCAACGCATATTTCGAAAGGGGGAGGGGAAAAACTGCAGAACCTGGAGAGAAAAAATCCTCGCGACCACAGGGAGAACATGCAAACTCCAAATACACAGCAGCAGGCCTCAAACCCCCGACCTCTTGCAAAATCAGGCGAGGAAGATAACAATCACGCCACCGTGGGGTCCCTAAAACAAACAAATAAGTGCAAATTGCATAAGAATGTAGAGTAGTATGGGACGTGACGTCATGCGCGCCTTCCGGTGAGATGACGTCATGTCTCCTATAGGTACCTCGGGGGGACCCCGTGACGAAAGCGGGGTCACTGGAAGGACCCAGTACAGTATCCTTCCCCTGGGGAAGTGTCTACACCCTTAATACATCTTCGGCGCAAGCCCTTAACCGAAGACTGCCTCCGTGTCGTCTTTCACGCTACAACAAGTACATCAATTCCCAAGCTTGGCAAAGTCACTAAAAAAACCGGCAAAAACTGTCCCAGACCATACCAAGGGGAATTATCAAAGTTACAAATCACATTGGCAAATGTGGCTGTATCCAGCACTAATCTTCTGCTTCGGAATGTTTTTTTGAGGGAAGACTTATGATGTTAAGGGAGGAAACAAGGTTGTTGTTTCGATTTAAAGCTTTCGTGACTGCAGGGATTCATCTTCTTGGTTATTTCGGTAAAGTCACGTAGAAGGGAAATAATAAAATGATAAAAATAAAACATTGTATTTTATTATGTTTTATTTTTATCATTTTATTATGTCCCTTCTACGTGACTTTACCGAAAGAACCAAGAAGAAGGTTGTTCCAAAAAGGTTGGTGCTGCAACTGCAAAGGCTTTGTCACCTATTCCAATTCTTGTTCTTGCGACAGTTAAAAGGCAATTCGGTGGATGTCTTCGGTTTCTTGGGTAAAGTGAAGTGTAAAGTAGAAGATTTGGAATACCGATTCACTTGAACAGTTTTACACTTTGTAGCAACACACAGGGTGTGGGACCACGGCTGCCCAACACGTGTTTGTCAATGAGCAAACTACTTTAAAGTGACTTTCACGTCTGCCCGCCATCGTTATCTCTTTAAATCACTGCTGCCAACTGAAAGGGCATTGCAGGACAACCATGACGTCACTCGAGAGGCAAAGGTGATGCACCTCAAAGTCTTCTCTTTGGGTTGATAATTCATTCAGGGTTGGAAGCTCTAGGGACATTAAATGAGTTTTCTTGTACAGTACAGGTATCCCTCGATTTACAAATTGGATGGGTTCTTCAAAAAACGCCCATAAAACGAAATGTCGTGAATGGCTTTCCCATTAATTTAATTTTAAAAATAGGCATGTGTTTCAGACAGTCATTCTAACTTCACTCCCCACCTAAAATATACACCTATAAACTTTTCGCAATACAAAAATAATAAATTACATAAATATGAAAACGACTGGGAACTCGCCAAAAGATCTGCCTATTGGAATAACTGGAACGGTAATGTGGAGTCGTTACTGTTGCACTGTAGAGATGCCACGGTACTGTCGCGGATGGAAGACGTATCCTCCCGGGGCGGTTGGTGTGAAATTTAATAAAAACTGAGAATTTGTATTCTTTGGGTCTTTCGGTAAAGTCACAGATAGGTTCAAATACAAATGAAATAAAAAAAACTACGACGTTTCGATCACCACAAGCGATCGTCATCAGGAGGGAAAAAAAGAGGGGAAAAACTGCTCAAGGCAGGCTGTTTTCAAAGGTTTAAAATGTGTGTAGCCCAAAGGTCATAAACGAAGTGGGCGGGGCTAGTGATGTTAATGTGAGAAATTAGCATGTTAATGTGAGATATCATGTTAATGTGAGATATTATCATGTTAATGTGATGAATTAGCATGTTAATGTGATAAATTAGCATGTTAATGTAAGATCGTAGAGCCGCCGCCATGTCGAGCTCGGCGCGCGAAAGTGGCTATGTTGGTGTGAGAAATTTTACCTGTTAATGTAAAATCGGACAGCCAAAGCCACGGGGAAAATAAAAAAAAATCAGAAGGTTGCAGGATGGGAACATCACAGCCAGTTATGACTTAAACTGGTTGATGACGTACTTCCAATTATTGCTGAGTTTGTACCCATCCTCTCGGTTGAAATTGTGCCTGGATATATATGGATGGCTTCACGAACAAATCTTTGTTGATAGCCAGTGGGCTTACAAAGTACCTTCGTCTTAGAGAAATCAATTTTGTGTGAGCCAACCGCATTAAAACAATGATCAGCCACGGCCGACGTGTTGGTCCTACCCTGTTTCAAATATGCTTATGCTCACGAACACGAAACAAGACATGTCGCTTAGTTTCCCCAATGTAACTACTGCTGCAGACACAGCTTAGTTTGTAGATGCCAGGGTATTGCATATCGGGGATCCTATCCTTCACAGATGGGATCAGATCACGATTTTATGTACTGTGTTAAATCTAACCTGGATGTTGTGTTTGCTCATGATTTTGGAAATCTTTTTGGTGACCCCTGCTATGTATGGCAAGGTAATGGTTTTGATTGGGTATCTCGGCCTCGCTGTGCGCTGCATTGCACCACTATCCGAGTAGATAACCTCGCATTCAATAAACCTCCAGAGCCAGGGTGAACATCCGTGTTGAAAAACATAGCACAGAATACAGCATCTGTTAATACTTGGAAATATAAATACAATGAATGAACACTACAGCATCATAACATTGTCTTAGATAACATGAAACTCAACAATGGATCCTGGATGGACCAGGCACCTACATTAGTACTGAATAGCTACACAAGAGAATAAGCTACTGTGTTAAGTAAGGGCACATCGTGTAATCACCATACTGCAGCCTAAATGTACAGCACTGCACATAACACTGAACTGTGGATTTCGTCATCCTTGCTCTCAAGATCGCAATAAGGTTACATGGGTACAAGTCTGACTCGACTTATTCAATTACAAGTAACAACCACAATAAGGCAAGTGGCAGGCTTCATTGTTAACTAGGCCTCATATTTATCATAATTTAACAGCATTATAAAGGCATTTACAGCATTATAACGGCCATCCTAACATTATAACAGCATTGCCAGTATTATAAGCACATAAACGAACTTACAGACAATGCTTCTTAAAGTCCCACAATGAACAGTTGCACCTGTCTTCACTGAGACGCTATTTGTGCCGCCATTTTGTACTCTGTGTAATGGCTGATACCCTGCCGCATGGTTTAGAGAATCTTAAATCGTAACTTCCTGGTCACGTGACCAAACTCAACATCCAGACAGGAAATTCCTGTGCACACACACCCCCACACCTGCCGTGAGGCAGAACATTGGGTCCTCAGATGGTTCTTTCTCAACGGTTTGGGTGATAGCTTTACGGATTGTGTGGTCCAAATATTCATTCATCTTGAGAGCTTGGTGAATGTGTTTCAGTTCACTGGCTAGGTGATGATGGTCGGAGATAAATAGAGTCCTATGGTGTAGAGTTTTGATGAGGGAATTGTTCTGGGATGGATGGTGGTGGGAGTCAGGTTTTACGTAGGCATCCATATGGGTAGCTTTCCTGTAGACAGTGTCCCATTGAGCCATCTGGTCTCTTTTCAATTAGAACATCCAAAAATGGTAGCTTGCCATCCTTTTCCACCTCCATGGTGAATTCGATGGCTGGGTGTATGTAATTAATGTGGTTGAGAAATTGGTTCGATTTAATTAATCAAAAAGTATGTATAATTTGTCAATTGCATTCATGCAAAATGTTGTAAATTGAAGGATATCTGGAATTTCAAAGTTGGTTAACACCTGGCATTCTCATTATGGATAAAATTAAAACCTTCGCTATACAGACCCCAGATCCTTAGCCACTGTCACGCAAAGGACCCTGTGCCCGTCAAGGGGAGAGATTGAAGGATCACGTGACCTTAACCTTCTACAACGGATATAAATAAAACACGTAAATAGTTTTACAATTAAAGTCTCCGCTGAATTTGTTTCAAGCAGTGGACTTGTTAAGACAGGCCAGGTTCCAGGGCAACAGTCGAGGCAAGGTGAAATTAAGTGGCTAGGGTTCGCGAAGAACAACACAATGGAGTGTGTAGTGGCTTACGAGGGTTACGAAGCAATGAGAAACACAAGCTAAAGAGGCACCATACACTAACTTAACACCATTGTAACACCAGACTAACCACACCAACGCTCCACTAACATCACAAACCACCACCGCAACAATGGCGATGCCCGTCAACATACCAGCTAAACCTGCTACTGCAGAAACACATCAGAAACCCGCCCTTCCTTCAGCTTCTGTATATCCCTCAATAAGGCCCGTTCCAGATGCTTCAGGCTTGAGCCCGTTACGAGTTTCTGGTCGAACAGGTTGTACTTGGGCAGGAAGAAGTGAAAGAGGATGCCCTTCCTGGCAGCCATCGCGAAATCTTTGAGGAGATTGATGAAGCACAGGAGGCGGTTCTTCAAATTCCAATTGCTGTCGTCGGGCCGGTCCGCGCAAGCGTGCAGCCACACCGTCTTGGCGTGGTAGGAGCACAGGTTGTTCCGCATTCTGGGAGTGCACTTTTTGAATGACTCCAACAGCCACTTGAGCAGCTTGAGGCATTCCTTCCTGTAGGCACGCATGGACACGCGCACACAATGCAATGAACCCTTTCCACTCTGAGATGACTGCAAGTTGCAGGGTGGGTCTCATTCACTACTGAATCTCGGAACATGCAAGTGGTTCAGTGTTAATTGTATTTCGAGAGGCATAACGCCATTCTTTTTTAAGACAGTGTACGACATGACTGCAACCCTTCGATAGCTGGCACCAAACTGTGCTACACGCCCTTCTGCATGGCCTTGTGGGAGCCTTGGTACCGATAAAGATATTTTATTTTCGTTTTTATTCCGAACTGGAAGAAAAACTGATGACGTACACGTACGTAGGCACGCATGGACACGTACGTCACAGAAACAAGTTAAGGACAAGTTTGGATTTAGCATCATCAGCAGCAGCAACAGCCATTTTCTATCCACTGCTGGATGGGTTTCTGGCAACAGCGTATCTTAAAACACATTCCTGCAGAGGGAGCTGGTAGGAACGTTGGGTTGCTTGGTCAATGGCCAGGGTCAACGGCGGCGTGGTGTATTCCGCAAATATGCCCGACTGTGAGGGCGGGCACAAGCCAGCGTGAGTAGGTTAAACGTTGAGTTTTATAAGAGCACCACGGGGTGACCAGCCCCTCCCCACCCAGCCCCACCCCTCCCACCCAGCCTCTCCCCACCGTCCCCACCCTCCCCACCAAGCCCCTCCCCACCCTCCCCACTCAGCCCCTCCCCACCCTCCCCACCCAGCCCCTCCCCACCCTCCCTTCCTCACCCAGCCCCAGCCTCCCCACCCAGCCCCTCCCCACCCTCCCCTCCCCACCCAGCCCCTCCATGCACGACGGACACAATAATCCCCTGTGGGCTGGTGTAACCAGGAGGTTCCTACCAGTGCCATATCATATCCAAAATGGTCACGGCAGATACAATCACCTTTTCTCACAAATGGAAAATAAAAACATTCCACTTTTGCGACTGTGGCGCACTGCGATGAACCATGGAAAACATTGAGAGTCGATTGGTCTCTGTAAGTCTATGGATCACTGTCAACAGCCACGGGTCATTTTGCAAATCTATGAGTCTTTGTGTAAGTCTATGGGGCTCTGTATTATTTTCATGTCCACTGTGAGAGCTCTCTGAGGGCACAAGTGGAATTCACTCATTTTGCTCTGAAACCAGCAGCTGTATTCACAACTTGGACATCGATTTATAGTTGCCACTAAATTCTTGTCCATATGAAAGCGAGACTGTTGGATGAAGGCCTCCCCATGCCGTTGTCTGTATTTATAGAGAATATACATTTCACAGCCCGCTTCTCAAGCCGATGTATGAAATAGTGGGGGGTTGTGCACTATGGGGGTAAAAGGAGGCGTGTGTGTACTCTACGTATCAGGCATGTAGCGATGCATGATGGATACCCATTCCATGTCAAGGGTATATACAGATTAAATAGTTTCATAATAATAATAAAACATTCTCACACTCACGATGGACAGATTCCGTCATACCCTGAGAGCCACCTGGCCACATCGGCTGTGACTTTTTGCTTGAATTGGTGGACAAAAGACGAACGAGTGTGCACAGGTGAATTACCTGCAGCAATGCTCCTGTCCTTTCTCACAGCACGTGTTCTTGTTCCCATGATTCAGCACAATATCTTTCTCCACCTCGGAAAAGGATATTCTCCAGGCTTTGTCCTCGATTACTCCTGCAAAACAAAGGTCCCCCGGTGTAGTATTTAACAAGCTGTTGGGGCAAGTGCTGTTAGCGGACCACCTTTGGCACGGGGGGATGATGAGTGGCCAGTTACTTAACAGTTATAATGATGATGACAAATTTGAATGATCTCTGATAAAGAAACAGACAGGCAACTGTACCTTCTGCATTGCTGGGAGGCTTCTTTCCCACCAAATAAAAGCTTTTGTTCGTGAATAACTTCGCCATGCGTTTCCGGCCAAGCCAAGAACTTGTATTGAGGGTCTTCGCTGCTGGAGGCCAGCTTGAATTCTGCACCTGAGCACAGAAGACAAAAACAAAAATTGCCATGTGGCCTACACAAACATTGTGGGCATGTTCTGTTCAGTTTGGCATGGCTCATAACGGGGTGCTCTTGTAAAAATAAATACCCGGCCACATTTATCTTTCCCATGCTGATATTTAAATACTACACATTTAATGCTGAGTCGATGTAGGAGATGTCCAGAAACACATTCCTGCGGAGGGAGCTGGTAGGAACGTTGGGTTGCTCGGTCAATGGCCAGGGTCAACGGCGGCGTGGTGTATTCCGCCAATATGCCCGACTGTGAGGGCGGGCACAAGCCGGCGTGAGTAGGTTAAACGTTGAGTTTTATAAGGGCACCACGGGGTGACCAGCCCCTCCCCACCCAGCCCCACCCCTTCCACCCCCAACCCAGCCCCACCCTCCCCATCCAGCCCCACCCTCCCCACCCAGCCCCACCTTCCCCACCCAGCCCCTCCCCATCCTCCCCTCCCCACCCAGCCCCTCCCTGCACGACGGACACAATAATCCCCTGTGGGCTGGTGTAAGCAGGAGGTCCCTACCAGAACCAGTTTACTTGTCAGTGATGTTAGCTGTGTACCTTGATGGCTGGAACCAAGTCCACACACACATCGTCTTCCTCCTCGATAGGCTTCAGCTGAATAGTCACAGCCGGGCATCCTTTCGACGCACGCTTTAGTCTCGCATTGTACCCTGCATACACAAACAAGACAAAAATTCCCCGTATAGCCTTAACAGACTGTTGGCGCAAGTGCTGTTAGCGAGCACCTATGAAGGCCGGCACGGCAAATGAGAGGATGGGTGGCCAGTACCACTGGTTCAGAAAATCGTCACTGGTGTTGGCCGTGAGTGGGAATCGAACTTGGGTCGCTGGGTTTTAAGCACAATGCGCTAACCACTACACTGCTACTCCCCGCCCCGTGCAGGTGCATGCGCACACACATTCACCACCGAAGTGGAGGGTGAACTGATTTTTTATTAAGGTTACACAACTAGATCAAACACTCATTGAGGGCTTCGCCTAGGTAGACTCAGCCTAAAATTACTGCTCAACTACACTCAGTTGTCATCAACTCGATATTACAATCACCAGTCATTATCTGCATTATCATAATCATCAACTCATTTTCCTCTTCATCGTATTCTACTCGTGATCACCACCATCGACTTCTCATCTTAAACCTCCATCAACATCATCAGCTCATTGCCATAAACCACCATTACCAAAACTCACCATTATTATAAACCATCATCAACTCACTCCCTGATGCTATGTGTGGAAAACGTCTCTTTTTATGTGGAGGGACAGAAATGGGAAGGTGATGTATTGGCTGCTAATTTATTTTCTGACTTAAACTAAAATTTTGCACTAAATGTTATGAACATCCATCACCATCATCGATTCGTCATCATGAATCTCCATCAACATCGCCGCCATCGTCAATCGTATTCTCACCAAGCGTAGGCAGAAGTCCCGTGACAATGTTTTTCAGCACGTTGATGATTTTGGCTGGTGAGATGAAGTTCTCGACAGCAAATTTCTGGAGAGCAGAATTGCGTTTGGGCGTGACGAGGTAGAAGGCTCCATCCAGGCCTGGCACTTCCTCCAGATTCACCCGCCCCAGCAGCACCAGCATCACATCAAACTCATCCGGCTCACTGATCTGTGCGGACAACGATCATCATCATCATCATCATATGATATGACACTGATAGTGCAACAGCAATAACATTGAGAAAAATACCAAAAAAGTGTAGCTATATTGTATTCTTTAATTGATTCGTGGAGAAGCCTGTTGGCCTGCAACGCAAATAAGAGACAGCTATCATTTTCATACTCAACATCCTGCTCTCGGAGCATCAATAGTAATTTGCTTAATTATGGAATAAGATGCCAAGATAATACGTATTGTGAGTTTTTAGATTCTCTTGGATTTCAGGAATATTCTGGTGAAATAATAAGAAAAATGTAAAAGTTAGCGCAATTTTAAATGAGCTGTCAGTCTTCCGTATTCATTACCGCCACCTCGTCGGTGTCACTATTACATGTTGTCCAAAAATGTTCTACCATTCAATTCAATATTAATTTGTGACATAGAAAATCCCGTTAAGCCAGTTATCTAGTTTATTTTGGTGACAACGGCCCACAGGCACGAACAATTGAGTTATCGTTGGGGTAGAGAGGAGCTTCGCTAATTTCCAGGCAGGAAACTCATAGCATACATTATTTTTAATAGTGATGTGATAATTACCTTAAGCTTCTCGTAGTAGCTGCCCGTGTTCAGGAGTTTGTCGACTGGAAGTTGACCGTCTTCTTTCACCGCATCCCATATGGTCCTGACAGTGTCATTTATGACCTTGCTCACTATTATCTGCTTGGATTTCTGGATCATCAGGCGATTTAAGACATCCTTAAGAGTCAGTCTCTTTTCTGCTGTGGTATTATCATCAGAATCATCCGTGTCATCGTCGTCGGTAGAATAATTTTCATCATCGTCATGTTTATGCAGAACGAATGCATTAACTCTGCCCCTGCATGCAGCATGAGCAGCACCATCACGTGGGATCTGGCCCCTCCGCCCTGTCGAAATCCATCTTCGACGGACCCCTCTCTCACTTGCCTTCCAAGACGGCGGACAATTCCGTGACACCCGTCCAATTGATTTTCTTTGGGGTAAGGCTTCACTGCCATCATCATCATCATCAGATTCTTCATCTCCATCATTATCGACTGTATATCTACAGCTTGGGCTCCTCTTCACAGCTGCGAGACCTTTGCTACGCGAGCCACGCAGAGAGTTTGGGCTAATGTTCATGGTAGACGTCTCGGTCTGGACACCAACACCTTCAACCTTCACTCCTGGTCTCCACGCCCTGACTGCTGCTTGTCTGATTTGTCTGACCGGTGATGATGCTCCAACACAATCACCACTTACACCCGGTGCACAAACCTTAGAGGAGCCACTCCACGCCCTGGCTGCTGCTTGTCTGACCGGTCTGACCGTCTTCCCAGACGGTGGACATTTCCGTGACACCCGTCCAATTGATTTGCTTTGGGGTAAGGCTCCACTGCCATCATCGCGATCATCATCATCACCTTCTTCATCTCCTTCATTGTCGACTGTATCTCGACAGCTGGGGCTCCTCGTGCTGCGGGAGCCACGCAGAGAGTTTGGGCGAATGTTCGTGGTGGACGTCTCCGTCTGAACACCAACACCTTCAACCTTCACTCCTGGTCTCCTCGCCCTGGCTGCTGCTTGTCTGATTGGTCTGACCGGTGAAGATGCTCCAACACAATCACCACTTACACCCGGTGCACAGACCTCGGAGGAGCCACTCCGATTTCCCCGTGCAGATGCCACGGGCTTCGTGCTGCCTATCGATACTGACTTTTTCACCAAGACTACTTTGGGCGTCTTTCTTAATGCGGCATTTTTTGTAGCAACAACTCCTTTTTCACCCATCGATGCACTGGTGCTAATGGCTCTTCGTGGCGCTCTAGACTTCTTAAAAGTGTCTTCAAATCCGCGAGTGTCATCGAGTGAAACACTCTTTGTTATGCCCGTTCTCGTCTCTCTACATGGCTTAAAAGTATCTCCAGATGCGTGAGTGTTGTTCTCAGACAATGCATCTTCTTTGCCATTGCTTTTCTCATATCGGGGAGACGTCAGATGAGTTCCTCTCTTCCCTGCCACCTTTTGGGAGCCATCTGCTCCAAGAGGGCCATCATCTCCACCAAGGCCAGCTGCGTCTGCTACCTTGGATGCACGGCGTTGCGATGGGACCACGGGGGCAGCTCCCTTGCTGGGGGTACTCCTGGGGGACCTCGATGGGGTCGTGGTCCCACTTGAAGCTGAATTCTTCCGTGTGTCCTTGGCGGGCGGTAACGGTGCCATCGGCGAAACCACCTCCTCACCCTACTCGCACTGGCACCTGAAATGAAAAATGGCCTTTAGTTAGCCATGTGATAATCGTTTGAGTTGACCTCTTGAGATTCATGTCCATTATTTAATCATGCAAGACCGCATTGACATTTATCCTTTTTTAATTGGAATCTCGTATTTAAGAAAAACCGCCACTTATTTCAAATTTTCTTGCTGTGGATTTCACACCTGATGATGCTTGCTTGTGTTGAAGTCGAAACGTCGTGAGAATTTTTATTGTTTTATATTTGCATTATTTTATTATTTCACTTCTACGTGACTTTACCGAAAAAACCAAGAATAGGCAACAGCCAATTGAGATTGTGATGGTCTATATTTAAGCAGGCAAGAGTGCATCGTTGGGATTCTCTTATGTTTTTTGTTAACTAGGTGAGCTCCTGTTGAGACTCATTACCTTGTGACTGACGTCCTTTATTTAACCACGTGACAGCCCTTCGAGATAATCTGATGTGATCGATGTCCTTTACTGTATAGCTACACTTGGGACTGGGAAAGAATAACATGTGCCCCTACTGCATTAATGGCTAAGTAAACCTAGTGGTCGTCCAGCACACTTGCCCACACTTTGGGCGGAGTTCATGGTCCATTTCCTGTTACAGGCGTCAGGTTGAGAAGTTTCGCGCCGAGGTGTTTGAGTGCATCGCTCAAACTAGTGTCACTCGTGTCTATATCATTGGGTCTGAGCCAGTGGTGGAAATTCCATATTCCTATGATGGGAATAATTCCATCCAAAGCTTCATGCTGATTTAAAATGAGCAAAAAGGTTCGGCTGGCTGAAAATGCAAAATAAATCAAGACACTGAAACATAACCAACCCTCTAATGCAGTAGTTCCTAACCTTTCTGGACCCTCTAATCACTGAAAAGATCACCCAAAAAATCGTGGACTACCATGCACCAATAACATATTTTTAAAAATATATAAATTGTACTATAAAAGTACGTTCTTGAATTGCAAGCTATGAACTTGCTTTTTATTGACCAATCTAAATAGACTAGCATTTTGCCCGTCCTAGGACGGAAGCTGTAATATTTACGAAAAAATTGAGCAGAGTATAATTGTATCTTGTGTTATCAAACACTTCACTGAATTTCACTCTAGCACTGTATTAATGGCAGTGAATTTTGCACGAAAGAATGTCATCAAACATTTCACTGAATTTCACTGTAGTCCTGTATTAATGGCAGTGATGCTTGCACAAACTATGTCATAAAACACCTCACTTCAAGTCAAAAGTAGCACTGTATTTAACTGACCTTCAATTAGCCTTTTGCCCGTCCTAGGACGGAAACTGTAATATTAAAGATGTACATTTACGTTTTCTTGCGATTGTAATATTTTTTTAGGAATTGTTGCACGTAAATAAAAGTTTCTTAACTTAAACAATGAAACCTCGATATACGATATTTAGTGTGAATCTCTTGTACTATATTAATGGCAGTGATTCTTGCACATAACTACGTCATAAAACACCTCACTTCATGTCACTATAGCGCTGCATTTAACTCACCTTCAATTAGTTCAAAATCACTGCTCTGATACTTTATTTTCTTCTGCTTTCGCTCGCTCTAAAATCTAAATAGTTGTGCAATATGGAAGGAAAAGATAGTGTCTTCTGAAAATCATTTTAGAACTGTATAGGTTTTTGGTTTGCATATCAAGCCTACAAGGCACCATGACCTGTGCAGGGAAGCAAGTCCACGTGGAAAGTTTGGATTAACACCATAGGGTCTAGTTAGAGATTGTATTTACACACTTTTATTGAACGTGCCATGTTGTATGTTTTTACTCTTTCAAATCTTTGACGCTTAATATCTTCGGATATACGAACGAGTTTACATTTTCTACACAGACTCATCGTCTCACGTGAAAATTCAAGATTTCATTTAAAAAAAGACCCGATCCAGGTCCCGCCGATCAACTTTTATTCAGCACATCACAATTCATTCAGTTCTGGGGTGAAAATAGTTTTCTACTTTAGAGTGCAAATAAAAGTGTGTGCATTGAAAATCTTGTTTTTTTACCTATTTTTCTAATATAAAGAAATTTCGTATGGATCCCATTGAATGTTTTGCTAAATTTAGCTAGCTATTTATGTAATGTGCTATACAGTATAGAGACTTCCTTGCTAATTTACATACTCTGCATACAGGAATGGAAAATTTAAAACATGAGGCCGTTTTCCAGTTCACCTTCAACGCCGCTAAAACTTGTGCACACAAGCTTCGTTTGAATTAATTGTATTTATGACACAGATGATGATCCTGTTAAGCCAGTTGCCAGACTCAGCAACTAAACATCAATGTTGCATGTGTAACGGTGTTATTGGGCGAATGCACACCGTCTCTGGGGTATAGCTACTATTTACCGATAGGGGACAGTCGACGGGGTGAGCCAGTACCAGGGGAGGATGACCTAAGGCGGAAACAGTCAGCCGGGAAAACGGATCCTCCTGGAACGAGGGGGCTGTGGGGGAATGACGTCACCCTTCCAGAACCTGGTGGAAGGTTCGGGAAGGGGGGCGTGGCTAAGGCGGAGCAAGCCACGGAGCAGGATAAAAGGCCAGACCCGGGAGGGTTCGGGGAGTTGTGTCAAAGAAGACAGAAGAGCCAGTGAAGACAGAAGACCGGCTAAATAGGACCCTGGGACTCCTCTGACCCGCCGTCCTTCTCAAGGCCGGGCAGAGCGAGCCAGTGGTGCGACCCGGGAAACCTTGGAGCCCGATGTCCTTATCAGGGCCGGGTCTGTGTGGCTGGCGGTCGAGACCTGTACCGTGACCAGGGTCAGGTCAGCTAGCCTCCCTTAGGACCCTCTTAGCCGGAGGACCCGGGACAATAGCTAGAAGCTAAGGCGAGTTAGCCGAGGGCATATCTCCCCAGCTAGCAACGGGTGAAGGGGCCGTTACCCCTTCAAGTGTAAAGATTGTATCGTGTTAAGCTACGTCTTGTAATAAAGTAGCGTTGCCTCTACCAAGTGTCTACGCCGTCTTAAGAACCCACTACACATGGAACGAGTACAGGGTCCTTAATATTTTAAGCCTAAAATAGCGGCACTAGGCGAACTGAAGAAAACACGTTAAGCGCCGCGTTACTATACAATTCCACGTACTGGACCCTACCGCTTGGCTGCGCGTTATAACGGTGCGCATTGCGCGTTAGGGGCCGTCCATAAATGACGTCACGCACCTGGGGGGGGGGGGGGGTCAGACGTTTGTGACGCTATGTGACGAAGGGGGGGTTTGAGAAATGTGATGTCACATCAAAATGCGCAACTTTAAATAAATATAGACAACACGTTCTACTTAATTAAATCGACTTTTTGATGTTTTCTCCTACAACATCAGAGTGCAGCGCCACATTAAATACGCACTACAATGACAATAGTTTAAAGCGATTTGAAGCATGTTTTTTTTTTTTGGGGGGGGGGGGCAGAGCTTTGTGACGTCATATTTGAGGGGGGGGTCTGACTTTCTGTGGCGCCGTGTGACGAGGGGGGGGGTCAAAAATCGTCCAAAATCGCGTGATGTAATTTATGGACGGCCCCTTATAACGGTGGGCATTATCAGAGTTATGTTCTTTTGTTTGTATTATGACTGCAGGCATTGCGGTCTATGCAAACATGACTCCTTGTAAAAAGGTGTCAGTTTTGTTGCCAGATAGAAGGGTAAAAAACCAATTATCATATTTTTACTGGCAAATGAGGTTCCCATAGTGGTGGGCAATGCGCGTTATAACGGGGGGGGGGAGGGCGTTCCACGTTGTGCGAAAAGTATTCCCTCATGGAAAAAACGCGTTATTGAACGCACGTTCAGGTGAAAACGCGTTAACCGAGGGCTTACCGTAAACATGACATAATTCTCGAGCAGGTGGGTAGGGGGGGCAACGAGTAATTAAACAAGTAAACCGTGCGCGGGGTTTATGTAATAATAAACACATGGCGCGAAAGCTGCTGACAGCGGCTGATGATGACAGCTTTAATTACATCACAGCATTGTACGATTTGAATTCATTATAATTCAATCGTGCAACGTTTATGACAAGATCCAAACTTTACATGAAAAAACATCGCTATTCAACGTAACACAGTGAACGCAGGGGAAACAAAACACGTCTGGATGGTAACAGTGTCCGCTATAGTACAATTAAAAAAGTACAGAATTGTACTTAAATTACCAGTGGAGAGAGGCCATTGTTCAAGGCCTCTCCACGTGTCGACGATAGTCGAGTCGATCTCGGGGAGGCCCAGGAACCGGTTCAGATAGGTAAGAGGCCGTCCATAAATAACGTCACGCGATTTTGGACGATTTTTGACCCCCCCCCCCCCCCTTTCGTCACACGGCGTCACAAAAAGTCAGACCCCCCCCTCAAATGACGTCACAAAGCTCTGCCCCAAAACCATATTTCCATTTTGAAAATAAAACATGCTTCAAATCGCTTTAAACTATTGTCATTGTAGTGCGTATTTAATGTGGCGCTGCACTCTGATGTTGTAGGAAAAAACATTTATTAAAAAGTATATTTAATTAAGTCTAACGTGTTGTCTATATTTATTTAAAGTTGCGCATTTTGATGTGACGTCACATTTCTCAACCCCCCCCCCTCGTCACACATCGTCACAAATGTCTGACCCCCCCCCCCCCCAGGTGCGTGACGTCATTTATGGACGGTCCCTTACTACCCAGGAACACACATCGTGTGACATCGTGAAATCCGTCACTGGTTGCTGCCCGTGAGTGGGAATCAAACTCGGATCGCCAACGTTCGAAGCGCGACGCGCTGACCATTACCCTCCCGCTTCCCACAAGACACACAACAATCACTGCACAGACAACATCAATACGCAGACAAGACGCCACATATCCATCCGTCCCTCCACATAATAAACTAAAGTTTGTTTTCCACATCCGATCAGCCACGCGGTATTCTAGGAGTGCGTCATTCAAATTCCTTGCTTTATAAACATCAATCACACCTGATTTCGTCATTCATGGTTTCATCATCATCATTCGGAGCCGGGACTGCGTGAAAGCAACACTGGTGGCCAGAACCGGCCCTAGACCTTTGGGTGCCCTAAGCAAAATTTGGTTAGAGGCCCCTTTGATGTATGATTTTTTTCACCCACTAGCTAGCAGTGACTCTAGGGGGCCCTCTGCTGGCCACGGGGCCCTTTGCAATTGCAAGGGTCGCTTAGTGGCTGGGCCGGCTCTGCTGGTGGCCTTCCAGAATCCTGTCCTATTCTTACCGCACCAGCACACCGACACGGTACACACCGAATCGCGGCACGGCTGGCCTGCCCCACCACACACGCCCAGGTGTGACCCTCCTCTCACCTGTGACACCGAGGCCCTCACCCCTTTGTTGACCGGAGTCCTCTCCTGGTCCGCACGCCTCTGGGTCAAAGTTCGTCCCTTTTTACTTTTCGCTTCCCGTGACCAGCTCTTCAGTTCCCGTTACAACGCAGTCACAGATAACTCCTTTTGACGGTCTAGACTCTAGAGAGAGAGTGGACACATCACGTAGCGTGCTTTCTCTCACCCAACTGAGCCGACGGGGGCGATTGGTAGCGCGCCTGTAGCCTGAACCCAGACACGCGTGGGTGGGTATGTCGCGGTCTGTGGCCACATTACGCACACTATCTCTGTCACACCCCCCACCCACTCACCCCGCTATTGAGTCGTGTGTGGGTGGGTTTCATAATTGTTGGCTAAATTCACCATTGGACTTGGAACAACGTTGGGGTTCAGGTTGGGCCCAACCAGTGGTCCTTAACCTGCGGTGCACGCATCCCCTGGGAGTGCGAGATGCCCACCATTCTTGCCCGATGAAGCTGATTGTAATTATCAGCGAAACGTCGTACTACTCAAATTTTAAAATGCTGTTTATTCTCTCTTCAGCACACCGGTGGGCTAAAGAAGTTAATTATTTTGTCCTTTGAAAAACGTGATACATTTTTTACTGTTTGGCCGTGTCGGGTGGTGGAGGGTTACGACACATTTATAAATAACGCGATCTGACCCAAAAACCTATATTATGAATAATATTGGTCGCGAAAGCCTGCTACGTGTTAAAGAGATGCCCTTTGTTGGAGGATGCGAGGCATGGGCAGATTTTTTTTTTAAGGTAAATCATCGAAACACAAATGAAACACGGGCACGTAAGTACAACTCCTTTGTTTCATTAAAACTATATCATTATTAACGTACTTTTTTAAGATTGAGAACCAAAGGGGTGCAAGGCTACAGTAAAGGTTAAAAACCACTTGGCCCAACAATTAGGACCACATGCTAACGTTGGCTCAACGTTGTTTGTTGTTGGAACTTGCTGTAAAAGAGCTTCATGGGTCATCGGGTTCCTCCAGTATAAAGATTCTGATTTCACCTGTCCGTCCCACCTGAGGTGGCACACCTTTAGACGTTATAATGTATTGATCTGGCCGATAACTATTGAATTGCGTGATAACCATATGAAATGAGTGGGTTATAAAATAATGAACTCTCATTAGCCATGTAAATAAATCGATAATAAAGGTCGATTTAAAGCTTTCGTGACTGCAGGGATTCATCTTCTTGGTTCTTTCGGTAAAGTCACGTAGAAGGGAAGTAATAATAAAAATAAAACATAATAAAGTAATATAATATAATAGTATGTTTAATTTTTATTATTTTATTTTATTACTTTTATTCTTTTATTACTTTTTATTACTTCCCTTCTACGTGACTTTACCGAAAGAACCAAGAAGATAATAAAGGTGTTTGCCCCCTTGTATGGTATGAATTTCTAATCTGGCCCATAGACGTACCTACCTGCTTGCACTAAGGGTCGTAGAGTTCGGCTCTTAAATTAGACAATGCAATGGATATATATTTTATTCGATCTGAAACTTTGGTGATGCTACCTGTCCACTGTACCGTGTACTGTACAAAAGCTTTCTTGCTTGCACGTGATGGCAAAAACCCAAACTGGCGTCACAACGCTGCTTTAAACAATATTTTAAATGTTACCAGGCATGGCCCACTGACCTGCAGATGACTCTTTTTCAGAAGCGACCTGGCTATCACAAATGATAGCTCAACGAAGTGGCTTATCATGTGAAATGTATAGCAACCAAATACTCTAAACGCGTGGTGTTGATTCGAAATGTGGAGGGGGAAAACCGGAGGATCCAGAGAAAAATCCACGCGACCACGGGGAGTAAGAGACATGCAAACTCCAAATATACAGGCATCAGGGTCGGGATTGAACCCACCACCTCCTGTATACCATGCGAGGTAGTTAACATCTCTTCGTAGAATAAAATACCTCGAAGAACAATAATAGATTTAGGTCAAATCTCAATGGAATTCCCACTCGTGTGTCTGTAACACAACGGCTTATGAATAAGGGTCGAGATGGGGCGGTGGTGCTATTAAGACGGCGACCCAGAGTTCGATTCGCGGCGACTGGTCAAATCTGTCGTGAGTAGTCATCTGTGAACCGGTCCAGGTACAGCCCACACTGACCTAGCCTAACTATTTTAGTCGACCAGATTAAATAATGACGACATGAAATCCAGATTATAAATTAACTAAACGTTCTAGAGTGTTGTCCACTCAACTAAGAATGACTAACACAGTAAATTATTTTATTACCTGTATCTACGGAAACCAGTTACTCCCAACTTCATAAACTATGTGGCAATTCTTGACTTAAAGCTTTCGTGACTGCAGGAATTCGTATTATTTCGGTCTTTTGGTAAAGTCACGTAGATAGGTTCAAAGAAAATAACAAAAAATTACGACGTTTCGATCGCAACACACGAAACGTAGTTTTTTGTTATTTTATTTGAACCCATCTACGTGACTTTACCGAAAGACCCAAAGAATGTGGCAATTAAAGAGTGTTGCTAACATGAAACCGGTAATAAAACACACAAGACAGCCCAGCCCTCACCTCACATTAACCTTTATGGCGTTTGCACCTCCGATTAGCACTGTACGGTGCGAAAGAACTTCAAAATACATACGTGGTATCCGACAGATGAAATCATCGGTGTTGGTGTGGGTAAGGCGAAGGTTAGGCCCAAATAATTAACCCTTTGCTGAACCACTAGCCCTGACAACTTCCTTGTGCTCACTCAGTGATGCCACTGCAGTGCGTACATGAGTGACACGTGTAATGATAACTGTAATGTTCAACCCTTTGTAAAATGCACTGCTGAATGAAGACCTCCACGTGCCAGGTCGGCCGTAGGGAAATACTGAGGGACAGAAAGAGGAACGTAAGGATTAGGGAACATCTTCATCAAAAATCTGCCACCTATGTATGTACTGCATTTTGACATTATTTTACACCGTACGCAGCCAACCGTGATAATGGCAGGTGGGGAGGAAGGACAACAAACTAAACACAAAAAGCAGTTCTAAATAAAAGTTTTCAATTTAGTTGTAAAAGAGCAACGCTCCAGTGGCTTCCTAATATCGGAAGAGCGTTCCAGGCGGCCGCAGAACCGCATCTGAAAGCGATCAATGCAGTGATCGTCTTTGTTTGATGGCTAGTCAAAAGCCCTTTGCTGCGAGAATGATCGGAGTTCGCGTGAGGGTTTAAACTCCGTGACGAGATCAGCAAGGTACTGTGGTTCATTTGTGGCAAGCACTTTGTGTGTACTGAGCGCGACCTTTGACGAGGTCGCATTACGCAACACTGACAAAGATCCCCTGTCCCCAAAAGCCTCTAGACTTTTGGGGGGCTGTGCTGTTAGTAAGCGCTTATTAAGGCCGGCACGGCACACGAGGAATTGGGGGGGGGCAGCACCATGCCGAGCCGCCTTTATCTCCCCAGTGCTGATGTTTACACACCGTGCCAGCTCCTCGTTTAATGCCGAGTCGATCTGGGAGAGGGCCAGGACCGATGTTGGCTGTGAGTTCAAATGGAACTCAGGTCGCTGGGTTTGTCGAGCAGTGCACAAGCATCCCAGCACCTGCACATTAACTATTTTATAGAGTACATAGCTTAAATAAAAAAACACATTGTTAAGAAAGGTGCACTTGGGCCCACTTCACAAGGAACAAAATAAAAAAAGGAATCAATTCTTGAATTTAGTCTCGATTATTACTCAAGCCAATTGATCTAAATCGTGGTAGGGCGTATGAATGTTTACATACCTAGTCCAGAATAACTACCTTGTCAAGATTGTTTAAATGAAATCCACACGTTATGACTTCAACTGAAAATTTACACTGATTGTCGTCGACTAAACTAAGACATTGGTCAATCAATTAGGATTATATTCCAGTATCGGCAGGAACCAGTCACTCCCAAATTTGTGTTAACTATGAAGCAACTCTTATATGTGGTGATTGGGGTAGTTTCCGATTTTCGAATACATAACAAAAAAAGAGTCTAAATACTAAAATTCGGGAGATCGGAAAAATTTCACTTCAGATTGATCCGAAAGTACCTCATGGGAAATTACCTCTTTTATTTTCATGCCCTGTCACTTGTTGTGTAAAGGGACGTTAAATTACACTTTGTAAAATTATATTAAAATCCAAAAAAGAACGGAAATTGTCCATTAAAATCCTAAATCCAAAACGTGCAAATCCTAAACTCATCGCCCGTGTGCTCGTCTTTGTGTAGCACGTGTTATTATTGGTAAATACACTCTCGGCAGCACATGCAGCCCGAAGTTCAGGTGCATCACTCCAAGCTTCTTTGTGCACTTGTCATATTTATTCAATTTTCTGATCGATGCAGTGATCGAACGCTTTCTTCTAATGGTTCTGGGCACACCACCTCGTTATGGTGCCAGTCCGGCCTTAACAGGTGCTCGCTAACAGTGCTTGCCTCAACAGACTATGTCGGCTGTAGGGTGGGGGTTCAATTTTGTGTATACGCCAAGTATCACCTGACAGCGCACAGATGCGTAATTTCTCGTAAAAACACATGTACAGCAGTCAACGTAGGTGATGCATATGATGTTTCCGTGAAATACATGTGGTATAACCTGATACTGTACTTGTAATGCCGTGGTTTCGTTTGTCTCCGAGGAATTTCCTGTTTACAGACATGGTGAGGGGGTGTGTGTCTGGCAAGGAGAGATGACTGAGGTTCGCAAAGAACCGGTTCTGATATCGCCGGCTAACATTAGTGGCGAGTGATATCCCCACTGGTTTTGTGGTTCCTCCATCACCAACCCCAGCACTGATCAGCGTGAAGTATGGTCAAACACCCCACGACATCGGCAGGCCGTCATCCAGCAGTGGACTGACATAGGGATGTAATATATTATTAATTGCATGCCGTGAGTTTTCTGGGGAAAAACTGAAATATTAATACATATCATCTCGCATAAACTATTGTAATGTCTTACTCCCTAGCGTGGATAAGAAGGTGCCAAGCAATTTGCAGGATATTCAGAATGCGGCTGCTAGGGTGTTAACCAGAACACTTTCACATCATATTACACCCGTTTTAGCCTACCTCCACTGGCTTCCAGTTTCACAAAGAATACAATTTAAAATCCTATTGTTAACTTTCAGTTTCAATTTTCAGTTTCATTTATTTGGTATAGCCCTGGGAGCCATTCGGCTCTTGAATCGGGTGCAACTGCAACAAACAAAAACATGAAAACATCTTAAAGTGACTAGGCGCAAAGAGAAAAATCCAGGAAAAAACAGCAAAGTCTTCGAGAAAAAGCACCGTATATCAACGCTCTGTGCAAAAAGCCCAGTAGGATGCAAGTCAAACAATAACAACCACAAGACAGAGCAGTAATCCATATTGCCCCAGCCTACATCATTGACATGCTGCACTCATATGTCCTGTCAAGGTACCTTAAGATCTGAGGATGCAGATCTTCTCTGCATTCCCAAGTCGACGTTTCGGTCTATGGGTGACCGAGATTTTTCCCGTGTAGCTCCCAGGCTATGGAACGCTCTTCCACAAAATATCAGAGGGATCTCTAGAGTCTGTGGACATTAAAAAAATGCGCCTTCAAACCTAGTTATACGCTTCCACTTACTAAATGTTTAGTTCATTTAGTAAATCATTTTTTAAATGCATTGATATCATATTTATGCTGAATGTCTGCTGCTGCTGCGTCCTGTACAGCTTTGAGTTCCTTGACGAAAAGCGCTATAAAAATGTAATTCTTATTCATTATTAAAAGTTGGCGCTAAGTTTTGTCGGGAAAAGGCTGGTGAATTTCACAAAACATGTTCATTGAATGCTTTTTAACGAGGTCCACATTCTTTATTTGAAAGTAATATATTACTGCAATTGGTAAAGCGAATAATGATGATGATGATAGCCACGGAGTGGCTGTGGCCACGCAATACAAACTATGGAGCATATGGCAAACCCATAGACATACATTAAATACAAGGCATAGCAGTGTGGCCATGTAACCCACACTACGGACCATACAGTAAATCACTGGAGTCTGCCCTTCATGAGCGGACAATTACGGTAATGACGAGCCAAAATAGTGCGACTGTGGCCTGCAACCCAAACTATGGATCTTAGAGTGAACCCACAGAATCTGAAGAGATCCATGGAGACACATACAGAGCAATAGAAACCCATAGATAAAGGAAAGACAAGCCACAATAGTGTGACCGTGGCCTGCAACCCAAACTATGGACCTTAAAGTGAACCCACAGCATCTGAAGAGATCCATGGAGACACATGAAGAGCAATAGAAACCCATAGATAAATTGAAGACAAGCCACAATAGTGCGACTGTGGACTGCAACCCAAACTATGGATCTTAGAGTGAACCCACAGAACCTGAAGAGATCCATGGAGACACATACAGAGCAATAGAACCCCATAGGTAAATGAAAGACAAGCCACAATAGTTCGACTGTGGCCTGAAACCCAAACTATGCACCAATGCAGTCTGCGCTCCATCAACGGGGGGGGGGGGGGGGAGAGGTTTAGTACCGTACAGTAATTTACTTTTATCAGTAGCAATATAACAATCAGCTATAAATAACGAAACCGATAGATGTTGATGTTACAATGTCACAATCATCACGTTGATGCTGTGTTCTTGTTCTCTGCTGATGCTCCAAGGATCTCCTTTGCAAATATCCGGATCACTGGCAAAATGTGATTCCGTGTAAACAAAAAAACTATGATTGATTTAATGATAAAACTACTTCGGGACTTAAACTACTGCCGTACTGTTAGACCTATATCACTGTATGACTAAAAATACTGTCTAGATCTTACTCACACTTGTACCTAACTTTTTTTTTTATGGTGGCTCATATATTTTGTAGTTTGGTTTTATTCACACGTGTTTCGTTTACGGCCACTTTAGACCTCGTTTGTTAGAATGAGTGCAGCGGGGTTCTTGACGAAAGGTGCCTGCTGTACTTTTAATGTACAATAGTTTATGTGTTTTAAGGCTGCCGCTGTGCTCACCCTAAACCACGGATCGTTCTCGTAAAATAGCAGGAGCACCGATTAGCACGGTTGACTACGTACGGTGCGAAAGATGTTTAACATACATGCATACTCCCCATAGACTAACACTGCCCATAGACTAACACTGCCCATAGACTCAACACTACCCATAGACTCAACACTATCCATAGTCTCAACACTGCCCATAGACTCAACACTACCCATAGACTCAACACTACCCATAGACTCAACATAGCTGGATGCATCTAACACGTAGCCTTTCGCGACCAATATTGTTCATAATCAACGATTTTTGGGTTTAGATCGCGTTATTTATAAATGTGTCGTAACCCTCCACCACCCGACACGGCCAATCAGTAAAAAAAGTGTCACGTTGACAAAAGACAAATAGTTCACTGCTTTAGCCCACCGGTGTGTTGAAGCGTGAAACCACAACATTTACAATTTGAGTACGACGTTTCGCTGGTAATTGCTGGATGCAACTACTGTGCCTTGTCTTTAATGGTATCGATAAGTTTCTATTGGTCTTCATGTGTCTCCATGGATCTTTTCAGATTCTATGGGTTCACTCTAAGGTCTATAGTTTGGCTTGCATGGCCACATTCGCACAACTGTGGCTTGTCCTTGATTCCCCGCTCATGCGCGCATCTGCCTATTGATGGTCTGATGCGGGTTAATAGGGGAGGGTGAAAGGGATTTACAGGATGGCCCAACAAAAGTTGCGGCGTTATTGGGTGAAGTCTTCCTACGTGTTGTGTGCGGCTGAATAAAATAACTAAGACTGTTTACTCACGTGTGCTGGACTCCTCTCTGCACGTCTTCACAACAGTAACATCCAAGCATTAGAATAAGCACGATTGAAAACTATATACAGTACATAAAAAAATGTGTTACGGGGGGAGAGAGAGCTTGCGAGAAAACCACGTGGAATCGATCGCGTCGAATCATCGTCAACGTTGGAATCGTTCGGACGGAATCGATTCGGCTGCCAGTGACGTCAGCCGGTCACTCAGCAGCAGCGATGGCCGCAACCACCGGCGTCGCTTTGCTCCGCACCATGCGCCAGGTCATGAGCGCGATGTGCGAGAGTCCGGGATTTGACAACGTGCTCAGAAAGGTGCGACCTCGCTCCCCTTCTCCCTCTCGCTCTCCCCGACAGTGCCACGGCGTTTCCGCTTCTTTAACTTCCGACCCCCCACCCCCGTCCCGTTGCCGTCCTCCGCCGGCCAAGGGTTGCCTCGCTCCCGCCCGAGCCGCTATCCGAGGGCCCCACCTGAGGCCTTATACCGGCTCGCGTGCTCAAGTGAACCTGGCTTGAACGGCAAACGCCACCGATAAGAAACATAAACAATAAGCAAATATACGACAATTAAACAACAGCTAAATAATATTGGTTCTGTAGACTTTCCATAGCAATGTGGAATGACCACCACTTGAATGAAGGAGCGCAGTGGAGATGTAGGCCGTGGCATTGCTCGTATAAGTGTACACGCGTGTGAGGGTTGACGCGTGTGAGGGTTGACGCGTGTGAGGGTTGACGCGTGTGAGGGTTAACGTGTGTGAGGGTTAACGTGAGTGAGTGAACACGCGTGTGACTTTGCGTGGGGCCTGGGAGGTCATGGCAGGAGTCGGCGTGGCTAACGTCCCTGTGTGTGAAGGACTCGACCTCGAACTGGGGGCGCTGTAGTGTCCGCGTGCAGTTTGATGTGTGCCTGTGTGTTCGCCCTATAACTATTGTGTGTGAGGTGGTGTGTGTGAGAGATGCATGCAGTGCAATGTGTTTGAGCTGTGTGTGTGTGGAATATGACTTGAGAGGTGAATGTGTGAGGTGTGTGCAGTGTACATGTGTGAGATGTGTATTGTGTAGTGTAACCGTGAGGCGTGTAAAGACGCATGTGCTATGTAATGTGTGTGCATTGCTGAGATGTGGACTCGAGTCATGTGACTTGGACTCGAGTCAGACTCGAGTCATGAATTTGATGACTTGCGACTCGACTTGGACTTGCATAACAATGACTTTGTCCCACCTCTGAGATGTGGACTCGAGTCATGTGACTTGGACTCGAGTCAGACTCGAGTCATGAATTTGATGACTTGCGACTCGACTTGGACTTGCATAACAATGACTTTGTCCCACCTCTGGTGCATTGTAAATGCATGTATGGGGTGTGAGTGTGTGTAATCGTGTATGCGTGCAATTCAGTGTGTACGGTGTGTGTAATTATGTATGTATGTATGCATGTGTGCAAATGTGCATGTATGTAATGTTGAGCTATGTGTGTGATTAGCTGTGTGTTGAGGTGTGTATGTGTTCGTGTAATTGCGTTGGTGTGTATGTTACTGTAATTGTGCATGTCTGTGTATGCATTGCAATTGTGCGGTGATTGTGCTTATATGGTGCAGAATAGGACATTTGCATACACAGACGAACACAAACCACGCACACACAACCTTCACGTAAAGACACACAAACAATTACAAAAGCCTGTGTAGGCTATATGCGATGTCGCTGGCTTGTTATTGTATGTACTGTATCATCGTGTTTAGGAAAAAGCGATTTGTATGGCTTATAGCGACCTGCAGTGGCGATGAGGTGAACTGCAAACAAATCAGCTGAGATTAACTGATTTGGTGATACGGCGTTGGAAGTGGTACACAAACGCAACAAAAAAAAACTAAATATCTTTATAGCACATACACGATAAAGAAGGGTCATTGCCCGAAAGATCAGCTGTTATATATTTTTTTCTTTTAATCTGTTGATGAATTAGAGTTTTGTTGTTGTTGCTAAAATGAATATATTAGAAAGGAATGTGGTTCGTTCAGAGCAGTGGCTCCAAACCTTTCAGCAACTCTCAAACATGTTTCGCGGACCAGCATTCATTACCGAATGCGGTGTTTTGTTAAAAAAAATAATCATACCTACAACAGTTCTGTTGATGACTTCCCACGGCCTTGTGGGCCACCAGTCATCCGAGGACTACAATCTGCCACCATCCTGGGCAAATACCCTACATTACCTAACCTAAAGCCATCAGTGACCAACCACCAAAGCTCATCCCCGTCTTCTCCCCGCTTCCTTCATAGGCCAGCACCTGGGCCCCTGTGCGCTCCTGGGCCTGGCACAGTTGCACCACCTGCACACCCGGTAGCTCTGCCACTGTATATGGTGGCTTGTTATGTTTGTTTTGTGTGCACACCTGCAGGTGGAGGTGGTGTCGGCAGAGCCAGGCCACGTGGTTTGCGAGATGCCCGTGTGCGAGGAGCACACGAACCGCGGCGGTACGCTGCACGGCGGTCTCACCGCCACTCTCGTCGACGTGGTCTCCACCACCGCACTGCTCTCCACCGAGCGCGCTGCGCCCGGCGTTAGCGTCGACATGAATATCACGTACGGACGGATCGCACGGACTTGCACACTGAACATCACCTGCAAACATGGAAACTGACTCACAGAGTGAGCATTACGTATGGACAGAGGTTTCTGACTCACACAGTGAGCCTTTACATATGAATGTGGGGAATTCACTTGAATATCATATATGATCATGGGACATTCGACCAGTGGACATCACAGCTCAACCAGTGATGCAAACGTTAACATCACACATTGATGCATCAACGTTGGAACTGACTTGAACAATACCTACGGAAGGTGGACAACGCATTCACTATCACGTATGAATGTGGGTCACTAAATTGATCATTGACATCAGTATCACCTGTAAAAATGTATCACTGATCTTAACATTACATATGAATCTGAAACAATGACTTGAGTATTATGTATGAACATGAAACGTGAGGATGAGCGTGGCATAAAAAGTAACCGTTTTTGTGCATCGTGAAACTGATGCACGTGCGTGCCCACAGGTACATGAGCGCGGCACGCGTGGGCGAGGAGTTGGTGATCGCCGCTCACGTCTTACGCCAGGGCCGAACACTCGCCTTCGCCACCGTCGACATCACCAACAAAGCTACCGGCCGCCTTGTGGCTCAGGGCCGGCACACCAAGCACCTGGGCAGCAGCTAGCCCTGATCTCGACCTTAACCCTAACCATAACATTCATCCTGCCCTGGCATTAACCCTACTCTGGCCTTAGCCCTGACACTACTTTGCCCTGACCTTACCTTTAACAACATCTGAACACATACATAGTACTGATCCACCCCTCGTCGAATCCAGAACAGATGGGCTGAACGAACCAACATCAAAGTCGTCCATGTTATACCCTGTGCCTTCTAGCATAAATGAGTCGGTTCATGAAACAATGCATCATCCATTTGCTATCGTAAGACGATAGGACATGTGGTGTCTGCACGTGGATCAACTCTAATTTTTAGCACAGCCACTCAATCGCACAATTATTGTACTGTATATATAACCACGTGTGTTTGTCCATATGTTGGCTCTGAATGAGTTTTGCTTTGACTCGGCAAGCAATGAGTGAACCTCCTCTGCAATTTGATGAATCGTCAATCTGTGTTACGAATTAGTTTTGTCTCATTTGTGCTGTCTTGTTTGTGCTGTTTGTCTCGTGATACATTTTGTTGCACCTCCAGTTAGCACGCTTGGCTATGTACGATGTGAAAGAAGTTCAACATAATACGTCTGTTTTGTTCTGTTAGCCTCAAGGTAATATTTACATTTAATTGACATGATCCATACATATTGGATTTCTCTCCACTAATTTTCCCCTCGTGCTGCGAGCCATGTTCTGAATATTGTCACCATATTCAGCAGCAGTACTCAAGCACTGAAAACTGCAGCAGAGCTCTGAAAAAAGCCTCGTGGGAGTTTAGTAACAAATCTTGATTTGAAGCTTTCGTGACTGCAGGAATCTATACTCTCTTTGGTTCTTTCAGTAAAGTCACGTAGATAGAAAAAAAAACTAAATAACAAAATTAGCATCCAAAATATGTTGATACGACCCGAGATACCGCACTTTGAATACTCATCACACTAAAGATATTCGGCACGGTTGCGCACACCTGGAATCCAACACTTTGAAGGCAAGGGTTGGTGGATCACGCAGATTTGTAACACTTGCAAACACACTGGACCGCGAGATTAATTTGTGATTATTTGTGGTGCTTCGAGTGTTATCCCCTCGTGTGTGTGAGTTTCCTCCGAGTACTGTACTCTGGTTCGTTCCCTGCCACTCAAATGGAGTTGGCCAAACATCCCAAATGCAGGACCCTCCTGTTGGATGTCTTGAGACTGCATGAGGCTTTCCTGGATTAAGGGCATTATATTTCCACCCATGCAGACCACGTCTGACCCCTCTAGTGTCACAACTAACCCACAGCAATGCACACTGTTTTGTTCATACTCGTAGCCAGCCTATCGATATACATCCGGAAATGTTTATTACATTACTTGAAACATGGTAATGACGTCGGTTTAATAGGGTCTGATGGGAGTGTGAGGAGGAGCACGTGGAATACTCGGGGGACTGAAACGGGGAATAATATATACTATATACAGTACTTTATAATAAAATATGTAAATGCATACCATGTGTATTGTGGGTTTGTAAACGCTCCTGTGGACACATACATTGATTGGTGATGCTGCTATCATTTGCAGCGTTGTACTAGCACCATAAAACAACACAATCGCCAACAGCTTTAAAAGAAAAATATCTGCGACGTTTCGGGCAACGGCCCTTCTTGATAGCATAGAACAACCCCAACCGTCTTCTCTTATTGTTTCCCTTTACAAACAAAAAAAATGTCAAGAATGACTTTCTACTCAAATAAACATTGAGACGGTGCACGTCTTGTTTACAGCCCTAAGTCAGTGGTGGTAAATTCCACATTCATTTGGCGGGGGCGAGTCTATCCAGGAACAACTACTTTCCTTTAGCGGCAGTGCCATTGACGAATGCGACGAGTTCTTATTTGTGCTCGTGAACCACCGCCAACGCAGTATCACAGTTACTGCTGTTCTATGAAGAGGGCCCATTGCCCGAAAAGTCGTCTATTACTACTGCATACCTGTCAACCCCTTATCAGTGCCAACCTTATTACAGACCAATGCAGACCTTATTGGTCACCACGTGCCCTTATAAATCTCAACGTTAATTCTACAAAGACCCATCACAAGTGAGAAACACAACATACTTTTTTTGCTGTTGCCCGTATTAAAACGGCTGTACACCGTGTGGACCTGACAACTCAATTTCCCTGTACACAGAATACTGGTAAACCCTATGGATTGACACCTCTGCCACTGTGTGTATAGATTCCTCGGTGTAAAGGTCACGCAGGGGTTATCATCGAGGAATGCGTGTCCCAAACACCGGTGACGTCATCGGAGGGGGGTGGGAGCAGTGATGAGGACGCGTGTGATTGGTCCATTTGAGGTCACGTGGACCTAGAGGCCTATATAAGGCAATGTGCGGGTTACATTTTCGCGGGAACATTAGTAACGCGGTTCGAGTGGCGGGTTTTCACTATCGGAGAGTTCCACGCGTGGTTTTGTTAATCTCCTCACGTCTTGGGCTTCTCGTCTTCTCATACGCGGGTAAGTAAGCAGCACTAACGAGAACGCGGCTTTGATTCGCGTTGTTAAATGTTCCGCAAAGCGCGGCGGGTTTACGCTCCGAGGCCTGGTGGGTTTGGGCCTATCCCCAAGGTGGCACTGCCTCAGAAGCGATTAAATATTTAAAACCGCTTTAAGATTAATTAAAAAAATATGTATGTGTGTATTCTGAGCACCGCCTAGTACAGAGCAGCCGCCAATTAAACTGCATTGAATGTAAATACTCGTTTCGTTGAGAGCGCGTGTAGTTTTGGAGGGAGAATTCATCTTCCGAGCTCGCTTTGTTTTTCCGTAACGAGCGTCGTGGCGAATATTTTGTAAGTAAACAAACGCAGACGATGCTGTTATTGTAACCATTCTCCACATCGAAGCTAATGCGTGCGTTTCGTAATTTTACGACGAACTGGGATGCGTGTCTAACCTAGTGTGGGCCCTTGCCTATACATCTGGCATTCGATTTCGGTCCAAGCCTGACTGCTGGTGAGCCGCTGAATGTCGAAACCTTTGTGTGGACGGCTCGTGTATTAGGGAGACGTATCGTCCTTAATGAAACTGAGGACATGATAAGTGGGTAAAACCCCTCTCTAAGCAACTGGCCTTCGGTTTACTTTAACGGCACGGAACCTAAGACCGTTGCTAGCCTGTGTGTTCATGAGGCTGGCTAGCCTTAAAGTTGAATCCCTTCTAAATATAAAACAATATTTTTATTATTTCCCTTCTACTTGACTTTACCGAAAGAACCAAGAATATGATAGAAACAGCCCATGGAAACCCTCATCCAGCCATGGATTCATAATGGCCGATTGCCATCAGACAAGATTATATACACGATTTGAAGCTTTCGTGATTGCAAGTCGGTAAAGTCACGTAGGTTAAAATAAAACAAACAAATTAAATCACGACGTTTCGGACGCAACACAAGAAGACGGAAGCTTGTGTTGCCTCCGAAACGTCGTGGTTTAATTTATTTGTTTTCTTTTAACCTACATGACTTTACCGAAAAACCAAAGAGTGTGAACCTGATCCGGCCCAATCTGTTTCAAAGACAACGCAAATTATCCAACGCGTGTTTGCATGTTCACCACAAGTACGTGTGGTTAATGCAGACTTGATTCCTTGCAAAAGGTTTCTATTTGCTGTTTGAACATCTTAACACGTGTTTTTATTGCCATCCGGTTGCTTGTGTGTTTTGTCTTCAGTCTGTGTGTAGGGAAACCGCTGTGTTAACGCCTGTGCTGAGAGGCGGTGAGGCTGAAGAGAAGAAGGCTGCGGGAAGAAGGAAAGAGACCGCAAAGATGAACACCGGGCGCAGCAGGGTCAATGCCGAGCTGGAGAACAGCACCGTGGGTGTGGTTAAGGCGAGTCATGCACAAGCGCCGTCGCGTCTTACCTATACACATCCTGGCAGTTCATCAGTGGTTGGTTAAGGCAAGCTTCATGATGCTGATGAAAGATTGAATGTCAAAACCGGACCGGAGTGCTTGTGTTGAACCAATGCTGCTAAAAATTGCACTCCTGGAAGGCTGTGACTTCTGGAGATTTTTTTTTTTCGATTTAAACTTTTCGTGACTGCAGGGATTCATCTCCTTGGTTCTTTCGGTAAAGTCACGTAAAAGTATATATTTTCAAACACTTTCTGGTTGTAAACGTGCAGTCATGCAATTACAATTACCTGCTCTCGACACTGCTTGTGGAGCAACCGCCACTGCATGGGACTCGAGAGAAGCCTCCCTTTAGAGTATTTTGCCTGGTCTTCTATGCTGCCTAGACGTCTTTTGAAGAGATGAGAGTACCCACACAACCCCCCACCACACACTACCTGTCAATTAACTAACTGATGCCCATTTATACAACTGGGTGGACAGGCGATGCAGCTGAGCACTGGGAGTGATCGAACCGCAAAGCATCCATGCTTAACATGGTCCACAATAACTTGTACTTGAAAAGGAAATGTATATAATAGGTGACGTTTTGGCCAATTTGTGCCTCTTAGCAGTACAGAGGCCAGAGAGTAATGACTACCTCGCTAGCCTCTGAGTTTTTATGGATTGTAAATTCAGTGTGCACCATTATACCATGGCTGCAACTTGTAGTTTCTTAGAGCGAATTAAAACTTGCACAACTTTGCTGCTCTTGTGAAATGTTTAGCAACATACCATTGTATCAAACATGCAGCTTTGTGTCACCAGCAAAGTTGTACATTACCCAGATATTGGAATAACGTCCCATGTGTTTTTAATGGTTAATTGTGGGCAGTGTAGCAAAAAACAATGCTGTACTACATTTCTATGCTACTATGGCAATGCATCCCACCTTCAACCCAGATGTATCAACATGTGTCGCTTTGTTAAATGACTTGCACCGAGTAAAGGCACTCCTCTAGCAGTGGATTGACAAACGGTTTGACATGTACAGTCCTAGGTATGCAATGATTAACCCAGTGGTTCCATGTATCATTTAAATTTTGAGTAAATTTAATTCCATAATCGGTAGTTTTGTTTTTGTATAATCTTGTTTGTGTTCTTGTTTGTCTTTTTGCAGATTTGCGCACCATATTTGCCCAAATTGATTTGCATAATCCATAATACTTTAACTGGGCAGCATGATAACGAATGCATAATCACTTTGCTGGTTATTGAAGTAGAGGCTGGGAGTTCATGAATGAAGCCAGATCTCCTTTGCATAGTCCTTACTCCCTGCTTAGATACCCAGTCCACGTAGCTTGCCTGCCTCGAGCCCGGGGGGGTACCAGGCAGGGAAGTACACCTGCCCAACTTGTGGTTATGGTTCTAGTCTGTGTACTTTTCACAAACTTGACTAACTTAACATAAATATACGATAAAATTATATATTTACATTTCATCTCCTCGTGTTAATGACGATTGTAACAGATATTATTAAAATTTGGCACTGAATTAGTCTGTTTATGACTCGAGGAATACAAGAATAAATGTTATAACTTTTGCTTCCAAAAGTTACTGCAGGTGGTCGGTTAAGGTAGGCTCCATCTAAATGTTTAAGCTACTAATTTTCATACTAAACACGATCCCCTTTGTCTTGAACAAAATAATTTGCTACATGCTAAAAACGACTCCAAAGTCGATTAGAGTCCTCTCCTGATTAGTTTTTAAAAACGATGGAATTAGTTTGCAGTTCGGAAAGTGTTTTTTAAAGGCTAAGGTTAGGCGACCCAGCGACCTCTCCTGCTCGTTTGAGTGCAATAGCCAGCCATAGGAGGTAATGCCCCTGTGAAGTGTTTGTTTTTGTATAGGGGGTGCTTGTGGGGGCACTGATGTGATCCAGACAGGTTCCTGTGTTAAGGGTGGTTTGTGACTTTTTTATGCTTTATTTTTTATTTCGGTGTTAACTTTCCCATGCCTCCGCCTCCCTCCTATCGCCTTGGTTTGGTACTCATTCTGGTTGTCTACGCACCAAAAAAATCCTATTGCTCAAGACGGGTCCATTTGGTGAACCTTGTTATAAATGAAACAAGCGCTTGGATATTTTGGATTTTTAATAAGAGTGCAATCGGCCTGTCATTGGGTAATTCCATAAGAGGCTCTTGAAAAGCTTCTCTAATTCGATGGTCTCTTACCATGGGTAATTTGTAAAAAAATTGTGTAAGTTGTCCTGAGCATTTCAGCAATAGAAACTATTGCCAACAAACTTAAGAAAAACCCATTTTATTTGTTGTGGTTTAATACTTTCCCACCTTTGTTTTACATCAATTATGATTTGCAGTCGGTGACAATTTGATATGAATAATATTTAGTCAATATATTTACTTTTTTTAATGTATGAGCCTCCAGGTGATTGGGGTAATGTGAAACCCGTTAAATACAACACGTACATCGGGAAGCCTCATTTATGACACGATATAATGTGATCTGAGAGAGTCGAATATTAATTCTAGTGTATTCTAAGTATGTATTACTTGTACATGAGGGCTTGGACGTGAATTGATGCATTATCATATACACCGCTCGTGTGCAGGTTTTTGTGCATTCATTGGTGACTGGCTTCAGACTATCGAACAATTAACCCATAAGAACCCAGTTTGCCATAACTCTTGCCATGTATACCTATGCTGTTGTGTCTTTGCCAGTCTTAAAATGTTCAGATGTGCTTCCATAGCACTGAACTGCCATTGCTGGTGTACTTATAGGCATTTATTGATGTTAACTCTAAAACCTTTCTCATGAACAAAGTTTTAACCGCCTTATCCAATAGCCTAGAATAGCGGCCTATATAGGGGCTATTTGTTTATTGGGCTGTCTTGAATCTGACACATGTGGCTGCCCAGATTTCATACCTAGGGTCTTGGCAGTGGCAGCTTGGGGTTCAAACACTGCCATTGTGAGCAACCTCCCTCCTCTTTGAATGTGTACGTAAAATCACTTGTGTGTCACCCTGATCGTGGGAACCCAGAGAATCCCTCCAAGGTCGCTCCATCTGGCTGTTTGCTCAGCAGTAAGTAGAGCGTGGTGGTGCATGCCTTTAATCCAGCGCTTGAGAGGCAAGAGTTGGTGGATTGCATGGAGATTTGTTAAATGTCCAAACCTGCTGAGCTGCGAGATAGCTCTGAGAGGATGGTACAGCAAATGGTTTCATTAATAAGTATGTCTGTACAGACGTTTGTGTTATCCTGTATGCATGGTGGGTTTTCTCAAGCTCTGATTTCTGCCCACCTGAAAAACGCTGTAAATTCCTCTTGTACTTTGACGTTATTGCATCTGCCTTTAAAAGCCATCCCTTCCTGGTCTATTTTAAGAGGAAATTGGCTTCACTGCTGAGACAAGATGAATCTTATTAATCAGAATTGCACGTTATGCCTCTTCTAATGATGTTTATCACTTAACCT
Organism: Lampetra fluviatilis; assembly: GCF_964198595.1. Classification (NCBI taxonomy): domain Eukaryota; kingdom Metazoa; phylum Chordata; class Hyperoartia; order Petromyzontiformes; family Petromyzontidae; genus Lampetra; species Lampetra fluviatilis. The sequence goes on along the minus strand of NC_136276.1, from coordinate 29,577,890 downwards.
TACGTATCATTTTTTTATTACTACTTTCCCCTGATATTGATATGACTTTTTTTACTCTTTCTATTCTAATTAGTTTGATCTTGTTTTCTTTTGTGTTATCTCCAAATGTTATCTTGTTTGTGCAATCAACATTTTGTGCGTTGAATTATTTATTAGGCACTATCTGAGCAGTACAGTTCTCAGAACAACATTTGTCTTGTGACATTCAAACCAATTTAACAATGCTAATAGTAATGTTAAGTGCAATTTTTTTGCGTGCTGTTATTGGTGACAACCAGGTTTGGTCATGGGCAGTCAATCTGGATTTGAACCTAGGATCTTAATGAGTTGTGCAACCTTGTACTTTATTGTTTTGATCAATCCTGTATTGTTGCGCTCTAGATTTTTTGAAAAGCACTCTTGTCTGCTTTTAATTATAGGGTATTTATTCTTGGAATTGGCCAATATTCACAATTTGGGGCCATCCAAATAAAATCTTGTCTAGGTGAAGCTTTCCTGAAAGACTTAAATTAGAATAGTTATACGCTGAGTACTGCTGCCTGCAAGGGTGCCACGGTGACAAGATGTTAACTACCTCGCCTGGTATACACGAGGTTGTGGGTTTGATCCTGACCCTGACGTCTGTGCATTTGGAGCTTGCATGTTCTCCTGGTGGTCACGTAGATTTTTGTCCGGGTATTTGGCTGCTATAGATTTCTCTATATGATAAACCACTTTGTTGAGCTATCATTTGTGGCCAAGTCGCTTCTGAAAAAGAGCGATGTAGCTTAGTGGGCCTTAGCTGGTGAAATAAAAATGTGTTTAGTGTGAGCGCCCCTCTGGATCTCCGCTGTACCACTCCACGCTGCACCGTGTTTGCTTAGAGATAAATGCTGAGAACGGCGCAAGTGGCACATTCCCACGCGGTTCACCCAAGACGCGCGTAAGAGCCGTGTGTGCTTTGCGTTGCAGCTTTGTCCACCCACTTCCCCCTCCCCGCAGAAAAATTCGGCCCATCGTTATTTACCGTGAATGAATTTCTTTGTTTGGCGTAAAGTGGGCGCTCACCTTGACATGATGTCGTGTTTGGTTTCTCAGGCTTAGATTCTCCTGTCGTGCCAATCCATGTTTATACACTCCAAGTACATGGATGTCTTTTTATTTAACCGGGTGATGGCCGACTGAGATGCACATATCTCTTCAGGTAGTTGGAAAGGGGAAGGTCTCTCACCCTATTCACACGAGGACTGGTGTAGTGTTTCTTTCAGTTCACTGCCCGAAGTCTGCAACATAATCATTACGTTGCCATATATAGCAGGTGTTGCCAAAAAGATTTCCAAAATTCTAAACAAACACAAGATCCAAATCCGATACAGTACACAACATCCGTGATCTGATCCCATCCGTAAAGGATGTCATTCCTGACTTGCAGTACCCTGGTGTCTACAAACTGAGTTGCACTTGTGAGGATTGTTATATCGGGGAAACGAAACGACATTTCTGATCGCATTCACGAGCACAAGTCTGATTTGGAACATGGCAGGACGAATTCTTCGGCCGTGGCTGACCACTGTAATAATACTGCCGGTTCTCATGACATTGTGTTCTCCGATACCAAGGTGCGCTACAAGCCGCCTGGTTACTACCAAGGATTTGTCCATGAAGCCATCCAGATGTACAAACATAGACATAACTTCAACCGAGATTATGGATTCAAATTGAGCAATCATTGGAAGGATGTAATTAACCAAGTTAAACTTTAGCTGCCGTGCAGTTTACTGCTAGACAGCCAGTTTAGATAAAATTTGCATAAACATATCCATATTCCCAGTCTTACCCTCAGCTTCACACACTACCATTGCCACACGCTGTTTTTTGGTCTTTTTTTAGCTTGTGCATCTCTAATTTACCCCATTGGCAGCATAACAAAAGGCTACGTAATCCTAGCTTACTTGTCTACTTCCACCATCTGCATCATAAAGCTTCAGCGACTATATAATTCCTCGTCACCGCTATCTCTGAGACATACCTAAAGCGGTTGTGCTTTCGCTATGTTGTCCCCACCTGAAGAAGGACGCTTGTGTTTTGCCCGAAACGTCGTGATTTAATTTGGTTTTCATTTATTTAAATTTTTTACCTATGTGACTTTACCGAAAAAACCAAAGAGTATGAATCCTTGCAGTCACGAAAACTTCAAATCTAGAAGTGGTTGGGCTGTTCATAGGTTGACTACCATTGACTTCCTACAAAGGGGAGCCCAGTGAGTAATATCAAAATTACATGAATATTGGTGAAGGTGGGGGGAAATAAAACGCCTTTATCATCAGGCATCATACATTCCCATTGGATGCAAGCCGTCTCCATCTTCACACAAGCTGATTTCTTCACACATCTCATCGTTGCTCACCCATTGGGGCACATTCCTGTCCTAGGCTGCAACTGTATTTCTAAACCACCGGCCCTCGTACCTTCTAGCTACGTGTTTTTGCCCATGTCCCCTTTTTTAACAGTTGATATGATACATTTTAACCTGCCTGTGCTCTCTGATCTAAGCGTTGCCTTTTTATATATACCGGTGAAATTGCATTGCTTCCTGCTTTGCGATTGTTTGTTAGAATTCATGCTTCTGGTCTGTAAAACGCTGATATGCAATGATTAATGGTTAAACATTCTTTTGTTGACACATTGGTATATTGCTTTCAGTATCTATTCGAATTGAATAAAAGCACTTCTGCTCTCGGCAGCCTTTATAAATTTATTTTATTTTATCCCGATCTGCCTTAAGTAGCTGCCCTTGGTAAATATACTCTGCTGTCTTTTATGAGTTATTACCCACTTGGCATTTTTTTTCAAACTTGTTGTACTTGACCTTCGTTTTGCTCTTATTCTGAGCTCAACAGCCTCTTTTTTAAATGCTAATATTTTCATGTAATTCGATCTGATTGGACATTGTATATAATGGCTATCGCCAAATACGAGATGTTTAATTTTTCTTCGCGTTACACTTGTAAATAAAATTTAAGTACCAAACTACACGTTTCAAAAATAGTTGGACACGGCGACTTGCTTTTGCGAAAGCCATTCACGGGTCATTGGCCTTACTATTCTAATGCTGCCAAGTGTAGGACTCTCCTGAAATCAGAGTTAAGACCATATTAATGATGCAAAAATAAAAACAACATTCTTGGGTAATCTGTTTTTGTAATACTTCCAACATCTAAACATGTTCTGTCCTTGACGGCTAAAGTCTATTTTTGGCGTGTGTGACCCTAAAGTGGAGTTTGTACCATCAGCCGGGGTGGGCAATGGTTGTAACGCACAGCACTCTGTGTGGAAAGTAGACTTCAAATACTACCAGAGGTCACTTAAACTTCATCCTTCAACAGTCCATGAAATAAGGATGTCTGGGATATCAATCAGGTTGTCCTATGCAGACATTTCCCCCCACCATCAGAATACAGAATTTCCACGACTGGTTCTGAGCTGCAAAGAGGAGATGAGCGGCAACTCTTTGGGCACTTTGACTTAACTTTCTCAACAGTACCCATTACTTGCCGCAATAAATATACAGTCGTTTCGAATGGAAGCGAAATAACATCTGGCTTTGTGCTTGATGCCGACGTGGGGGTGTTAACTTGTGTGACAAGGGAGCCTTGTTTGTAAATGACACATTGACAATTTAATTGCTGCTTTAAAGTTTTCAGGTAAACGTTGCTGTGCACCAAGGTAGAAATAATTTGGGAAAAAGCATGACTGGGAAGCGATCTTTAGGCAGAAGTTCTTCAAAGTAGTCTTTGGTAAGAGTTCTTGTCGCAGATTCCTGAAGTTTAGTGCGAGCGACCTAATAAAAGGCAGCTTGCAAGTAAGAGTTTGAGAAGCGCTTCAAGAAATTGAGCATTTTCAGAAGCATACCTGGGAAAGTAAGCTTTCTAAATTGCAGCCCTTTTGGCAATCTACTATTGTATGAAGGCCTTACCATACCGTGTTGATTGATTATAGGTATATTTTGGTCGTACTTAATGCATTACCATGAGGGATCGCAATAGCTTGTGAAGGTCTTCGTTCATCAGTGCTTTGAAGCCCTTTGATTCCAGACATGAGCTTTAATGATAAATGCTTCATCAAAGTGCTTACGTAGGCTATCGGTGAAAGCTATAGATAATCTAGCTGTGTGAGCTCGGGGAAGGTGCCGAGCACCTGCTGTGTGGTTAGCAGGCCCATGTACAGCTTGCCCAGTGGTTGTAAATCTCTGCTGGTCTCGTAACGCTGTCGAGGTGGTGGCCTGAGCCCCACGAAGTGGTGCGGAGGTGTCTCCGTTCACCCGTGCAAATCCCCATCGTACTTCCTGTGCGGTCGGTTAATGATTGCTGCGCCCCTATCGCCTTACTAATTGGTGTCGTAATATTTAACTGTTCTCTTCACTCTGAGCCTGTGGTTTTTGTTTTTATTTCTTTATTTTTCACACAATGACTGTTTTGTCGAAGCTGCCATTGATTTTTTTTATTCATCAATGTTCTCTGTTTGGCGGGTAGGCTGGCGGGCAGCCGAGCGAGATAGAATCGCACTCCTGTCTCCTCCAACCGCAGCTGTTAATATTGCACTGACTGTGCACTTTGTCACATTTGTTCACCGAGAGCTGACTTGCCAAGCCTGCCAAAGCTCCATTTCGCGAAGGAACGTTTAAGATTGTTTGCTCCGCCTTTTGTCCCGGGTGACTTTAGCTCAACGGGCACCGAGAGGTTGCGTTACCTTAATCCGGCATCATTCAGCCTTTGGGCTATGAGTGTGCATCGCACACCGCTCTCTACACGGCGATTTTGGGAGCGGAGGCAGCGTTTTTAAGATCGATGTAAGTGCGCTTGAATGATTGTGCCTCCTAACACATCCCCTCGTATAGATTTCTGAGTCGGTTTTTGTGCGAAGGTGAAAGTGTCGGCAAAGGCAGTGCAGAGCAATGTCCTTGGAAATTTTGATGCAGTTGGAAATCAATTGGCTTTTAACTACATACATCTGCTGTGGATGAGATTGTCCAGCTTGTGTTTAAAGCTTTGTTGATGAAGCAACTTCGAATTGACTTGCATAAGACTTTGTTGCCGTGGGGCGGTTCTGGGCATGTTAACAAAATATCTTTCAGAGCGTTTGTGACGAACTTTAGTAACACTTGTTTATTTAAATCTCGTGTAACCACTGGTCACTGCTGTGGGGCTTCTTCTGCAAACCGGGCTGTTTTGTGTTGCAATCTACTATGAGAACGAACATCCAAAGCAAGTCCCAAGGGACAGGGAAAGCATTAACTAGCAGTGAGGCGAGGCATTGTTGGATAAATGTGTTCATTAATGTAAGGACATAGCTATGTAGTGGTGGTCACTGATAACCCGTAGGTGAATAGCCTATAATCCCCACTCAAGGATTTGTGATACCAGCAGGGTGATGCCAGAAGATATTGATACCAGAACTGTTGTCAATGTGTGTTCAGTGCTCTACTCTGATTATGATATTGTGGAATAATATAAATTGTATCCCTATTGGGCTGTCCCGCTAGACTGAGCTATTATGTCTGCAGAATCGGTTTGTGTTTTGATTTTGGTCCCTTTGTGTTTACAGTATCTATACTGATCCCTACATATTGCTTTTTATCAGAGTTTTACAATACAGCCAATGACTTGACGTTGCTGGTTATCAAGGTTCTGTGTGAAAACCATTGCCCTAATGTTTTGGCCTTGGCTTAATATTTTAAAACTTTTTTTACGAAGGCCCAGTGAGCTATATAGCGCTCTTTCAGAAGCGACCTGGCCACAAATAACCGCTCGATAAAGTAAATTATAATGTGGAAATTTATAGCAGCGTAATACTGTAAGCGCATGTTTCTAAAAATATGGAGGGAAAAACCGAGGACCCTGAGAAAAATACACGTGAGCACGGGGAGAACATGCAAACTCCAAATATACAGGCATCGTCAGGGTTGGGATCGAAACCATGACCTCCAGTATACCAGGTGAGGTAGTTACCATCTTGCCACTGTGGCACCCTTATAAGGGCAGGCATTTTTTCAGGATTTAGCATGCGGGGAAAGTTTGCAGATGCATGTGGTGATGACTTGGTGGTGTTAGTGGATAGGTCTTGCCCTAAAATGTAACCTCTCGGGGCATGAGTAGTGTGCCTGTTGTGGGAGCAGGAGTGAGTTTTGGATTTGAATAGACTGAGCCGTGAAATTTTACAGACAGGGTCTAGTAACTCTGGTAACTGATTGTTAAGGAGTCAAATTTGTGTTTTGCGATGCGTAAAGTACGTCTGCACATTGCCCCCTATTATTCACTTGCTGTGGAAAGTGGCACATTAACTTGAATGTTGTTTAAAGATTATCCATCCTGTGATTGTATCGAAAGGGATGTGTAGTACTCTCCACCATCTAATATTTTTGAACTGATATTTGCTTGGTGTCTGTTTCATCCTTGTGGTGTTTATGCTATAATGTTGTAGTGTCCTGTAATGTTCTTGAAGCGCGTGTGCATGGCTGTTAACGTTTGCCTGTTTTGGCCTCACGAGTACCTAGTGCAGTGTGTAAAGGCATCCGCATTGGGGAGACAAAGGTAATGTGGTGATTAACAGGTTCAACAAAATGTTACTCTTATGGTGAATAACACGAAGTTGAGCAACAATCATACTTGCACTGTTTGTGCTTTTTGGCAAGGCACTTGGCAAATAACAGGTCCAAGTGAAGTGCTTGAATTGCTGTGGTTGTGTGTACACGTGCGGTGAATAACATGCAGCATTCATAATTGCGGTGTGGTGGTGTACGTGTGCAGAGCGGAGTTCCAATGGGCGACGGTCTGGCTCCAAGGCCCAGGCGGACGCTGCAGGAGATCCAGCCGTGTGTGCCCCCACAAGATGCCACGAGGCGTCTGATGCAGGTGTGGTCCGCGGCGCTGACTAACGCGTGCACGCAGCCATATGCTATATGAAGATGTCCCTGCGTCCCCCGCTCCTTATTAACTAAACTATAAACATTTTTTTATATTTCACCAGGTAAGGCCCAATGAGCTATTTAGCAGTTTTTCAGAAGTCGCCTAGCCATAAATTGTAGATCCAATGAAGTGGCTTGTCATGTGGTAATGTATAACAACGCGCGAACACTCTAAATGCATGTTTTTAAATGTGGAGGGAGAACCCGGAGGTCCCAGAGAAATCCACACTACTACGAGGATACTGCAAATTCCAAATATACAGGCGTCAGGGTCGGGATCGAACCCATGACTTGAATACCAGGCAAGTTGGTTAACATCTTGCCATCGTGTAGCGCCCCTTATTATGGTCCTGCTAAACCACAATCGCCTCGCTTCTCTGTGAGATAATCTCCTGTCTACACCTGCATTTATCATCCTGTTTAAGCGTATTACCTACTTTAGCTTCCATGCCATCGCCAGGCTTTTATTGGCCATCAATCCCTCATCACGATGTGTCTTGGCAAATCCCACTTTTCTGAAGTCAATGTGATACGATTTATGACTTCCCTTTTTTAAAGCAGCTTTTAAATTCGTAAATAATTTCCTTTAGTTAATTATCATTAGTGGTTATACTGACCCGTCAACAGCCTCCGACTTAATGCCCTTCTCCAATGCAATTCGACAAAACAAACACCACCCACACAAACGTGATTGCAGGTTTCAAGAAGCAAGAGGGAAGCTAATTAATAATATGCAAAGAGAGTAGCCCTTACAGATCAGGACGGAACATTAAAGCACGAAAGACTATTGTTGATACTGCTTGAGGAGATTGTATGCAGATGAGTGTAGCAAAAGATGAATTGCCCATAAAAGTGTAATTTTAAGGTGAAGGGGATCTTCTCTGTTACAACTGAAGTGGTAACTGCTGTCCTTGGCAGTATTAAAAGAGAGCTTCCAGAAGGGATGGAATAATAATTGAAATTGAAAGAAATGGGGAGCAGCTGTTGGATAAAAATTGGCAGAACTGTGCTAAATGTTTACACACAACATAAATTACTTGACCATGGAATGATGTCCTCATTCAATGCTTCATATTATAGGCTACCTCATAGCGCGCTGCACGTGGGTGTCTCGTACGTGATCTCCTGACACACCAACACCGTGATCTCTGGGGCAGTGCTCACTCAAGCTCCCTTATCCCTTCCCGCCCTCTCGCTGTGGTTGTAGGCGGCGACGGTAAAGGCGGCGCCAAATGGGAAGACGACGCAGAAACGACAGACGGGGCTCGCTGGCTGCAGCAGTCGAGATGCGTACGCCCTCATGGTTCAGGGTGAGCGTCTACACGTGTGAACAGCCACTGAAGCTCTCCTCTCTCAATCCCCTATCTGACAACGAAATAAAATTAAACAATATAAAAATGAATGTTCAGCATCTGTTGGGCTGCTCCTGCAGTGCACGAGTAATTGTTCACCGCTAATTTGAGGGAAGTCTTGAGTGTTCTTTACTGTTTGAGATCGTCAATTCAGTGATATGGGTTAGACCGATGGTTCAATAATTTCAGCGTAATTCAAGCAAATGCACCCTCTGAACTTCTGATGTTGATGCGAGGAGGCGCCTGCCATCGAATACTGGACCTCTGAGCACATGCAGGGATGTACTTCTGCAACATCGCAGACAAATATGTTGGTCCCTTTTTATTGTGTAGTATCTTGAATATAATAATCGGTATTTAAATTCGCAATCGTGGTCAAGCAGTAACCGTTGTAAATATTTGAGCAGAGGAGATGCATGTTCATTGGAGGGGGGGGGGGGTCACTAAAAAGCTGACGTGTGTGTGTGTGCGTTGCGTTGATCCCCTCAGAGGATCCGCCCCCGGAATACTGGCAACAGCTGGCGGAGCAGCGCAGACGGGCGTTGGCCCAGGCGCTGCAGGAGAACAAGCGGGTGAGCTGGCATAGAGGCTCCGTTGGTTAACCAGCTTGCATGGTTATTTTTTTGTGCGTGTAGGTTATTTTTCAGCCAATATTGATTCATAATATCAACAACAAAATTGCACCATGTAATGATCTAGCTAAATTTGTCTTAAGATCTTCCATTACGGCACAGCCAAACAAATAGAATAATTATAATTTACCGTTTTTATTCTGACGGTTCTGGGTCTTGTCTAAAGGGTGCTTCACGGCGTTTCAAGCGGAACACCGTGTCTCATGGCTACACGTGGTTGAGGCCTGTTCTTTAACTTGCAATAATAATCGCCACAATTGAACACTTGCACATGGAAGTTCAATTGGCTTGGCTGTGTTGGGTGGTGAATGGGCGACATGTCACACATTTGGCCAGATTATTGTGGCCTAACCCACATTAGTTTTGAGCATCAATATAATTGAGTTTGCAAAGAAAATAACTATCCATTTAAATTGGTACATTCTGAAATGTTTTCCGGAGTAATTGACAGCCTGGCTAATGTTAATGTTTTGCAATTGTCTTAAATAATTCAGCGTTTTGCAACTGGCAGCATTTATCTTGTAAGCACAATGTTTTAAAGTTACAATGCGTTGAAGGCTTCTATTTACTGAACTGCATTACCGTAACTTTAGAGTAATAATTCCTGGAAGTTCAGCAAAGTAAAAAAACAATGACAAAAATATGGAATTCTACATTTATAGGGAACTGATATTGCGATGGTCGCCATGGCCTGAACATTGATATTGTGTGATGGTAGAAAAATGATAGCACAGCGGCCCAAATGTTTGCACAGTTTGTGTGTGCGCACCTGTAGGTGTTTGTGTGCAATGGTGATGCGGTGGAGAACACAGGTGTGGCGCTGGCCACAGCGCAGCCCCTCCTGTGTCAATCTGAATAACAGCTTGCTAAAAGCACTGGCCCCCTACAATAAATAAGGATACATTGGTAATATTGAGCATTTTTGGTTGTAATGGATGTTGAACTTCAATCTCACCGTTTGTAGCCAAAGGTGCTAATCGGAGGTTCTTGTGGGGAAAGGTGGCGCAGTGCACATCGCTAATATCGTTGTCAAGAATTCTCAAAACCTGTACTGGGTGTCCAATAGAACGACTCAGCTTTAAATGAGCATCTGGTGTGGTGTGTGAGCATCGCGACTGGGGAGACTAAGGCGGCCAGGAGTGGTTGTTGGTACTAGCCACCCACCCTGGTGTGCCACGCCAGCCTTGGTACTCTCAAACAGCACTTGCCCCAACAGTATGTTAAGGCCATATGGGGGATCTTTGTCTCTGGTAGTTGCGGCTTGAGCTGGTGCAGCGCGACCAGGAGATCGCGGAGCTCCGACGCGAGAATGAGGATCTCTCGGAGGTGGCCGCCCACGTCGACTTCCTGGCCACGATGATCGAGGTAACAATCTCTGCACGGCCTGGCAGTAACGCCGGTGGCGTATCGCGTCTGTGCTGCCTCATCGCGGTTTGTGTCCTCCCCGATTGGCTTCGTAGGAGCACCACACGGTGGTGGTGAGGTGTTAACTACCTCGCCTGGTATACAGGAGGTCATGGGTTCAATTCAGACCTGGACACCTCCCTATATTTGGGGTTTGCATGTGTCTCTGCGTGGTTGCATGGATGTCTCTGGGTCCTCTGGTTATATCATCCACATTTTAGAAACATGCGTTTCGAGTTTTTAACTGCTGAAAATATCCACGTGAAAAGCCGCTTTGTTGAGCTAGCATTTGTGGCCAGGTCACTTCTGACAGAGCTATATCGCTTGGTGGGCCTTACCTGGTTAAAATAAGAAAAAAAGTAGTTTAAAATATTAATAAGAGGCTTTTTTATGGGTTTGATCGTGTAAATATATAAATGTGTCGTTAAAAACCGCCACCACCCGACACGGCCAACTAGTAAGGGGTTGTCACATAACCAGAACGTGCTAATTCGTCACTAGTACAGCACACCGGTGTGTTGGAGAGCCAAGCCACAATGTAAATGTTGTGGCTGGGCTTTCCAACACACCGGTACTCGTGATGAATTGGCACGTTCTGTTTACGTGTCAACCCTTACTAGTTGGCTGTGTCGGGTGGTGGCGGTTTTAACGACATTCATGCGATCTAACCCAAAAAAACCTTATGGATGATATTCGTCACGAAAGCCTTCGAGTTAAACTAGTTTAGAAATGGTTAAGTTTAGGTTACTGTTTATAGCGTCCTTAATTCGGCTCTCTAAAATGAGTAGCACTCTGTAATGTGGTATAAAGATGCCAATAGTACTGTGAAATTATCTTTTACAAAATATACTACGTGCCCATGTTGGCATATGCTACGGAAACTTGGACTTTAGAAGCAAGGCAGCAAAGTCGATTACAAGCACTGGAAATGTGATTTTTAGAATTGTGGCCGCCGAAGTGATTTAATTATTGGTGTCGTGAAGAAAGTTGTAACAAATACAATTTTCAGATGCCTCCATCTCTGTTATGCCACAACCTTTTTTTTTTACACATCCTCTCTGCCACAAGGCCCACTGGAGTTCATAATTTCAGCATCATTGGTCCAACACAAACATTGCTTTAACTGTTTTGATACAGTGCCTTGGCAGCAGCCAAGCTTGCTTGAATCTATGCTGGTTAAACTGTCAGATGTTATTGGCAAGGACTTTGTGTTATATATAAGTCTTCGTTCAATGCAAAATTATACAAGGTGCTTCAAAAAAAATATTCACACTTCTGAGAATTTGCAACAATACCACAATAAATGTGCCTCTGGGCTCTGGAGACCACCTGGAGAAGATTCCAGACATGTTGACAATGATGGTGAAAAAGTGGAGACTCTTTGACTTTTTGAAGCTGTTAACATGCATGTGTTTATCATGTTAGTTTATCCATTTTTTCCCCATTTAAAAACGATAGTCCCATTTCTAAGTGTGAACTTATATATAAAGAGCTAAATTTGGAACAGAAGCATGATAGGTGATGCATGCCATTTGAAATAATTTCCATCCTTGACACGAGACTCTTTTATCACAAACCCATTTGTGTATTGACAGCATGCCTGCTGCCTGGTCGACAAACTCTTGCAAATCCATTTATGCCTCCGTACGTTTCTCTCCCCATGCGACAGAGGCTGACTGGGGAGCGTCCATCATTGGAAGAGGAGGCACAGGTCCAAGAGGGGGAGGGAGCGACTGTCCAGCAGGACTAGCGAGTGCCGCATTTCATCGATACCACCAAATTCATCAAATCTGCAATGTCTCATGGTGTCTGAAACCAAACTACTTGGGACTTGGGACCTCCTCGTCCCCCAGCCTCCTGGGTGCTCCTACTAAAACACTGCCTCTCGGCCTACCAGTCGGAAGCTTTGAACTCTTTTGTCTGGGCACCTTGGCTGAAACATTTGCAAGACACGTGCTGGTGACTGCTGCTAATGGTTGCTACAATGCACCCATGTGCAGAGTTGAGGATCAGGTGAAGTGAGATCCAGCGGTTCTCTTGAGTGCTGTTGTCGACACCAAGAAATGCTAGTTTGTTGGCATTGATCCGGACTGCATTTTTCAAGAAGTTCAGATACAAGACCCTATTGGCTTTAAGCGATCGCGTTTATCAGTGTAATTTTTAAAAGGAGCCTTTTCCACGTCAATTGTCAGGCGAAATGAGTATACTGCTGTTTGCTTAACATTTGTCTGCATATTAGCTATTCTGTGTGGAGCCAGTGTAATTGTCTGTTTCCACTATGTAAAAAATATGTTTGATGGCATGGAAAAGCATTTGCTTTTCTGCCAAAATGTGTCCATACAGTATGACCTTTAGATGTCGCCTACTGGGTTGTACTACCAAACGGTGACTGCCAGTGGTCCATTCCAATCTAAGGACACTCCTTCCAGTTATTGCTACCATCAATTTATAATAAAGTATGCACTGGCATTAACTATATGAAGGTTTGAAGTAACTTGTACTTAGATGGACCAGGGGTGGTGGATGTGAATACTTGAGCCATGTGAACTGGAGTGTAGTCGCTGCCAGTGTTTTGGTCATCATCCACTTGGGCGATTTTAGGGCAGTCGCAACCTTTTTCCACTGGCAATTAAATTATAAGTCGCATGACCGGAGGTTTGCATTATGGAACAATTGTTAGTGTATGACACCTTCCAGTACACCGTTTCCATTGGCAAGACAACTCGGTCACTGCCATTTGCATTGTCAAGTTGCTGTTAATCTTAAATGCTTTGCCGATTGCCATAACACTGCCCAAGAGTATCGCGGCTTTTAAGAGTTTGCACAGACCTAACCGCTTGCCGCTCCATTCTGCCAATGAGAAGGCATTAGTGTCTGGTCTTGCTTCAAGCTCTCCTAGCGGCTTGTTTAACTGCTACAGCAGACGCGGTGTCTTTTTTTTCCACTGCATGCAGGAGTGCATTGCGTCTTAGTTTTATGATCCACTTTTTTTGGTGGTAACCAGTGGAGGGATTTATCTCAGTTGCAATCTGTCATGTTTTCTGCAACGTGAGATGGCGGGTGTCTTAGAAATGCAAGTATTTTTATCTTCGCTTGTTGACGTGATGGAATGCTGTGTTACATTAGCCAGTCTATGGGTACAGACTGTTTTATTCCTAATTGTGAACACATTTGTTTAAGCTCCTTCAAGATAGTTTTTCCAAATTAATGTTTTGCCATCCCAAAAAGGTTGTGGATCCTGAAGGGTGGAATTTATTTTGGTACACTCTGCCATGTTCGTGGCAGCTCAGTGAGCGCCTCGTTTTAAAAAATGTTTCGTTTTATCCACTGTACATTTTTGCGCCTTGCAATTTCACCTTCAATCTAAATAAAATGTAAGTAAAGTTGTTATCTTGATGGTGGTTTTGTGTGGAAATACTCATTTTGAAAGTTGATAGATTAATATAGATTTGAAGCTTTTGTAACTGCAGGAATCCATACTCTGGTTCTTTTTGGTAAAGTCGCGTAGATAGAAAATGGATCGCGACGTTTCCATCACAACACAAGTGACCGTCTTCAGGTGAGAGCTGCTGAGACAAGGTCTTGTATAGGCCTGAGATGGATGCAGCCTCAGGGTAAGAGGGCGGGGCTAGAGATGGTCTCCCTGAGGTTGTGTAAGTAGCTATTGTATTTGGCATGTCAATGCACGAGCTTAGTATGTCGCAGCATCGGTGACTGAGCGAGAAGGACATTCAGCCCTGTCAATACAAAGAAATCCAACCTAATAATGCAACTCCGAGTCGGCTAATATCGCAGGAAAAATGGAAACATCACGGCAGGTTAAGACTTTACCTCGTTAATCACGTCCTTCCAAAGATTGCTCAATTTGTACCCATCTCGGTTGAAGTTGTCTTATATCTGGATGGCTTCATGAACAAATCTGATGGCCAGTGGGTTTGCAGAGTACCTTCGTCTTGGAAAAATATATTTCGTGTGCCCACAGCGTTAAAACACAGCAACGGCAGAGGTATTGTTCCTACTGTGCTTCAGACCTGCCTTGGTTAAACGAAACGACATGTCTCGAACCTTGTTCACGAACACAAGGCAGATCTGAAGCACGGTGGGACCCAATACCTCTGCTGTTGCTGATCATTGTTTTAATGCTGTGGGCACACGAAATATATTTTTTTCCAAGATGAAGATACTCTGCAAACCCACTGGCTATCAGAGATTTGTTCATGAAGCCATCTAGATATAAATGCAGATGCAACTTCAACTGTGAAGATGGGTACAAATTGAGCAATCATTGGAAGGACGTGATTACCGAGGTAAAGTCTTGACCTGCCGTGATGTTTCCATCCTGTGATTTTTAGCCGACTGAGTTGCATTATTTGGTTGGATGTCTTTGTATTGACGGGCTTGGATATCCTTCCCGCTCAGTCACCGATGCTGCGACATGCGAAGCTCGTGCATTGACATGCTAATCTTTCACAATACAATAGCCACTTCCACAGCCTCCAGGGAGACCAGCTCTAGCCCTGCCCTCTTACCCTGAGGCTGCATCCATCTCAGGCCTATATAAGACCTTGTTTCAGTAGCTTTCTCTCTCACCTGAAGACGGTCGCTTGTGTTGTGATCGAAACGTCGTGATCTATACATTTTCTATCTACGTGACCTTTACCGAAATAACCAAAGAGTATTGATATATTACTGAAATTATGACTTTTTTTTAAAGATCTGACTTGTTTAGACCATGCCCATTTCTAGCCATGTCTTGGTGGTAAGTTTTCTAGTGAATGGCTAAAAAGATGGTGTGGAATTTGTGCCCCATACGAAGAGATTAAAAAAATGCAGCTATGCACATTGTTCTGTTTGCAAGCACCTATTTAAAATGGCACGAGGCATGTGGTATGGATAAAACCACTCGCACTTTTCACCCTCGTGATGTCCAAAGACCAATTTTAACCAGGTACAGTTGACTTCAGAAGTCCGGACGAGAGACTGATGGTTAAATCATTGGTCATATTGACACTTCACGATAAAATATCACCAACGTTTAGGGCAAATGCCCATTGTGTAAAGCTGGTGGGGAAGGAAGCCTTGCTTTCAATGAGCAACCGGAGGCTTCCCTAAAAGAATGATATATCCAGTGACGCTGGAGTAATGGTTTGCGCCAAGCTGAGAATGAATTCAAAATCTTATACGGTCTGCAAGTCCTTAACCAGTTTAGAGCCTATTGAGATTGGTGAAAATGAATTTTAATAAACGTGTGTAGACAATGGCGGAGCCAGGATTACTCAGGTACTGGGGGGGGGGGGCAACCCCTCCAACAATGGAAAATGATGGTTGTAAGGACTTGTCCCCGTGTGCGGCGATGGCAGCCATCGACCGAGGGTCGAATTCGAACCGTGTGTGATCAGCATCTCGCTCGCTGAAGGTTAATGCATTCAGGGAAGTCGTGTACTGTATACGCAATTGCGCATAATTATGTGAGTCATAGCTGTTTTGTCGTTACTTATTGCCAATTATGGACTCAGAATATTGTCCTATCATCTCAGAGTCCCTGGCACATAATATGCTACACGGTGGCAGTGGGGGTCGCAACATGCCGATTTATTACTAATAAATGATCCGATATAAATTTGGGATTTCGATCGGATCATTTGGGGGAACACGTGCCACCCTGGCTCCGCCAGTGCGTGTATATAATCTTGTTTGATGGCAATCGGCCATTATGAATCTATGGCAGGATGAGGGTTTCCATGGGCTGTTTCTATCATCTTTTGCAATGTTGGAAATATTGTGCCCCCCCCCCCGAATAAGCGAGGTTGAAGTCTAAGGAATTTAATATCGCGTCTTAATTATGCATTAGTTCTAGTGTCCTTGGTTTCACCATCATTGCCGGTCCTTTGTGTCATTTGATGCATGCTGGTCATGCTCGATATAATTGCATCATTGTATGACCTCGTGCAAACATTAACATACCCAATTCCACTATCCACCACGGTTGCCATCCCGTGACACTGATATGGTGTGCACCAAGCGGATGGAAATTATAATTAAACATTGCTGAATTTTAAGTTCTTAAAATCACGTACTGAACTGAACATCAAGGACGAGCTGGTCACTACTCACGCATGTGAACGAACAAGATAACAGATAATACGCCTCCAGAATATACAGTAAAAGGATGTGGTGCTGAATTGAGCCACGGCTAAGGAATACGTGCAATAGTCTTCGTAATTCGTAGCTTTAGCTTTCACGAATGTATTTAATATTTATACAGCTAACATAAAAAATGTAAAATAAATGTATTTACCAGGTAAAACTCGGAGCTATTACCTATGTTTCAGAACGACCTGGCCACAAAGTGTGTGTTGTGGAAATGTATCGCAGCCAAGTAATCTAAACGCATGTTTTAAAATGTGGAGGGAAAAGCCAGTGGGTCCCGAGATAAAATCCACGAGGAGAGCATCCAAGCTTTAAATATTCAGGCGTCGGGGTCGAACCGACGATAGCCTGCTTCCTAGACGAGATAACATCTGATAACATCTCGCCACCGCGGCTCTTAAAGCACGAAATTTTAAATAAACATTCGAACAGTAGCCATGAAACGAACCCAATTGTCAGTGAATGTGTTTATTATGTAACTTAAGTTTACGACATCTCACAGCAATTGGCAGTCTGCTCTCAAGATGCCCTGTCCACGTGTTTCACAAAGGCCAGCAACGAGTGTTCGCCAATCGGAGGCTTTGTCTTGAGACTGGGCGGGAGGTCTTGCTTCAGCGTAGATTCACTCCTGACGATTCTGGAGTTGTCAATTTGTTTCACGATGCAATTCAAGAACCAATTAATGTCATCGTTACCGTTTGGTTCAACGCCTCGTCTCGTTTGACGCTTGTCCATTGATCAGCCTACAAGCCGAGTTTCTAATCAAGTCCTCATTGTAACGACCAGTAATCGAATCTCAAGTCCACGATTCCATCCCTTAGTGGCATGTAACACGATTCACTCCCACCGACTATATATACTGTTACTCAATTCATATTTTCGCACAGTCTTGTCTCATTAACATGTTCTACCGATCCTAATTATTGCAATCCGCTCTGACGATGGACAACAACAATTCGAAGCATCGCGGTCTTATGGGATCGATTTGAATCGATTTGACCGGCCCACGAGTGCTTATCAGGATGTTTGGCGCCTGGATAGTTCTTCGATGGGTGACCGCACCAGGCACAACGTGGTTGTGCCATGCTGTACTGCTACGGCACGGGCAAACACAGTCGCATTTATAATACGAGGAGGGGTGGTTTTGTTTCGGTGAGATCGCGTAAATATAAACGTGTCGTCTTATTGGTTCTTTCGGTAAAGTCACGTAGAAGGGAAATAATAAAAATAAAACTACATCTGAATTGAAGCTTTCGTGACTGCAGGAATCCATAAAATTGTATTTTATACCGACGTGACTTTACCGAAATAACCAGAGTATAAACGTGTCGTGAAACCCGCCACCACAATTGCATCGTTGTCGTGCTGCGCTACGTCCACGGGTTCGATTCCCGCTCACGGTCAACACCAGTAACTTATCGAACCCGATCCTGAGCCTCACCTAGATCGACTTAGCCTCAAATGAGTACCTGGTGTGGCGTGTAAACATCACCACTCGGAGAGATAAAGGCGGTCTGGCGTGGTGCCGCCGGCCCTTGGTAAAAGTGCTCGCTCACAGCACTCGGTCCTACAGTCTGAAGGCGACATGATGAGGACATGGATCTTTGTCTTTGCTGTCCGTCCTCACCAGTCCACGCTGATCATCACGAAGTATGGTCAAATAGCCCCCCAGCATGACCCACATGGCATAGAGAGAATGTCTCATCCAGCAGTGGAGCGGCAAGCGGCTGAGACGCGGCCTTTGTCCCGCCAGCTGTTAAGTTAAATATTTATTTAGCGTTTAAATATTTATTTTCGTACGTTTTTTGGCGCCTAAAAAAGAATGCAACGTGTAGAATGACAAAAGCGAGCTATTAGTAACTTACTCGAGTTAATCGCTGTTTTTAAATCGCTGTAAAAGGATGATAATATAAAGTTTATAACGAGTTGGAATTAAAGTTGTGCAACGTGGCAGGGTATTTTACAAACGTTGCTCTTAGGCTGTACAGTACATTTACTCGGTATAATTTCGCACAAGTTTAACTAATTATAGTTTACATTTCAACTTTAATACATCAGACTGATAGATTGCGCGTTGAACGTCAACCTTGCTTCGTATTAGAGCATTATACGCACAGAATGTTCATCATTTTAAACACTTTGTTCTATTTCCGAGCGTAGTTTAACGCCGTTGTAAGTAATGTTACCGAACAGCTGATTTGAATGAATCTCCCGCCTAAAGCAACCGACCAATTACACAACCACCCCCAATGTGGGCTCTACCACTACCACCGCCAGGGGTGCTTGTAAAATATTAATACAATGAGAAACGTTCATTACAAGGGGACAAGCCTTAATAGGTATTTATTCCTAAATTAAAATCTTTCTAACTACTAAGTTACGTGATTATGTTAATTTTATTCGCAGAAAATAAGGCATTTGGCAATACACGGTGAACAATTCTCCCCGCGCTGTAAAGTGGTACGGTCCACGCGACTCCGGCGTGGTGACGTCATGACCACGCTCCTGGCCACGCCCTCGGTGACGTCACGCCGAGTATAAATAACGTCACCTCCGCGCGGGAAACGCAAAGCGCGGGACCCTGCAGCTGGAAGATCCGACTCAAGTCTCATCAGTTAACGATAACGAACCTCTTAAAAGCTTAAAGTTAACAAGTTTTACCAGTCGTACGACGCATAAACGATGTCTGCCTCAACGGTGTTCGCTGCCAACAAGGAGAACGCGGTTTCTCCGGTCAAGAAGGCGACCACCCCTCGTGAAAAGGGCGCGACGGTTCGTGTTTGGCGGGAGACGCGAAGGACGAGATGAAACAATCGATGTTTGGTTTAATTTGACAACGCATACAATTAATGTGACTTATGAGGGGAAATGCATCTATGTTCGTGTGGTAATCTGGTTTTTGTGGCTTTTTTTGTGTGTGGTTTAATCGCTGCCCTTTGTGTTTGGTGACAATGCATTGGCTTGTAATGAGTGACCAGATCGATAATAATCATAGCTAATTGTTGGCGTACACACAAATTATTTATAATTGACGTGTCTGGTACTCCGGAGCCTGCCATATAATGTATGTTTAATTTATAAGCGTGCAGTGCTTTATTGATAAAACTTTGTGGTTGCTGTGGATATGTCGGAAGCAACTTTAGTGTACAGATTGCTATTATCTCATCTGGTAACAATGTTGCGTTAAAAGATTCTGTGTTGGTAGCGGTACACGAATAAACAAAAAACTCAACACTGCGCGAAGGTCCATTTCCCGAAACGTTACATGTTTGCTTTAGAGATGGGTGTTATTTTAGACGAATTGGGCTAGGTACGTCAATAGGTTCAATTAAATTGTTATATACTGTTTGGTTCTTTCGGTAAAGTCACGTAGGTAGAAATAAAATAAATCACGACGTTTCGATTGCAACACAAGCAATCTTCGTCTGATGATCATCATCTGATGATTGCTTGTGTTGAAATCATCACGTCGCGATTTCATTTTATGATGATGCTTGTGTTGCAATCGAAACGTCGTGATTTGTTTTTATTTAATTTCTACCTACGTGACTTTACCGAAAGAACCTAAGCGTATGGATTCCTGCAGTCACGAAAGCTTCAAATCAAGATTAAATGGTATATCGAAGTACTTTTTGTAATAACTAATTTACTTGTCTCTCCGTGTTTATCTCTCCCCTCATCTCATGTCTCTTTCTCCCTATTCTCTCTCTTTCTTGTCCTACGTCTCTTCCTCGTGCGTCTGTCCCCCATCTCTCATTTGATCCTTGACCCCAGCAGATGCGGAGCCCCAACTCCAAGGCGCTGGCATCGCGGGCCGCACGGAGAATTCTGTGCGACAGTCAGGAGCGGGTGAGGGCCTCTCTACGGGCGTGGGGCCCGGCAAGGCCTCACCGTGGCCACGTCGGGGACACGGCCTTCACGCACGCACACACACACACAGACAAAGATCTCCCGTATAGCCTTAATAGACTGTAGGGGCAAGTGCTGTTAGCGAGCACCTATGAAGGCCGAAACGGTACACGAGGGGGTGGGTGGCCAGCACCACGCCCGACTGCCTTTGTCTCCCCAGTGGCGATGTTTACACACTGCTCCGGGTACTCATTTGAGGCTGAGTCGACCCAGGGGAGGCCCAGGGCCGGTTCAGATAATCGTCACTGGTGTTGGCCGTGAGCGGGAATCTAACTCGGGTCGCCGGGTTCATAGCGCAGCGTAGCGCTAACCGCTCCCCACGTCGGGGACACGGCCTTCACGCACACACAGACACAAACTCGACAGTAATGAAGCCTTGGGCGGATTTTTATATTTATATATACAATTGGTTATTTCCCAAATGCACTTATGGCTTACAACCTACCTCCAGAAAAGATGGTTGTTTTACACTGCCGTAAAAAAACTGGCACAATACATCGTTTGGGTTTTATTGCCAGGAGAGAGCTGTTGATCTGACACGGCTGATAGCCCAGAGTTTTAATTCACTTTTCGGTCACCGCTAAACCAGTTTAGCGCACATGTTTGATACAACTGTGTTTTGAGCAGGAATAAATGTAGTTTTAAATGCTTTTAACAGAATTGGTGTTGTGCACATGAAAGCTATGCAGTCTCTAGAATTTCGCAAGGGATTCATAATTATATTTAGACAAATCCACCAGGGCAGCTCACAAGTCTTGATGGTCACCCATTAAAGAACTCGCCAGGCTCGGCCTGCTTGGCTTCTTCGACATGACAGGATTGGGTGCATTTAGAGTCATTGGTACTAGGTATACAATAACTGTACATTGCACATTTGCTAGTTAAACATGCTTCAGATTCTGGGGTTTGTTTTGGGTACGTTACTCTGCAGTTTCCACATCTTCCATCGCCTGTCCCCGGCATGCTCTGTAATAAGCAGTTCCAAAACAATGGGTTTGCCTCGTTACGTGATTATGACAAGAGCATGATCGCGTGATCCTACATACAAGTTTGATTGTACGTTCCATGTTTAACCGTCAGACGATTTTTTTTATTTATTCCCCACATTAGAGACCCATTGACAGCTGGTTTCTTGCAAGAAAAATAAGAGCTGCTGTGTGAGCCATCTATTTAAAATAAATAAGTAGTAACATGGTAGTTGACAGCGCACTGTGCTGTGAATACACAGCGACATGCGTTTGATTCGCAACCAGGCTTGTCCTCGTTTTATAAACCCCCATTAACCAGTGTGGTGAAGTATGGTTAAAAAAACGTACTTTTACATGGGGTGGGGAAGACTTGATCCATTGGTGGTGGATTGAGTGGCTGTAATGTATTAAGAGCTGGGTTTAACCACCACCCCCGCCTCGTGCTGCAATGGAGATACGGGTTGTGTTGAGCACATCCCTTTTGTTGGTTTGTCTCGCAGAACCTTCCCGTCGCCGTCCAGGATGATACAAAGGCTGGAGAGAAAACGACCGAGGTGATTGGAGGGGGTGGGGTTAGTGGTGTGGGAGGGCGGGTCTCCAAGTCTCAAGGCGAACAAAAGAGACCTGTTTCGTATCGCTCGGCCAGCTGCTTGGCCTCCTGTTGACGGGCATCAGCCGTCTACAGGCCCTCCCCTCTGTGTTCCCTCTATTCGTGATGTATAATTTACCCGCCCTTCATTATAGCAACATTAGCGGTAGGCGTCGGGTTATTATTGAGTTGAACCTCGTTGAAAAATTCAAATGTTTTTTTTGTGACTGGTGTTTGCGCGGTACGTTTAAATCGGAACCCTCTTGAGTGGTCGTCTCAAGTACAGGGGCCAGCCTTTGACGCACACTAACGTGTGACGCGTCTAACGCTCTGATGACAACCTATCGCTTACGGTAGCGTAATGCTGGTAATGCTTTGAGACATTTAGGCTCTATCCCTTGGTCATCGGCTGTAGTTACATAAAGGAGCGAAGTTTGGCGTTGCGCAAACGGCGCGTTTAGTGAGACGAGTGCGCCACCTTGTGGCCACATTGCTCAAGTGTTGGCCCCGTACAGTGCTTTTACGTTAGCGTACGGATTTATTTATAAACCACACGTGTGGCGCATACAGTAGGGGACATGGAATGAGATGGTGTTTGTGGGTGAGGGCGCACAGAAGCTTGTGTACAGATGTTGAGCAGGTGGTGCTGATGGTAGGTCCGAATCTACATGTCTACCAATCTCCGTTGTAAGAACAAGTCGAGTTACAGAGCGCACACGCCTGATGATTATTACCAAGAACGCACAGGACTGCATTACAAAAGAGCGCTTGGTTAAATGAATATAGCCGATCGTGTGTCCTTGTTTAAGTAGACAACGCATGCTATGTTTTACTATAGATCAGGTGCATGTGGTCTCTGATTTAAACAAAATATCGAAGATTTTTTTTTACGGTGAAAAGGCTCAACTTGGTGGTTGGTGGCATCTCGATGATTTTTATAAAGAGTGGACAGCGTGTGAGGGGAGGTTACTCTAGGTAATTATACAACTTTGAGCAAGCTGAGGAGTCAGGTTTGGTCTTTTAAATGTTTGCGAGCAATTGTTTGTATTGTATTTCAAGTGTGGTTTTGTCTGCACGATGGTTTATATGTACTGCCTATTGGCCTACATGCTTGCTATTGAAGGTTGTGTGGTTCATGCGTCCATGTTGAAGAAGGTATGGTGGATGTTGGTGAAGGTGCGTGTTTTGAATCGTGGTGCTTGGCGCACTGCGCAATGGACCTAGCCGTGCGAGTTCGATTCCCACTCACGGTGACCTATCTTAACCAGTGTTTAGGTAGACTGGACCTTAAATGATGACCTGGTGCAGTGGATAAATAGTACCACTTCCATCCACACAGGTGGCTGGAAGTTGTACTAGCCACCATCCCCTCGTGTATTGTGCCGGCTTTAAGAAGCACTCTCTAACGGCACTTTTACCAACTGTTAAAATTATATTTGGAGCGTCTTTATGTGGATGGTGCTTTGTGAAATGTGTGGTTGGTGCACGTCGGTGAAGGTGTGCATGTGTCTGTACCCCCTCAGGCCGGCGTTGTACGGTTGCGTGACCCCCGTGCCCAGGAGGAACCTCTGCTGAGGGACAACCCTCGCCGCTTTGTCATCTTCCCCATCGAGTACCCAGACATCTGGCAGATGTACAAGAAAGCAGAGGCTTCCTTCTGGACAGCTGAGGAGGTATGGTGTCCCTTGGTTGGGCCCAGGTCGTTCGTTGGCAGAATTGTTTTTTTGTGTTAAATGTGTAATGTAAAATGGCAACTAGTCCTGATGGAATTAAAGTTTGGCTTCTGTTTTTCCAAATGTTGGTGGAATATGCGTTCAGCCAACATTCAACTAATCATACAATTAATGCATAATTTGAGTTCACCATATACACATTAGTTTACGGGTTCAGG
This sequence comes from Lampetra fluviatilis, assembly GCF_964198595.1. NCBI lineage: Eukaryota > Metazoa > Chordata > Hyperoartia > Petromyzontiformes > Petromyzontidae > Lampetra > Lampetra fluviatilis. The sequence goes on along the minus strand of NC_136276.1, from coordinate 29,554,052 downwards.
CTATAATTTCTTTAAAAATCTGAGGACTTGGACTAGTCTGCCAGGTTCATGACTCACTGATGAGTGCTTGAAAGTACAGTGCTGGGCCATGTTTAAAGTTAGAAAGTTGCCGTTTCGGTTTACACATGGTTCCTAAGAATTAAAACTCCGCAGACTTATACTTGAATTACACTAGTATCGCCAACCCAGTCACACCACACCTAATAATACTCTGCTTGTTAGTTCTAATAACAGCATCAACCCAACTCACTCGTCCATTCCAATGTATTTAAGATCCCCCACTGTAAACTCAATATTTTATGCAGAGGACTATTCTGCCAAAACATTAAGAACATTACTCTTGATGGCACTAAGAGCCTGTGATTTAATTGAACCTGCTACCAATGTCTTTTTTAAGTTGCCCAAATTACTGAATTGTAGATGAAAGCAGAATACAATGTTAATATCGGTGACCTTTGCTGAAAATGCTCTTTTTCCACAGCATGTATTTCATCAAATGTGGCTGGTCTGTGTGATTCCAGCTGCTCAAAGTTTTTTTTGTGTTGGTTACTCCAGCTCACACTCTCATCCTGCTATTGCTTTCAGGTGGACCTGTCCAAAGATCAGCAGCACTGGGAGCAGCTAAAGCCAGAGGAGCAACACTTCATCTCCCACGTCCTCGCTTTTTTTGCTGCCAGCGACGGCATCGTCAATGAGAATCTGGTCAGTCGATGATTAGACTTTTTGCCTGCCAAAAAACTTTTACTCAAAAAGATTGTTGTACGAGAAGTGTCAACCAAAAATCCGGTGCATAAAAAATAGCTGTTTTGTATATTTCCTTGCCTTGCTGTTTGGCACCAGGTGGAGCGCTTCAGCCAGGAAGTGCAGATCACAGAGGCACGATGCTTCTATGGCTTCCAAATCGCAATGGAGAACATCCACTCGGAGATGTACAGCCTTCTCATCGACACGTACATCAAGGACCCTACCCAGAGGTAGAGGAACGCTCTGCGAAACTTTAATCAACACAGCCCTCATCTTCATTGCGACCACCAGCATTAACTCATGCCTCGTGAAAAAACGTATCTAGAAAAGCCTTGGAGTATGGAGACTTTTAAGTGGGTTCTTTGAGTTTTTGGTTGGTTCCTTTTCGCTGAGCATTTAGCATGCAGCAGAAAACCAGGGGTAACCTGGAGAAAGCTATCGCTCATGCGGGAGTAAAGAAACTTCAGCACATTCGGCTTAATGAAACACTCCCTTCCCAAGAACTGGATATCAGTGTATTGTGTGGTGCACGTGCTGATTTAGTTGTGGTCTTGCTTGGGTAGGGAGTTTCTCTTCAACGCCATCGAGACTCTGCCGTGCGTCAAGAGGAAGGCAGACTGGGCGCTCCGCTGGATCTCCGACAGTAACGCCACCTTCGGTATGACCCGTGCTCTCCCCAAACATGAACCTATCATACCCCAATCAAAGACTCCCAATTTACCTATATCCACATTCTTTTATCCCTACAATTATTTCCAAATTATGCTGCTCTGTGTCTTGTCGTAACACGAATGAGCTGGAATGCCACAATTGGATCCGAGATCTCTTAAATTGATTCTTATCCCACTCTAGGTTATTATAATCCAGTGGGTTTGTGTGTATGTGACCACATTAGTAGAACATTCACACCACGCACAATTAAGGTGCATCTTGCTTTTCAGAACTCTGTTATTGAGCAATCTCTTCAACCAGCAGAGGGCCTTTGCACATAAATTCTCTTTTGAGAGGGAGGAGACCCTGTTTAGAATGGATGTGGGAGCTCGTACCATTTATTGTGCCATGTGTACTGTGCAGGTGAACGTGTTCTGGCCTTTGCTGCTGTCGAGGGCATCTTCTTTTCGGGGTCGTTTGCCTCCATCTTCTGGCTGAAGAAGCGTGGTCTCATGCCCGGCCTCACATTCTCCAATGAGCTCATTAGCCGTGACGAGGTGAGCACCTCCTTTGCGTGTGGGTCTGTGCCTGGTATGTGCTGACATGATCAGAGCACATCTGCCAAAGCACAATCCCTCGCACGTTATTTGCATATGAGCTGAAGACCTTAAAGTGCAAGCAAGATCAACTGTGTTCTGTATAACGTCCCATCTCGATAGCTGTGTTTAAGTAATAGTGGTGAAGTACTTTACATTCGGACACCCTCACTAACACCGAGGAAGCACAATGTTCCTCGGTATTTGTGTGGTGCTAATCATTTTTAAATTGGTGTTATTTGTCACTGCTCTGTGTGTATATATGGGGAGCAATCGTGTAACGGTTTGCACACTGTGCTAAGAACACGGTGGCCGAGTTCAATTCCCACTCACGGCCAACATCCGTGATTATATTATCTAAACCGGTACTGGGCCTCCCCTAGGTCGACTTGGCCTCAAATTAGTACCTGGTGCAGTGTGTTAACATCGCCACTAGGGAGACATAAACGGCGGGCGGGCGTGCTGGCCACCCGCCTCATGTGCCGGCCGTTAGTAAGTGCTCGCTAACAGCACTTGCTCCGACAGTCTGTTAAGGCTTTATGGGTGTTCTTGATCGTTTTGTATACATCCGTTCATAACTTAGTTTTTACGTAATATTACAGACGGTTCAGATCTAACTTGGGTTTAATTGAATCAATGACAAGACTACAAGTACAACAGTACGAACAAGACTTGACAAGATGGCACAAATGATTAAATATAGAAAACGCGTAACTGTGGCAATGAGACAAAAACGAGCGTGCATTAAACCACTTAATATGCATTATTTCAATATTGTGTATAATTTAAATTGCTTTCGGTACGTATAAGCCAAACAGTGGACTAGACAGTACAGACAAGACAAAAAATATTTATTTGAATGAAAGAGAACTGACATTTTTTGTGCAATCCATTGATTTGGCAGGAGCCTGGTATGCAAATCTGACTTAGCTCTTTGGTAATGACTGCCTGTGGTCTCCATGTCTGTCTCGTCTTGTCCTCCCTCTTACCCGTTCTTTCCTCGTCTTCCGTGCGTCAGGGTCTGCACTGCGACTTTGCGTGCCTCATGTTCCGCCACCTGGTGCACAAGCCCGAGGAGTCGCGTGTACAGCAGATCGTGATGGACGCCGTGATCATTGAGCAGGAGTTTCTGACGGACGCGCTGCCCGTCAACCTTATCGGCATGAACTGTGACCTCATGAAGCAGTACATCGAGTTTGTGGCCGACAGGCTGCTTGGAGAACTCGGTTGTGCCAAGGTGAGCAAAGGATAGGGAGTTGGGTTGCTGGATGTAGTTCGTGAACTCCACAATATCACATTTGTATTCTTCTGAAGTCCTAAGGGTTGACCAACACTTTTATTTCGTTTCTTCTCTCTGGTGTTTCCAACTTGTGGGCCACTGGTGATCAACAGGGCCATGGAAAGTGGTGCACGGAACTTGCAAATGCTACAATTAAGAGTTAATAAAAAATATTAAATCATTGAATTTTGAGGGTTAACGGTGATTCACAGGTTGAACGGTTGGAAACTGCTACCCTTAAATTTTGGTCCAGTGAGACTATGCTATGTGGCTGTGGAAGCTAATAGCCGTGTGCACAGGCAAACTGATACTAGGGAGCCCCAATGTGAATAGTACGCAGATTACCAAATTTGTGAATAGTTGAAAGGTTATAATCGATTTTCATGCATACGCGTTACGAACACCAAGGGTGTAACTGATCAAAGCTCAGCGCAATACTAAGTGCCTTTCGTTCCCCAAAATTATAATTTTCAAATACAAATTGTACGTGACTTGATTATTTTATCCTAAAAAAGTGTGAATAACTTAACTTGCTATTATACTGTTAACCTGTATTGTTAAACGTTCAGCAGTTGAATGTGGATAGGTGAGGTTTATCCCTCTTCGTTCATGTGTCAGTAAAACTCGCACTCGTATTAACTATCGGTCCTCGCATTTTCCGATAGGTGTACCGTGCGGAGAACCCCTTCGACTTCATGGAAAATATTTCGCTGGAGGGGAAGACCAACTTCTTCGAGAAGAAAGTGGCCGAGTACCAGAAAATGGGCGTCATGTCTAAGGTCGACCACCAGTTCACGCTCGACGCAGACTTCTAAAGCCGCCGCTCGAGCTCCCGAGGGAGGAGGGCAAGCGGGGAGGTGCACGTGGGCAATAGGGGCAGGCCAAAGCGATTTGACCGCCTAACCCTGGGCCACGGCACTCCCGCCTGCACTCGCGCTAACGACACGGTGCAGTCGTGAGATTGAGCGCTGCGGTGCAGGAGAAACGCGGGAGGTGATTGCCGTGCCTGCGGCTTGTCGAGGTGGATGCAGAAGCGGAGGCTGGTTTTCTTAGGAGCGCTCTTATTTTATTTTTGCTGTCACCATCTTGTCTTTTTAGGCCAAAAGTGTAGTTCTTGAACAGGCATGGAGGCTAAAGCATTTTACCCCCCCCCCCCCCCACTTTTTTAAAGGCTACCCTAAGTTGCTCAGTCCATGCTATGTATTTTTATTTCAACGGATGAACTCAGTCGATTCCGTTATTTTCCTGCAGCGCAGACTGAATGAGAGTTTTCATTATTCCGATTTGAGTGGTTGGTTGATGTCGGGCTGTGTTGCTATTCTGCGTTGACGCAAAACAATCAGCTCCATGCAACCGAGCAGAAAAAAATGCAAAGCATATTTGTAATAATGACAAAATTGTGTTTGTTCAGAGATACAGATACCTGGATGGCAAAGATATGGGGTGAAATGTAGCTGCGTTTGGCAGCTGTGGTGAAAGTGATGTTTGGCAATTAACTGCATGAGGGTTATTCAATCCGAAACAGGTTCGTCCAGAGATCCGTTGGTCTTCTGAAGTATATTTTTTTAAATAAGTCCCCATGGTTTGTTTCTGGCGTGGTGAAATGTGTTGATGATGTTTGCAGATACCGTGTGTGTGTGTGAGACGCTCATCAGCAGCATTGGAGGTCACATGTATAAAATTGAGCACGTATGAGCGGCCGGCAAGCGAACTGAGCTTTCCATTTATTTGCAAGCAAAGAAGCCGGCACTTCGATCCATGTTGGTTTGCCAAGATATTCTTCCCACCGAGTTCGTACGGTCGCTCTACTGAGCGCGAGTATTCGTTGCGTGAAGAGAGGTCTGTGCTGCTGATGCGATGAGATTATAGAGTGGTGTCCCAGCTTGTTGCTAATGCGGATCATCTGTGCGGTAACTAGACTCGTGCACACACATGCACACCTTTCCATAGAGCACTTTTTCAAACGTGCTGCGATCGAGTGCAGATGTTCACTACAACACGTATACTGTAGTGCGCGGTGTCCCGAGCTGCTGCTATGTGCACAAGGTGAGGCAGTTGTCTTTTCTCAGCACTTGAAACATCATTTGCAGATGCCTGGGTGCTTGAGTCCAGTCTGTACAACCATCTGTGAAAACGAATAATGAACTAATATTGAGTTGTCATGTTAACAGCCTGAGGGCAAAGTGGTTGCAAAGTCGGATCGCAGGCCTGTGGTGTATTTATAATCCTTAATAAAGGCGAAATTGTTGGCGTTATCACTTCACCAGCACGAGTGTTTTAAAATGAGGCAAAGTCTAAATGTGTAGGCTGGTGGCAATGATGATAATGTTGTACATGTCCTCTGTTGGGCTTGCACCATCTTTGAGGTTATCCTAACAAAGCTGTCATAAATGTTACACTTTTGCATGTTTCATCAGGATGCAAGTTGGCTGAGGGTATTGTCAAGTCAACACGTGGTTCTTATCAGTTGCTGCTGTTACCGCTTTGTTGCGGCAAAGCTAAACGTTCAGTGCAAATCTCAGTTTCTGAAAGGTGCCTATTAGCGGTGACGTCCTGTGTCCACATGTGGGTGATGTTGTATTAACATGACTCGTGAAAGCTGGACTCCATCCAGGCTAATTTATCTTTTACGTTTTGTATCCATGTCGTAGCCAAAAGTTTTAAATAAAAATGACTGGCATTAATTTCGATTAAGTTGGTGTGGTGCAGTGCTTTTAATGCTTTGTGCTGGAAGGACTGAAGTAGCTTCTGGATGAGCCTCAATATTCACTGATGGTTTGTGCTGTGAATTACTAAAATAAATATACATTTTGGTAAAGTCACGTCGAAAATCAAATAGAATATGACGTTTCGATTGCAACAAGCAACCAAAGGGTAAGAATGAATGAGAAAAAACAACAATGCAACAACACACAGCCGGCCAACACTCCACTTGGCTGACCACGCTCCAAAGAATGATAAGCAGAAAGACGGTGCCACTGTCGAGGCCTTAAATAGGGGGGGAGGGTTTGGGGCAGAGGACAATGAGAGTTGTGGAATTCTGGATCCTCGTGGCCAGAGGAGAGACAATGGACTATAAACCAGCACGGCAATGTTTAGAGCAAGAAAATCGGAAGTTTGAGAAAGCAAATTTAGTAAAATTAGGAAGTGTAATGAAATGCAAGTCGGTTAACACAACGCATAGCCTGGTTGATTACGTTCTTCCAACGATTGCTAAATTAGAAGTTAAGTGTGAAACAGACGAGCAAGGAAAAATTTAGAGAAATAGAAAGTTTTACAACACATTTAGTAAAATTAAAGAGTAATGCAATGCAGCACAGTTGGTTAACAACGCATAGCCTGGTTGCATTCATTTGTATTTGATGGTGTTGCAATCGAAACGTATTTTATTATTATTATTAAACTTATTTCTTCGTGACTACCGAAAGAACCTAAGAGTAATTCCTGCAGTCACGAAAGCTTCGAATCGAGTTTAAATATATACAAACAAGTTTATACAATTACTTTTAATACAATAAACCTAGTTGCCTTTAGAGCGGGTTTAATTCATATATAAGAACCTTATACTTTATAGCTCTGTTGGAAGAAAATGGCTGTTTGCATTGATACTGTACCATGTTATTGATTTGAACGGCTTTCAATGAATGTCATCCCAAAACAAAACCTTGCTCAGTTGTATTACGGTAGGCAGTGGCAATGCAAAACGAGGTGTTCTGACAAAACAAACTTTTTCTTGGATTGTAAGGGTTGAGTTAAATAGCCATTGTAAATCGTTGATCCTTCAGTGATAAACAACAGGACAAGTAAAAAAAATAGGACATTCGCGGTCACTGACGGAAAAACATCCTTTTTTTTTCTCTTGTCAGCGACGAAACTCTTGCATAGCGACTGCTTCAGTGGTCTGTAGAGGGCGTCCTAGATCGGCTTTGTGTAGCAGGTGTAATCGTGCTTGTGAAAGTAACAAAGCCACGCAGGAGACGGGGGCGAGGTGAAGCTTGGTTCATGGGAGCAATTTAGGTTAAAAGCAACGGCACGCATTACATCGGTGCATTAACAATACACTTGTCCATTCGGCAACAGCAGTCGCCCAATGACCTCTCAACAGCCCAAAAATAAACATGCCAAGTGGAAACAGGCCGACCAGCTCTCAAATGGAGGGAAGGATGTTGTGGATTCTGTTACGCCATTTCGTGCATTAAAACCGAAACATAATGTGAAATGTGGCCACGGTTGATTAATTGAAGCAGACCCCCCCCCACACACGCAAAGCCATTTCTATAAACGGCTGCGTGCTGTGGAGAGGGTTTTGTGGTCTGTGCCCGTTAGATTGGATTGTATTGGATTAGATTATACAAGATCCCAGGCAACGAGAGTGATATCGGTTATTAGACGCAACACACAAAATACAAGGAAAAATCCCTCGGCATTTAGATCGAGTCCAGCTTCTCCCTTGGGTCAGAAAAATGCATCAATTTTGGTTAAAAATTGGTGCCGACTTCAGCATTTGTTACGCATATAGATTTCTTTAGGTCAAGGGTCTTGTGCTTTGGAATGAGCATTTGGTGGTGCTTGGCTCTACATAGTAATGATGATGGAACATGGGCATTCCACATTCATATGGCAAGTACCATTTGAGTAAAATAACTGTCCATTCAAGTGCAGCATTACTGGACTTAGAAGGATGATTCTAAAAATAGCACGAGTGGATAATGATAGCGATGCCACTTACTGATGTGGATAGTTGGCTACCTCGAATTTGCTAAATAATTGCAGTCCTGTTTGATCTGCCTATCGATATTCTATTTGTAAACCCTAGAACACCTGTTGCATCATCAAAAGCTAAAACATCTGTGCCTTGTTGCTGTGATCAATGAAAAGTGGGCTGGCTTGGTTCATGAACTGGGTAGGATGGCTTTGACCAGGATCTTCGTAGCAGCATTTAAGGATCAAGCCCACAGCAATACCACACATGTCATTTTCCACATACTTCATGTAGTCGCATATCTCGACAGTGCTTGTGTTGGCCCCTGACAGAGTTTTCGTGCATTTTATTGACTCGAGTCTTGCAATTTTGGGCTGCAGCCTGACTTATTGGCTGGCCTCTGAATTCTCGACTTAAAGAGTAGAATTGCGTCACGCAACATTTCAATGAAAAATGTAGGCAGCAGGAACATAGAATTTAATATTCAATTTTGTCATAAAAACAGTCTTGACATTTTACTCAAGTATTGCTGCAAGAGACTTGCGAGTTGACCGTCCATGGAAGCAAGGTATTACTGAGCCCCTTTGCTCATTTTATGAATGGAACCGAAAACCTTTACTTGTGCTCTCCTTGGAGCCATGTGATGGCGCATTCGACACTGACCAAAACGACACCATCTTTTGCTTAGATCGGCCGAAGGAAATTTTACTAAAATAATAAATTATTGATTGGGAAAGCATTACCGAACCCAAGCGTGCATTACACGTTGTGTTTACATTTCTTTTTTTACGAACGCTTCCTTCTGGCTAGGCTGGGGTGGGGGTGGTGGATGTTTGCGTGGATGTTAAAACGTTGGAATAAAAAACGAGCCATGCTGGGAGGATGGTCCAGCACGCTTGGGTCTGTTCTCTAATCTAATTACTGTGGAAATGTAACTCTTAGGTCCATTATCCCAAGGGGTCCTGTTGTTTTCCAGCAGCATTTGTTACAAGGTGAAGTTGAATTTTGCAATTTTCCCACATGCAATTGTGTTGCACTCTTCATATGTTGCGCAGCTTCATATGTTAAAACTGCAGCGTTGTTGCTGCTGCTGTTTTGCAACGCATTTGCACGCTACTCGTCTATTAAGCTCAATGAGGGACCGTTCGTGTCTGTGCTAGGTTTCTTGGGCTGGGGAGGAGGGGGGGGGACCCCACAGAGAGCCTGGTGACAGATTTAGGTAAGGAAAGATACCTACTCAGCCTATAGGAAACCCGAGGCCATGTGGCTCGGTGGTAAACTAAACGGCTCGCAATGTCAATAAGCCCTCAGTGATGCCAGGGCGGCCTTCTAGATTCGCAACAGCAACGAACGTTCTACCGCTGATCTATGTCGCTGGTTCGGTGACATTCAAAAGCCTGGCAGATGGGGGTTTGAACTAAGTTCCTTCTTGTGTCGATTTTCTTTACTCGGTCTCAGTCGATGCTAAATACAGACAATGACGTGTTCAACAACAATAAGATATTTGTATGAACATTCCACCGTTCAACTTCAGCTCTTACGTCGCAAATCCCACAGAACTGCAACCAGTCTCGAGTCTTCTTGCTTAAACAACCGCTGCTGGAAAGTATTACTCCAGAATCCCCACGGGCAAGAGAGTCTTGAATGCTATTTTATTTTTGGTGGCGAAACAGACCCTGGTCTGTTTTATATATTTATCATTTATTGGCGACAGCCGACCAAAACAGGGCGTAATGAATTTCATACAATGAAGCTGTACTTTGAAGACCATTTTCCAAAACATTCTATTTTTATGTTTCTGTGATCGGGCAATGTTAATCATAATAAACGTTTTTGGGTTAGATCGCGTTATTTATAAATGTGTCGTAACCCTCCACCACCCGACACGGCCAATCAGTAAAAAAGTGTCTTGTTGACAGAAGACAAATAGTTCACTACTTTAGCCCACCGGTGTGTTGAAGAGGGAATCCACAACATTTACAATTTTTGAGTACGACGTTTCGCTGGTAATTACATCCAGCATCATCGGGCAATTTGCTAAAGTAGTGAACTATTTTGTCTTTTGTCAACGTGACACTTTTTTACTGATTGGCCGTGTCGGGTAGTGGAGGGTTACAAAACATTTATGAATAACGCGATCTAACCCAAAAACGTTTATTATGATTAATATTGGTCGCGAAAGCCTACGTGTTAAACAGGCAACGTTAATGGTGAATGAGGTCGAGTGTCTTGAGGCGTTCCTCTTTTGAAATGTTGATTTTGTTTTCGTCTTCCTAAAATGAGGTGCAATGACTGCCTGGGGAGGTTCTGGAATAACGAGTGTGTCCGATTTGCTTCCTTGCGATGATATTGTAGACAATGGTGAGCTCCACAAAAATCATACGTAATAGAGGTTTTTTTTGGGTTAGATCGCGTAAAGATGAATGTGTCGTTGAACCTGCCACCAGATAATTAGTAAGGTTTGTCACATAAACAAAACATTGGCATCGTTACTAGTACAACACACCGGTGTGTTGGAGAGTAAAGCCACAACATTTACAATTCGAGTACGACGTTTCGTCAGTAATTACAACTAGCATCATCAGGCAACAGCCAGATTTAGTAACGAGTTTGTGTTTACGTGACAAACCTTACTAATTGGCTGTGTCGGGTGGTGGCGGGTTTAACGACACATTCATATTTACGTGATCTAACTCCAAAAACCTCTCTCATGGATAATATTGGTCGTGAAAGCCTGCCACGTGTTAAACTGACAAAGCATACAACCAAACATCAATTCAGGCATCAGCATCTGCCTGAGCCTTCCACACTGTTGCCTTCCTGGAGTAAATTCTGCGCTGGATTCACCTGTTTGAGTCTCATCAGCACTGTGACATTTTAAATATACTGCCCAGCTGCCCGGTGTTATAGAAACGAGTCATCCATAAACACCGTAGCGCCCATTCAATGCAATACGGCAACATTGTTCGAAATGTATATCGTGATGGATTTTGAGTCATAAAATAATTCGCAGACATGGGTCGATTCCACCGTGTTAAACGAAACACGTTGGTCCACAACCATGGAACCTTTGGGAGCAATGTTTCCCAGCAGCGTTGCCTCCAAACACAGAGTGGCAGCAAAACGTGCTCCCACATTACCCACAAATCTCATTAAATTACACGAGGTACATTCATTAGAGAGTACTCCCCACACCTCCTCCCTCACGTCCCCTGGCCTCTCTCTCTCTCCCCCCAGCTCTTTGCCTTGTTGGTTTCATTTAATTCCTTCATGAAGCGGCTTACATTGCTTTACAAAGAGGTGATGTTTGTTTTATTAAACACGTTTGCACTCGCTTCCCCGTCTCGTTAATCGGAGCGCGTCGCACCTACACAGACAGCCTTGTTTGAGTGATCGCCTTATTAGTGACTGCGAGGAGGCCGTGCTGAGCAGAGGCGTTAGGATTAAAACAAACCTAATTAACTTTACGCGAGAAGGACCAGCGTGGGACTCGGTCCGCATTTCGACTTGGGACTGCCATAGGGTTTGGATTTAGAATCATGACTAATGTGGGATTTTACACAGTGTACTACTAGTATGGAGACTTTGGCGGAGTTAAGATCATCAACATCATCAGCAGCCGTGGTCAATCTCTCACGGTCCTACGATCCACCTCGCTCCTGCACGTACGCTGATGTGATCGCTTCATCTCCTTGATACATTTGACGACAGTACGTAGTTTGGACTTTATACTCTTCACAAGTAGTATTTGATTAAGACTTTAACTGTGTGGGATTAGGATGCTTCACTAGCATTGATTCGGATTCTTGAATAGCATTGGATTTAGACTATCGTGGGACCATAGATTAAAGCCAATCCTTGTTCTATCGTTAATTACCCCAAGCCTGAATTCTGTGTTCCTAACTGTACTTTCTAAGCCTCCAATTCTGGATTTTTTGTCATGGAACCAATGCTTTGGCTGATTATAAGGTTGTGAAATTGGGGGTGAAATTGGTAAAACCCTGACCATGACTGCAACAACCACTTCCTTGGTCTGTGGCTCACGCCCAAGAGTGGTTCCCCCCCCCAAAACAACCGCTGGCTTCGACCACAGTAACTACAAATTAGAGCAGCAACCATCGGTCTCTGTCACATTCACGTGTGCTCACTCCAGGACACACTAATGTGTTTGCGAAATTGTGGTTTAATCAGAACTGACTCGGAACCCAAGCCAACAACAGCAGCAGCAGCCCCGCGGGAAGGCACACTCGGCTACGGCTGCTGCTACTGATGGTGGTGGTGGTGTTGCAGACTGACTTGGTGTGTGGGTGAGTGAACTTGGGAGTTTGTCGAGGCTGGCTGGGGTGTGTGTGTGGGTGCGTGTGTGGGAAACGGCGTGACTTTAGGCGTGCGCGCCGGAGATAGGGACGTGAAGGCGGCTGCGGGTGTCTGGTTTGAGATTAGCTTGCTCCATCTCATCTCACCAATCGATCGGGCGTGCCCGCGGGAAGTGACGACTGGGTGGCGAGTATCACAGTGGTCGGTGGCAGTGTTGTCCGCTTGAAGCGAAGAGAAGATTGGTTCAAATTAGTTACAACTAAAGATGCGTTTCAGATTGGTACATTTTGGTTTTTCAGATGAATAGAAAAAACAATTCAAATTTTTTTCGTATTTTCAAAGAATTTACTTTATGCACTCGTGTTTCGTGCTGACAACAGAAATGTCACTCGATGCTAAGTAGCGCGACTTTTGTCGGGAAGAGTGCGGCGTAAGTGATGCCATTTTAGTGACAGCATTACTTTTCACTTAATTTAGCTCAATTCCACCTCGGAGAATTCAAAATATCCATGTCACTGCCTTGTGTCGAACACCGATCTTATATCAGAGTGCGAGGAATGCGTCCCCTAGCGAGGAAAGGGAAAAAGACGCAATTTTTGTGCTTTTTCTTCCCTCGAATCCCCGGGGGCTGTTGCACCGCTGCGCCAGATATCCGAAAGGATCATTGTCCGAACCAGTCAACACACCAATAGTGCACCAAGAATAACACTGCGGAAAACGACCAAAGCATGCCGATCTTGAACTCACTCAGCTATTGCACCTGAGCGCTCAGACTCGCTCACAATTTAGTTGGTTGCTCTTGTAAAATGTATTTAAAAAGCTTTATTTCTCAACGCGTTGTAAATAAATAAATAAACTTCCGTAAGAAAATTGTTAATTTTTTGTCAAAATATATTTCGCTAAAACTTAATGGGAAAAGGATTGCAGTCGACTTCTCATGCACGATCAATAGGGGGCACAGTCAGCACATTTCGCAGGCACGCTTGTGTGGTGTGTTTAGCAGGCACGCTTGTGTGGTGTGTTTAGCAGGCACGCTTGTGTGGTGTGGAGAACAGGCACGCTTGTGTGATGTGTATAGCAGACACGCTTGTGTGGTGTGGAGAGCAGGCACGGTTGTGTGGTGTGGAGAGCAGGCACGCTTGTGTGGTGTGTATAGCAGGCACGCTTGTGTGATGTGGATAGCAGGCACGTTTGTGTGGTGTGTTTAGCAGGCACGCTTGTGTGGTGTGGAGAGCAGGCACGGTTGTGTGGTGTGGAGAGCAGGCACGCTTGTGTGGTGTGTATAGCAGGCACGCTTGTGTGATGTGGATAGCAGGCACGCTTGTGTGGTGTGTATAACAAGCACGCTTGTGTGGTGTGTATAGCAGGCACGGTTGTGTGGTGTGTTTAGCAGGCACGCTTGTGTGGCGTGGAGAGCAGGCACGCTTGTGTGGTGTAGATAGCAGGCACGCTTGTGTGGTGTGTTTAGCAGGCACGCTTGTGTGGTGGGCAGAGCAGGCACGCTTGTGTGGTCTGTTTAGCAGGCACGCTTGTGTGGTGTGTTTAGCAGGCACGCTTGTGTAGTGTGGAGAGCAGGCACGCTTGTGTGGTGTGTTTAGCAGACACGCTTGTGTGGTGTGTTTAGCAGGCACGCTTGTGTGGTGTAGATAGCAGGCACGCTTGTGTGGTGGGCAGAGCAGGCACGCTTGTGTGGTGTGTTTAGCAGGCACGCTTGTGTGGTGTGTTTAGCAGGCACGCTTGTGTAGTGTGGAGAGCAGGCACGCTTGTGTGGTGTGTTTAGCAGGCACGCTTGTGTGGTGTGGATAGCAGGCACGCTTGTGTGGTGTGTTTAGCAGGCACGCTTGTGTGGTGTGTATAGCAGGCACGCTTGTGTGGTGTGTTTAGCAGGCACGCTTGTCTGGTGTGGAGAGCAGGCACGCTTGTGTGGTGTGTTTAGCAGGCACGCTTGTGTGGTGTGGATAGCAGGCACGCTTGTGTCGTGTGTTTAGCAGGCACGCTTGTGTGGTGTGGAGAACAGGCACGATTGTGTGGTGTGTTTAGCAGGCACGCTTGTGTGGTGTGGATAGCAGGCACGCTTGTGTCGTGTGTTTAGCAGGCACGCTTGTGTGGTGAGGATAGCAGGCACGCTTGTGTAGTGAGGATAGCAGGCACGCTTGTGTGGTGTGTTTAGCAGGCACGCTTGTGTGGTGAGGACAGCAGGCACGCTTGTGTGGTTAGGATAGCAGGCACGCGTGTGTGGTGTGTTTAGTAGGCACGCTTGTGTGGTGTGTTTAGCAGGCACGCTTGTGTGGTGTGTATAGCAGGCACGCTTGTGTGGTGTGTTTAGCAGGCACGCTTGTGTGGTGTGGAGAGCAGGCACGCTTGTGTGGTGTGTTTAGCAGGCACACTTGTGTGGTGTGTTTAGCAGGCACGCTTGTGTGGCGTGTTTAGCAGGCACGCTTGTGTGGTGTGGAGAGCAGGCACGCTTGTGTGGTGTGTTTAGCAGGCACGCTTGTGTGGTGTGTTTAGCAGGCACGCTTGTGTGGTGTGGAGAGCAGGCACGCTTGTGTGGGGTGGAGAGCAGGCACGCTTGTGTGGTGTGTTTAGCAGGCACGCTTGTGTGGTGTGGAGAGCAGGCACGGTTGTGTGGTGTGGAGAGCAGGCACGCTTGTGTGGTGTGTTTAGCAGGCACGCTTGTGTGGTGTGGAGAGCAGGCACGCTTGTGTGGCGTGTTTAGCAGGCACGCTTGTGTGGCGTGTTTAGCAGGCACGCTTGTGTGGTGTGGAGAGCAGGCACGCTTGTATGGTGTGTTTAGCAGGCACGCTTGTGTGGCGTGTTTAGCAGGCACGCTTGTGTGGTGTGGAGAGCAGGCACGCTTGTGTGGTGTGTTTAGCAGGCACGCTTGTGTGGTGTGTTTAGCAGGCACGCTTCTGTGGTGTGGAGAGCAGGCACGCTTGTGTGGCGTGTTTATTAGGCACGCTTGTGTGGTGTGGAGAGCAGGCACGCTTGTGTGGCGTGTTTGATAAAAAGTGAGGGCCTATATTCTGCAAAAGGTCGCCACGTTTCCAGGATTGTCCTGTCCGGGACAGTCCAGGAATTGGCATCTGTGTTCGTGTGGCAGGATTTTAGTGTTCCACCGAGAGCCGCTACTGGTATCGTGTTGAACTTGACTGGTGCATTGCACGGTTTTGATAATAGACGGAGGCTGAGAATAAACTCCCAGTGTGGTTTGTGGACAACACGGCGACCCCGCTTTTACCCAAATGAAAAATTGTGCAATTTGCCTGGTTCCATCAGTCACCCATTAAAGTTGTAATGCTGCACATCTCCCCGCATGGGTTAATACAATAAGAAGCAATTTGTGGGATGCGTTAACAGTCGTCATCCTGTGTTCATTCTACGGTCTCCGGATTCCACGTGTGTGAGCAGCTTTGAGCGTTGCCTCCTCCAATTCGTGGAAGTTTCCAGCTCCAGTTACCGTGCTGCGGTTTCCTGGCGCGTAATGTGAACGATACGTGAGTGAAATTGACGAAACATCCCAATGCAGGACCCTCCTGAAAAAAGTCGTGAGAATCCTTGAGGCTTTCCTGGGTGAAGGTAGGGTATGGGGAGGAGGAGGAGGCTACGAGAAGGCTGTGAGGAGGGTGTGAGGAAGAGAAAGGGTGTCAGGATGAAGATGGTATGAGGAGGAGGGTGTGCCAAGGAAATTACAGTGCGGGTTCGTCCCCCAACCACGGCGCTGACCGTGCTGTGTGCGATAACCGGGCTGTTCAGCCACGAGTGGAAAACACCAAAAGTTATCGTGCGGTGAGTGCGGTGAGTGGTGAGTGAGTGGTGAGTGGGTGAGTGAGCGGGTCGGTGAGTGGGTGAGCGGGTGAGTGAGTGGTGAGTGAGCGGGTGAGTGAGTGGTGAGTGAGTGAGCGGGTGAGTGAGTGAGCGGGTTGGTGAATGGGTGAGTGAGCGGGTGAGTGAGCGGGTGAGTGAGTGGGTGAGCGGGTCGGTGAGTGAGTGAGCGGGTGAGTGAGTGAGCGGGTGAGTGAGTGAGTGAGCGGGTGAGTGAGTGCGTGAGTGGGTGAGTGAGCGGTTCGGTGAGTGAGCGGGTGAGTGAGTGGTGAGTGAGTAAGCGGGTCGGTGAGTGGGTGAGTGTGCGGTTGAGTGAGTGAGCGGATCGGTGAGTGGGTGAGTGAGCGGGTGAGTGAGTGGGTGAGCGGGTGAGTGTGCCCTCACACCTGCGCATGTGTGTGTCTGTGTTAACGTGCTTGTATCTGCATGCGTGTGAGTATCACATGAGTAACTGGTGCGCTGTGGAAACATCCCCACTAGAGAGACAAAGGCGGCCGGGCGCGATTCTGGTCATCCCAGAATCATAGGTGCTCGCTAACAGCACTTGCCCCAACAGTCTGTTGAGGCTATACGGGGGATCTTTGTCTTTTAAATGTATACCTCTGCATCTGTGTATGCGGCCAGGGTTTGTGCTTAGCGATGCGTGCGTAGTTTTTGTTTCAAAGGTAAGTATTGATACGTGAGTGTGCATGAGCGAGGTCTACCGGTATAGAGTTGTGTGTTGTTTATATATTTATAGCCGTGCGTGTGCATACACGTAAATATATAAATAATAGATTACGCCCGCAATAACTCGACGTGTGGATTCGTGTCTCCCGGAAACTCGATGGCAGTGCGCGTGTGTGTGTATATACACTGTATGCAAAGGTCAAAAGTGTCCCGGTGATGTCATGAGCTCTGGAACCTGCCTCCAATGTCACTGAAGGTCACGGAACCAACAACCCATTTGAGGAAATCGAGCGACAAAGCGGAGGAGGAGGAGAAGAACGCGAATCGCTGCAGGGGATTGAACTCCACGGGACCCCCCCCACCCCGAGACGTTCACGCCGACTCGGTGACTGCCTCGGGCTGACATCGCCGTCATCACCAAGATTGAGAGTCGCCAATCGTGCCACTGCAGACCGATCGAGGATCTATTTCTCAGTCAGCACTCGGTCTATTATATAAAAAATAAATAAAACAACTGTGCAGGTAACTGCGATAAAGTTCTACACAAATCAATTCCTGCTGCCACGCGAACACATATGACGCTAATTCCCGGGCTGTCCCGGGGTCTGATCCGGATTGGTGGCAACCTGAGGTCTAATCATCTCTGACCTCAGCGGCTGCTCTGACACATCCACTGTGAACGCAGCCCCAGGGAATATAAAATGCTCGGGGACAGAGAAAGTGGGCTCGGTAGCTTCGACGATGAACCACTGACAGCAGCAACTCAGCTCCGGCAATTGAACTCAGGACTCGACATTGCTGGCCCAGTTGCTATAAGCCAGAGGTCGCAAACGGGGTTTGATTCCTTACCCGTACCCGGCCGCACCAGGGTCGCAAACGTGTACCCGTACCCGTACCCTACCCGTACCCGGCCGGGTATGGGTAGGGTACGGGTATCGGGTACCTGATTGCGACCTCTGGGATGAAGCCATGTTGCAGGCGTGGGTGGGTTGATTCTAGGAACTTGAATTGTGAGAAGAGACAAGACGTTGGGAAATGAGTGACAAACAGTTACTCAGCAGTGACTTACGGCCTACCCGTACCCGGCCGCACCAGGGTCGCAAACGGGTACCCGTACCCGTACCCGGCCGGGTACGGGTAGCCGGGTATCGGGTAGGGTACGGGTATCGGGTACCCGGTTGCGACCTCTGCTATAAGCCTCAGCTACGATGGACATGTGGAGTGAGAGAGACACCCAAGCAGGAGATCTTGATCCAGGACATCAGTGTGGCCGTTTAAGTCGGTGTTATTTAGGAATGTGTAGTGTATGTTTTTTAATGAGTTGTGAAACCGCCACTGCCACCAAATCACGTATCGATATTGGGGATACATGGCGGCTTGTGATTGGCTGGGGCGTCCCTGAAAGCGCCCATAGGCCACGTGCGAGGGGTTTGAGTTAGCCAATGGGAAGCCGACATAACCTCATTGGCACATCGCCCCCTTTGTGTTGCAAAGTCTTTGTATTGAATATTGATAGGGGGAATTTACAAAACAACTTCAGGAATTACTCGATGTTTAAAGTTATTTTGTAACTTTGAAACAGTTTCGTGACTCTTTAAAAAGAAACATAAATAAATGGAACATTCCTTTAAAAAATAAAAAAGCACGACTAACTGTGACCCTCCCTCCCTTCCGCCAGCCAGGTTCAGAGAGGAGCTAGACACGCTCAATCGATCATCAGCCATGATCAAGCCACTGCTGGATGAAGGCATCCGCAAGCAACCACTAGCTGATCATTCCGCGATGTACTAACCGAGGGCCGAACACGTGAGCCGCTTTCATCGCTGCATCTCCCCGGTGCCCGGCGTCTTTGGACACGGTCCCAAGCCTTTGGCTGCCACTGTCATTATCCGTGACCACCAGCCGTCAACCCTTCGAGCTGCGTGTCCCCTGCCCAAGCCCACTCACGTTCCCCAACAGTTTTAAATGATGCCTTTGACCATCGTATCTGCCTAATCCACGAATGTCAGCCTCTCGGCACATTTCCACATGGACAGCACCACCCCCTCCATGCTTTTTTGCGCAACTTTTTCCATTTTTTGTGTGTGTGTTCCATCTCGTTCATTTAACGACCCTTGCTTTCTGACCCATGCCACACATCGTGCGGGCAGTGCGCATTGATTAGCGGGTCCCTCTCGCGACAAAGAGATGCGCGGCCACCCCGAGGCTTGCTACCCCCCCCCCCCCCCGTGGCTCCCGCACGGCTCGCGGGAGACATCTGCTACTCGCATCGCCGTTGTCCACTCGCCCGCCGGAGGCGACCCCGTGTCAAGTCTATAGTTGCCACGGCTGTGTCAAGTCTACAGTGCGGCGCTGTGTTTACTCAGGCAACCCAACACCCGGAGGGCGCGGGGCGGGGCGGGGGGGGTGCCCGGTTCAGCTATCGCAGGCATTAGCCTCACATTGCTACAATTGGGGAGTATTATTGGTAAATGTTGTTGTGGGTTTTTTTCATGAAACGTCGCTGTCGGTGTTCGTTCGCCGTGGCCCCGAGTGAAACTCGGTGCGCTAGACCCATTACGCCACCGCTCCGCCAGGTACTAGCCTACTCATTTTAGGCCGAGTCGATCTAGGGGATGTCCACTACCGGTTTGGCTCGCAGGTGTTGTGGGAAAGTGACATTAGCCGGCCCTGACCTATCGAGGTCACGCGGTGTGGTCAACACGCCCGGGCTGCCTGTGACCTCCACCTCTGTGCTGATGTTTTACACAAAGACAAAGGTGCCCCGTGTAGCCTTCACAGGCTGTCGGAGCTAAGCGCTGTTGGCGAGTAGCGCCTCTGAAGGCCAACATCGACACGTGCCGATGTTTACGCACCGCACCAGACACTCATTTAAGGCTGAGTCGACCCTCACACCGTACGTTGTCACACACATCAACACAGCCATCTACTCGCGCACACAACCACGAACACACACGCACGCTCTCTCCCTCCCACGTACACAAACGTCGAACAGAGTCACACACACACATCCACACCCTCTCACACCAACAACCATCTCTCACACGAGGATTAACGCACACCCTATTTCACACACACACACAGCCATCTCATAAATACAACCATCACATGAAGACACTCACATACAAAGCCATCTGGCATATACGCATACACACACATTTACATGTTCTCTTACACAGTCGCACCACAAGTATAGCCATCTCTCGCACAACCATCGGACACACGACAAAGACAAAGACCCCCCCTATAGCCTTAAAAGGCTGTTGGGGCAAGTGCTGTTAGCGAGCACCAATGAAGGCCAGCACGGCACACGAGGGGGTCGGTGGCCAACACCACACACGTCACACACATACACGTCGTCACACACACACACGTTGTGACACACACACGACACACACACACGTTGTGACACACACACGACACACATACACGTTGTCACACACACACATACACGTCACACACACACGTCACACACACGTCACACACACACACGTTGTCACACACACACACGTTGTCACACACACGTCACACACACGTTGTCACACACACACACGTCACACACACACACGGGAGCGCCTGGATCACCACGGGGTGTCAGATCCCACGGTTAATGAGAAAGATTACAGAGGTCATGCACAGAGCATTATGTAACATTACAAAGTATCACCACCCAGGTGTGCACCCACAATACGCACACACACACACCACTCATGTGTATACACAGTACACGTGCACACACGCAACATTACACACCACCTACGTGTAAAGAGTACACGTGTACACACACACACAACCCATGTGTAAACGTGTACACCCATAACACACGTGTACACACACCCGTTTTACGTCGGGTGTTGTCAAATTTCTTTGGATAAATTGACAGGCACGGTTGTAATGTGAAGACGTCATCATGTTTCTAACTGCACGTGTATTTACACGTGTTGCAGATTGTAAAGTCGCCGTGATGAGAAAGAAGAGTCTTGGCGGGATTATGTTGATGGAATTGCAGTTTTCATTCGTGCAGAAGTGCGGCAAAGGACAACAACAAGACGTCACACACGTGGAAAAATTATAGAGCGTTATGGGAAACTGATATCGCAAGAACCATCATATCGCGAGCATTTAACAAAGTATTTAATTGCGAGTAATTACATCACGGAAATCCTACACATGGCACTGGGCTTCACGGAATCTCTGCCCAAAGCATTAGCCTCACATTTCTCGATTTGGGAAGCATTAATGGTAAACGTGGCGGGTTTTAATCAAACATTGCTGTGAATACAATATGTCAGAGGAGAATAAATACGTACAATAAAACGTGATTGATATCAAATCTATGTAATTGACACTTATACGGCGCCTTTAATCCAGGGATCACAGTGTGACATTCGCGAAGTTTGCAGGAAATATAAATACTATAAGGTCCGATTAGCACGGCTGGCTACGTACGGTGCGAAAGAAGTTCAACATACATAACATCGCTTGAGATGGAGAGGGAGCAGGGGAGGCTAAGAATCGCTGGGTTCACAGACAAAGTTCAAGTTCATTTCAAGTTCATTTATTAGGTATAGCCCTGTGAGCAATTCGGCTCTTGAATCGGGTGCAACCGCAAGAAACAAAAAACAAAAACATGAACAAGAAAACATCTTAAAGTGAATATGTGACTAAGTACAAACAGAAAATCCAAGAAAAGACAGCAAAATATTGCAGAAAAGGCACCGTACACCAACGCTGTGTACACAAATCCCAGTGGGATGCAAGTCAAACAACAACAACAACCACAAGACAACTTAGATTAAGGCCATCAGTCTTACTCCGTACTACAACAAACAAACATGACCAAACCAGTAAACTTTTCGAAATCACCAAAGCCTTCTGGATCATTACAGACATGCACAGCGTGCAGACTCTGTCGAGTAAATCAAACCTTGCGGAACTGAAATACGAAATACGGCAAGTGGGAAGTTTGCAGGTCTGCAGGCCAAACAGGGCGACGAGTCTTGAGTGAAGAGCTGAACACGCACAGGGCGAGTTGAGCTCGCGCCTGTCTCGAACCAGCTGAGCTTCGTGGCTTGGCCCGGGCGCGTTGTGGTGGTTCGGTCACCCCCCCACCCACCCCGGGTGCAGCAGAGTTGAGAGATCTCGGCACGTGGGGAAGGGATTTGGATCGACGGATTGGAGAGGTCGTGTATCAGCTGGCCTCGCATGGTTCCACAGAAGTTCAACACACAGCACGCATCATGGGACCTCCTTTGCCAGTACCAAAATATACTAATAGGGTTTTTTCCTCTTTTTTCTGGCAACAAAACTGACACCTTTTGCAAGGAATCATGTTTACATTAACCACAATACTTGCAGTCAAATGCAAACAAAAAACAAAACTCTGATAATTTAAAACCCTATTAGTATATTTTGGTACTGGCAAAGGAGGTCCCATGATGTAGCTGCTCACCCCGAGCTCTCATTACTCTGATAGTGCGTTGTCTTTGAACTGTGAGTCTTTTGGCATCATCTGGTCGAACACCATATGAGACTAGGCTCTAAAGAAAGCTGCCTCTGGTGTGGACCAATCAGTCTCAAGGACAATGCATAAATTATCAGAGTATTGTTTTTTGTTTGCATTTGACTGCAAGTATTGTGGTTAATGTAAACACGATTCCTTGCAAAAGGTGTCAGTTTTGTTGCTAGACAAAAGGGGAAAAATCCTATTAGTACACAGCACGCACATAAAGTGTCGCGAGGCCGTGTTTAAGGCCTTGTATGTCAGCAGCAGCGATGCTTTACATCGGACCCGAAGGTTCATTTACAAAGTCACCCCACATCACACCAAACAATCCACACTCGGGCTCCTAAGTTGATCGTTTTCCGTGGGGCCATCACCGAAGGTAGGTGACACATCACGGCAGCCAGAGGTGTCGCACACCGCGTGCGATTTTGATGCCAGTGCCCAGGACAGAAGCTTAATTTAGCTCCATTTAGCTTATTTAATGATACTGCATTGGCGGTTGGTGCGAAGGCACAAAGAATAAAAAAACACATTCGTCAATAACACTGTGGCCTTAAAAGCGAAAATTTATAATTAGGCGACCTTTCTTGGGCAATGTTATTGAAAATCGTAAACACTTAAATACTTAAATGTACCTATTTCATTGTTGCACCGCTTAAAAAAATTGATTCAAACTCTTTTTTTTATTCGACCGGGTAAGGCCCACTGAGCTATTTAGCTCTTTTTTTCAGAAGCGACCTGACCAATGAAGTGCCTTATCACGTGGACATTTGCAGCGGCCACATACTCTAAACGCATGTTTCTAAATGTTGAGCGGGGAAACCCGGAGGACCCGGAGAGAAAAAAAATCCACGCGACCACAGGGAGACCATGCAAACTACAAATATACTACAGCAGGCGTCACTCAATACATTTCGTGTGGGAGCAGCAAACCAGAGAATCCGTGGAGAAAACTCACCGCATCATCCGAGGGGACAACACTCAGAGCTGCTGACACTCCTCCTGCTGTAGACCACCTGACAGCCCAAGCCTACTCCACGTGTCCATTTAGACACAAAAAGACAAAGATAACCCGTGTAGCCTCAACAGACTGTTGGGGCAAGTGCTGTTAGCGAGCACCTATGAAGACCGACACGGGGCACGAGGGGGGTGGGTGGCCAGCAACCACGGCTGGCCGCCTTTGTCTTTCCAGTGGCGATGTTTACACACCGCTGACTCGACCTAGGACTGGTTCGGATAATTGTCACTGGTGTTGGTGGCCGTGAGCGGGAATCGAACTCGGGTAGCCAGGTTCATAGCGCAGCGCGCTAACCGCAACACAACCGCTACCCACCCACAACACAAACACGTGCATCACAATGCATACATCTGTACTACAATATCACTCGACATGCCTGGCTCTCTCTACGTGTGCTGCGATGAAGGGCCATTGCCCGAAACGTCGCCGTTTAAGTCGGTGTTATTTATGAATGTGTGGTGTATGTTTTTTAATTAGTTTTGTGAAACCGCCACTGTCACCAAATCACGTATCTACACTGGGGATACATGGCGGCTTGTGATTGGCTGGGGCGTCCCTGAGAGCGCCCATAGGCCACGTGTGAGGGGTTTGAGTTAGCCAATGGGAAGCCGACATAACCTCATTGGCACATCGCCCCCTTTGTGTTGCAAAGTCTTTGTATTGAATATTGATAGGGGGAATTTACAAAACAACTTCAGGACATACTTGATGTTTAAAGTTATTTTGTAACTTTGAAACAGTTTCGTGACCCTTTAAAAATAAACATAAATAAATGGAACATTCCTTTAGAAAATAAAAAAGCACGACTAACCGTGACCCTCCCTCCCTTCCGCCAGCCAGCCAGACTGCCAAATTATTTTTTAATAAAGCATGATCTTTTTTAAAACGAGTATTTTACCTGAGATGATGCCCCCCCCCCAACGCCCCGATACAGAAGACTAACCGCCACTGCTGCTGTAAATGTCATTATGCAATAGTGTGGTTGTATTATTGATGCGTAACGTAATATATCACAGCACTGTCTAGCCTGCACTTACTTACGCAATACACCACCACCTAGCCCGTGGCATGTCCAGCAGCGGCGCGAGTGGGGGGCCGTCCATAAATGACGTCACGCACCTGGGGGGGGGGGAGGGTCAGACATTTGTGACGATGTGTGACGAGGGGGGGGGGTGAAAAATGTGACGTCACATCAAAATGCGCAACTTTAAATAAATATAGACAACACGTTCTACTTAATTAAATTGACTTTTAATAAATGTTTTCTCCTACAACATCTGAGTGCAGCGCCACATTAAATACGCACTACAATGACAATAGTTTAAAGCGATTTCAATTGGAAATATGTTTTTTCGGGGGGGGGGGGGGGTCTGACTTTTTGTGACGTCGTGTGACAAGGCGGGGGGGGTCAAAAATCGTACAAAATCGCGTGACGTCATTTATGGACGGCCCCTTATACGCACGTACGCGTGGCGTTTGCGCATGCACCACGCATGCAATGCGCTGATTGCATTTGCACACAGACCTGCACGCACGCGATCACGCAAACCCAGTAAATACTCAACGTTAAGCGAACGTTGGTTGGTTAAATTTCGATTTAAAGCTTTCGTGACTGCAGCGATTCATCTTCTTGGTTTTTTCGGTAAAGTCACGTAGTAGGGAAATAATAAAATAATAAAAATAAAACATAACAAAATACAATTCTCACGACGTTTCGGCCACAACGCAAGCAGCCTTCCTCAGGTGAAGAACAGGTCTGTCGGAAAGACAGCGTCTGAATGAGCCAAAGTTGGTTCACTGTTGTCCCCAATGTCGCGCGTGCACTGGGTAGGGCAGTGCTCATGCCCGATCCTGTTGTCGATGAACCGTCAACAATCGAGATATCCCGAATCTGCACTCTGACATTAATGTTTTTTTTTGCTGATGAACACGGCCCCTGATGGCCTCCGAATTTTCCACGGAGGAGTTGTAACAGCTGCACCTCCGATTAGCACGGTTGGCTACGTAGGATGCGAAATAAGTTCAATATGCATATAACAGCATCTACAACAGGACTAGGATCATCTTCAACTTATTGCCCTAAAACTGGTGCTCAACGCTAAAAAAACCACCAAAGTTGAAACTAGATTCGAAGCTTTCGTGACTGCAGGAATTACTCTTTGGTTCTTTCGGTAAAGCCACGTAGAAAATAAAATGAAATAATAGTAGAATACGACGTTTCGGTGGCAACACAAGCAACCATCATCAGGTAAGAATGAATGAGAAAAAACAAACACAGTAAACTTAGAAACACGATGCAACACAACACAGAGAGCCGGCCAACACAACAGCCATTCTTTGGAGGAGCGTGGTCAGCCAGGTTGGGGTGTTGGCTGTTGTGTTTCTAAGTTTACTATGTTTCTTTTTTCTCATTCATTCATACCTGATGATGGTTGCTTGTGTTGCAATCGAAACGTCGTATTCTGTTATTATTTTATTTTATTTTCTACGTGACTTTACCGAAAGAACCAAGAAGTGTAACACCAAAGTTACGTTCTTGTACGACTGCCCCAAACCTGTCTCGCCACCCTCGCATGCACATTGGTGGTGAGATGTTAACGACCTCCCCTGGTATGCAGGAGGTCGTGAGTTCTATCCCAACCCCGACGATGCCTGCTGTATATTTGGAGTTTACAGGTTCTCCCCGTGGTCGCGTGGACTCTTCCCCGGGTTTTACCCTCCACATTTAGAAACCTGCCATTAGATTACGTTGGCTGCTTTAAATGTCCACGCGATAAAGCCACTTCGTTGAGCGGTCATTTGTGGCCAGGTCGCTTCTGAAAAAAGAGCTAGACAGCTCAGTGGGCCTTAGCTGGTAACAAAACTAAATAGTTTAGTTTACATTGTTGGTGTTGGACTCACACCCTATTGAGTAGGTCGACACGTTTAAATATCGAGACGTTATTCTGGACTCCAAACTGTCTTTCAAGACCCACATTGACCACATGGCCAACAAGATTTAAAAAAAATTCCTATCCAGAAACAAACTCTGTAATCCACCTCGACTCAATCCGAATATAGTTAAAGCCACTATCCTGCCCATATTTGGACATCTGTGAAACGCGCTTCATAGCTCATCGGATTCCTCCAGTATAAATGTTCTGATTAGTGACACCACCTCCCGCCTCGCTTCGGCATCTACCTTAGAACGTCTCATTCCATGATTCCACTCCGCCCCACTCCGTTCCCTCTAGAACGCATCATTCCAAGCTTACGTTCACTCAAATCCGTCCCTCCTCCTTGGACATCCGGAGTGACCATCATCATTAGGCGGTCTTCATCCAAGACGCCCTCTTTATCAAATCCATCGCCAATTACCTCCAGGGCCACTTAGTTCCTCTGGCTCGCTCCCGTAGCCTCAGCAATGCCTCCTTATCCCTCCTAAAACTGCCACTTGAGAAAACTGCGTAAAAAACAAGTCCGCGTTGCTCCTCCACGTTTCTGGAATCCCCTTGGCACACATCCACAGCTTGGTTCTATCCCTTGCCTATCCCTCTTTTTTCCCCTATTAGATACAAAAAACCCACCACAGAGCTTCCTTGCACCTGTGCCTTTAACTTTATTCTGGCGCCTGTTGCTCTCGCAATATGTTTGCACTGGAGTTATATTTACGAGCATGAACTACCTCGTTAACGAGTTGCTGTGCGCACGCACTACGGATCTCCCTTTGCAAAATAGCCGGGAAACTGGACGAACGGGATCATCCCGTGTAAGACATGACACGAACTCGAACCGGTCCCAACACTATGTAACATTTACTGCCGATCAGTGGTGTTTCCACGTGGGACAGGCAACAATGGGAGGCTGCGGGCGGCGGTTTGTGTGTCGGTTCGTGTGAGTGGGGAGCGGTGGTGGAGCGGTTAGCGCGCTGCGCTACGAACCTGGAGACCCGGGTTCGATTCCCGCTCAAATGAAACCTGGTGCAGTGTGTAAACATCGCCACTAGGGAGACAAAGGCGGTCGGGCGTGGTGCTGGTCACCCACCCACTCGTGTACCGTTCCGGCCTTTATAGGTGCTCGCTAACAGCAATTGCCCATACAGTCTGCTAAGGTTATACGGGGGATCTTTGTTTGTTTGTGTGAGTGGGGAGCGGTAGTGTCGCGGCTGCGTTACGAATCCCCGGCAACCCGAGTTCGATTCCCACTCACGGTCACAAACGCCAGTGACCATTATCTGAACCGGTCCTGGGCCTCCCCAAGGTCGACTCAGCCCCAAATGAGTACCTGGTGCGGTATGTAAACATCGCCACGAGGAAGACAAAGGCGGCCGGGCATGGTGCTAGCCACACCCCCTTGTGTGCTGTGCAGGGACTGGCAATGTGTGATATGTCTATGTGGGTGTGTGTGCGTTTGAGAATCTGTAAGATGTGTGTATGTCAGTTGTGTGTGTGTTTGAGAATCTGTAAGATGTGTGTATGTCAGTTGTGTGTTTGTGTGAGATCTGTGTGTGTATGCATGATGGAGATGGTTGTGTAAATGGTTCAATGGCTGGTTGGAGGTAAACACACACGCGTGCACAAACGTGAGTTTGAGCAATACTCGTATGCAGCACATGTATGCACACGTATGCATGTATAGCTAAGCGTGTGTATACGTATGGATAGGTATGTGTGTGATGTGTGTGTGTGGGGAGCGGTTATAGCGCGCTGCGCTACGAACCTGGCGACCCGAGTTCGATTGCCCGCTCACGGCCAACACCGGTGACGATTATCTGAACGAGTCATGGGCCTCCCCTAGGTCGACTCAGCCTCAAATGAGTACCTGGTGCGGTGTGTACAAATCATCGCCGCAAGGGAGACAAAGGCGGCCGGGCGTGTTGGTGGCCATCCACCGTTACGCGTGCCGCGTCGGCCTTCATAGGTGCTCGCTAACAGCCCCAACAGTCCGTGAAGGACCCGAGTTCGATTCCCGCTCACGGTCAACATCGGTGACGACGATTTGCAGCGGTCCCGGGCCCCTCCACGAGGTTGACTCAGCCTGAAATATGGTATCTGGTGCGGTGTGAATGCATCAGCAGTGGAGAGACAAAGGCGGTCGGGCGTGGTGTTGCCCACCCACTCCCTCCCTCGTGCCGGCCCGCAAGTGATCGCCAACAGCACTTGCCCCAACAGCCTCTTAAGGCTATACGGGGATCTTTGTCTTTGCACGTTTGGCCGATGATAATTTACAAGCCACGCTGAAGTAGCATAGGGCGACATTGTGACGTTGCTTGCGATCAGGGTCCTGATGATGATATTATCGTGATGGTATGGCGATGATGCCAGATAATGATGATGATTCTAGTCAGCGATGCTGCTGTTTATGATGATGGAGATGATATTGGTCATTATGGTAATGGTGATGAGGATGGTAGTGATGATGGTAGTGATTGGTGGCGATGGTGATGGTAGTCATGGTGATGTTAGTGATGATTGTAGTCGTTATGGTAATGATGGCAGTGATGATAATCGTGATGGTGGTGATGATAGTAGTGATGATGGTAGTGATGGTGATGGTAGTGATGATGATGATGATGGTTGCGATGGTAACGATGATGGTAGCGATGATGGTAGTGATGGTGACGTTAGTGATGCGATGATGGTCGTGATGGTGATGGTCGTGATGGTGATTGTAGTGATGGTGACGGCAGTGATGATGATGATGATGGTCGTGATGATGATGATGGTCGTGTCGTGTGTTGTGCGGAAAGAGGAGGAGTCTGTTGATGGAGGAAGAGAGCGAGAGAGGGAGAGGGTGGGGGGAAGTGTGGGTGGGAAATAGTGGGGGGAGGGGGGAGCGAAACAAGGGACTGAGGAACAGGGTGGAAGAGGGAGCGAGAGAGAGAGGGGAGGGAGGTCCAGCCAAGAGAGAGAGGGGGGGTGGAAGAGGGAGAGAGAGAGAGATCCAATAGGGAGAGGAAGTGAAGAGAGAGAGGGTGGAGAGAGAGGGGGGCAGCGAGATCTGCAAGAGAGAGGGAGGCACGGGGGGAGAGGAGCGGGTGATGCAGCAGCAGCCGGAGCTACTCGCTCACACCGAGCTGATTTATTCATAAAGCGCGGAGACAGACGGCGGATACCCCGGAGTGGACACCGAGAGCAAGCAGGAGGGATCGGTAAGCCATTGTCTGCTGCTGTTACTGCTGCTACTGCTGCTGCTGGCTTCATCTCCCCGTGTGTCTCACGGTGCGCAAATGTCTAGCTGTGGTGTGTAGAGCGTATGTCTCTGTGTGTGTGTGTTCGCGGACGAAAGTGGTGTGTGTGTGTGTGCATTTGTGTATGGGTATGGGAGCGTGGTATGTGTTTGGGAGTCAATGTGTATGGGAGTCAACGTGTTTGGGACTCGATGTGTATGGGAGTATGTGTGTGAGAGTGAATGTGTGTGAGAGTGAACGTGTATGGGGGTGTCACGGGCCTCCCCTCGGTCCACTCGGCCTCAAATGAGTACCTGATGTGGTGTGTAAACATCGCCACTGGGGAGACAAAGGCGGCCGGGCGTGGTGCTGACCACGTGTGTGGTGTTGGCCACCGACCCCCTCGTGTGGCGTTTCCGGCCTTCATAGGTGCTCGCTTAACAGCACTTGCCCCAACAGTCTGTTAAGGCTATACGGGGGATCTTTGTATTTGTGTGTGTATGTATGTGAGAGTGAATGTGTGTGTCAGTGAATGTGTATGGGCGTGTGTCCATGTACGTGTGTGTGTGAGTGAATGTGTGAGTGAATGTGCCATGGTAGTGAATGTGCACCGTTGTGTATGACGGTGTGTGTGGAATATCGTCTCATGAATGGACGGCAGACCACCCAGCGTAGGCGAGCTACCAGACCTTGTGCCGTGTGTGCTGTAGAGTCTATGGACTATCCCCGCTCATTGTGTCGACTGTATGTTCAGGAGGTATCGGCGAAGTCGTTCCTATCGACTGCAGCTGCAATAGATCACAGCCCAGAGGGAGTATGTGTAACCCTCGTTACTACGACTGTCATTCACCGCACCTCCCATTAGCACGCTTGGCTATGTACGGTGCGAAAGAAGTTCAACATACATTCACTATTGTAGGCGATATGTACTGAACTGCAGCTTGTACACCACACTGTTAAATTGTTGACTGCAGCGTGTACGAACGATGTCAACTGTTGGTCATCCAAAGTGTCAACTCAAGCAGAGTGCAGACCGTGAGCTGTAAATCACATTCATTGCCTCTCTTTGTCCAGGAAAGTGGAGGCTGTGTTTGCTTTGAAATAGCGAGTCTTGGATTCGTAATTTGTACATCAAGCCGCACCTGTGACCAGTGTGGTGAAGTATGGTCAAACACCCCCCCCCCCCCCAGCTCCCTAGCCCATGATCAACACCGCGAGGAGACCTCCATCCATCGGTGGATAGAGATTGGCTAGGTTCTGTATCGTGAGGTTATAACGACAGAGATTGAAATACAGTAATACATAATATACACTATAATAATATATAATGTAATAATATATAATAATATATAATATAATAATATGTAATATACACATTCCTTTGTCAATCCGTTGCTACGTCAACCACGATGCTCAATGACGTGCCACTGATGATGTTAGCCGTGCCACTGATTATGTTACCCGTGCCACTGATGATGTTAGCCGTGCAACTGATGATGTTAGCCGTGCCACTGATGATGTTAGCCGTGCCACTGATGATGTTAGCCATGCCACTGATGGTGTTAGCCGTGCCACTGATGGTGTTAGCCGTGCCACTGATGGTGTTAGCCGTGCCACTGATGGTGTTAGCCGTGCCACTGATGGTGTTAGCCGTGCCACTGATGATGTTAGCCGTGCCACTGATGATGTTAGCCGTGCTACTGAGGGTGTTAGCCGTGCTCCTGATGATGTTAGCCGTGCCACTGATGATGTTAGCCGTGCCACTGATGATGTTAGCCGTGCCACTGATGATGTTAGCCGTGCCACTGATGGTGTTAGCCGTGCTACTGAGGGTGTTAGCCGTGCTACTGATGATGTTAGCCGTGACACTGATGATGTTAGCCGTGCCACTGATGATGTTAGCCGTGCCACTGATGATGTTAGCCGTGCCACTGATGATGTTAGCCGTGCCACTGATGGTGTTAGCCGTGCCACTGATGATGTTAGCCGTGCCACTGATGATGTTAGCCGTGCCACTGATGATGTTAGCCGTGCCACTGATGTTAGCCGTGCCACTGATGGTGTTAGCCGTGCCACTGATGATGTTAGCCGTGCCACTGATGATGTTAGCCGTGCCACTGATGATGTTAGCCGTGCTACTGATGGTGTTAGCCGTGCTACTGATGGTGTTAGCCGTGCCACTGATGATGTTAGCCGTGCCACTGATGGTGTTAGCCGTGCCACTGATGATGTTAGCCGTGCCACTGATGATGTTAGCCGTGCCACTGATGATGTTAGCCGTGCCACTGATGGTGTTAGCCGTGCTACTGATGATGTTAGCCGTGCCACTGATGATGTTAGCCGTGCCACTGATGATGTTAGCCGTGCCACTGATGGTGTTAGCCGTGCCACTGATGATGTTAGCCGTGCCACTGATGATGTTAGCCGTGCCACTGATGATGTTAGCCGTGCCACTGATGATGTTAGCCGTGGTACTGATGATGTTAGCCGTGCCACTGATGATGTTAGCCGTGCCACTGATGATGTTAGCCGTGCCACTGATGATGTTAGCCGTGGTACTGATGATGTTAGCCGTGCCACTGATGATGTTAGCCGTGCCACTGATGATGTTAGCCGTGCCACTGATGATGTTAGCCGTGCCACTGATGATGTTAGCCGTGCTACTGATGATGGTAGCCGTGGTACTGATGATATTAGCCGTGCTACTGATGATGTTAGCCGTGCTACTGATCATGTTAGCCGTGCCACTGATGATGTTAGCCGTGCCACTGATGATGTTAGCCGTGCCACTGATGATGTTAGCCGTGCTACTGATGATGTTAGCCGTGCCACTGATGGTGTTAGCCGTGCTACTGATGATGTTAGCCGTGCCACTGATGATGTTAGCCGTGCCACTGATGATGTTAGCCGTGCTACTGATGATGTTAGCCGTGTCACTGATGATGTTAGCCGTGCTACTGATGATGTTAGCCGTGCCACTGATGATGTTAGCCGTGCTACTGATGATGTTAGCCGTGCCACTGATGATGTTAACCTTGCCACTGATGATATTAGCCGTGCTACTGATGGTGTTAGCCGTGCTACTGATTATGTTAGCCGTGCCACTGATGATGTTAGCCGTGCCACTGATGATATTAGCCGTGCCACTGATGATGTTAGCCGTGCCACTGATGATGTTAGCCGTGCCACTGATGATGTTAGCCGTGCCACTGATGATGTTAGCCGTGCTACTGATGGTGTTAGCCGTGTCACTGATGATGTTAGCCGTGCTACTGATGATGTTAGCTGTGTCACTGATGGTGTTAGCCGTGCTACTGATGGTGTTAGCCGTGCCACTGATGATGTTAGCCGTGCCACTGATGATGTTAGCCGTGCCACTGATGGTGTTAGCCGTGCTACTGATGATGTTAGCCGTGCCACTGATGGTGTTAGCCGTGTCACTGATGATGTTAGCCGTGCTACTGATGATGTTAACCGTGCCACTGATGGTGTTAGCCGTGCTACTGATGGTGTTAGCCGTGCCACTGATGGTGTTAGCCGTGCTACTGATGATGTTAGCCGTGCCACTGATGGTGTTAGCCGTGCCACTGATGGTGTTAGCCGTGTCACTGATGATGTTAGTCGTGCTACTGATGATGTTAGCCGTGCCACTGATGGTGTTAGCCGTGCCACTGATGATGTTAGCCGTGCCACTGATGGTGTTAGCCGTGTCACTGATGATGTTAGTCGTGCTACTGATGATGTTAGCCGTGCCACTGATGGTGTTAGCCGTGCCACTGATGATGTTAGCCCTGCCACTGATGGTGTTAGCCGTGTCACTGATGATGTTAGCCGTGCCACTGATGTTACGGGAATCGAACTCGGTTGGGCGAGTTCACGGCGCAGTGCGGTGGCGGCTTTGCCAAAGCCCACGGAGAGCGCGAGTGTTCACCAGGCAGCCGCACTGTGACCACAGCAGTGAAGTATGGTCAATCCCCCACCCCCCCCATCCCCCCTTCCATGCCCGAGGCGTAATGGTTCTTTAATAAGTCACACATATCATCACCACGTCTTTTAGCAAATCCATGCTTCTAAAAAGCAACAATAATAAAATAATCTCATAATATTCACACGGTAATGTGATATATTTACTCAGAAAAGACTCACCGAGTTATCAGGGCCCAAATCATTGCATTGGGAACGTGTTGGCAAATTCATTATTGAATTGTGTTTTGTCTTGCCTCTGGGGAATGAAACCAGAGGAGCCGGACAGACTCGGCATGGCTACTCGAGACAAATTGTGTTGGTTTGTGCTGGCAGTGGTGCGCAAGCACAATTAACGATTGATGTGCGCTGAAGAAGGGCCATTCCCCGAAACGTCAACGATTATATTTATTTTTGTTTGCTTTAAGACCACACACACCACTGTTGTTATTGTGTTGAGTTGTTTCAATACGGTATAGGGATAGGAAACCTCGTTGTTGTCCTGCAATTCCACCAGCCACATGGTATCCGCTGTGCGCGTCTGCTGTGTGTGTGAGAGAGACGATCAATGTTAAGGAAAGATGCTGTATATATTGCATGGAGGTGCACTGCAATGTTGAAGTATGATGATGATTATTGTGTGACGACGTGACAAGCTCGTGTTGTGTCGGTGCCATGTTGGCGGTGGCAGCTTCAACGTCAGAGGTCGCAACCGGGTACCCGATACCTGTACCCTACCCGATACCCGTACCCTACCCGATACCCGGCTACCCATACCCAGCCGGGTACGGGTACCCGTTTGCGACCCTGGTGCGGCCGGGTACGGGTAGACCGTGAGTCACTGGTGAGTCACCGTTTATCACTCATTTCCCAACGTCTTGTCTCTTCTCACAATTCAAGTTCCTAGAATCAACCCACCCGCGCCTGCAACATGGCTTCATCCCAGAGGTCGCAATCAGGTACCCGATACCCGTACGGCCGGGTACGGGCACCCGTTTGCGACCCTGGTGCGGCCGGGTACGGGTAAGGAATCAAAACCCGTTTGCGACCTCTGTAATAAACGCGCGGCATACTTTGGTGGTGAACGCGGCTGGGTTTCACGCGCGTAAGAGAGGCCGCTGCCGCTGTTTCTGTTGCTGTTGCACCTCGGGCCAAACTCGCCTCGGGTTCCTCTTAAACGACAACCGGCAAAAAACCGGTAACCTATTTACGAAACGGTTAGCGGTTCCCAAAGTCAGGCGACAGCTTCGCCCTTTCCCGTGGAGGCGTTCGCAATGAACGCTCCGAGTTGACAGCGCCGCGCGCGTCACGCGCCTTGGCCCCAAATCGCACGTTGACCTCCGTGCTCGGCGACACGGCAAAGGCGCAGTCCCTGCAAATTCTCTGTCTCGCTCCCTGCCCTCGAGTGGAGCCTCCTCTCCAAGAGGCTCGAGAGGAGGCTCCACTCGAGGAGGCTCCACCAGGGGGAGGCTCCACCAGGGGGAAGCTCCACCAGAGGGAGGCTCCACCAGAGGAGGCTCCACCAGGGGGAGGCTCCACCAGAGGAGGCTCCACCGGGGGGAGGCTCCACCGGGGGGAGGCTCCACCGGAGAGAGGCTCCACCAGAGGAGGCTCCACCGGGGAACGGCTCCACCGGGGGGAGGCTCCACCGGGGGGAGGCTCCACCGGGGGGAGGCTCCACCAGAGGAGGCTCCATCAGGGGGAGGCTCCACCAGAGGAGGCTCCACCAGGGGGAGGCTCCACCAGAGGAGGCTCCACCAGGGGGAGGCTCCACCGGAGAGAGGCTCCACTAGGGGGAGGCTTCACCGGGGGAGGCTCCACAGGGGGAGGCTCCACAGGGGGAGGCTCCACCAGGGGAGGCTCCACCAGGGGAGGATGCTCTGGAATGTTTTTTTTGCTCTTCCACGCTGAGCAGACGCGCGACCTGTCGGTAGCCGAACTGTGGTGAACCCATTTATACTTCTGGGCGGTGGGGGGGTACTAAGGCTGGGGGGTAACGGGGGTGGGGGGGGTAGCGGGGGGTGGGGGTCAAACATCTCGCCCCCCATTGTCTGGGGTCGAACCGTCGGCCTCTGGATTGTAGCTCCAGTGGCGTTCACGGCGACGCCGCTGGGGTCGCTCCATATTTTTTTCTTTGCAATTAAAACGCCGAACGTGTCGCGCGCGTTTATTGCTCGAGACATTTCTATGTCTGGAAAACCGGTTTTTTTAACCACTTTTTCACGCGGTTACCGGTGATGCAATAAAAAACAACCCGATTTTACTCACCCTGGCTCAGTGACACACTGAGAGAGACAAAGATAGAGGGAGAGAACGCACGAGAGAGAAATACTCCTGCTGCTGCTGCTACTACTACTGCTACTTCTGCTGCTGCTGCTCCTGCTGCTGCTGCTCCTGCTGCTGCTATTGCTGCTGCTGCTCTGCTACTACTGCTGCTGCTGTTGTTGCTGCTGCTGCTCCTGCTGCTGCTGCTGCTCTGCTGCTGCTGTCGTTGCTACTGCTGCTGCTGCCGTTGTTGCTGCTGCCGTTGTTGCTGCTGCAGTTACTGCTGCTGCTACTGCTGCTGCTCCTGCTGCTCCTGCTGCTGCTGCTGCTCCTTCTACTGCTGCTGCTACTGCTCCTGCTGCTGCTGCTCCTGGAAGACAATAGGTAGACAATGGGTCGACTCAGCCTCAATTGAGTGCGATGTGCGGACATTGCCACTAGGGAGACAAAGGCGGTCGGGCGTGGTGTTGGTCACCCACCCCCTCGTGTACTCTGCCGGTCTTCATAGGTGCTACTCGCTAACAGCACTTGCCCCAACAGTCTGTTAAGGCTATACGAGGGATCTTTCTATTTGGCGTTCCACAGAAAGCACTGCACCGTTTTAAAAACGAAACAATGATTCATGGTGCCGCTTGTGATTGAGAAAGCTCCCTCCTCTGAGGCAAGAGATCTCGCCTGTCAACTCCCTCCTCACCTGTAACTGCGCACAGAGATCACGGAGGGCAGGTCACCGAACTAACTCCACGTCCGAGTCACCGGGTAAAAGTGCCTTCGTTCAAAGACCACCCACGCGTAATCCCGACCCCCTTCACCACCCCCCCACCCCCCCCCCCACCATCCCCGGGTCACTCTGCACGAGGCCCCGCTCGCCCCGTGCTCACGCCAAGGGTACGAAGCCACGCGCCACGCATTAGCACGCGCGACTCGCGCGTTCCCCCGTAACGCGCCGATTGCACGACGGCCCGCCTAGTTTCTGTACTGCACTCGCGTCAAAGTGTCCCGTCGCTCGCCCCTCTCTCTCTCTTTGGCGCTGGCTCTCTCTCTTTGGCTCTCTCTTTCTCTCTCTGGCTCTCTCGCCCGGTGTCTCTCGTTAGTAAAGCGAGTCGACTCGAAAAAGAAAGGGTGGCGAACCTTTGCCTCTCCGTCGGCGTCAGCGTCGCACTCTACAACGACGAAGGCGAATTCGCTCGTGCCACCGACGATTGCGATCGCGCGCTCCCACTCGTGGTCGTCGATTAACGCGATACGGCGTGGGGTGAAATCAATCGACGACCGCCAGAAACCCTCGCCTCTTTCTTGTTGTTGTTGTCGTTGGGGGCCCCAGATTTGGAAGTATCGACTCTTTGGATGTTTGCTCGTGGCCACGGACACGCGCGTTGCGCTCGGTGTGGACGCGTCGCCTGTGAATGGTGGAGGTTGCGTCGGGACACGCCGCTGTTGCCGCACCGATGGCAACGCTGCTTTTGCGCCAACAATTCCAGCGGTCTTCTCACTTGTGGGCACCAGCTGGGAATGAGCGTCAGTCCACCGGGTCGAGATGTGAGCAGTCACGCGCAGAGGCGGCAGGGAGGTTGGATACAGACTCGACTCAAGGAAAGGCGATCACATCGGCGTACAAATATACAAGACAGGCAAAGACGAGACAAAGATTCCCCATATAGCCTTAACAGACTGTTGGGGCAAGTGCTGCTAGCCAGCGCCGACGAATGCCGTCACGGCAGACGAGGGGGTGGGTGACCACCGCCACGCCCGGCCGCCTTTGTCTCCCCAGTGCCGATGTTTATATACCGCACCAAGTACTCATTTGC
Source organism: Lampetra fluviatilis (assembly GCF_964198595.1). NCBI lineage: Eukaryota > Metazoa > Chordata > Hyperoartia > Petromyzontiformes > Petromyzontidae > Lampetra > Lampetra fluviatilis. Next base: position 29,516,564 of record NC_136276.1, on the reverse strand, counting down.
GGTTGAGTCGACCTAGGGGAGGCCCAGCACCGGTTACAAATATTCGTCACTGTCATTGGTCGTGAGCGGGAATGGGAACTCGGGTCGCCGGGGTTCGCAGCGCAGCGCACTAACCGCTGCGCCACCGGTCCCCCGTGATGGAGAGGACTGCCGGGTTGACACACACAGACAACTACGCAGTGCACAACGACGAGCAACAGAGAGAGAGATGGTCGAGATGCAGCCGGGGCGACAGGCAGATTGACCGTCCACAAAGAAAAAAAATCCAGCCGACCTGCAGACACACAGACATACATACTTGTTGACATACAGACACACGAACAGACATACTTGTTGACATACACACACACGAACAGACATACTTGTTGACATACAGACACACGAACAGACATACTTGTTGACATACAGACACACGAACAGACATACTTGTTGACATACACACACACGAACAGACATACTTGTTGACATACACACACACGAACAGACATACTTGTTGACATACACACACACGAACAGACATACTTGTTGACATACACACACACGAACAGACATACTTGTTGACATACACACACACGAACAGACATACTTGTTGACATACAGACAGACGAACAGACATACTTGTTGACATACACACACACAGACAGACATACTTGTTGACATACACACACACGAACAGACATACTTGTTGACATACACACACACGAACAGACATACTTGTTGACATACACACACACGAACAGACATACTTGTTGACATACAGACGAACAGACATACTTGTTGACATACACACACACAGACAGACATACTTGTTGACATACACACACACGAACAGACATACTTGTTGACATACACACACACGAACAGACATACTTGTTGACATACACACACACGAACAGACATACTTGTTGACATACACACACACGAACAGACATACTTGTTGACATACAGACAGACGTACAGACATACTTGTTGACATACACACACACAGACAGACATACTTGTTGACATACACACACACGAACAGACATACTTGTTGACATACAGACAGACGAACAGACATACTTGTTGACATACATACACACACACAGACAGACATACTTGTTCACATACAGACACACGAACAGACATACTTGTTGACATACACACACACAGACAGACACACGTGTTCACATACACACACACGAACAGACATACTTGTTGACATACAGACACACAGACAGACATACTTGTTGACATACACACACACGAACAGACATACTTGTTGACATACAGACAGACGAACAGACATACTTGTTGACATACACACACACGAACAGACATACTTGTTGACATACACACACACGAACAGACATACTTGTTGACATACAGACAGACGAACAGACATACTTATTGACATACACACACACACAGATAGACATACTTGTTGACATACACACACACGAACAGACATACTTGTTGACATACACACACACGAACAGACATACTTGTTGACATACAGACAGACGAACAGACATACTTGTTGACATACACACACACAGACATACTTGTTGACATACACACACACGAACAGACATACTTGTTGACATACAGACAGACGAACAGACATACTTGTTGACATACATACACACACACGAACAGACATACTTGTTGACATACAGACACACGAACAGACATACTTGTTGACATACAGACACACGAACAGGCATACTTGTTGACACACACGAACAGACACACTTGTTGACATACAAACAGACGAACAGACACACTTGTTGACATACACACACACGAACAGACATACTTGTTGACATACAGACACACGAACAGACATACTTGTTGACATACAGACACACGAACAGGCATACTTGTTGACACACACGAACAGACATACTTGTTGACATACAGACACACGAACAGAACCGCGTGGCAAGGTGATTGAAACTCAGACGCATCACTGGTGCATAGTGTGCGGGACCTCGGAGTTGTCGATCTGCACGACCTCTCCGGCACTCACCATATCCTCACCACAGCCACGACTGCGAGATCCTTCGTCCAAAGCTTAATCAGTCACCCGCACTCTGCTTCTGAAACTCCCCCCCCCCCCATACGGCCTCTCCAAATGCCCCTTTTCCCACACTTCAGATAATCCAAAATCCTGCTGCCAGACTTCTCGGCCACAGCCGTAAACGAGACCACATTGGCATTGACCCCACACTGCGATCCCGACACTCGATCCCAGTGCAGTCTTGAATCAATTCCAAGATCACACCGATTTCAACGCACTCTCCTACCTCTCTCTTTTCATCTCACTCCACTCCCCTCCACGTGCTCTCCTGCTTCTCCCCTCTCATCTCACTCTACTCCCCTCCACGCACTCTCCTAGCTCTCCCCTCTCATCTCACTCTACGCCCCTCCACGCGCTCTCCTGCCTCTCCCCTCTCATCTCATTCTACTCCCCTCCACGCACTCTCCTACCTCTCCCCTCTCATCTCACTCCCCTCCACGTACTCTCCTGCCTCTCCCCTCTCATATCATTCTACTCCCCTCCACGCACTCTCCTGCCTCTCCCCTCTCATCTCACTCTACGCCCCTACACGCGCTCTCCTGCCTCTCCCCTCTCATCTCACTCTACTCCCCTCCACGCACTCTCCTACCTCTCATCTCACTCTACTCCCCTCCACGCACTCTCCTACCTCTCCCCTCTCATCTCACTCTACTCCCCTCCACGCACTCTCTTGCCTCTCCCCTCTCATCTCATTCGATCGAAACGTCGTAGCTTTTTGTTAATTTATTTAAACCTATCTACGTGACTTTACCGAAAGACCCATAGAATATGATTCTCGATAATTAACAAATCCTCCGTTTTTGTGCAGCGTCCTAATATGTGGTCACATTTAGACTCTATGTAAATCCACATTCTATTCACATAGATACTGCACAGGCAGCTGTATTGACATATTGTTAGATTTGTTCACAGACACACACTCGCACACATACAGACACACAGACAGCCATACAAAGACAAAGATCCCCCAGTATAGCCTTAACAGATTGTTGGGGCAAGTGCTGCTGGCAAGCACCTACTAAGGCCGCCACACCACACGAGGCAGTGGGTGGCCAACACCACGCCCGACCGCCTTTGTCTCTCCAGTGCTGATGTATTCACACCACACCACGTTCTCATGTGAGGCTGAGTCAACCTAGGGTAGGCCCAGGACTGGTTCAGCTCATCCCCACTGGCCGTGAGCGAGAATCGAACTCTGGTTTTCTGATCCGTAGTTCAGCACGCGAACCGGTAACCGGTACACGCGAACCGGTACACGATCGCTCCCCGCAAATATGCAGACACACGTCCACGCAGCGTCAGACGCAGGCACCCCAAAGCCCAGTATTTATCACGACTCGGTTGTAATTGGTGTCTAGTTTAGGCCACCACCAGCAGCAGCAGTGATTTCTAACGATTTCGTGATGCGATTTCATGAAACAAAAACACGATTTCAGTGGCGATTGTAGCGGCGTCGAGTGTCTGTAGGGGTGACACGAAATCCGTCGAGAACGTGCCCAAAAAACGCGTCCCGGTAGAGCGTGGATTCGTGCACGCGTGCGATCCGCTAAGCTCCAATCATTTACGTTGCCCATGCATCGTTACGCTATCATCATCATCGCCAGAATCATGCATAGCGAGAGAACCATCCACGGACCGCAGGAGTCAATTGCAGTGAAAACGAAGACACACGTGGTGCATAGCAAATCGTGAGCTGATTGACATCAGATTGCAATGCTTGGGGGCGCAGGGAGAGGACTCGGGTGAAGTTGGTGAACCCCACGCACTCGTACTCCTCACGCATCTCTCCCGCGTCCATATACATCTCAGTAGACTGTATATCTCCCTCCCTTTCTCTCAATCTCCTCTATAATTCAGATTTCTCTTTCCACCCATCTCCCTCCCCGTTCCACCCATCTCCCTCCCTCTCTCTGAATCTCCTCTATAATTTACATATCCCTCTCCACCATCTCCCTTCCCGTTCCACCCATGCCCCTCCCCGTTACACCTATCTCTCTCCCATTTCCACCCATCTCTCTCTCTCCCTTCTCCACCCATCTCCCTCCACTCTCCACACGCCTGCCTCCCGCTTACTCCACAAGCTTCTGCACATCTCCCACCTGGTCCATTATCTCACTCCACCTGCGCCTTTATACACACATCTTTTTTATCCCTTCCATACGCCGGTTTCATATCTCTATGCGGACATATCCCTCTTATTATCACGATATACATAATATATCTGGTTTCCCGTCTCTCTACAGATATCTCAAATATTTATATAACGTTATAGACAAATCCATTTCTCCAATCCCCATATACGTCTCCTCTCTCTCTCTCACGGTTATATCTCCTTTCTGTATCTCTTTCGTTCTCTCCCAGCCTCAGTTTATATCTTCACTCTCTTCATCCCCCCCCCAACCTCTCTCTCCGTACTGCACAGTAAATACGTCTCTCACCCTTTTTCTCACCCATTCCCTAAATCTCTCCACGCCATCTCTCCACACACGCGTGTTCTCCCGCTGTAACCACCCCCCTCTCCACCTCGCTCTCTCTCTCTCTTCCCATCGCTCCCTCTCCACCTCGCTCTCTCTCCTCGCTCTCCTTTAATTCTCTCTCTCTCCTCTGCCGCACTGTCATCCCACGCTTGTGATTTTTAATTTCCCCTTCTCTCTCAGCACGCATCTCTGAGCCCACGTGCGTGTTTGTCTTTGTGTATGGGTCCATGCGCACTTATGTCTGTGTGTGTGTGTATTTCTGTGTAGGTGTATGCCATTACGTGTGTTTCTGCACCATCTGTACGTGTGAATACATCTAATTACCAATGGACCACGGATATATAGCGAATATGAGAATGTGCCAGAAGCCCCTGTGGGAAAAGATATCCATGATGTCCTCTGACCAAATGCCGATTGCCAGAGCCAGGAGATTCCGACTCCTCCTGTCACGGACGTGCCTCCAGAACCCACGGGAGAATCGCTACTGACGGGCACGTCAAACGTCTCGATGCTTGCCAGAGGTCGCAACCGGGTACCCGATACCCGTACCCTACCCGATACCCGGCTACCCGTACCCGGCCGGGTACAGGTACGGGTACCCGTTTGTGACCCTGGTGTGGCCGGGTACGGGTAGGCCGTGAGTCACTGGTGAGTCACCGTTTGTCACTCATTTCGGGTAGGGTACGGGTAAGGAATCAAAACCCGTTTGCGACCTCTGATGATTGCTGGGGAAGGGGGGGGGGCTGGCGGTCCTCTGGCAGTAGCCAAACCGATACCGCCTGTAGCTGGCTCCTGTCACTGTTAGGTGTGAACAGTTCTCTTCTCGGGGGGAGGATAGCATCGAGCAACAGAGAGGGCCTCCTCTGGTGAATACAACGATGGCGGGCGTGGGGAGCGTTTGGGGTGAGAAGTGGGAAGCTATGAGTCTCTGGCAGTTGTGGGCTCTCTTCCTTATCAACAGGAAGCAAGAATCGGTGGTGATGGTGGTGATGGTGGCCTACGCCCCCACCGAAGATGAACATCTGGGGAGCGATGCAGGCAAGGCCGATGAGTCAGATGCCTTCTGTGACCTTCTATCCCAGGTGTTGGCTAAAAGTGGCCCCTAAGGGTAGAGTTGTCTTATTGGGTGGCTTTCAACGCCTGAGTGAGTCACAATGCAAGCTTTTGGGCAGGAGTGATCAGAGGGCATGGGCTACATCAGTTCAACAATAACGGCAGGAGGCTGCGAGATTTCCCTGTAGTCCATGAGCTTGTAATTACCATAATTGGCACATCCACACAACATAATGCGTACATGCCTGTTCCAAGCCGACACATCTGCTGGACGATGTAGTGTTGCGATAACGCATGAAGCTTGTTGCATGTAAGATGCACCTATCAATCTTTCACTGTCCGAGTGGGTGTCCAACTTGGGCCCCATTCAAATGCCCAGAATAGCATGGTCTCAGCTGGCTGTTGAAAGTTAAAAGCAAGAATTTGAGCATCGCTTGGAACTGGGAATGGCATCTTTCCCTGCTGACGCGAAGGGGAAATGGGCGAGGTTTCGGGACTGAGGCTCACGCAGCCCCTTTGGTTGCACTCGATGTCCGGTTCAGACCTCCTCAGAATCCCTGGCTGATGAAGTTGGTGTTCCAGCTCGCTGCAATATTCCACGCGCGAGAATGAGGACGCTTACCCGCGCTGGAAGGCTCCGAGAGCTGTTCGACACTGCAAGGATGAGTGGTGGTCACTCATTTCAGAGGAAATAGCAAATTGCCCTAGTTGCTTGCGATCACAAATTTTTAATACCATACACAATACTACCATTACCCATATTACGATGCTTACAGGTAGGAACTGTTCCTAAGAGTCTGAACTCCTTCCCTTGGGGGACATATCTGCTTATTTGCTGAGTGTTTCTGTAATGGCCTGGTGCTAGGAGAACCCCTTAGACCAAACAAGAGTACGGGGCAAAGGGGTCTTGCAATTTCGATTTAAAGCTTTCGTGACTGCAGGGATTCATCTTCTTGGTTCTTTCGGTAAAGTCACGTAGAAGGGAAGTAATAAAATAATAAAAATAAAACATAATAAAGTAAAATAATATAATAATATAATAATATTTTTATTTTCTTTTATTATGTTTTATTTTTATTATTTTATTACTTCCCTTCTACGTGACTTTACCGAAAGAACCAAGAAGGGCTCTTGCAATGTTTGTGGAGTATCTGTGGAGGAAGCTCGTGAAGGACGCTACTGTGCAGTTGGAGGCAGCCGCACTCCAGCAACCGTGGCGGGTCGGAGGAGCGACGCTCACAACAACGAGCTGAGTGCCGGGTGGCTAAAACGTGGTGCATCTGCCAGTCATTCCAGTCGGAAAGCCCATGGCACCCGAGTCTGTCCTGTGATCTGCTGCCAGCAGGGAGCCTTCGAAACTTTAACATGGCATTAAAGTGCACCTAGCCTGGCACAAGCACCGTGGTGCCGTTGCCATCACTTGGTGTTGAATTGTGGTTGTTGTCATATTGTGTGTTTGTCATTGTCTAAGTGTGTGCATATTATGTGTGCACGTTTATGCATGTCTGTGTGTTATTGTCTATGCGTATACAGTATTTGCATATGTCTGTGTGTGTTTGTCTTTGTGCGTATATGTGTGTGTGTGTCTGTGTGTTTTGTCTATGTGTGTGTGTGTCTATGTGTGTGTGTGTCTATGTGTGTGTGTGTGTGTCTATGTGTGTGTGTGTCTGTGTGTCCACCCCCGCACTCCGCACCCTGCACAGCCGATACATTATTCATGTCGTGGGGCTGGGCTGGCTCTGCGTGGTGTTGATGGGGGCTGGGAGTGGGGATTGGGCCTTGCTCATGAATAATTGAGCCGATTCTGCCTCAGTCTTTGATTGACTCCCCCCTTTACCCCCCCCCCCCCGCGTGAGCTGAACACGACCCCCGCCTGTAGTTGAAGGCCCCCCCCTGACCTGAGTCTCGCTGCACCCCCTACGGGTTACGGGGCTCGAGTCCAGGTTCCACCTAAAGCGCCAGACCATCGCTCCGGTGCGCATGAAGCGTGGCTCGCTCCCATCGCCGCCGCCGCTGCCGTGCGAGTTGAGGAGTTGTCACGATTCGTGGTCGCGATGCCATTCAATAATCGCACGCTTGTCACGTTTTGACCGTCCCGTTTGTTCGCAATATTTAAAGTTAAACTAATATTTTTTTTTATTTAACCAGGTAAGGCCCACTGAGCTGTTAAACGCTTTTTCAGAAGCGACCTGGCTATCACGAATGATAGCTCGTGGAAATGTATCGCAGCCAGATTCTCTAAACGCGTGATGTTGATACAACGTGGAGGGAAAACCCCACCCAGCCCCACCCTCCCCACCCAGCCCCGCCCCACCCTCCCCACCCAGCCCCTCCCTGCACGACGGACGGACACAATATTCCCCTGTGGGCTGGTGGAACCAGTGGGTTCCTACCAGTATAACATTGCGCATCAGTGAGGGTTTCCAGCTATGGGAGTGAGGAATTTCCACCACCAGCTCAGGGCAGTAAATGGGGAAGGGGCACTGCCTCAATGTTCATTTCGATAGGAGATTACTTTATTTTTTTAATACTAAACTGATTTTGTTTTTTAACCAGGTAAGGCCCACTGAGCTAAAAAGCTCCTTCTCATAAGCGACCTGGCTATCACAAATGATAGCCCAGCGAAGTGGCTTATCATGTGGACGTTTATAGCAGCCAAATACTCTAAATGCCTAATGATTCTAGGAAAAAACTGGAGGACCCGGAGAAAAATGAACACAACGACGGGGAAAGAGACACGGCAAACTCTAAATATACAGCAGGCATCAGGGTCGGGATTAAACCCACAATCTCCTGCATACCAGGCGAGGTAGTTAACATATCGGTATTGCAGCACCCGTAGACTGTAAAATACAATACTTTTATGAGTAATATATAATAATATATAAAATATAATTACTTATTTACACAGAAAAGCCCCACTGATTCCAACGACTCTCTTACAGGAGGGTCCTGCATTAGCATTATTTTTTTAATTTAAAAAGGCTTTCAGCCAATGTACTCAGGAAAGCCTCTCACAATACTCTTTCTCAGGTGGGTTCCGCATCTGGATGTTTGGCCAATTCCATTAAAGAGTGTTTGGATTCACGCCGGCGGAAGCCGGAGAACCCAGAGAAAACCCAGCAGGTGCGTGCTTTATGTTCTACTAGGTGAGAGGGATTTTTGGTTTTTAAAGTAACAAAAAATGTGTCCGGCAGAGCTGGGTCGCACAAGATGATACAAGATCAAAACAGCTCCATGTAGGGTCTGAATATTAAACAATTCTGAGAGTACAACAGGATAATGCTGAAAGCGCCACACAGATAGATTCGAGAATCCATTGTTGTGGGAGCATCTTTTGCCCACCTCGCAGCCCAAGAGTACAACACGTGGTATATCCATGCAGTCTCCCGTCCGAGTGCACACAGGAGAAACACATTCCTGCGGAGGGAGCTGGTAGGAACGTTGGGTTGCTCGGTCAATGGCCATGGTCAACGGCGGCGTGGTGTATTCCGCAAATATGCCCGACTGTGAGGGTGGGCACAAGCCGGCGGTGAGTAGGTTAAACATTGAGTTTTATAAGGGCACCACGGGGTGACCAGCCCCTCCCCACCCAGCCCCACCCCTCCCACCCCCCACCCAGCCCCTCCCCACCCTCCCCTCCCCACCCAGCCCCTCCCTGCACGACGGACACAATAATCCCCTGTGGGCTGGTGTAGCCAGGAGGTTCCTACCAGTATAAACCGTGCTTGGTTTCTGAGATCCAGATGAGATCTAGCTGAGATCGGGCGCGATTTGGTAAATGTTGGTCGTATGGTAGAATGTTATATCAGTATCTCAGCCCATCATCCCTCCAGGAAGGATAAAATTAGTATCGGCCCGTGACCCTGAGCGAGTGTTCCTGTCTCTTACGTATGGGTCTCCCCCCCCGCCCCCCGGGGACTCTACTCACCACGCACAGGAAGCAACAAGGCCTCTTGCCTCTTACAGCACGCAGCTCAGCAGTGCCTGCGGATGTTAACTACCTCGCCCGGTATGCAGGAGGTCGTGGGTTCAATCCCGACCCCGACGCCTGCTGCAAATTTGGAGCCTCTCGTGGTTGCGTGGATTTTTCTCCGGGTCCTCCGGCGTTTCCCTCCACATTTAGAATCAACATCACGCGTTTCGAGTATTTGGCTGCTACAAACTTATACGTGATAAGCCACTTCGTTCGGCTGCCATTTGTGATAGCCAGGTCGCTTCTGATAAAGAGCTACATAGCTCAGCGGCCCTCACCTGGTAAAATTTAAAGGTTTAATAAAAAATAGTTTAGTTTTTGGGCGGTGGCCCAGCGGTTGCGCGTTCGCCATCTGTGTCACGAGGATCAAAGTTCGAATCCAGGGCGGTACGCCCAGACGAACACTGCGGGTGCATTTGGCCGTGATAAAGAATATTACGCGCGCCCATCTGCTTCGGGGCGGACGATCCCCTGGTGTCATTCGAAGCGAGAAGGCCATTGCGTGCCAGCGGCATCGTCCAAATTTACCACTTCAAAAAACAAATTACCTTCAACTTAATCGAGTGAGATTACACATCGCAACAACATCGCCCTCTTGCTGTGGAACTGCTGCAGGCTCTGCCTGTGAAACGCAGCGCCTTCGCTAATACCAAATGTGCTAATTTTCATTGTTGTTGTTGTTTTGCGCAACAGGCCGCAACCCTGCTGCTATTGGAACATGCACAGCACGTGTTCCGATATTCGCTGTTTGTGTCGCGACCTGTGTAACCACGATCGTAGATCAGATCTGCACGGCGCAGCATCTGTGTCAACGCAGAACGCCCATTACATTGAGCCGCGCGGTTTAAATTGCGACCTTCCTGCTGAAATAAATAAAATCAAAATCCATAACGTCCGTGGCTGGGCCAGAAGACTCATTGACTGATGCACCCGAAATGTTCTAAACGACCGAAGCAGGAGGGCCTCTTCACAATTCGCGCTATCGCCTGATGAGGCTGGTTGTAATCACGAGCGAAACGTCGTACTCGAATTGTTAATGTTGTACGGTTTAAATTTCGATTTAAAACTTTCGTGACTGCAGGGATTCACATTCTTGTATCTTTCGGTAAAGTCACGTAGAAGGGAAATAATAAAATGATAAAAATAAAACAATACAATTCTCACGACGTTTCGGCCACAACACAAGCAGCCGTCCTAAGGTGAAGAACAGAGCTGTCGGGAAGACAGCGCTGCGGGTTTACTCTCCAACACACCGGTGTGCTGAAGTAGTCAACTAATTAGCACGTTGTGTTTACGTAACAAACCTTATTTTTGGTTCTTTCGGTAAAGTTTTCTTGCTGTGGATTTCACACCTGATGATGATTGCTTGTGTTGCAGTCGAAACGTCGTGAGCATTTTTATTGTTTTATATATTTTTTATTTTATTATTTACCTTCTACGTGACTTTACCGAAAGAACCAAGAAGACGAATCCCTGCAGTCACGAAAGCTTAAAATAAAACATTTAACAAACCTTGTTTAGCGACTGTGTCGGGTGGTGATGGGGTTTAACGACGCATTTCAATTTACGCGATCTCACCCAACAAAAAAACCCCTTAATTATCGATAACATTGCTCGCGAAAGCCTACGCGTTAAACGGAGTAAAACCCACAGTCGGGCACGGGTGGTGGGGTAAAGTGTGGGTACGCCACCACCTCTTAAACAAACAAGAAATACCGCCCACAAACGAAGACCACCACCGGGTAGGTCCGTGGTGGCTTTCGGAACCACACTCGGTAACCCATTCTCAAAACGGTTACCGGTTTGGCCTTGTTGGTTTGACACCGGGTTCAGCGTTTAACCGCGCGGGATGTTGGGCTCGGAGCGATGCGAGCTGGCGGTGCGAGGGGGGATGAGGCCGCCGTGGTGATGGACGATGACACGATGACACGGTGACACGAAACGCGCCTCTGAGCCTCAAACCCCTGACAGCAGCGGAGCAGCCCGGCCATGAATTATTCAGCCGCGCAGTCAATCCCAGTTTTATTGTTTCCCGCGGCAGTTAATGCGTGACGCTAACTGCAATTATAGCCTCTCCCGGCTGAAATCTCTCCTAATTAATGATAACAAACACTCAGTTGATGCACGCAGGTCTCCGCCGCACGTCCGTCCAGGGAATCTACTGCTGGATGATTGCCACTCGACGCCGCGATGTGGGCGGTGTGGGGAGCGTGCCCGTATGGGGGGAGGGTCATTGTGGGTTGTGAAGGCGGTAGGGGAGGGTGGAGGGTGGGGGCAGGAGGAGGGGGGCGCGGTGGGAGGGGAGTAAAACCGGTTCAAATTTCACTTTCCACTGATCTAGGCCGTGAGCAGAATTCGAACTCGGATCGCCGGGTTCGTAGCGCAGTGCGCTAACTACTGCGCCACCATTCCTCTATTTGTGCGAGCGTGTGTGTGGTGATTATGTATGTGCTTTAGTGTGTGTGTGTGAGAGCATGTGCTTATGTATGAACGAATGTGTGTATGTATATGTGTGTGCACATATACATGGTCCTGGGCCTCCCCTAGGTAGAGTCAGCCTCAACTGAGTACCTGTTGTGATGTGTAAACATCGCCACAAGGGAGACAAAGGCGGCCGGGTGTGGTTTTGGCCACCTCGTGTGCTGTGGCGGCCTTTATAGGTGCTCGCTAACAGCACTTGCCCCAACAGTCCGTCGAGGCTAAACGGGGTGATCTTCGTCTTTGTACATTGCATTATTTTACGTGTGTGTTCGTGTGTGCGTCAGCGGCGCGTACATATGAAATGTGATCTCGTGTTTAACTCAAGGAAAAGGGAGATTATAGGGTGAGTGACACACATAGAGTCAGACACACACAGAGACAATGGCAGAGACACACTTGTGTGAGTGCATGCAGAGCAATGAAGATGCACCACCATCACACCTGCCGTCGTAATGATTACCATCATCACAGAAAGCACCACAATCACAGAGAACACCATCACCATTACCACGAACATCAAAGCGAAGGCTGTGTAGGCGATGTTAGCGAGCACCTATTAAGGCTGCCATTTCACCCGAACAAATGATGTGGCCACCACAAATAACCGCGTTTGGAATCCGCAGTACTGACATTTGCTTCCTGGACCAGGTACTCATTTAGTGCTGAGTTGACCTCGGGGAAACCCAAATCAGATTCAGCTCCTGATGTTAGCCCTGGTCGAGAATCAAACCGAGCTCGCGAGGATTTTAACACCATCGTGGTGATCACCACCAGCACCACTATCAAAGATCCCCCGTATAGCCTGAACAGACTGTTGGGGCAAGTGCTGTTCGCCAGCACCTGTGAAGACCGGAACGGCGTGCGAGGAGGTGGGGCCAGCACCACGCCCGGCCGCCTTTGTCTCCCCAGTGGCGATATTTACACATCGCACCAGGAGGCCCAGAACCGGTTGAGTTAATTGTCACCGGCGTTGGCCGTGAGCGGGAATCAAACTCGTGTGGCAGGGTTCGGAGCGCAGCGTAGCGCTCACCGCTACACTGTCGCTCCACCACAGCACCGCCACCATCACCAGCATCACCACCATCACTAGCATCACCACCAGCACCACCACCATCACCACCATCACCACCATCATCACCACCATCACCACCAGCATCACCATCACCACCAGCACCACCATCACCAGCACCACCATCACCACCATCACCACCATCACCAGTACCATCATCACCACCATCACCACCAGCCCCACCGCCACCACCACCAGCACCACCATCAGCACCACCATCCCCAGCACCATCAGCATCACCATCACCACCGCGACTATCACCACCAGCACCACCATCACCACCATCACCAGCATCACCACCAGCCCCACCGCCGTCACCAGCACCATCAGCATCACCATCACCAGTACCACCATCAGCACCACCATCACCGCCATCACCATCACCACCGCCACCACCATCACCACCATCACCACCATCACCACCAGCGCCACCACCATCACCACCACCATCACTACCGCCTACACCGCCACCACCAGCGCCACCATCACCACCGTCACCACCATCACCACCATCACCACCGCCACCATCAGCACCGCCACCATCACCACCACCGCCACCACCATCACCACGAGTTGCGCTGGTGCTCATTACGGGGACAGTGCGGTGGCGGCGGTGTCGCGTCGCCAGGCTCGAGGCTTTGTGTCTCTGCGCTTGAGCCTCTCGCTGCCCATTACCGTCACTCGCCCGGCCCGCTCCCTTTGTCTCAGTCCATTTGTCTTCTCGTCTCCCGCCCTTCTTCCCTCTCCCCTCTCTCTCGCTCTCTCTCACACACAGTGTCGTTTGATCTCAAATGGTCTCCCAAATATATACTACGTGTGTGTGTGTGTGCACGCACGTTCTCGATGTTTCCGTTACGCGCGTGTGTACATTTCCGTTGTTTAGCGAGATGCCACCGAGGGTGCGTGCTCATAATGTCACATTCGCTGTCCTTTAACCCGCTGAGAACTCATTGGCCAATTGCACCCCCTGCCTCCCCCCCAATTCAAGTCACTTTCCGTTATTTAACCGAAGAGAAACCCATTCTGCTTCTAAACACCCACTGCATTTCACGCGGTGGTGTCTGCTTGCCCCAGAGAGATGTGATATGTCGTGCCTGTTTTGGTAATGTTGGGATGATGATGAGGATGATGATGACATCGCTGCAAATGACGATGATGATGATGTCAATCTCTTGACGATTGTAATGCTGGTAAAACAAAACAAAGCCATCATCATCAGATTTGGGTCGAGTTGTTATTTTATTTTGGCGCAGGTAAAAACCCCATTGGGAAATAATTGCAAATAATTGTCGATGGGGAACTGGTTACAGCAACAGCAAAACACGTGAACAACGCGTGAACAATGCGTGAACAACGCGTGACCAAAACAATCCATGAACAAGTGTACACGGCCAACTTGCGAATGGCAATGTCGTGTACGAGACAATGAATTATATTTACATGGTGATACTGATATGATGATTATAACAATGCTGCTGCTGATGATGATCAACCTCTGCTGCTATTGCGCCGCTGCTTATGACCATGATGATAACGACAATGGTGATGATGATGATTCCACTAATTATCGACGATAATGAAAGTGCTGATATTGCTGCCTGGGTGTTGACAATAAGTCGGATTCAATCCGTTGCAGAAAAGCTTCCCTTGCTGCTGCTGACGGTGACGTCACTGTTCATTCTCGGTGATGAAGCTGCTGATTTTGGGCCCGCTGATGCTGCTGCTGCTGCTGATGCTGTTGCTGATGCTTCTGTATGCTGCTGATGCTGCTGCTGATGCTGTTGCTGATGCTTCTGTATGCTGCTGATACTGTTACTGCGTATGCTGTTGCTGCTGATAATGCTGCTGCTGTTGCTGCTGCTGTTGCTGCTGCTGTTACTGCTGACACTACTGTTGCTGGTGATCCTGCTGCTGATCCTGCTGCTGGTGGTGATGCTGCCGCCGCATGCCACACTTCCCCCCACATCTTGTGAACCCCCCCCCCACCTCTTGCTTACGTAACGCTGCGTCTCGCTGCTCCCACGAAGCTCGACCCTAAGGGTTCGTCGTCAGCTCCGTTCCCTTCGCTCCCCGGGCCACGAATCACAGTGGCTGCTGACGCTGACGGTCTCTGTGATGTTGTTCTCAAGCGAGTTGGCCACGGTGCGTGCTGGCGGTCACGGTCCTACATTTTTGAGAGAGAGAAACAAATGTGCACGCCGCGGATTAACTTCAATGGGAGAATCATTGCTCGCTTACTACAAGATAGGCCTCGGCAAGGTAAATTACCTTTATTACCGGGTAAAAGGGTAAAGGCTACTCGGACGTGCTCACGATCTCGCCGACGGCAGTTGCTGCCCATATGGAGGAGCGGTCGCTGTTCAGCACCCTGTTCAGCAACGTCGGCAACTCCATAGACGACGGCGATGAAGTCGATCGTTTTCTGAGCATGGGCGTCACGACCGCCGGTGCCTTCATTGACGTAATGCAGTGGTGGTTTCTCCGCAAAGAGCTGCTCCCCGCCCACTACAAGATTGCCTGCGACTACTTGGGAGTGCCGGCGACGTCAACTGCCTGTGAACGTGCGAAGAGCGGAGCCGGGCGGGAGTTCACATGCGTTCGCCAGTCGCTGTCAACGACGCTCTTCATAAAGTCCATGTGCTTGTGCTCATGGATCACGGCCGGCTGCCTGAAGGTTCCGTCTAACTGGGCTCGAGCGGCGCAGGATCTTATTGCCTGTCGTCCGCCCAAGGATGATGGCAATGACGAACTTGATCAGGTTGTTGATGAGATCGCCATCGACCAAGACGACTGGGACGAGGAGGTTATGGAGGACGGTGTCGTCGACAGCCTAAACGCCCGATTAGAGAGTATTCTATATGAATAAAGCGTCTTCTTGGTTCTTTCGGTAAAGTCACGTAGAATGGAAATAAAATAATAAAAATAAAACATAATAAAATAATTCTCACGAAGTTTCGGCCACAACGCAAGCAGCCGTCCTCAGGTGAAGACCAGGTCTGTCGGGGAGACAGCGTCTGAATGAAACAGCACTATGCTTGGAGCGTATATTTAATCTGGGTTGGAAGGGGGGGACAGGGCGCCTTGACAAAATAATTTGCATATCAAGAGGAATTTAGCATATTTATGGGAAATGCAGGTATGTGATTAGTATTACTTATGCCCGTGCATTATGCAGGATTAGCAGCATCAAAGGGAGGGGATATGGGAAATGCAGGTATGTGATGAGTACTACTTATGCCCATGCATTATGCAGGATTAGCAGCATCAAAAGGAGGGGATATGGGAAATGCAGGTATGTGATTAGTACTACTTATGCCCGTGCTTTATGCAGGATTAGCAGCATCAAAGGGAGGAGATATGGGAAATGCAGGTATGTGATTAGTACTACTTATGCCCGTGCATTATGCAGGATTAGCAGCATGAAAAGGAGGGGATAGGGGAAGCATTAATAAAGGGAAGGAGTGTTAATAGTAATAAACTCCACTCTACATCCTGGCACCAGACAAACTTCACTCAACATCCTGGCACCAGACAAACTCCACTCTACATCCTGGCACCAGACAAACTCCACTCAACATCCTGCCACCAGACAAACTCCACTCTACATCCTGGCACCAGACAATCTCCACTCTACATCCTGGCACCAGACAAACTCCACACTACATCCTGGCACCAGACAAACTCCACTCTACATCCTGGCACCAGACAAACTCTACTCAACATCCTGGCACCAGAAAAACTCCACTCAACATCCTGGCACCAGACAAACTCCACTCTACATCCTGGCACCAGACAAACTCCACTCTACATCCTGGCACCAGACAAACTCCACTCAACATCCTGGCACCAGACAAACTCCACTCTACATCCTGGCACCA
Organism: Lampetra fluviatilis; assembly: GCF_964198595.1. Taxonomy (NCBI): domain Eukaryota; kingdom Metazoa; phylum Chordata; class Hyperoartia; order Petromyzontiformes; family Petromyzontidae; genus Lampetra; species Lampetra fluviatilis. The sequence continues at coordinate 29,499,568 of NC_136276.1, read as the reverse complement.
GACAAACTCCACTCTACATCCTGGCACCAGACAAACTCCACTCTACATCCTGGCACCAGACAAACTCAACTCTACATCCTGGCACCAGACAAACTCCACACTACATCCTGGCACCAGACAAACTCCACTCTACATCCTGGCACCAGACAAACTCCACTCTACATCCTGGCACCAGACAAACTCCACTCTACATCCTGGCACCAGACAAACTCCACTCTACATCCTGGCACCAGACAAACTCCACTCAACATCCTGGCACCAGACAAACTCCACTCTACATCCTGGCACCAGACAAACTCCACTCTATATCCTGGCACCAGACAAACTCCACACTACATCCTGGCACCAGACAAACTCCACTCTACATCCTGGCACCAGACAAACTCCACTCTACATTCTGGCACCAGACAAACTCTACTCAACATCCTGGCACCAGACAATCTCCACTTTACATCCTGGCACCAGACAATCTCCACTCTACATCCTGGCACCAGACAAACTCCACACTACATCCTGGCACCAGACAAACTCCACTCTACATCCTGGCACCAGACAAACTCTACTCAACATCCTGGCACCAGACAATCTCCACTTTACATCCTGGCACCAGACAATCTCCACTCTACATCCTGGCACCAGACAAACTCCACACTACATCCTGGCACCAGACAAACTCCACTCTACATCCTGGCACCAGACAAACTCCACTCTACATCCTGGCACCAGACAAACTACACTCTACATCCTGGCACCAGACAAACTCCACTCTACATCCTGGCACCAGACAAACTCCACTCTACATTCTGGCACCAGACAAACTTCACTCAACATCCTGGCACCAGACAAACTCCACTCTACATCCTGGCACCAGACAAACTCAACTCTACAACTTGGCACCAGACAAACTCCACATTACATCCTGGCACCAGACAAACTCCACTCAACATCCTGGCACCAGACAAACTCCACTCTACATCCTGGCACCAGACAAACTCAACTCTACATCTTGGCACCAGACAAACTCCACTCTACATCCTGGCACCAGACAAACTCCACTCAACATCCTGGCACCAGACAAACTCCACTCTACATCCTGGCACCAGACAAACTCAACTCTACATCTTGGCACCAGACAAACTCCACATTACATCCTGGCACCAGACAAACTCCACTCTACATCCTGGCACCAGACAAACTCCACTCAACATCCTGGCACCAGACAAACTCCACTCTACATCCTGGCACCAGACAAACTCCACTCTACATCCTGGCACCAGACAAACTCCACACAACATCCTGGCACCATACAAACTCCACTCTACATCCTGGCACCAGACAACCTCCACTCTACATCCTGGCACCAGACAAACTCCACTCTACATTTTGGCACCAGACAAACTCCACTCTACATCCTGGCACCAGACAAACTCCACTCTACATCCTGGCACCAGACAACGTCCACTCTACATCCTGGCACCAGACAACCCTCCACTCTACATCCTGGCACCAGACAAACTCCACTCTACATCCTGGCACCAGACAAACTCCACTCTACATCCTGGCACCAGACAAACTCCACTCTACATCCTGGCACCAGACAAACTCCACTCAACATCCTGGCACCAGACAACGTCCACTCTACATCCTGGCACCAGACAACCTCCACTCTACATCCTTCACTATACAATTACGATACTATATATTACTTTGTACATTGTATTAAGCATATAAATTGTATTCTATTTGTTATTATACACTGTACCATATACAGCAGTGTTATATACATTAGGGTGGGTAGAATAATACATAGTGTAATATTAGGGTGGTTTATAGCAATACAGTATATAATTTAATGTTGGGTTTGTCTATGGCAGTATATAGTACGGTGTAGACTCGTTTGATGTAAGCGAATAAAGTTTAGATGGAAGCATATTATATTTTTACGACGTAGAATTGTAATGTATTACTTACTGTTAGTAACTCAGCTTATTGTAGAGTATATTTAGTATACTGATGATACTATGTAGTTTATACCTTGAGTTGTTTACGTGGTGGTTTTAGTTAATGCAGCTACATTCTATTAACACTCCTTCCCTTTATTAATGCTACCCCTATCCCCTCCTTTTGATGCTGCTAATCTTGCATAATGCACGGGCATAAGTAGAGCTAATCACATACCTGTATTTCCCATATCCCCTCCTTTTGATGCTGCTTATTCTGCATACTGCACGGGCATAAGTAGTACTAATCACATACCTGCATTTCCCATATCCCCTCCCTTTGATGCTGCTAATCCTGCATAATGCACGGGAATAAGTAGTACTAATCACATACCTGCATTTCCCATATCCCCTCCCTTTGATGCTGCTAATCCTGCATAATGCACGGGCATAAGTAGTACTAATCACATACCTGCATTTCCCATAAATATGCTAAATTCCTCTTGATATGCAAATTATTTTGTCAAGGCACCCTTTCCCCCCCTTCCAACCCAGATTAAATATACACTCCAAGCATGGTGCTGTTTCATACAGACGCTGTCTCCCCGACAGACCTGGTCTTCACCTGAGGACGGCTGCTTGCGTTGTGGCCGAAACGTCGTGAGAATTATTTGATTATGTTTTATTTGTATAATTTTATTATTTCCATTCTACGTGACTTTACCGAAAGAACCAAGAAGATGAATCCCTGCAGTCACGAAAGCTTTAAATCGAAAAATGAATAAAGCGCTCTAACTAGCATTTATCGTTAAAAAAATTCTATGTTTTTTACCCCAGTAATTACCCTGTAATCGCGAAATTTGTATGGGATAAGGGTAAAAGGTATGGTAAAGGTAGGCTCGTTCTTTTTTACCTTTTACCTTACCTGCTAAAGGGTAAAAGGTAGGGTAGCGCGATTGTATTGTGGTAAGGTATAAGGTAGGGTAAAGTTTCTCTTGTTTTTTTTACCGTTTAACTTTTACCTTACCTTGCCGAGGCCTACTACAAGACGACTGCAGGCTGTAGTCGTCTGTGAAACATCGGCCCCTTTGTGGTCGCCTTTCAGATGGACGGAGACATTTGAGCGAAGCAAAACGGAGCCCGTGGAGCCGTCGCGACGGCTGTCAATTGCAGAGGAAATCACGTCGAGAGCTTGTGTTGATACACTCGTACATACACCCAAGCATACATGCACACTCCCATTCATACAAACACTCATACATACACCCATGCATACATACACACACCCATTCACACATAAGCTTGTGCATACGTCCATCCAATTAGACATACATACACTCATACAGACATAAACTTCTACATATGTAGTGACTGACTCAGAGACACTAAGAGTGTGAGGCACTCTGTTTATTAACAGCCTTAACAGTTCACACTTTAGCGACTACGGTACCCAGTCAGGACAGCTGGCAGACTGCCTGACTCACGACGACGAGACGGTGAAGACGGCGACGGCGACGAAGACTCCAGCAGCAGCGCGACGGGGACCCCACCTCACACGACAGCCCCGAGCTCCCCTCCTGGGGCTCCTCTTATCCTGTCAGCGCGGCCTGGCTCCGCCCCCAAGGCCACACCCCCTTTCTGGAACCTTCTAGCAGGCTCTCGACGTGCCCCTTCCGTGACCTTTCCCCTCCATCACGTGGCCTGCTGTCAGTCAGGGCTGCTGTGAGCTGCAGATCCCCTTCCCTGCCAGCAGCCAGCGCTATGCTGCTAAGTGACCGATTCTATGTCACTACACAGACAGTCACTTATGCATTAATCCAATCATACACAAAATCATTCATACATGCACTCATCCATAGACACAATCATACACAAACTCATTCATATATACACTCATACATACACCCAATCATACACAAACTCATTCATATATACACTCATACATACACCCAATCATACACAAACTCATTCATACATACACTCATACATACACCCAATCATACATAAACTCATTCGTACATAAAGCCATTCAAACATAAACGTGTACACACATGACATCCAATTATACATAAACGGATTCCTACATAAACGTGTCCATACATAAACTTATACATACATCCAATCATACATAAACTCAATCGTACATACATTAAATTATACATAAACGCGAACAACTGAAAATATAAACGCAGTTTATGGGAAAATAAGCAATCGTGGATACTTGCGCTGAAGGAATCGCGTGAATACCAACTGCGATTGTGATTTGACGACTCGGAGCGCGTGCCGGGCTTGCAGGAGAGAGACTCCCCCCCCACTCTGCACTCGCACGCGGGGCGGGGGGCAGGGGGGTTGCTCCGGGCTTTCTTCCCACACACAATCACACAAACACGGAATCACACAATCACGCAAACACAAACACGCAATCACACAAACACACAAACACACAATCACACAAACACGCAATCACGCAATCACACACTCACACAATCACACAAACACACAAACACGGAATCACACAAACACACAATCACACAAACACACAATCACACAACACACAATCACGGAATCACACAAACACACAATCACGCAATCACACACACAAACACGGAATCACACACTCACACAAACACACACTCACATAAACACACAATCACACAAACACACGCACGGAATCACACACTCACACAACACACACTCACACAAACATACAATCACACAAACACACAAACACAATCACACAAACACACAAACACAGAATCACACACTCACACAAACACACACTCAAACAAACACACAATCACATAAACACACACGCAATCACGCAAACACACACTCACACAATCACACAAACACGGAATCAAGCAATCACGCAATCACACACTCACACACTCACACAAACACGCAAACACACAATCACACAAACACACAATCACACAAACACGGAATCCACGCAATCACACAAACACACAATCACCCAATCACACAAACACACAAACAATCACACAAACACACAAACACACAATCACACAAACACGGAATCCACGCAATTCCACAAACACACAATCACACAAACACACAATCACCCAATCACACAAACACACAAACAATGACACAATCACACAAACACACAATCACGCAAACACACAATCACGCAAACACACAATCACGCAAACACACAAACACGCAATTCCACAATCACACAAACACACAATCACACAATCACACACAACCACACAATCACACAATCACACAAACAGACGATCACACAATCACGGGCGGAATTAGCCAAACGTCCAAAGAAAGCAGCGACCCTCGTGAGACGCTGCAAATCTGGAATGATTGAAGAGCAATGACTGCGTTCCTCATCGGCTGCCAGTCCGTCGTGCTGTGTTTATCTCTCCACGTGTTGAACAAAAATGACATTTAAAAAAGAATCCCCGCCCAACCCCCCCAATTTTTAAAATTCCAATTGTGCCCGTGGCATCGTGTCTCGAGATGACGGCTGTCTCGAACGGAGCTCTGGCAGCGAGCCGTGCATCACCGCTGTGTCGGAGGCCTTCCGCGGAGAGATGATGTCTCAGATCTACCCGTGCAGTCGCTTCAGTCGCCCTCTTTTATCCACACATATTTAGCCGGTTGGCCACGTACGGCGTGACAGAGGTTCAGCACGCGTGCACACACACTCGCATTCTCGCGGCTGAAATGCGCAATGCCCTGCCAAGAGTGTTTGTGACGTGTGCTCGTGACGTGTGTTCGTGACGTGTCTTTGTGACGTGTCTTCGTGACGTGTGTTTCTGACGTATTTTCGTGACGTGTGTTTGTCTTTGTGACGTATTTTCGTGACGTGTGTTCGTGACGCGTCAATCAAAACCGAAACACGTGGATCCACACTTTGCATTCAGCCAAATTGATTGACAGGTTGGTGCCGAAGCAAACCTCCTCTTTCTAGATTTGAAGCTTTCGTGACTGCAATGATTCATATTCTCAGGTTTTTTCGGTAAAGTCACGTAGGTAAAAACATTAAAATTAATGAAAGTAAAATAAAACAAAACAAAAATAAAAAACAAAAATAAAAATATTTATTTATTTTTGTTTTGTTTTATTTTACTTTCATTAATTTTAATGTTTTTACCTACGTGACTTTACCGAAAAAAACCTGAGAATATAAACCTCCTGTTCTTAATAACGTCTACGGCACACACTCTCTCTCTCTCACCACGTTCTACCACGAAGCTACACATTCCTTTACCCCACATCCCCCGTGTATGCTGCCTTTGCCTTATCCATTGACACCCCTCCCGCTTTGCTGATTGCATCTGCAACCCTTAGATTGCCGGTTGATTACCCCATCCTTGCGCGACATTACTTTGAGTCCTTCGCGTGCATTCAGATGGCAGAAATGTCTCTTCTACAGAAATGTCTCTTCTACAGAAATGTCTCTTCTCTATTTCGATTTAAAGCTTTCGTGACTGCAGGGATTCATATTCTTGGTTCTTTCGTGAAAGTCACGTAGAAGGGAAATAATAAAATAATAAAAATAAAACAGGACGCTGTCTTTCCGACAGCTCTGTTCTTCACCTGAGGACGGCTGCTTGCGTTGTGGCCGAAACGTCGTGAGAATTATTTTATTATTTTTATTTTTATTATTTTATTATTTCCCTTCTACGTGACTTTACCGAAAGAACCAAGAATATGAGTCTCTTCGATAGTTGCTTCGTTATTCACAACAACATGACTGCAATACTGTAATAAATAACACTGGTCAACAACAAAAAACATTTTTTTCTGGCCTGGACTTTTGCAGCTGTTTTAGACTAATTTCAGGGTGCTGATTCCAAATCTGATCTCAGATTTGCTCCATCACATCTCATTTTTATGCTATCGGCATACCCCATTTTCATTGATTTTACCAGAAATTAACTCTGTCACTTATGATTGCAAGTTGTTGCGAGTCAGTGACTGCTTTAGTGTTAAAATATGGTGCTGTATTTTTAGGAGAGTGTGTTTATAATATCATTTTATGTAGATATCTACATTTATTTAATATTTTTCTTCTGCAGTTTTGATTGAAAATGCAATATTTGATATCTCAAAAACCTGATGTGATAGACAAAAACTGATGCCAGATTTGGAATCAGCACCCCAAAATTATCTTTAAAACCGTTGGAATACCATATGCCAGAAAAAGTGTGTTGACCAGTGTATAATCATCATACAGTACCCGTAATCTTAGTAATGCATCTTCTTGGTTCTTTCGGTAAAGTCACGTAGAAGGGAAGTAATAAAATAATAAAATTAAAACATAATAAAACAATTCTGAGAAATAATAAAATTAAAACATAATAAAACAATTCTGAGAATTGTTTTATTATGTTTTAATTTTATTATTGTATTACTTCCCTTCTACGTGACTTTACCGAAAGAACCAAGAAGATGAATCCCTGCAGTCACGAAAGCTTTAAATCGAAATCTTAGTAATGCTTTTATCAGTAAATACTGGGGACTTGTAACTGGGTGGGTCGCCACCTGCTCGTGGTTTGACCCAGAGAGTCCAGGATTTGGAGTCTGCGTCCAGGTGGTAGGAGTTGACTTGTACCGAGATGTGATGCCGGTATTGCACTGAACTTGAATACACGATCCTTGCACGGCGCTGATACTATACCACCACATAGTACGGTGCTGACTGCGACATGTGTGGGTCTGCTTTCTACTCTGCGAAAGGTGCTGGCAACCCGACTCGCAGCTCTGACACACCGACTCCGCGGAGTCCGACTGACCAGCTCGCTGCTAGGTCCACTCAGCCCTCATATTCGTAACAATAACAACAACAGCGATAGGGGAGTGACAGCGAGCCGCTAATGGCAGCCGCGGTGACCACGTCCATTAACGACGCCCATGGCCAGAGCCGAGTGCCACGTGGATTCGTTCCACGCTGCTTTGTTCAGAGACACATTACCCCGCGCGTGTTTATATAGATGAGTGTGTGGGTGGGTGTGGATGGGTGTGGATGGATGAGTGTGGATGAGTGTGTGGATGGGTTTGGGTGGGTGTGGATGGGTGTGTGGGTGGGTGTGGATGAGCGTGGGTGGATGAGTGTGGATGTGGATGAGTGTGTGGGTGGGTGGGGTGGGTGGGTGTGGATGAGGGTGGGTGGATGAGTGTGGGTGTGTGGATGAGTGTGGGTGTGTGTGGGTGAGTGTGTGGGTGTGTAAATGAGTGTGAGTGTATGAGTGTGAATGAATGAGTGTGTGTGTGGTTGGATGAGTGTGTGTGAATGGGGAGCGGTGGTGCAGTGGTCAGCACACTGCGCCACGCACTCGGCAACCCGAGTTCAATCCCCACTCACGACCAATAACAGCGGTGAATATTTGAACCGGTCCTGCACCTCCCCTAGGTCGACTCAGCGTGAAACGACTACCAAATGTCGAGTCTAAACATGGGCGCTAAAGAGACAAAGACAGCCCGGGCGTGGTCCTGACCACACCACCCACTGCTGCTCGATAACAGCACTTGCCCCAATAGCCTGTTAGAGGCTATACAAGAGAGGGGTGGGAGCTGGGGGGGGGGGGCTCCTTTGTCTTTGTGTGTAACATCTATTCAGAGTGTGAGTTCGTTCCGATTCAACGCAACTCACAATTCATATCCCGGGCCACTATTTCCACTCTCCAGCCGTCTCGCCCGTCACCCACCGACCACTCTCGCCACCACTCAGAGTTCGCGCAACCGGACACAATTGAGCAGCAGCAGCGGCGGCGGCGGTGGTGGGCCCTGTCGCAGCGCTGTCCTCCGGGTGCCCAATAATTGGGATTTCTTTTTTTTCCGTTTCCCCGGCAACCCACATCATTAGGGCGCATTTCACCCCGCGGTTCCGTCTATCCCACAGCACCGTCCCCACCCTGTCTCCTGCGCACGATGGCACCCCGAATCACCCATCTCCACCCCCCACCCCCCAGCTCCAAAATTGGACGACTCTCGCCTAATCGGAGTGCCTCTGTGGGCAGATTAATGGGGGGGGGTGGAGGGGAGGTGCTGGGGGGAGGGCAGCTTCCGTCACCCGCTCGCTGTGTTTCCACGTGCACGCGCAGTGCGTGCCATGTGTGCCCGTGTGTGTGTGTGTGTACGTGAGTGCGTGTGTGTGTACGTGAGTGCGTGTGTGTGTGAACGTGACTGCGTGTGTGCGTGTGTACGTGAGTGCGTGTGTGTGTACGTGAGTGTGTGTGTGTGTGTACGTGACTGCGTGTGTGTGTACGTGACTGCGTGTGTCGGTGAGAGGTCGTGTAGCGGTCAGCGCGCTGCGCAAACGAACCCGGCGACCCGAGATCCATTCCCGTTCACGGCCATAACCAGTGACGATGATATGAATCGGTCCTGGGCATCCCCTGGGTCCACTTGGCCTCAAATGAGTACCTGGTGCGGTGTTGTCAACATTGCCACTCGGGAGAAAAGGCGGCCGAGTGTGGTGCTGGTCACCCACCCATTCGTGTGCCTTGCCGGCCTTCGTAGGTGCTCGCTAACAGCACTTGCCCCCAATAATCTTGTAAAGGCTATACGGTGCCTTGGCCTGGCTCTGTGATGCTCATGCAATAACACTGAACCCTGAGAATCATCCAGATGCCTTAGCCTGACTCTGTGATGCTCATGCAACAACACTGAACCCCGAGAATCATCCAGATGCCTTAGCCTGACTCTGTGATGCTCATGCAATACCAATGAACCATGAGAATCATCCAGATGCCTTAGCCTGACTCTGTGATGCTCATGCAACAACACTGAACCCCGAGAATCATCCAGATGCCTTAGCCTGACTCTGTGATCCTCATGCCATAACACCGAACCCTGAGCATTCCTACAGGTGCTTTAAGCCTGTTGATCTATTGCTGTTGTTCCCCTGCGTGTGCCCATTTCGGTGACAAACCCCGTTCGCGTGCATTTGGCCGCGCGGTTTTTAACGCTGCCTTCTCTGTGCTGCAGGAGCTGCGTTTGATGGGCAGCATCAGCAGCAGCAGGGACATTATCTACTGAAGGAGAAAGCAGCGAGTGCAGCAGTGAATCCACGGGCAGCAGATGCAGCAGCAGCAGCAGCAGTGACACGTGTCGGTTGGTCTTGTTGCGAGGTCGGCTGCTGGCAACCGCAGCGGCGGCCGTCAACTGTTGAAAGAGCAGCAAGAAGACGGCTTAAGAAGCAGGGATAGAGGCAACTGTGGCAACAGCAGCCACAACAACAGGAGGGAGGGCGGCAACAGCGTTAGGAGCCGCAGCAGCAGCTGTATCACTTGCAGCTTCAGTAACATTACCAGTAATATCATCATTATCATCAGCAGCAGTGTTAGTACCAGCAGCAAAAAGCAGCAATTGTATATGCTGCAGCATCAGCAGCAGCATCATCATTGAGCGTCAGCAGCCGCAACAGTAGCAGCACTTTCCACAGCAGGAAGAGTAGCGGTAGCAACAGCAACGGTAGCAGCAGCAGGAGGATCAGCAGCAGGATCAGCATCAGCAGCAGGATCAATCGCCGTTGCAGCTTTAGTGGCAGGAGTATTATCCGCATCAATAGCAGCAGCATCAGCAGCAGCTATCATCATCATCAACAGCAGCATCAGCAGCTATAGTGGCTGCAGTATCATCAACAGCAGCAGGATCAGCATCAGCAGCAGGATCAATCGCCGTTGCAAATTTAGTGGCAGGAGTATTATCAGCATCAACAGCATCAACAGCAGCAGCATCAGCAGCAGCTATCAGCATCAACAGCAGCAGCAGCTATAGTGGCTGCAGTGTCATCAGCATCAGCAGCAGCTATCATCATCATCATCATCAACAGCAGCAGCAGCTATAGTGGCTGCAGTGTCATCATCAGCAGCAGCAGCTATCATCATCATCAACAGCAGCAGGATCAGCAGCAGGATCAGCATCAGCAGCAGCAGGCGATGGGCAAGCAGAACAGCAAGCTGCGGCCGGAGGTGCTGCAGGACCTGCGTGAGAACACCGAGTTCTCGGAGCACGAGCTGCAGGAGTGGTACAAGGGCTTCCTCAAGGACTGCCCCAGCGGCAGCCTCACGGTGGACGAGTTCAAGAAGATCTACGGCAACTTCTTCCCGTACGGCGACGCCTCCAAGTTCGCCGAGCACGTGTTCCGCACCTTCGACGCCAACGGCGACGGCACCATCGACTTCCGCGAGTTCATCATCGCGCTGAGCGTGACGTCGCGCGGCAAGCTCGAGCAGAAGCTCAAGTGGGCCTTCAGCATGTACGACCTGGACGGCAACGGCTACATCAGCCGGGCCGAGATGCTGGAGATCGTGCAGGTGAGTGGAGTGGCCTCTTCTGGGCAACGAAGCCCCGCGGACAGACCTCGAGGGGGGAGGGCGAGGTTGATGTCGTGACGGGTTTCTTGTTTTATCTCGTTTCTGTTGCTCTTTTGCTACCGACCCCATGCCCGCTCCCTTTCTGATGCAACGCGCACCAATCCCTGCTTTATTGAGGACGATATTGGCAGGTAAAAAATAAAGATTGATCAATTGAGAGCCTTTTTTAGGCTGTGGCGCAGTGTCAAGGCTGCTGCCTCGCTAAACCACTTCGTCGACAGAGGCCATGCACTCCGAGGTCACGAGCTGACAACGTGACCTCGAGTCGGCCTTGGTCTCGAAGGCCTGAGGCTGCTGTCAAACCGCCGCGGCCTTCACGTCTTGACCCGAATGCCATGACAGACTTCGTACCATCCGCACCCCTGCTCCTCCCCCCACCCTGGTTTCACGAGATGTCGAATGTTGGGATTATTTCCATTTGGTCTTCGCTGGGAAGTCCGTCGAAGTCTTCGTTGCCACGTGGGAGTGAGCGCCTGTTCGGCTCGGCCATCGTTTCCTCGTGAGACCAAACCTCGACGTGTTTTTCAGTCGGCCTAGGTCTATCTAGGCTGCGGTGTAAAGTTCACTGCATGGTCATCATTGTCAACTTCATAATCATCCCACTTAGATTGAGGCCCAGGGTTGATAACCTTTCCACTGTAGACCAAACCCGGATAGAGCCTTAAGTCATCTATAGGTCTGTTATCAAAACTATGCAGGTAACTGTAATAAAGTTCTACACGGCAATATCGTTACCAGATATTGGTACAAACCAATTCCCGCTGCCACCCGAACACACACACCAATTCCCGGACTGTCCAGGTAAAACAATGGTGTCGACGATTTCCACCTGGACAGGTGGCAATCGTCAATTAACCTTGTGAGTGTGATTGGGGTCTGGACTCAAACCCACAACCTCAGCAGCTAAGGGGCTTGGGCCAGTAAACGCACGCTCTATTAATTGTATTCCCATCGACGCTATCGGAGTCGGGTCATGGAATGGAAGAAATCTCCCTTGGGAACTCTTGCAGCAAGCAGTGCACCACTGTGTGTAACAGCAACGGCCGCAGAAGACGATGTCGGTGAACTATTTCTGAAGTCTCTTCAGCCGAGCTCCGTGTGGCCGACGGAGAGCGCGTGCCACGTGCCAATCAACCGAAGGTTGTTTAAAGCGTCGGAAATTCAGTTACAATCCACGAGATTGCTTATTTTGTAGCCATCAACTCGGCAGCCATCAACTCGGCAGCCTTTAGTTTATTGTCCTTCCCCCCGCACCTCCGATTAGCACGGTTGGCTACGTACGGCGCGAAAGAAGTTCAACGTACACACACAGATGAAACTCACTGCGCTTGAGAACCCAGTTTTTATACTCTTAGGTTTTTTCGGTAAAGTCACGTCGGTAAAAATAAATAATAATAAAATAATATTTTTTAAAATAATATAAATAAAATAATAAATCACGACGTTTCGGAGGCAACACAAGTCTCCGTCATCAGGTGGGACCGTCACAGCTAAATTTACTGCATCAATTTAGCTGTGATGGTCCCACCTGATGACGGAGAATTGTGTTGCCTCCGAAACGTCGTGAATTATAATAGTATTTATATAATTATAAATATTATTTCATTATTTATTTTTACCTACGTGACTTTACCGAAAAAACCAAAGAGCATGAATCCTTGCAGTCACGAAAGCTTCATATCTAGAACCCAGTTTTTGTTTTTAACGGGCTGGGGTTTGGTTCGGTGTCTCTGGCAATGAATGAATCGCCTCTCATCTAGCCGGGGCCACGATGATCGGCAGTTCTCGGCCTCCCTCTCGCCGACGCCGCTTCCTCTCCTCAAATAGAACCCCTTGTGTTGTGTCGCGTTTCCTTTGCTCCAGGAAATCTCAAGGCGAGCGCGGGGAGGTGGGGTTGAGGGAGGAGGTGGAGGGAGACTTGGGGGGGGGGGGCAGGAAGGGGAGACGGCGGTGTTGCAGTGAATGAGTGCGGGATGTGCGTCTTGGTGCCCGGGTATGCACGGAGAGGTTCAGGTGCAGCCCCTGCAATTGCTGCGCTCACCCCCACTGCTGCCGGAATGGCCTCCACGGGGACCTCCATTTTGGTATTTTTGGTGGCCGACTCGTCCGGCCGACTATGCTGGCCAGACGTCTATGAAGATGTGTCAGTACCCACATCTTAATCCCTCCACACGCGGCCTGCCGATCAACTCGCCGATGGCTGGATAGAGACGGGCGTGGGGGATCAGGGGCAGGGCGAGGGAGGGGGGGGGCGGGTTAAGAAACGTGCCCCCCATCGTTCCAACCGCAGCGGTGCCAGGTCGAATCGAACCGGCGACGTCTGGATTGGAAATTCCGGCGGTGCCGACCGTTACACTCCCCGGCCGTGATGCGACTGCCCCGGGCCCCGCGCTTTGGGGGGGTGGGGGGGGTGCGCGTCGATGTCACGGTGTCAGATGTAAGACTTCCGGTTTTGTTTGCAGGCGTTGGCCCTGCGTGTAGCTATGGGTAATATTCGCTGTGTGTGTGTCTGTGTCGTGTGTATTGTGTGTGTGTGTATTGTGTGTGTGTCTGTGTCGTATGTATTGTGTGTATGTGTATTGTGTGTGTCTGTTTTGTGTGTATTATGTGTCTGTGGTGTGTGTCTGTGTCGTTTGAATTGTGTGTGTGTCTGTGTCGTTCGTATTGTGTGTGTGTCTGTGTCGTGTGTATTGTGTGTGTCTGTGTCATGTGTATTGTGTGTGTCTGTGTTGTGTGTATTGTGTGTGTGTCGTGTGTATTGTGTGTGTGTATTGTGCGTGTGTCGTGTGTATTGTGCGTGTGTCTGTGTTGTGTGTCTGTGTCGTGTGTATTGTGTGTGTGTGTACACCGTCATTGTGCGCGTTGCGTGTGAGAATTGTGCGCAGAGCGGCCGTCGGTTGCCGGCGATGGCGGTGTCATCGAGTCACGCACACGCGTGACGAGTCGCGCACACGCGTGACGAGTCGCGGCCTCGTGCGTGTTTGTTGTGAGATGCAAATCACGCGAACCTCGTTTTGTGAATCACTGCAATATGTACGCACGCGAGCATGTATATGTACACGTGCACACACACACACACGTGCAAAAACCTCGCACGCATGTACACACGTGGTGCACGGTCTGGTAATTGCACGCACACATACTCCGTGTAGCCTGAACAGACTGTTGGGGCAAGTGAACGAGCAGCCCCTTACGAAGACCGTGCAGGCGTTGTGCGTTGTGGAACGGCAGTGATGCTCAAACTCGCCCGAGATGGCCTTATAAAGACACCGCCGGAATGTGGAGATCAAAAATGCGGCGACACTGGGATTTGTGCGTGTGTGTGAGAGCGCGCGAATGTGTGTGAGTGCGCGTGCGTGTATGTGATAGTGTGTGTGATAGCGCTTGCGAAACGTGGACCCCCCTAATGGAGCATCTTCGCCGGTTGGAAACATTTAGGCTGGCCTGCCTACGGTCTATCCTGGGTTTAACCAGGCTGGATTGTGTGAGGAGCTCACAAATCCTTGAAAGATCTGGGCAAAGTGCCATCGGTGAGCTCCTCCGGCAGGCAAGGCTGCGTTGGCTGGGTCATGTAGCCCGCATGCCCAGCCACCGAGTGCCTAAACAGCTTTTGTTCGGCCGAATCGAGGGGGCTAAACGGGCGCGGCACGAGCTAGAAAAGAGATGGAGTGATGTGGTACAGGAGGACGTGGAGCTGCGTGGACTTGCCGATGACTGGTACCAGCGGTGTCAAGATCGGCCTCTGTGGAGGAGGCTCGTGAAGGACGCTACTGGTCAGTTGGAGGCAGTCGCCCTCCAGCAACAACGGAGGGCGGAGGAGCGACACTCACAATAACGAGCAAAGTGCCGGGTGGCTAAAGCACAGCAAGTTGGCACAGTAGGAGGCACAGGTGGTGCATCAGCCAGTCATCTCGGTCATCTCAGTCAGTCGACCCGTGGCACCTGGGTCTGCCCCGTGACCTCCTGCCAGCGGGCGTTCGACACTTCACGTGGCCTCAAGGTGCACATAGCCTGGCACAAGCGTCGTGGTGACGTCACCGCCACTTAGTAGCGAATGGCGGTTGTTGTTGTGTGTGTAAGTTGGCACAGTGGGGGGCACAGGCGGTGCATCGGGCAGTCATCTCAAGTCGGTCCTCTCAGTCAGTCGGACCGTGTTGTTTGGACAAGAAAACGATTTTATGCGACCTGTTGCAAACGTTGTGTTTCTAATTTTACCGTTTTTTGCTGTTTTGTTGATGAAACCCGACTCAAAAGCTTTTGAGCTCACAGGGCAATTCTAAATAAACTCGTGAATTGAAGCTTTATCGAAACGTCGTGATATCTTATTTTTATTTTATTTTTCTACCTAAATAAACTGTTCAACTGTTCAAACCGTGGCACCTGGGTCTGCCCCGTGACCTCCTGCCAGCGGACGTTCGACACTTCACGTGGCCTCAGCGTGCACCTAGCCTGGCACAAGCGCCGTGGTGACGTCACCGCCGCTTAGTGGTGAATGGCGGTTGTTGTTGTTGTGTGTGTCTGTTGTGGGGAGCGGTAGTGTGGTGGTTAGCTGCGCTACGAACCCGGCGGCCCGAGTTCGATTCCCACTCACGGCCAACACCATCAGTGACGATTATCTGAACAGGTCCTGAGCCTCCCCTAGGTCGACTCAACCTCAAATGGGTACCGGGTGCGGTGTGTAAACATCGCCACTGGGGAGACAAAGGCGGCCGGACGTGGTGGTGGCCATCCACCCCGTCGCGTACCGTGCCGGCATTCATAGGTGCTCTCTAACGGAACTTGCCCCAACAGTCCATTAAAGGCTTTACGGGGGATCTTTGACTTTTGTGTATCTGTTTTTTTGCATTGCCTAGGTCAACTCAGACTCAAATGAGTACCTGGTGCCATGTGTATAAAACATCGCCACTGGGGAGACAAAGGCGGCCGCGCGTGGTGATTGTCATCCACCCCCTCGTGTGCTGTGCCGGCCTTCATAGGTGCTCGCGAACAGCACTTGCCCCAACAGTCTGTTAAAGGCTATACTGGGATCTTTGTCTTTGTGTGTGGGAGGACTTGCCCCTACAGTCTGTTAAGCATATACGGGGTGTCTTTGCCTTTGTTGTGTGGGAGTGTGTGACTATGTGAATCTTGTATATGAATGTAAGGAGCGGTGGTGCAGCGGTTAGCGCTACGCTGCCCTACGAACTCGGTGATCCGGGTTCGATTCCCGCTCACGGCCAACACCGGTGACGATTATCTGAACCAGTCGTGGGCCTCCCCTCGTGTGCCATGTCGACCTTCATAGGTGCTCGCTACCAGCACTTGCTCCTCCAGTGTGTGAAGGCTACACGGGGACATTTGTCTTGTGTATCTGTGAACGTTCTGTATGTGTGTGTGTATATGTGTGTATATATGTGTGTGTGTATGTGTGTGCTTGCTCGAACCACTGATGCACAAACAAGGGATTCCACTAAGCAGCTCTTTAAATATCCTCTAGCCACTACTTTGGTCTACTCTTCCACGCTTACCAGACCAATTTACCCCAACTACACACATACATATGTGTATCTTTGGACCTCCCATAGGTCGACTCAGCCTCAAATGAGTACCTGTTGCAGTGTGCAAAAGGCGGCCGGGCGTGGTGTTTGGCCACCCACCCCCTCGTGTGCCGTGCCAGCCTTCACAGGGCGCTCTCCAACAGGCACTTGCTCCGACAGCCTGTTAAAGGCTACACGGGGGTGGGGTGGGGGGGTCTTCGTCTTTTTTGCGCGTTGTATTTGGATGTGTGCGCGTGCGGATTGTTGTGAATGAACGTCACGCGCGTGCACGGCGCGTGACGTCCTCCTCCTCCTCCTCGCGCGCATCTCCAAGCCCCCAGCTTGCGGCTCGTCGTCGTCGTCGTGTTTTTTTCTGCAGCGCGCGCGCCGATGATTCCTGAGCCCCCAATTCGCGCGCGTTCGATGCGCGCGCCTCTCTTGACGGGACTGGCCGGTGGCATCCGCTCGGGGTGACCACGCGTGGACCCCCCCCCCGGCCAGCACCCTCCCTCCCCTCCCCTCCGCTCCCTGCCAGCGGGGTGGAGCTGAGCGGGTGCGCGCATCGGCTTCGGGGGCTTCTCGCCCCGAGCAAATCGCCGTGTCAGCCGCCACAGCCGCCTCCGCAGATTTCGTCGTTTTTTTTGCTTCTTTTCTTCGAGAGGTAATGAGGCTGGCTGCCGAGAATTTAATTCGCAAGTAAACATGTGGGCCCCCCCCCACCCACCCACCCCCCATTACACGCTACCCATTACACGCTTCCCATTTAATGTTTCCGCAGATCGATTTTACAGCTTGGACTTATTCGAGCTTGGTGCGTTGAGGCTGCTGCCGCAGATTTCTCTCACCGCCGCCCTGCCCCCAGCCCAGTTGTATTCAAAACGTGCTATCAGCTTCATGTAACACACTACAATGTGGCTTTCAAATAGTGTCTACATGCGACTGTGGGCTTGTTTACTTTCGAGAGAGAGGAACGTCTTCGGCCTGGAGATGAACAGGGCCAGGTAGTCGACAGGACCGATGTCTGGGGGGATGGACATTCCAGTCTGTGGGGCACAGCAAAAGAGAAGGGGAGACCTCCCACTGATCGAAGGTTGACTGGGGACTTTGACAGCAAGGCTTGGTTGCTGGAGTGGAGAGTGTGTGGAGGGGAGTGGGATGAGATGAGAGGGGAGAGATAGGAGAGTGCGTGGAGAGGAGTGGAGTGAGATGAGAGATAGGAGAGTGCGTGGAGGGGAGTGGAGTGAGATGAGAGGGGAGAGGTAGGAGAGTGCATGGAGGGGAGTAAAGTGAGATGAGAGGTAGGAGAGTGTGTGGAGGGAGTAGAGTGAGATGAGAGGGGAGAGGTAGGAGAGTGTGTGGAGGGAGTAGAGTGAGATGAGAGGGGAGAGGTAGGAGAGTGCGTGGAGGGGAGTAGAGTGAGATGAGAGGGGAGAGGCAGGAGAGCGCGTGGAGGGGAGTAGAGTGAGATGAGAGGGGAGAGGTAGGAGAGTACGTGGAGGGGAGTGGAGTGAGATGAGAGGGGAGAGGTAGGAGAGTGCGTGGAGGGGAGTAGAGTGAGATGAGAGGGGAGAGGTAGGAGAGTGCGTCGAGGGGAGTAGAGTTAGATGAGAGGGGAGAGGAGAGGTAGGAGAGTGTGTGGAGGGGAGTAGAGTGAGATGAGAGGGGAGAGGTAGGAGAGTACGTGGAGGGGAGTAGAGTTAGATGAGAGGGGAGAGGAGAGGTAGGAGAGTGTGTGGAGGGGAGTAGAGTGAGATGAGAGGGGAGAGGTAGGAGAGTACGTGGAGGGGAGTGGAGTGAGATGAGAGGGGAGAGGTAGGAGAGTGCGTGGAGGGGAGTAGAGTGAGATGAGAGGGGAGAGGTAGGAGAGTGCGTCGAGGGGAGTAGAGTTAGATGAGAGGGGAGAGGAGAGGTAGGAGAGTGTGTGGAGGGGAGTAGAGTGAGATGAGAGGGGAGAGGTAGGAGAGTGCGTGGAGGGGAGTAGAGTGAGATGAGAGGGGAGAGGCAGGAGAGTGCGTGGAGGGGAGTAGAGTGAGATGAGAGGGGAGAGGTAGGAGAGTGAGATGAAAGGGGAGAGGTAGGCAGGGGTGCGTCCGTGGAAGATTTTTTTAAATCGGTGTGATCTTGGAATTGATCTGGGACTGGATTGGGGTCCAGTGTCATTTGCAAAGGGTTACGTACAGATGATTCCAATGATTCATTCTGCTCCGAATAAGAAGGGTAAGGGTGAAGGGGACTTCCACGAATTTATTTTGCACCGAGGACAAACACGGGGGGTGGCTGCTGCTGCTGCTGTCTCTACCCGCACGGCGGGAGGACAGTGCTGCCGCAGATTTCTGTTCAGCCGGTCCTCGCCTCCGGATTCCCAGAGCACCGAGATGGAATAAAAAATCGCGGTGGAAAAAGAATAACGTGTTTATTTTACGTCTGAAGCGGTATTCCAGGACAGTGCGGTGTGCGTGTGTGTGTCCGTAACGCTGCGCGTGTTTATGCATCGTCGCCGATTCGAGGGACGATCTCGGCCACAGATTTACATTTGGGTCCTGAGAAGCTGCAGACATTGCCTCGCGGGTCCGCTCCCTGCTGCTGGCAGGGGGTTCTGTCCATCTCCTTCCTTCCCTCTTCCTTCTCTGCCCCCTCTCTCCGTTCAGCTTCGAGGGCAAAGCGCTGCTCCTTCAAGTTGGGTTTCCCAACCGTCCCGGATTGTCCCGGGGCGTCTACCGGAATCGCCATGGTTCTCCCGGTGACTAACGAATGCAATCCCAGGATATTTTAATCGTAGTATATTTTAGGCAAAATATATCAATAACTAAAACAATAAGAGATGGCAACCCTACGTCGAAGTGGCTCACGGCCTGATGAGGAGGACGTGGCGCCATTGAGGTCGGGTTTGATGGCTCGCTCCTCCCAGCTTGTCATGACCCACGCCGGTTTTCTTGAGACACGCTCCCGTCGTGTTTCTGTAACCTCTCCTCTGGCCACCACCACCAACCACCACCTGACCTCTGACCGTGGGTGCGCTGGGAGTAGCGAGTGCTTGTTCGGTGAGACCAGAATCTGGCATCATCCGCAAGCAGTGTGGTGTGACGAGGGTCGTCGCCTCAATGGTGGCGACGCTGCCTCCAGCGAGGACGCCGGCGTTCGTGCGGCGATCCTCCCGCTCGACGTGAAGGATCTCCCAGAGGCGTCGTTGCTGGCGGTAACCTCTCGAGACCCTTGAGGTGTCGGTAGGTCACCCAAGTTTCATCGAGGATTTGATGAGTTGGTGACTGCATTCTAGACCTGGATCTTGGTCACTCAAGGCAGCGACGTCGATGTTACACCTCCCAAGTTCCCTGGCGACGACAAGCATTCCTTCTTTCTGGTCATGCATTATCTGCGTTATCCATCGGAGTGCGAACATTTCACGTAGCAAAAGCCACCGGCCTTCTTGTGGCTTCGACCACCGAGAGAGTGATCTCGGCGGTAATGCGGCCAGGAGTGGGCGAGAAGGCCTAGGGTCAGGGCACACTCTTCTAACCCCTCCCCTCGCCATGCGGGGTGAGCAGAGGGCATCCGAAAGAGGACTGCACGGCCGTGATAGCAGCTGCCGAGTTGCACCCCCGTCTCGGTCCAGGTGCACGGAGACACCGTCCAACTACCGCCGCCTCCGTGCAGATCCGTGGCTAGAAACTGCCGGATTTCACCGGTGCTGTCCCCGTCACCGCTTGTCCATTGCTGCGGGGCTTGCAAGGTTGGGAAGTTTGTGGTTTCCCGCGGTAGAAGCCGGCGAGCCGTTTCTTTCTCTCACGTGGGGATGCTGGTGCGCCGCCTTCAGCGGCCCCACGCAGTCTTGACGGGCAGGAGGTCTCGAGCCCAGTGGCAGGGAGAGTCTGAGACATCCGCAGATCTCCAACTTGCTTGTTGCAGCCTTCCTCCGCGTTCACAGCCGTTGAGATCCAAAGATCCTTTTCCAACTGCTTCACCGTCTTCACCGGAGCCTCGTTTGCCCATCCACTTGAAGGTTCAAAATAGATAGGGGAAACCCCACCATACTTCACCCTGTCAAACAATCTCCTACTTAGGCATCACCTCCCCCCCCTCACCACGACAAGGACGTGTGGTTGGACGTGTGAGGGGCTCACTGCACTCTAACCCAATATCCCGAGTTCGATTCCCATCCACGGTTGACATCAACAGTGAGTGACATCTCGTCCCATTCTGGGCCTCTCTCCCAGTCCCACTAAGCCTCAAATGAGACAAAGGTGGATAAGCGTGTTGCTGGCCACACACCCCTCAGTGTACCGGCGGCAGCCTTCATAGGTGCTTTAACAGCACTTGCCTCCAAAAGTATGTTAAGGCAATAACTGGGGATCTTTGTCTTATATCTTTGTGCATGTATGCACGTGTTGTGTGTCTACAGTGTGTGCTTGTGTGAGTGTTTGTGGATGCATGTATGCGCTTGAATGCATGCGTATGATTGTATGTGCATGAGGGTACACTTGCTGTAGGCAGATACATGCATACATATGTGAGTGTGTGTGACTGTATGTGTGCATGTCACGGTTTCCCTCTGTCCCTCCGGACCTCTGTGTCTGTCCTGTCTCCCAAGATGCTGGGATTTCCGCTCGTTACGGCGCTAATTGATTTACAGGACGGGCGTGACCGCCTCCCCATGCCCCAGGGTCTCTCTCCGCAGTACGGGATGTGCCAGTGCCTGCCTGTCTGTCGGCCTGGCTGTCGGCCTGGCTGTCGGCCTGGCTGTCTGCCTGGCTGTCTGGCTTATCAGCTTGATCACATGAGATCATCATGGGCAGCAGCCTAAAACACCTCGTCAGAGGTCTGTCAGTCTATTGTCTAGAGGGCCCATCAGAGACCGGTCTGTCAGTCTATTGTCTAGAGACCTCATCAGTGACAGGTCTGTCAATCTATTGTCTACAGACCCCATCAGAGACAGATCTGTCAGTCTATTGTCTAGAGGCCCCATCAGAGACCAGCCTGTCAGTCTATTGTCTAGAGGCACCATCAGAGACAGATATGTCAGTCTATTGTCTAGAGGCCCCATCAAAAACCGGTCTGTCAGTCTATTGTCTAGAGGCCCCATCAGAGACCGGTCTGTCAGTCTATTGTCTAGAGGGCCCATCAGTGACTGGGTCTGTCAGTCTATTGTTTAGAGGCCCCATCAGAGACCGGTCTTTTTAAAGAGCAAAAGTCGCATTAAAACGCGCGTGGCGTTTTCCACCATTGTGCCAATGAAGCATTAATATGCGCTCACTAACAACACTTTCCCTGTCAGCCTATAACTTGATACAGGCAATATCACCGTCCAAGCACTGTGTAATGTCAGTACTGTGTCCACGTGTTTACAAGTCACAGCGTGAACATTTTTTCTTCGTACTTGGCCGATGAAACAATAAACTTTGCGTCGTTCCTTACACTCCGCTATAGCAAGCCACAGCCCCCTAGCCCCCACCGCTGGGAATCGTGCTCGGGGTGGGGGGGGGCAAGCAAGGGATCATGAGAGAATTCCCCTACAAAAAATCTCGCGTCACGTGACCAGCGGTCATGTCCCCTGCCCCCTCGCGAGTCACTAAGCGTGACAGCTCGTGATGGATGAAGGCACGGCGG
The DNA here is from genome assembly GCF_964198595.1 of Lampetra fluviatilis. NCBI lineage: Eukaryota > Metazoa > Chordata > Hyperoartia > Petromyzontiformes > Petromyzontidae > Lampetra > Lampetra fluviatilis. The sequence continues at coordinate 29,477,146 of NC_136276.1, read as the reverse complement.
TGATGACGCACGCCCTGTGATCCGGCGCTGTGGAGGCGAGCGTTGGTGGACCACGCAGAGAGATTTGCGAAAATGGACCAACAACCAACCCAGGCTGTGAAGTGCCCGTGAGATGGGAATGCACCAAGTGGGGGCGGGGGGGGGCGGGGGGGTCTTTGTGAACCCATCTTTGTGGAGTATTGTGAATCCACTCGAATGCGTGATGGGATGATTGTTGTTTTATTTCTTTCTTTCTTTCTCCTCTGGGTGCTTTGGTTTGCTTCCACACAAAAGCGAAATACTCCTTAGAAAGGAATTGGCTGTACGTCTCAATACAGGACACTCCCGGTACGGGGGTCTTGAGATTCAGGTGAGGTTTTCCCGGATGAAATAAAATCCCAGAATATTCCTATGAATTTAAATAGCAAAAAGAAAGATGTGATCCACAAAATTAAACGATAAAAAATTGTGTTTATATGTCAGTGTGTAATAGCTCCTGGAAGAGGTTTAGTGGGTGAAAGTGTATATGGGTGTGTTTGTGTTTGGGTGAGCATGTATATATGTGGGTGTATCTGTGTGTATGTGTGTGTGTGCATATAGATGTGTGTATATATCCGCATATCTGAAACGGTCCTTGGCCTCCCCTAGGTCGACTCAGCCTTAAATGGTGTGTAAACATCAGCACTGGGGAGACAAAGGCGGCCGGGTGTGGCGTTGCCCAAAATATCCACTCGTGCGCTGTACCGACCTTAATAGGTGCTCCCTAAAGGCACTTGCCACAACAGCATCTAAAGGCTATACGGGGGATCTTTGTCTGTGTGTGTGTGTGTATATATACACGTGCGTGCGTGTGTGTATGTGAGCGTATGGGAGTGTGTCGTCTTGGCGGGAGCCAAGATCCAAAAAAAGGATGGAAAAATCTAAAAATCTGACCCCCTGTTTGGGTCGCACGAGATAAATGTGAGTGTGCGTGTTTGTGTCTGTGTGAGCGTCTCGAACGATGCATACGATGGAGCACATGCATGTGCTCGTTGCCGCCGCGTTAGTGTGCGTGTTAGCGTGTGTTAGCGTGCCTGTGTGTAGTCGTTGTGTGTGTGTGTTGTGGGGAGCGGTAGCGTAGTGGTTAGCTTGCTGCGTTACGAACTCGGTCACCCACGTTTTGATTCCAGCTCACGGGAACCAACGCCAGTGACGATTTTCTGAACCAGATCTGGGCCTCTCTTATGTTGACTCAGCCTTAAACTGGTATCTGGTGCAGTGTGTAAACATGAGCACTGGAGAGACAAAGGGGGCCGGGCGTGGTACTGGCCACCCACCCCCTCGCGTTCCGTGACGGCCTTCACAGGTGCTCGTTAATAGAACTTTCCCCAACAGTGTGTCGAAGGCTATAGGGGGTTCTTTGTCTTTGTTTAACAAACAGGCGATCTACAAGATGGTTTCGTCCGTGATGAAGATGCCAGAAGACGAGGCGACTCCGGAAAAGAGAACCGATAAGATCTTCCGCCAGATGGACACCAACCAGGACGGTAGACATCGCACGCACGCACTCAACGCACGCGTGCACGAACACGCGCACGTAAAACACGCGCATGTAAATACACGGGTGCGCACTCACTGGCGCACAGATTCATGGACAGACTGGATGGAGAGGGCAACTGTTTGCGAGCGCCTATGAAGGCCGACACAGCGCGCACATGAGGCGGTGGTGTGATTTTAGCACCACGGCCGCCCGCCTTTGTCTCCCCACTGCCGATGTTTACACACCGCACTCGATATAAAATTCGGGCCGAGTCAACCTACGACGGGATGCCCAAGACCAGTTCACATATTTTTCACCGATGTCGACCGGGTGTCATGTGCCACGCCAGCCTTCACAGGTACAGTGCTCACAAACGGCACTTATCCACCCCCACAGTTTCGATTTAAAGCTTTCGTGACTACAGGGATTCATCATCTTGGTTCTTTCGGTAAAGTCACGTAGAAGGGAAATAATAAAATAATAAAAATAAAACATAATAAAATAATTCTCACGACGTTTCGGCCACAACGCAAGCAGCCGTCCTCAGGTGAAGAACAGGTCTGTCGGCAAGACAGCGTCTGAATGACGCTGTCCCCCACAGTTGCCGTGCCGACACGGGGCATCTTCATGTTCGTGCCCGTGTGAGTCAAGAAGCACGAGGTCACTTGCCGGGCATGGTGAACACCGGTGGCGATTGAGATCCAAACCGGTCGTGGGCCTCCCCGAAGTCAACTCGGCCCTGAATGAGTTACCGTACCTGGTGGGCAGCTGATAAACATTACCCAATGGAGGGGGGGGGGAGACATTGGTGGGCCGACGTGATGGTGGCCCCACGAAACCCGTGCCGGCCTCAACACGTGCGCTCGCTAGCAGCACTCGCCCCCGCACAGTGCTGTGCGCGTGGGCCCTCTTGTGCGAGTCTCCCCTGTCACCAACCCCCTGTGCCGCTCCGCAGGCAAACTCTCTCTTGACGAGTTCATCCGAGGAGCCAAGAGCGACCCCTCCATCGTGCGCCTGCTGCAGTGCGATCCCTCCAGCGCCACGCAATTCTAGTGGCAGCTGCGGGGGGGGGGGGGCGGGGGGGGGCTGCGGCGAGATGGTGGACTCGCCAAACGCATCGATCGGGCCCCGTCGTGGTGGGAGGGAAAGGGTCAGAGGTCAAATCCTGACGACCCTCTCCCCCTCGCTGCGGGGATGCGGCAGTGCTGACCGTCACGCCTCCTCCTCCTCCTTCTTCGCACGCACATGGCAGCCGCTGAGACCAAGTGAGAGACAACACGGGGGATGAGGGAGACACGGGGGATGAGGGAGACACGGGGATGAGGGAGACACGGGATGAGGGAGACACGGGGGATGAGGGAGACAGGGGGATGAGGGAGACACGGGGGATGAGGGAGACACGGGTGATGAGGGAGACACGGGGATGAGGGAGACACGGGATGAGAGAGACACGGGGATGAGGGAGACACGGGGGATGAGGGAGACACGGGGGATGAGGGAGACACGGGGAATGAGGGAGACACGGGGAATGAGGGAGACACGGGGAATGAGGGAGACACGGGGGATGAGGGAGACACGGGAGATGAGAGACACGGGGGATGAGGGAGACACGGGGATGAGGGAGACACGGGGGATGAGGGAGACACGGGAGATGAGAGACACGGGGGATGAGGGAGACACGGGGGATGAGGGAGACACGGGGGATGAGGGAGACACGGGAGATGAGAGACACGGGAGATGAGAGACACGGGGGATGAGGGAGACACGGGGGATGAGGGAGACACGGGAGATGAGAGACACAGGGGATGAGGGAGACACGGGGGATGAGGGAGACACGGGGGATGAGGGAGACACGGGAGATGAGAGACACGGGGGATGAGGGAGACACGGGGGATGAGGGAGACACGGGGGATGAGGGAGACACGGGGGATGAGGGAGACACGGGGGATGAGGGAGACAGGGGGATGAGGGAGACACGGGGAATGAGGGAGACACGGGGGATGAGGGAGACAGGGGGATGAGGGAGACACGGGGATGAGGGAGACACGGGGATGAGGGAGACACGGGATGAGGGAGACACGGGGGATGAGGGAGACAGGGGGATGAGGGAGACACGGGTGATGAGGGAGACACGGGTGATGAGGGAGACACGGGATGAGGGAGACACGGGGATGAGGGAGACACGGGAGATGAGAGACACGGGTGATGAGGGAGACACGGGGATGAGGGAGACACGGGGGATGAGGGAGACACGGGGGATGAGGGAGACACGGGGGATGAGGGAGACACGGGGATGAGGGAGACACGGGGGATGAGGGAGACACGGGTGATGAGGGAGACACGGGGATGAGGGAGACACGGGATGAGGGAGACACGGGGATGAGGGAGACACGGGAGATGAGAGACACGGGGGATGAGGGAGACACGGGGGATGAGGGAGACACGGGGGATGAGGGAGACACGGGGGATGAGGGAGACACGGGAGATGAGAGACACGGGGGATGAGGGAGACACGGGGGATGAGGGAGACACGGGGGATGAGGGAGACACGGGGGATGAGGGAGACACGGGGGATGAGGGAGACACCACTGAGCCTGGAAGAAGTCAACCGGGCGGTTAGGGATTAGGGAGTGAGATGCGGAGATGAGGGAGGGGTTGGGGAGGCGGGTGCCGAGTTATTCAGTCGTCAGTCCGAAACTGTGGGGACACCGAGCACCTAGCAAGTCAGCCAGTCACAGAGCTCCTCACACGGGGTCACACAGGGTCACACAGGGGTCACACGGGGTCACACGGAGGTCACACGGGGGTCACGCAGCGGGGCGGTGAGGGGGCAGCAGTCGTGGTTCGTTTACAGGGGTCATGAAAAAGAGGGTGTTCTTTTTTCTTTTCCTTGAGGCCCTAAAAGTTGGGGGCGTTTTGCACCCACGATTTAATACGGATCTCCCAAGCGTGTTACGGATGTGAGCATGGCATGCGGTGTTCATCCACATTTGTTTCCTTTTCTTTGTCTCGATTGACATTTTAGACGTTGGCGGCCGCCAGTAAATTAGTTGCGACGTGGAACTTTGTGTTGTAACCTGGCTTGGACGTTTGGTTTGTTGTTGTTGTTGTTTATTTTTGTAGGTTTTAAAAAAGAAATACCATGCACGACCTATTTTGATGTTTTTTTTCTATCTTGACTTTCCAGTGCTTGTGAAATTGAGGACTTATTCCCGTAGCTTTAAATCATGCTAAATAACTTCGCCCATTGCTCATTTCCGGATCGATTGTATTTCTATCGTTATTATTATTATTGTTATCATTAGCCTGGCCAATGCTTTTTTGCCAAGGGTTATTTATGAATGCGGAAGTGTGTTTGTATATAAATTTGGATTTACAGTTCACGAGGTTTTTTGTCAGATGGCCACTCTCGACGCAGATCTACGCATGCATGCCCTTTCTTAAGAATCTGTCTGCATTCTCGCACACTTTCACATTGCATGAGAAAGCTTCTTGTTTTCTCTCTGAAGGATTTAATAAAAAATTTAAACATTGTCAAAGCTTGTGAGCGCACACACTTTGAATGGTGATGGCTCACACCATCCCTCTTGGCACCTTACCGGCTGGTCTGGTGGATTGCACTTGGTTTGGAGCCCTGCTGATGTGTGTGAAACACCCAGCACAGCAGTATTACGTACTTCAGCTTCACCCTAACCCAACACTAGCCCTAAAACCCAGTCCTAACCCAGCCTTAACTCTAACCTAGCCCTAACCCAGGCCTAGCCTTAAAACCCAGTCCTAACCCAGCCTTAACTCTAACCTAGCCCTAACCCAGGCCTAGCCTTAAAACCCAGTCCTAACCCAGCCATAACTCTAACCTAGCCCTAACCCAGCCCTAGCCCTAAAACCCAGCCCTAACCCAGCCTTAACTCTAACCTAGCCCTAACCCAATCCTAGCCCTAAAACCCAGTCCTAACCCAGCCATAACTCTAGCCTAGCCCTAACCCAGCCCTAGCCCTAAAACCCAGTCCTAACCCAGCCATAACTCTAACCTAGCCCTAACCCAACCCTAGCCCTAAAACCCAGCACCTAACCCAGCCATAACTCTAACCTAGCCCTAACCCAGCCCTAGCCCTTAAACCCAGTCCTAACCCAGCCATAACTCTAACCTAGCCCTAACCCAGCCCTAGCCCTAAAACCCAGTCCTAACCCAGCCATAACTCTAACCTAGCCCTAACCCAGCCCTAGCCCTAAAACCCAGTCCTAACCCAGCCACAACTCTAACCTAGCCCTAACCCAGCCCTAGCCCTAAAACCCAGTCCTAACCCAGCCTTAACTCTAACCTAGCCCTAACCCAGCCCTAGCCCTAAAACCCAGTCCTAACCCAGCCATAACTCTAACCTAGCCCTAACCCAGCCCTAGCCCTAAAACCCAGTCCTAACTTAGCCATAACTCTAACCTAGCCCTAACCCAGCCCTAGCCCTAAAACCCAGTCCTAACCCAGCCATAACTCTAACCTAGCCCTAACCCAACCCTAGCCCTAAAACCCAGTCCTAACCTAGCCATAACTCTAACCTAGCCCTAACCCAACCCTAACCCTAAAACCCAGTCCTAACCCAGCCATAACTCTAACCTAGCCCTAACCCAACCCTAGCCCTAAAACCCAGTCATAACCTAGCCATAACTCTAACCTAGCCCTAACCCAACCCTAGTCCTAAAACCCAGTCCTAACCTAGCCATAACTCTAACCTAGCCCTAACCCAGCCCTAGCCCTAAAACCCAGTCCTAACCCAGCCTTAACTCTAACCTAGCCCTAACCCAACCCAACCCTAGCCCTAAAACCCAGTCCTAACCCAACTTTAACCCAGCCCTAACTCTTACCCAGCCCTAGCCCTTAACCCCAGCTATAACCTAAACCCAGCCCTAATTTAACCCCAACCTCTTAAGCCAGCACAAATATATCCCTGTGTTCATGGTCTCCTCCATTTTGACAGCAGAGATCTCGCTAGGCATTTTTTTTTCAACGGCTGCATAATACATAATAACGTTGAGGCTGCCCGATGTGTCGCTGTACACAGAACTCTGGTTCTTCTCAACCACAGTTCTGCCCTCTCTTCCGGATGCTTGTGAAACGTTGGACCCCTTAACATGAACACCTGTCAACCACTTGAAATAATCAGGCTGGCCCGACTATGATCCATCTCGGGATTAATCAGCCTGGGTTGCGTGAAGAGCTCACAAATGCTGGAGAGATCTGGACATTGTCCCATCACTGAGCAATCATGCATTCACTGACCCATATAGCCTGCATGGCCAGCCTCCGCATGCCCAAAGCAAATTTTGTTTGGCTGGAAAGAGGAGTCTCGTACGGGCTAGAGAGGAGATGGGCTGATGTGGTGTAGGTGTCTCCGACCGGCTTCTGTGGAGGAGGCTCGTGAAGGACGCTAGCGGGCAATTGGAGGCAGTCGGCCTTCAACAAGAACAGTGCGAGAGAGTAACGCTCAAAAGCGAGCAGAGCGTCGGGCAGCCAAACACAGCAATGTGGCACTGGGGAACGCAGGTGGTGCATCTGCTCGTCATCTCAGTCAATTAACACACAATACGCATCTGTATGATGACCTGCCCAGCGAGCCTTTAACACTTCACGCTGCCTCAAAGTGCATCTAACCTGGCACAAGCACCGTCGGTGATGTCACCACCACTTTGTGGCAAATAGTAAATGGAAGTTTGTATTCTGTGTGTGCGTGTCCGTCTGTATTAATTATGGGGAGCAGTAGTGTAGTGGTTAGCGCGCTGTGCTATGGGTTCAATTCCCGCTCACCGCAACCAACACCAGTGACGATTATCTGAACCAGATCTGACCCGCAACTTGGTCGACTCGGCCTCAAATGAGTACCTGGTCCGATGTGTAAACATTACCACGAGGGAGACAAAAGTGACCTGACGTGGTGCTGCTGGCCACCCACCCCCCCACGTGTGCCATGCCGGCCTTCAGAGGTGCTCGTTAGCAGCAAGTCTGTTAAGGCTCTACGGGGTATCTGTGTCTCATTACGTGCTTGTGCGAGTAATTTAGTTAAAATAAATGAGTACCTGGTGCAGTGTGTAAACATTAGCACTGGGGAAGCCAGGCGTGTGCTGTGCAGGCCTAAATGTGAGGATTGCGAGCAGCACTTGCCCCCCATAGTCGATGGAGGCGACACGGGGGATCTTTTGTAATTGTGTCATGACACATTTAGAGCTGCACAATTTAAGAGGAATTTTATCTCGACTAATCGATATGTGAATAATCTCTCCAGCCTATTAAAGACACGTTGAAAAATACAACCCCTTCGCTACATTTTACAAATAAACGTTGTGTGAAAGTGGGAAATGTGTAAAATTTTATACCGGTGTCTTGTTCTTCTGTTTTGTTTTCCTACGGCTGCAAAAAAAATATATATGCCAGGTGGTATTTGATTAAAAACATTCATCATCAGCCATTATCCACTGCTGAATGAAGGTCCTCCCCCATGTCACCACCATCTCACTCGTCCGTTTCGTGCGTACCAGCTGATCGCGTTGCTCCATCTCAAACACTGCGAGAGTGGATTCATCGTAGGGTCCGCTGACGTTCGAAACGAGTAGGCCAATGTGTGTTGGCGTCGTGGTCCCAAAACATTCCTGCTACCAAAAAATACCCACAAATTACTCAATCGGGACTATGCACAGCAATGATCGCACCCCCAACTCATTGAAAACTCATTTCTTTACAACTGCTTTTTGTTCTTAGCTTGTTGTCCTTCCCCCGCACCTGATTAGCACGGCTGGCTACGTACGGTCAAATAAGTTCACCAAACAGAGTAATGGTCACTTGCAGGCCTGGTGCCGAGTCACTGTGTGTCTCACGGGGGTAGCTGCCACTGGGGGGTGCCCTTTGAATATTTGAGACGTGATGCAAGGCGCTTGGGGAAAGCACCCCGCGGGCGTGAATGGTGTTCTATGAAAAAACGAATGATTACACTGGTCAACAAAAAAAACACATGTTTTTCTGGCCTGGACTTTTGCAGCTGTTTTAGACTAATTTCAGGGTGCTGATTCCAAATCTGATCTCAGATTTGCCCTATCACATCTCATTTTTATGCTATCGGCATACCCCTTTTTCATTGATTTTACCCGAAATTAACTCTGCCACTTATGATTGCAAGTTGTTGCGAGTCAGTGACTGCTTTAGTGTTAAAATATGGTGCTGTATTTTTAGGATAGTGTGTTTATAATATAATTTTATGTAGATATCCACATTTATTTAATATTTTTCTTCTGCAGTTTTTATTGAAAATGCAATATTTGATATCTCAAAAACCTGATGTTATAGACAAAAACTGATGCCAGATTTGGAATCGGCACCCCAAAATTACCTTAAAACCGTTGGAATACCTTATGCCAGAAAAAGTGTGTTGACCAGTGAATTATCTCGTCAGTGAGCAACCTCTGACCACCATCCTATCACCAGTCTCCTCCCATTGGTCATCATTTGTATGTATGTATGAGCTTCCTTCGCACCGTACGTAGCCAACCGTGATAATCGGAGGTCCGGGAGCAGGACAACAAACTAAACAGAAAAGGCCATTCTAAAGAAATGAGTGATCAATCAAGATGATGTAAAAGTGTATAGCTCCAGTGGCTTCCTAATACTGGAAGGAAGAGCGTTCCAGAAGCACATTTGAAACCGTGCGATGCGGTAACCATCCTTGTTCGATGGTTAGCCAAAAGCCGTCGCTGCGAGGACTACCGGAGTTTGCATGGTCGATGGTTTATGCTCCGTTTAACACGTGGTAGGCTTTCGCGAGCGATATCATCCATAATACAAGTTTTTTGGGTAAGATCGCGTAAATATATAAATGTGTCGTTTAACCCGCGACCATCGGTGTGCTGTACTCGTAACGAATTTGCATGTTCTGTTTAAGTGACAAACCTCCTTACTAATTGGCTGTGTTGGGTGGCGGCGGGTTTAATGACACATTTATATATTTACGCAATTTAACCCCCCAAAAAGACCTGTATTCTGGATGGTTCATGCTCCTGCACGTGATGCGGTCCCCACCCAAGGCGTGCCAGAGTCTGCAAAACAAAACAAATGTGGCAACTTGCACCACCATCAGTTGGGAAAAGGAACGTTCAGGGCCTGGTACGGAGACTGGTACAAAGCATTAGACAGCCTCATCGGCTCCCCGTGGCATTGCCACTCTCTCAAACAGTCCCTGTGAGCCTCGGGCATTCGCGAGGAATAATACGAATCCATATGGTGCTGGAGTCTGCCTCTTGTCAGCAAACATTCTTCACCGAATACAGTTACAAGTTTTCCAATCCAACAATTCAGATTTTTACGTGACTTAATTTGGTCTGGCTATGTTAAGCTTAAAGGATACTTTGTAGAAACATGTACGTGGCTGTCACCCAAAAACACCACAATTTATGATGGAAAATTAGAACAAATATAAAAATAAAACCCTGGCATGAAATACTGTATATTGAATATTGTAAATATGTACAATTCGAGTGATCTACTCCAGGGATGGTTCTTGCTGTGCGAAGAGGAAACAGGGCACGTGTCTAACGCCACCTGTTGAGCAGACCACAAACACAACGACTACAGCCATATATCTATACACAGGGTGGCTTTAGTCGAGAAAGTGAACACATCATAACATCGATTTCCCAGAAAATGTGTATTTTGTTTGCGTTTAAGCCACGTAATTATCTTGCCACAGAAACATGTCAGGATACCCTCGACCATCCGACGTAGCCAAATTTAATTAAGTGCATGAAAAACTTGGGCAAATGATTTTACGTGGGCCAGGCCTAAAAAACGTGAACTCGCGAGATGCTTACCGAGTCTAGAAACACACATCGTTGTTATCTTAGTCGAGACATTTAACTTAACACAAGCGCATCCAGCGGAATATTTAAACAACAAAAAAACATTTCACTGCGATGAATGCTTCAACTTTCACACCGTGGTGGGTTTAACACGTGTGGTGAGCGCATTACAAACAACACGCTTCTCGTTTGAAGTTGCATAGGCCAAACAAGGGCTGAGTGCTGTTATAGCGAGCACCTAATAAGGCTGTCACGGCTCACAGATGCAAGAGGATTTCTTGTGGCATCCTTCAGGGACTGGGTCAAGCCGAGGGAGGCAACGACTCCCGTTTGCTCATGCTAATTGCGACACTCATTAATATGCACATGAAAGCCAACAAGTAAACCCAGGCATGTGTGGTTGTAGTTCACACACACACACACTGTACAGATGTGTTTAACAGCAATAATATTATCAATATGGAACGTGGCGTGCCCGCAGAGGACGACTCCAGAGGTGCTATGGGAGTTGAATGTCTGAGACGACTGGCAAATGCATCACCCGGAATCTCCACCATGCCAATAAATACTGCGGTACACAAAGACAAAGATCCCCCGCCGTGTAGCCTCAACAGGCTGTTGGGGCAAGTGCTGTTAGCGAGTACCTATGAAGGCCGACACGGCACACGACGGGGTGGGTGGCCAACACCACGCCTGGCCGCCTTTGTCTCCCAAGTGGCGATGTGTATACACATCGCGCCAGGTACTCATTTGAGACTGAGTCGACCTAGGAGAGGCCCAGGACCAGTTCAGATAATTGTCACCGGTGTTGGCCGTGAGCGGCGATCGAACCCGGGTCGCCAGGTTCGTAGCGCAGCGCGCGATAGCCATGGTACATACATACAGAGACAACAACCGCCATTCGCCATTAAGTGGCGGTGACGTCACCACGACGCTTGTGCCAGGCTATGTGCACCTTGAGGCCACGTGAAATGTCGAACGCCCGCTGGCAGGAGGTCACGGGGCAGACCCAGGTGCCACGGGTCGACTGTGATGACTGGCTGATGCACCACCTGTGCCCCCTACTGCGCCAACTTGTTGTGCTTTAGCCACCCAGCGCTCTGCTCGTTGTTCTGAGCGTCGCTCCTCTGCCCTCCGTTGTTGTTGGAGGGCGACTGCCTCCAACTGCCCAGTAGCAGCATTCTTCACGAGCCTCCTCCACTGAGGCCGATCTTGACACCGCTGGTACCAGTCATCGGCAAGTCCACTCAGCTCCACGTCCTCCTGTACCACATCACTCCATCTCTTCTCTCGCCGGTGCCGCGCCCGTTTAGCCCCCTCTATCCTGCCGAACAAAAGCTGTTTAGGCATGCTGTGACTGGACATGCAGGTTACATTATCCAGCCAGCGCAGCCTTGCCTGCCGGAGGAGCTCACCGATGGGACTTTGCCCAGATCTTTAAAGGATTTGTGAGCTCCTCACACAATCCACCCTGGTTAAACCCAGGATGGATTGTCGGCAGGCCAGCCAAAATGTTTCCAACCGGCGAAGATGCTCCATTAGTGGGGTCCACAGAGAGACACACACACATCGATACACACGCTCTCGGCTTTCACCAATGTCTTATTTATTGTACCCTGGTACAGTATAAAAAAAACAATGTCCTCTATGAAGCATAAATTCTAATATGAACAGCAAGAATGGATGGGGGGGGGAAGGAAGTACAGGTTATGTAACAATGGCAGGCAGGTTCGGTGCCTGAAACCTTCACCACGGCCTCCTCATAATCGGAACGAAAAAACAAAGACTCGGAGGGATGTTTCTGGCCCAGAAACACCCAACATTTGAATGTTTTATTTCTCCAAATAAATGAAATCCCTCGATGTGTTAATTGATATCGTTGCGTGTTTCTTTATGTGTGGGTGTCTACTATGCCACCCAAAAACACCACCCCCCCCCCCCCCCCCCCGTTAACTCGTCACCTCGCACACGTCGTCAAATTATTTCACTCGACTCTCCAATAACTTTCCCGCTATTTGCCCCCTCCTCGTGTGAATATATATATGCATAAGCACACCGTACAATGCGTGTGCGACGTAAAAAGAAAAGAAAAAAAAGCCAATGCACCTGGTAAATGAACGTGGATTTTTTTTTGTTGTACACTTTTTTATACTTTATTTTGTAATGCTTTATTTATAAAATTAAAACCATCCCCAAAGCTAGCTATAAAGCCCAGTAAAGCCCCATTTACCACCCCCCCCCCTCCTTAATAACTCTTATACTGCGGTAAGTTTAACCCACCACCACCACCACCACCACAAAAAAATAATTGAAGCCCATGTCTGACCTGACGTTGAACCCCAAAGAATCTGCATGACCCTGGCCATGATTCACGATGGCTTTGCCAAGGTCGCGCTGACCCAAACACATGCAAGGGGGGCATTCAGGTGGAATGCTGCGGTGCTTCGTGTGTGTGCCCTGCGATGGGCGCTCGGCATGCTGCAACTCGGCCTCAGTGTTCAGGCAACAGCCTTGACCGGAACTATCCACGGTGAGTGTCGCCTATTTAAATGAGACGCTATGGCAAGTACAGCAACGCAGGCAATTGTGTAACTGTTGAACAAAGTGATAGGCAGCCAGTCGCGAGCCACGATGCAGAGTTGCAGCCCAGCAAGATGCCCGAGCCGCCAATTTCTCTGTCTCGCTGCATGTCGTAACGGCTTGGGCTGCCTGACACGTCACAGGGGCTTGCCTGACACATCACGTGGGTTGCCTGACACGTGACATGGGCTGCCTGGACTGCACCCCACCCCCCCACCTCCCACACACATCGGAGCCACTTTGATCTCAACTAAGCAGCAGAGAAAGAAAATTCTAATGAATTATTTTAATTGGACAGTCATTTGAATGAGCGAGATATGCAGAATTGGCCCACATTATCCTGTATGCCAAACTGACCGATGCGCCATCGGCTATATACTTCTCTTCAGGCATTACGACTTTGTAAATGTGAAGGGAAAAAAAAAACATGATTTTTTTTTCTTCTCTCTCTCATTATCTCAAGAGTGACTGTTCCCTTAACATGTCGGTTTTCACAGCCAATATTAAGATTCGACCTTGAATTTTGTCACAATAGACACGACTGCTACATTTGGTTGCAAGAATTATTATTCAATTCACCGCCGAGTGAGCTTAAACAAATGCAACCGGCAGGTTAGACACTTGTGCACAGGAAAATTTTAATTGTTTGGCTGTGTCAGGTGGTGAAGGGCCTTCACAACACAAATTTGGCCCAGATCATTATGTGGGCCCGACCCACAAATCAATCATGAGTAACAGTTTGGAATGGCAGAACCAAGTCAGACACATTCCCACAGAAACCTGAATACAGCATAATGTAAACATTAAAACAAATTGCATGGACAGACATATGTATAAACCGGGTTTTTTAAGTACAGAGTAGTTCTTTTCGTGTTATTTGGATTATTACAGCATTGTTATTCAATCCTGGAAGTGTTTGGTTTCCATCTTCTCCAACAATAAACCAGAACGAAAAATAAAATAAAAAATAAGTTTCCCAAGTCACCCCTACTTATGAAAAATAAAACGATCTATACTTTTTTTAATATGATATATTGCACATTATTTACAAAGATTGTTAGAAAATGGCTTATTTTCCAAACACCCTAATAGAATTTACAAAACAAGTACTACCTTAAAGTCTGTCATTATAACGAGCAAGCGATCGGCATTACGCTTAAGAGGAACCACAGAGGGGATGATGAGAGATGGATTTAACATGAACGATGCACGTGGTGTTCATGTTCCTGGATCTAAGCATGAGAAAAAGGGCTTAAAAAACGGGTGGCGTCTAAGATTCGGGTTTCAATTAAATGAGGCCGCCAATCCTCTGCAAGGGTTTGTGACACTACCACTTGCGAAGTGGCCAGGAGATGGCACTACAGCAGACGCCTCTTTGAAATCCATCTGTGCAAAGACTGGACCGTATGCGTGGTGGGTTATCGATGTTCGACCAATTCCATTCATGCTTGGCATGCGGGAGGAAACTGGAGTGGGAGCTGCAGAAAAACCGCCTTGTGACTACGGGTAAACATAACTGACCAGCCAGCCTGTGTAGATACTGAATCATGTTGTGGTTATGACTTTCTAAAGTACTTAAACAGCTTGGCTGCTTATCAAATGTGTATTGACTTGTTGGCTTGCATTCCAGTAGTGGAAAAAATTGAATGTCTGGTGCAAATCACTGTACACCTTGTTATCCAACCTACTTGCTGGACTACCCTCCTCTCCCGGTGCAGGCTCAAGCCATGCATTTGAGCGACTGAGTTCGTGAGTGGCTGGGTGATTTAGTGCGAGAGTTGGGTGGGTGAGCGAGTGAGCGATCGAGTGAAAGTAATTGAGAGTGAGGGTTTGGTTTAGGCAGTAGACTCTTACAAGTTGGACCATAAACCCCCTTCTGTGGCTCCTGCTCCGAAAAGGAAGAAATAAAAACATCACAGTAACAGCTGACCCAGCCGCAACTTATTCACCAATCCGTCTTCCTCTGTGATTGTTTCCGTTGTCTGTGTGTGCGTTTGTCCGTGCGTGTGTGTGTATGTGCATGTTTTGTTTTCGCCGCTTTTAAACGATACCGTGTTTAACTGGCGGCAAGGTGAGTGTTTCAAATGGCACAGAGAATATGCGGCGTGTAACAGCAATAAAAACGATCGCCCAAAAACTCCAGGCTTTAGGACACCATCCACCGTCATCAGTGTCACAATCGCCACCGTCGCGACGAAGCGTATAACAACAATTCACCCGCTCCAACGATCCGATGAATTGTCATGTTTTGGGCATCGCTATTCGAGTCAAGAGCAGACTATTTTTCCATCTCAATGAACCGTCTCTCGTTGGTATTGTTTTCTCACGCGTTGGGTCCCGGTTTTTGTACAGATTTGTTCTCACTCCACAAGACTAAATGTAACATTAGCACCGCATTTGCATATAATTTGTATAAATCTTAGATAACCGATTCTCACGTGCTCGATCGATTCAAAAGGCCTGAATTCGTAAGCATAAGAATCTATTTAACTTGAAGAATCGACACATCGATACGTGCCTAATCATCATCATCATCATCATCACTGTCGTCATCGTCATCTCTCCGAGGTCGGTAAAATGAACACTCCTCGGTGCAGGGGATACCAGCAGAAAATTGAAAACGGCCAAGAAGCACCACGGATGCAACGCTGACCATGGGAGACACCGAGCAAAGCTGCGGGAACACCTCGCTCGAGGCGATTGTGAAACGAGCCTCGGGATTTCTAAGCAAAGTTCCAAACCTCAACAGGAACCCCGCTTACAAGCAACGACACCTCTGTTTACATGGAATGCTACGATGTCTGTGCTAGACTTGTCATCTCTCCCGCATCGATTAAATTCTATTCCACAGAATGGCATTGGTAGAAACGTTTTAGAAACTAGACGATATCAGATGTTTTTTTTTTATCGTGCTGTGCTTTAGTTCCCCTGCCCGGCTGTTTAATTGTCCTGAGATTTGGAATTTGCAGCGTTGTTCCACTGCACTGGATTTAACTTTTCTCCTAGTGCCCACCACTCACTGGCTTTCTTCCCCACGCTTTTCACCAAATCAACGCACGCGGATTTTGAGTACGGCTTCAAATACACGATCGTGGACGTTGGCGACGAATCGACGCGCCACTCGCGTGGGCGATTCTCTCCGCTTGCTCACTTTACCAACCCTCGAGAGGAGGCCGTGATGGCGGTCATAACGACGACGACGAAGATGATGATGAAAATGAGTTGACCCCGACCGGGATTTTAACTCACGACCTCCCGACGGCGGACATTGGCCAGCCCTGGTGAAGCGTGCCGGTGGTGCAGGGCGTGGCGGAGAGCGACGGGTGTCGCCGTGCCGTCGTGGTTGTCGATGAGCTTCTGGGCTGTGGACGAGCGGGGGGGGGGGGGGGGCTGGGGGGGAGTGGCGGCGTCGTGCGATGTCGCTCGCCCCTAAATGTCGGTGAGGGTCACCTTGATGCCTCCATCCAAGTCGTCCATCTCCAGCAGGAAGGTGTCCTCGTTCGAGTAGTGCTCGATTATGTTGTCGTCCATGTAGACGAGCATTCTGTGCAGAGACGCATGCCACGCACATCCCGCCACACACACACACAACAACCCCGTTTAATCGTGGTCTTCAGCACCGGCGTTAACAACCCTGGAACCCAAACCAAATTTTTTTTGATTTTACCAGATCAGGCCCACTAAGCTACGTAGCTCTTTTTCAGGAGTGGCTTGGCCACAAATGATAGCTCAACAAAGTGGCTTTTCACGTGGAAATGTGTAGCAGCTAAACCGACACGACAGCCAAAACATTGGAGCAAGTTTATTCAATTCACCCCCCTCCACCATTCCCCCCCTCGTTGCCTGTGTCCACCCAGGCGGATCGCTGATGGGTTCACCACGATTGGCCGATCGCCGGTTCGTGTGCGCGAGATAACGACTTTCACCTCTTTCAAGGCATCCGGCCAGCGTGCGAGAAAGAGTCAAAACACCCCCAAGAGGGTCCTCTCTCTCTCTTGATAGAGCTCCCGCGAGTGGAGACCCTTCACCAGCAGTGGCACAAGCAGGGAATTGCAGGCCTGCGCCTATGCATAACGCTCCCGTTGTATGTTTGTATGTACGTTGAACTTCTTTCGCACCGTACATAGCCAAGCATGCTCATCGGAGGTGAAATTAGTTTAAAATGAAACTCATTTCTTTAAAACTGATTTTTGTATTTAGTTTGTTGCCCTTCCCCCGCACCTCCAATAAGCATGTTTGACTACGTATGGGGTGAAAGAAGTTCAACATAATACAAACACTCATTAATTGAACTGGCCCAACATCCCAATGCAGGACCCTCCTAAGAAGAAAATATGGAGGCTCGGTGAAGCTTTCTTTGGTATGTAAAATGTGCTACCATGATTTACCATTATACTTGGTGGTTTCTCACAGCTATGCAAGCCTCAGTAATAAGAATCTTAACGGTGCCTTAGTCTGTGCTCCCTACTGCGCCAACTTGCTGCATTTAACCGCCCAGCGCTTCGCTCGTTGCAGTGCGCGCTGCTCCCCCGCCCTTCCTTGGAGGGCAGCTGTTGGTGCATGCGAGTGTGTGCGCGTTGGGACACACACACACGCATACAATTTGCACCATGTTTGCCATTTACTTTGGCAACAAATTCCATTTTGTGGGCAGTGATAAATCCATCGGGACCAGGTAAAGGGGAGCTCCCTCTGTGGACCAAGTGATTTAACCCTTTAATCCCCCAGTTACGTATTTCACTATGGAGACACACAACACAAGTCGATAGGATGTTCCGGATAGCTTGTCAGCAACCTACTTTCTGCGCTGTGATTCCCTGCATGGCCCCATTAACCCCTCCAGCGGGCAAGTCGCCCGGTTAAATACCGGCGCGCGTCGTCATGAAGAGGCCGAGGAAGAGAGAGCTCACCCTTTTTTGCATTTCTTGTAAATCTTTCTGATGCTTTCTAAGGACACGCCGTACTTTTCTGAGATCTGGAACAGAAACGGATGGTTCACAAGCACACTCGGATCAATTCCACCGTTAATTTTTTTATCACCATCAGCCACATACCATCGTCATTTCCCACCACGACCAACGTCATCAATGGCCGCATTTCTGGACAGACAGCAGCAGCGTTGCGATGTGCATAGTGCGGATGAGTTGTGGCTCCGTTTGCAGCGTGCGGTGCAGCCGCAGCGCCTCATTAAGACGGTGTGGTGTGCAACGTGCATCTCTGTGTGGTGTGGAGCGTGTATCTCTGTGTGGTGTGGAGCGTGTATCTGTGCACAGTGTGCGGCGTGTATCCGTGCGTGGCGGTGTGACGTCATTCACTCACGGCTTCCTTGAGCCCCGCCAGGTTGGGAGTCTTCAGCATGAGGGCGTCAAACACCTCGTCCGACGGCCGCCTCACGTACAGCAACACTGCAGGGTGACACACGGGGGGGTGGGGGGGGGGTGGTGGTGAGCGAGGGGAGCCGCGGGGACCGCGCTCACCACGGGGGCCCGACCCGCCCCGCTCCCCGCCGCGTCCTCGCTCGCAAAGCCACGTCGGGGGGTCAAGGTGCAGCCCCGGGACCGGGCGGTCACGCCACGCGGCGGCGGGAAGATGTCCACGCCGGAGCGAACTCCTCGAGTGGGCAGTCGCTCTCCCCCTCCACGCCGACGAGGCGTGGGCGTACCGACGCCTTGCCGCACCACACGGCGCGACCTGCCAATCGAGAGACTGCGGCGCGACCCGTTTGTACTGCCGAGCAGACAGGAGGTGGCGGCGTGGGGGGGGGGGCAGAAACTAGCAGCGTTGTTTCAACTGCCGCGCCGAGAGATGGGGTCGAAGCGGCGACCTCTGGATCGCAGGTCCAGCGGTTCTCTAACCCTGCTACCACGGCAGGAAGGTCCCCCCCTGATAATAACAATAATGCGACAATTGTATTGTTTTATCGATTCGTCAGGTCTTATCAGCGTCGTGCTGCGAAACAAAACGGCCATTTTTAACGATCACAGAGCCGCGCGTCGCTGCACATCTCGGAGAGCGGCACGAGGAAGCAGACTTCACAGAACTGCTTGCGAGATCCCACCAACTGACCCTTTTTATGCACTTGCCCACCCGTGTGCCAGCCAGCCAGCAAGAAAAACTTTTTTTCTTATCTAGCATGATGAACTCATCACGAGCATCGTTGTGGAGAATATAATTAGCGAAATAAATAAGCAGACAACATTGTCACTTCCGTATATCTGTCCGTCCATATAAACGCAAAGCTGTATGAAACATCGCGCAAAATCATCAAAAGCGTCACTGTGGAGAATGTAAGTAGCGAAAAATACACATTCGCTACTAGGGGGTGATGCCCTTTCCCACATGCCCTTCCACAGAGGATTTACACAAATTGGGTGAAAGACAACATCTAAGGCAAAAGGTGCTTTCTTCGTGCAGTGATTCGTCACCGGGCTGAGACGATCAACTCGCCGCACTTGACAACCCGCAGTTTAACCACAAGGTGAGCGAGACCCAAATTCAAATCCAGGAATTCAGGTGCCCAGCTCAGTGCTCTGCCTCGTGAAATCCTTGGCCAACTCAACGATGTTGTCGAGTGGCTGGGCCATGTGATGACTCATTAAGAATGGACACGCGTTTTAGAGTATTTGGCTGCTATAAATGTCCACGTGATAAGCCACTTCGTTGAGCTATCATTTGTGACCAGCCTTAGCTGGTAAAATAAAAATTAGTTTAGTTTATTCCCAGAGTGACTAAAATAATTGTTGTGGTTTGGTAGTCGCAATTCCGTTAGATTTAAGGCACCGATTATTTTCCATCTCGCGTTGTCGCTGACGCTTGTGTCACGCGTCTTATTTTTTATTTCTGTTCACGCAACAAATTAATTCGCACCGTGAGCCTAAAGCAAACATTCGAATATCACTTGCATAACATTAGCGTACCGTCTTACGGTAAAGTCACGTAGAATGGAAATAATAAAGTAATAAAAATAAAACATAATAAAATAATAATTTTATTATAATATTTTATTATAATAAAATAATTATATAAAACAGGATGCAATAATATATATTTTTTTATATTTTATTATAATAAAATAATTATTTTATAATGGTTTATTTTTATAATTTTATTATTTCCATTCTACGTGACTTTACCGAAAGAACCAAGAAGATGAATCCCTGCAGTCACGAAAGCTTTAAATTGAAATTTAAAATTAGCGTACCGCTTGCATGGTCTACGAGCAACGGATTCTCACGCGCACAATCCGACGCACGCGTCAGAAGCGACGTATGTTGACGAATCGACGCGCCGTTTTTACATGTCTGTTATTCATGCAGGAAAGCCTCACTGAGTCTCGGGGCGTTATATCGGTCGCCATGGTGATGGGAGCTCCCACCTTTCTTCAGAGGCTCCTCCTTTAGCTGCTTCGCGGGTGACGCAAACTCCTCGTTGAAAAAATGCGGAGGGCGCTTGAGCATCACGCTGCTGGTGACAGGGGTCGTGGGGGTTGGAGGGCAAGAGATTGCGATGTGATACATTCGGCATTGCAGGACGCTTCGTTTGTGCGTCTGTGATGTGTCCGTCCGTTTGTCACGATGCTCGCTTCAGTATTCATCATCACACAGAGTCTCTGATCGGAAGGAACCAGCGAACTGCGGTATCGATGCTATGCTACGTATATGACCTACCACCTTCGACCTACGTAAAAAAAAATAAACCACTAGCAAAGCTTTAGATTACTCGGAGGAATCAGGCTTTGCGAAAGATTTCACCTTGAAGAAAAGATGAAGCCCATTCAACCGCGCGCGCACACACACAAGGTGTTACATTTATAGAGCGTCTTACAGTGGCCACGTCTCAAGAGGCTGCACAGACGCAGGAGGCAAGAGGATGGAGTGTCAGGTCAAGTGTGGGCGCACGCGCCGAGACAGCGTGAAGCAGCATCCACCCGTTCATTCCCCGAGCTCCGATTTAAACAACCGTGTCGAATTAGTGAGATTTTCACTGAAGGGGGGCAGGAGGTGGATCTGTGCCTTTGTTTCTGTCTCTAGATATACGACTGTGCGTATGTGCGTGTGTACGAGTGGATTTGTCTTTGTATGTGGGGAGCAGTGGCTCAGTGGTTAGCGCTACGCTGCGCAACGAAACCACCGGCCCGAGTTCGATTCTAGCTCACGGCCAACACCAGTGACGATTATCTGAACTGGTCCTGGGCCTCCTCTAGGTCGACTAACAAATGAGTACCTGGTGCTTGCTCAAAAAAAGTCTATTTATCAACACGAGGGATCTTAGTATATATATTTTTTTACATTTGTGCACGTGCGTTTGGGTGTACGTGTAAGTGTACGCCCCGAGTGTGCGTCTCTGCGCGCGCGATGAACGGACTCACCCGTCCCTCTCCACATCTTCGGGAGTGCTCGAAAACCCCTGCAGCAAATACACACGACACACGACACGATCACGTGAGCCGGCACGGCCACAACGATAGCCCAGCAGATCTTCAGAGCACGTCCCGCTAGCGAGCGCCCATTACGCTTTCCCCATTCAGGTGAGGGGCGTGTACAGGTGAGTGTACAGGTGAGTGTGCAGGTGAGGGGCATGTACAGGTGAGTGTACAGGTGAGTGTGCAGGTGAGGGGCGTGTGCAGGTGAGTGTACAGGTGAGTGTGCAGTTGAGGGCGTTTGGGTGACAGGTAACGGTGGTTGGGCCCAGTGTGCTGCTAAACTTTCTGCTGAGTGTTCATGCGAGTGTACCAGTGCGCAATTATACAAGTTTGCAGGCAAGGCCTCACCGTAAGTGTCTTCCGACAGGCGAGTGGGTAAAGGTGAGTGTATCGGTGTGTTCAGGTCAGTGTTTAGCTGAACATTCAGGTGAGTTTTAGGTCACGCATACAGGCGAGTGTAGGGATTGGGTGTACAGGTGAGTGTGCGCATGTTGCAGGTGAGTGTTGGTACAGGTGTGTAGGAGTGAGCGGAGGGGTAAGGCTAGAGGTGAGCGCAGGAGCGAGTGTAGGGGTGAGCGTAGGGGTGAGCGTAGGGGCATGCATGTAGCGGTCCACGTAGGGGTGAGGGCAGGGGTGAGGGCAGGGGTGAGCGCAGCGGTGAGCGTCAGCGCACCTGTGCGGAGCGCTGCAGGTTGGTGAAGTGGATGTCGGGGATGAAGAGCACGGGCTGTGAGCTTAGGTCGGACAGCGCCTTGAAGAGGGTGAGGTCGCTCCTCTTGACGGCCGCCACTGCCGGGGACTTCATGTCACCCGCTGGGAAACGCGCACGGCGGAACGCACGCCACACACGCAGCGTTACACACGGCACACACACGCAGAGTGACACACGGCATACGCACGGCATACGCACGGCATACACATGCAGTGTCACGCACGGCACACACACACGTGCAGGTTCACACACGGCACACAAGCGCAGAGTGACACACAAGGCACACACGCAGTGTTACACACGGCATACACACGCGGAGTGTCACACACGGCACACACACACATGCAGTGTCACACACGGCACACACACACGTGCAGTGTCACACACGGCACACAAGCGCAGAGTGACACACAAGGCACACACGCAGCGTTGTGGTTGCCGTGGGAGCCACTCACAAGCGTTGCACAGTGACACGGCTGCCTGTCCCTTGGCTTTCTTGCGCATCTGCTTGCGCTCCTCATCGCGGATCTTGCGCTCCGCACCCTGCATAGACAACGGCATAAACAACCGCGTCAACAACCACAGTACACAAACAGATCAAGAATCACACCAACAACCACAACAACAACTACCACACTAACAACCACATCAACAACCGCGTCAACAACCACAGTACACAGACACATCAACAATCACACCAACAACCACAACAACAACTACCACACTAACAACCACATCAACAACCGCGTCAACAACCACAGCACACAAACACATCAACAACCACCACCAGCAGCAAATACAACATTAAGAACCGCGTCAACTACCACACTAACAACCACATCAACGCGGTGCGGTACCTTGTCGCAGAAGACCTTGATCTGGCACGAGGCGCGGTGGATGGGCTTGTTGCTGCGGTTGCTGTAGCTGTAGGTGTCGATCTGCAGGCTCAGCGGCAGGCCCTTGACGCCCTTTTGCGACGAGAAGTCCGTGCTCAGACAGTTGACGGCCACGAAGATCTGTGCAGCAGGGGAGCGGGCACACGGCAACGCACACCGCACGTCAGCGGCACTCCACGCCGCTCGCTCTCACTGCCGGCGGGGCTCACAATGGCCGTGCCGGAGACGCCAAAGGTGGCAGTACCGGCGTCTCCTTTGGTTCAACGACTCACGTTTGTTTTGGGGTTAGGCCGAGGGAGGGCGGAGCGGGGGGGTTGGCAACCAAAATAACAAGAAGAGTAATTTTTTTTATTCTCGAATTTGGTAAAAAAAAATCTTTCATGAGCCGCAATGCATGGCACTACGAGGCGGTGGCCCTTTATAAACAGCGTAACGGTGCAGTCCTCAAAGAGCCGCATGTTGCTCCAGGGCCGCAGGTCACCAACCCCTAAGTTAGGCCAACATTGGCGGTAGTTTTTATGCCCAAATGGCCACTAATATCACCCCACCATCCGACAAAGCTTATCACGGTTACACAGATATGATTTACGCACGCACCCGAGTATCGATCATATTCTGAACGATGAAGACTTTGTGTGACTGAATTCAACTTCCTACGTTTTCTAATCTAATTTATAGAGCGCCTTCACTCAAGATGCGTGATATAGCTTCCAAAACGATGACAAAATGGAATGGTGCAGTTGACAGGCGTGTACACGGACTGAGGAATGAGTAACAGTGATCGAGGATAAATGGGGATCACGAAAGGGCGATAGGGGAGGGGCGAGGGAAGGGAAGGGAATGTGAACTGTGCTTCAAGTCGTGTGGTGTGTTTATGTAATAAAGAGTTTCATAATGGCCCTATCGGAGACACTGCACTGGCCCCACTAAAATCCTGGGTTCAAGATCCTGGGTTTGGGTCTCTGTCTATGTATGTATGTATGTGGAACTTCTTTCGCACCGTACGTGGCCAAGCATGCAAATCAATCGAAAAGGTTCATAAGGGGCCGTCCATAAATGACGTCACGCGATTTTGGACGATTTTTGACCCCCCCCCCTCGTCACATGGCGTCACAAAAAGTCAGACCCCCCCCCCCTCAAATATGACGTCACAAAGCTCTACCCCCCCCAAAAAAAAAAACATGCTTCAAATCACTTTAAACTATTGTCATTGTAGTGCGTATTTAATGTGGCGCTGCACTCTGATGTTGTAGTAGACAACATTTATTAAAACGTCTATTTTATGAAGTAGAACGTGTTGTCTATATTTATTTAAAGTTGCGCATTTTGATGCGACGTCACATTTCTCAAACCCCCCCCCCTCGTCACACATCGTCACAAATGTCTGACCCCCCCCCCTAGGTGCGTGACGTCATTTATGGACGGCCCCTAATGGCCGTGTCAGATATTTCTGGGCCTGCATTGGTGAGATGGCGGTTCAAGCCCTGGTGATAGGTGCGTGTGTTGATGTCCATTCTGAGCCATAATGGACAAGTCACATCACTCACAGACACTATCCACAATGATGAAATGTAGAATAAGCTTTACCCGTTCTGGCAATATACCCACAAATTTAGCTACATCAAGCAGCCTCACAAATCGAAAGTTCTTGGAGAGAAACAAGAACTGTGAATGGGAATTCTAAAAGGAGACGTAGTGTAACTGGCGATTGGCGACTGTAACTGATGATGGCCAATGCGACTGGTATTGTCTAAACATCCCAACGATGAAAAATAAACCTGCAAATTCCTCAATTGGGGTTACATGCAGAAAGTTTAACCCAAAACACCAGCAACTTGGCAGGACCCTGCTGAAAAGCGCTATTGAGACTCTAATATCTCGGTTACCTTCACGTAGCAACCATCGTAATAACAATACACTCGAACGGTTAAACAAAGGATATTCAATCACCGCACGCGCAAAGACAAAAATCCCCAAATTGAAGCCTGGGGTCAGTGTTGTGGCGAGGGTTGTTAGCGAGCACCTATTAAGGCTGCAAGGCACACGCACGCGCACCTGGCGTTCCTGCAGTCAGAGGCCTGCCACGAGGGGGCGACTCAGGTGAACATTTCTCACAGCAGGTGAAGACCGGGCCAGACATGGCAAGCAGGGACCCCCCCCCCTCGCTGAACGCGTGTCTTTAGACTGAGCGTGCCGCTCCTCAGTAGCCGAACAATCAGCGGTCATATTGTTGTCGTTTCATTACCGCGCCTACTCGAACAAAACAACAACTCGACACGTTCGTCAATAACATCGTGGCCTCAAGCATCGGAAAAACAATATGATGATAGGCGATGTTTCGGGCAATGGCCCTTTTAGCACAGCACATCAACAGAGTTCGTGTGCGCGCCCTGCTAATTTTTTCTGTTTGTTTTACAAACGCTGCCGATATATTTTTGTTTAGTTTTTTTTTACAATTAAAGCCAGCTGTAAAGCATTTTAGATGGATAAGCGTCTCAAGTGGCTTCCGCAGATTTCTATCTGCCCTCGCAATTACCTGGGACGCCCCGAGGCCAGGTATCCCATCGTGCTTTGCATGGGGAAGGTGATGGGGGTGGAGGGGGCGAGCCTGGTGATGGGGAAGGTGATGGGAGGATGAGTAGTGACTAGAGGGAGTGGTTTTTTTAAAGAGTGGAAACCGCACAAAGATAAAGACAAAGATCCCCCGTATAGCCTTTAACATACTCTTGGGGCAAGTGCTGTTAGCGAACACCATTTAAGAGCACGCGCACGCACACACCCCCCCTGCTCGCCTGCCTCATCCTAAGCAAATAAAAATACAACCAAAGTTGCAGGTGGAAGGCATTGTGTGCTTGTGTCTTGGTGGGTGTGCTGGTGAATAGATTTGTGTGTGTGTGTTGGTGAGTAGATGTGTGTGTGTGTGTGTTGGTGAGTAGATGTGTGTGTGTGTGTTGGTGAGTAGATGTGTGTGTGTGTTGGTGAGTAGATGTGTGTGTGTGTTGGTGAGTGGACGTGTGTGTGTGTTGGTGAGTAGATGTGTATGTGTGTGTGTGTTGGTGAGTAGATGTGTGTGTGTGTTGGTGAGTGGACGTGTGTGTGTGTGTATTGGTGAGTAGATGTGTGTGTGTGTGTTGGTGAGTGTGTTGGTGAGTGTGTGTGTGTTGGTGAGTGGACGTGTGTGTGTGTTGATGAGTAGATGTGTGTGTGTGTGTGTTGGTGAGTAGACGTGTGTGTGCGTGTTGGTGAGTAGATGTGTGTGTGTGTTGGTGAGTGGACGTGTGTGCGTGTTGGTGAGTAGATGTGTGTGTGTGTGTTGGTGAGTGGACGTGTGTGCGTGTTGGTGAGTAGACGTGTGTGTGTGTTGGTGAGTAGATGTGTGTGTGTGCGTGTTGGTGAGTAGATGTGTGTGTGTGTTGGTGAGTGGACGTGTGTGTGTGTTGGTGAGTAGATGTGTGTGTGTTGGTGAGTGTGTGTGTTGGTGAGTAGACGTGAGTGTGTGTGTGTTGGTGAGTAGACGTGTGTGTGTTGGTGAGTAGATGTGTGTGTGTTGGTGAGTAGATGTGTTTTGTGTTGGTGAGTAGACGTGTGTGTTGGTGAGTAGATGTGTGTGTTGGAGAGTAGATGTGTGTGTGTTGGTGAGTAGATGTGTGTGTGTTGGTGAGTAGACGTATGTGTTGGTGAGTAGATGTGTGTGTGTGTTGGTGAGTAGACGTGTGTGTGTGTTGGTGAGTAGATGTGTGTGTGCGTGTTGGTGAGTAGACGTTTGTGCGTGTGTATGTATCTATACTGTGGGAGCGGTCCTGTAGCAGTTAGTGCGCTGCGCTACGAACCTGGCGACCCAGGTTCGATTCCCGCTCACGGTCAACACCAGGGACGATTATCTGAACCAATCCTGGGCCTCCCCTAGGTCGACTCAGCCTCAAATTAGTACTTGGTGCGATGTGTAAACATGGTCACTAGGGAGACAAAGGCGGACGGGCGTGGTGTTGGCCACCCACCCCCTCGTGTGCCGTGCCGGCCTTTATAGGTGCTCGCTAAAAGCACTTGCCCCCAAACTCTGTTAAGGCTACACGGGGGGTCTTTGTCTTTGGTATCTATACATGTGCGTGTATACATGTGCATGATCGGACATATATGCGTGTCTATGAGTATTAATGCGTGTGTGTGTGTCTATGAGTATGAATGTGTGTGTATCTATCAGTATGAATGTGTGTGTGTGTATCTATGTGTGTGTGTGTGTGTCTATGTGTGTGCGTGTGTGTGTTTATGTGTGTGTGTCTATGAGTATAAATGTGTGTGTGTGTCTATGAGTATGAATGTGTGTGTGTCTATGTGTGTGTGTCTATGTGTGTGTGTCTATGTGTGTGCGTGTGTGTGTTTATGTGTGTGTGTGTCTATGAGTATGAATGTGTGTGCGTGTCTATGTGTGTGTGTGTATCTATGTGTGTGCGTGCATTCCACGATGCTGGCTCAGGGGTGACTAGGGATGAATGGGGGGAGGTAGGGGGGGGAAGAGGCAGGGCGAGATAATGGAGTTGCTAGGTGGAGGCGAGGTGTGTGGGAGGGTGGGTGGATCATGCGGACAGGTAAAGACTAGAGGGCGTATGCGATTGGGGGGGGGGGGATTTCTTGAGTTGTTTTGTGTTTTTTTTTCGAAGGGGGAATTTGAGTCCGGTTTTCGGGAAGGAGGAGACGGAGAAAGAAAAAGAACACCCACACGAATACCGTGGGTGCGGTGGGACTGAGATGTGGGATGTGCGGTTGGTGGGGGTGGAGGAGGCACATGGGTGAGGTTCCACCGAGACCACGAAATGTGACCAAAAATCCGACTGCATTTCCCCCGACATCTTCCCCCTCCTCCGCTTTAGTTTATTGGCGGATTGTGTGCGCGCTCCTGGCTCCAGTCGCGTGCTGCTACGCGTACCAGCAGGTGCGTGACGAGCAAGCATTGTGTTTAAACGCGTTCGAACGATGTTGGAAACGACGGATCATGGTTCTGTACCCTCCCCGCCCGCCTCCTTGTGAAGAAGACAAAGGCGGCCGGTCGTGGTGCTGTCCACCCACCCCCTCGTGTGCCGTGTCGGCCTTCATAGGTGCGACTCACTGACAGCGCTTGCCCCAACAGTCTGTTAAGGCTATAGGGTGATCTTTGTCTTTCTTTGCGTGTGTGTGTGCATGAGTGTGTGTGTGCATGAGTATGTGTGTGTGTGTTAGTATGTGTGTGTGTGAGTATGTGTGTGAGTATGTGTGTGCATGAGTATGTGTGTGTGAGTATATGTGTGTGTGAGTATGTGAGTGTGTGAGTATGTGTGTGTGAGTATGTGTGTGTGTGCGTGCAGACAGGCAGTGATGTCTATCTGCAGGATCTCGTGACTGAGCGAGGCGCCGTGTCAACAAGGCGAGGCACTCAGCCGTGTCCCTAGCAGGAACAGTCACTCAGTGCTTCCTCCACACACACAGACAAAGATACCCCCTATAGCCCATACAGAATATTGGGTAAAGTGCTGCTCGCTAGCTAGTGAGCCGCCTTTGTCTTCCCGACGCTGATGTTTACACGCCGGGCCAGGTACTCGCTTGAGTCGATCTCGGGGAGGCTCAAGACCGGTTTAGGTAATCGTCACCGAAGTTGACCGTGAGTGGGAATCGAACTCGATCGAGTGCTAACCGCTCGAGACACACGCGGGTAAACTATACAGATGGCACGTGGTCAATTCAGCACACAGACAGCTGGAAACCCACAACGAGAACGACTGACAGAAAGACAATGCGTGTCCGCCGATGTCCAATGGTTGTTACTTCACCGAAGCAGTGGTTGTAAGTTCCACATGCCCGTGTCCACAGAGCAAAGTGGAACACATTTAATCTGACTTCAGGAGGAATGATGATGATGAATGGGGCTGAGAAAATCCCTAACCAAAATGTGAACTCGCAAACCTCCTGCTCGTGGGGGCCAAGCGTCTGGCCACGGCAAACTCACCCGGATACGCCAGATCTGGGACACTTAAGCAGGATTGGGGGGCCCCGCTGTGGTCGCTGGAGACCAGGTCACCGTGCATGGCGGACCGAGTCCCTGGCATCACCCCGAATGGACACCAGCCTCGATGAAGAGCATCAGATCTCTCTCTCTCTAGGCAAGGACCAGTCGTGTAGCTAGCAGCTAGCGTCACACCCTCCCTGGTGGCCAAAGCTACGAGTTGGGGCGCCCGTAACAACCACCCCGAGCTACGTTCTTCAGCAACAAGCGCACAAGAAGAACAACTCTGATTTTGCGAAGATGGAGCGCATCCACGGCGTTCAATGTCCGAGACCGTGAGCGTAACGACGTGAGGAGCCGCGATCCACAACAGCCGAGGTGTGACCGTGCGAGACAAATCAAGTCTTGGGTGCCCACATGGCGGATTACCGCAACCCCCTGAAGCTGATAACGTCGCAAACTCATGCCATGTCAACCCACGCAGGGAAATTCAGTTGAGGTCCATACGGCGTACAGCCGTTTCAATACGGGCACACTGTGTTTTGTCAATTTGTTTGTGTTTCTGCCCTGCGATGGGACTTTGTGGGATGAACGTTGAGATTTATGAGGGGCACGGGGGTGACCAATGAGGTCTGAATTGGTCTCTAATAAGTTAGGCAGCACTGACAAGGGGTTGACAGGTTTGTTAACTCCGCCTCTGGACCGAGACCATACGTGGCGGATTAAGCCACTGGCATCGCCCCCAAATGGGCACCGGCCTCAACCAAGGCCTGCATCAACATCTCCCGTTGGCAGGGCTGACCAGGCCTGCCAAGCTACGTCTGGGTATCGGAGAAGCTGCCTGGATGGTGATACCCGGGCACGCTGCTGGGCATCAGCCTCTCTCCCTGTCAGTGCCCGTGGAGGTGCCTCCGACGTGGGCATCGTGACCCCCCCCACCCCGCACCTCCACCCCCAAAGGAGTGAACGAGACGCCCCGAGGAATCGCGCCTCTAACCCGGTCCGACAACAACATTGAGACGCGCGCCACCCGCTTAGCTGGTTTAACAACCAAAGAACCATCACACGCTACAGGCTTGCCCAGTCTAACGACTTAAACGCAATCGCACACCTCTCACGCAGCTGGTTTAACAACTTAAAACACTCTCACACGGCGTGGCGGCGGCGGCGGGGGGTGGTGGACAGGGATACCCAGTCGGGCAGCTTGAACAATAATCACACGGAGCTCACCACCTCACTCGTCTGGTTTAACAAGCCAAGTAGGGAGCGAACGCTAATTGATTTTGCCCTTTGTGTGATGGTGGTGATGGTGTGGGGGCATAAACAGAGGGCCCATCATTCGTGAAGGACGCGTTAAAAAATCGCCACCATTCACTAATGCAGCAGCAGGAGCGGCGGCAGCGACGGGCATCGGCATCGCAAGGGCCTCTGGGTTTGGTTTTGTGGCGACACGCGGGAGTGCTGCTGGGAGTGTTGCGACATGGATATTGGGCTCTCGAACACCCGCACACGCATTCGATATTGAGAGGCTGTGGACACAATGGGACGCGCAAGCACAGGACACACACACACAGAATTTACAGGACACGAGCACAGAAACACACGCAGGACATTACAGATGAATATTCAGATCAAGGTCATACACGACTAACACGAGACACCCCACTGAGATGAACACACGGGGCATGCGCCAGGGGGGGGCGAGCGAAGGGCATTGACAGGGCATACGATCCCGGATCACACACACAGCGCATACAGCATCACAGAGGTCATACAGGGTCACAGAGATCACAGGATCACACACATGGCATACAAGACACGCGGGGCACACGGTACACACAGGATGACACACACGACACGGCATACAGGACAGGAGCCACACACAGGGCACACACAAGGCACATACGGCACGCGGTACACACACAGAATGCGCCTGTATACTCAGACCCGGGGGGGCATTGCGAGTCGGAGCTGGGTTGTTGGCAACCCCTGGACCCCGTCCCCCCCGCGGACAGCGACAATGAATGAGCTCACCGCCGACACACACGCCAGAGGGCCTTGTAACCCTAACCCAGCCGCACACACAGTCGCGCACACCTCACGCACACTCAGGCACACACTCACGCACGTAACAACAACAACAGCCGCCGTTCACCTCAAAGTGGCGGAGACGTCACCCCCACTGCGCTTTGTGCCAAGCTAGGCGCCCACTTGAATTGTCAAAGGCTCGCACGCATTCATATACAGTCCTCGCACACATTCATATACAGTCCTCGCACACGAATACAAAGATCTCACCCCCCCACCCCCCCGAATAGCCGTAGCCAGACTGTTGGGGCAAGTGCTGTTAGCGGTGGAGCACCTGTGAAGGCCAGAATACTTTTCTCGCTACGTGTCGTCGATGCCATCACGTCCCTGATTTGAACCTACGTATGGATTTGCGGCTGGCTCACCGATGTAACAGGCACATTTTTTTGTTAAACCCGCCTATGGAGACGAGAGAAGAGGGGTAAACTGGGGGTGGAATTTACAACCAAGCGTGATCATTCCAACCGGCCTGCATTGCAAAACGAGCAAACGGATTTAAATCGGGGGGGGGGGGGGGGGGCCTTGATGTCAAAGTGGAAAACGAAAAAGTTTCCGGGAAGTTGAGAGCTTCACAGAAGAGTAAAGGTGCCATGGGCCTGCTCCCTAACGACGAGTTACCATCTACTCTTGCGTCAGATGCCAGCGGCAATACTCTGTAGGTTGTTCACGAACTAAATGCCATTGTCGAGGTCTGCGAGCCTCGGTGAGAGGGCTTCAGCAGAGTGAGAGTTCGTGTCGTTTTGCTGTTCCTCCTCCTCCTCCGTTAAAGGCGCGCACAGACCCGCAGTGGCTTTACCGCGTGGCCCGCAGTTTGTATTGCATGTCCGCAGTCGTGCAACTGTGGCTGCATCATGAATTCATCTCTATGGGTCTCTGTGAGCCTCTCTCCGTGTTCACGATACGGCCCGCAGTTTGGATTGCATGGCCACAGTCGTGCAAATGTGGCTGCATCATGAATTAATCTCTATGGGTCTCTGTGAGCCTCTCTCTGTGTTCACGATACGGCTCGCAGTTTGGATTGCATGGCCGTAGTCGCGCAACTGTGGCCACGTCTTCAATTCTTCCGTGTACGAGGGAGATGTGCGCATCGGCCTGCTGCTGGTGTCCTCATTCGGCGAGGGTGAAGCGCGCGTTGCGCCAACTTCGCCGCCATCTGTGAGGCTTCACTTCCCGGGAAGGGCTCGCCGAAAAACTCTTGTTTTGAGGAGGGTGCTGCCAAGCTGGTTTTGTTCGCAGCAAGGTGGTTTTCGATGTCGCTACGCGTACCCGCACGCCGAGTAATTTGCAGGTACATTTTCAGCACTGGCATGTTTGGCCAAATACCAGTTACATTGTGCGCGTGTGTGCGTGTGGTTTTTTTTGTTGTCTATGGTAAGAAACCGGAGAACATGGAGGAAACCCCACCCAGAACAGGGGGAGAACATACAAACTCCACGCGAGAAAAAGGTGTCCGAGTCGGCAATCAAACACAGGCCCCTTCTCACTGCGAGGCGCGAGCGTCACCGCCACGCCACGCCACGCACCCTGCCACCGAAACAAACACTACACAGAGAACGGCGAGGGCACCCTCTTCATCCAGCAGTGGATAGATTATGAATAACGTTAGTGGTGATAAAGGGCACGCAGCACCACGCAGCACCACGCAGATGGTTTTAAAGGTTCCAGCCTCGAAGATCTTTTGAAGTAAAGAGGCGCGCGCTCAAAAGCGGCGGACATTCAACTGCCACGTTTTGTGACACTGAGAGAGACGGGTCCAGTCACTGTCAGGTGACAAGACAAACATCAACAAGTCGACTTCACCTTTGTGAAGCGGTGAAAATGCCCAATCCAGTGACAAAACTTCCTGTCAAACCACACGACATTCTGCGAGTGTGCACTTCCAGCAGCGCTGGTCCAACACTCCGTCAAACTCGAACTCTTGACCGGTTTCTACAGTACGGAATCTCAATCAACAGTCAGGCTTGCTCGAACCGATGATTGCTGGTGACCCTCCAGATGTTATAGGCAACAACAAAAAAACCCCTTCCCTTGAAGGAATGAGTCCAAGTTCGACGCTGATCGAGTGATGCAACATCCTTGCCAAGAAAGTCCTAATCTGGGCCATCCGTCTCGCAGCCTCGAGTTCCCCGTGTGGCCGAGCGGCACGCACGCGTGCACACCGACGGGACGGTGACACAATGCGGCCACTAATGTGGAGGAATTTGTTTACCTTGCTGCAGAAAAGCCACCGCGACATGAGGCACGAATCGAGGCAGACCACCTTTACATCTCATATCTGTCGTCACGCTCATGGAGCTAAGCCCCGGGGGGGTGAGACACGGGGAGGGGGACGGAGGGACCTCGCCCTCTCTCCCTCTCCGACGCATGTACGCGCATGCACACGCATGCACACGCATGTGCGCGCATGCACACGCATGGACGTGACGTGGAGGAGGTTGGGGGGGGGGGGGGGCGGGACGCACTCGTGTGGCGCACTGGCACGCACGGCGACGAAGGCAAAGAGATATATCCTCAACCGCGATGGATCGTTAAGACGAGAGCTGTTAGCGAGCGCCTGTTAAGGCCGTCGTGACGCATCGAGGCACGGTGTAGCCAGCGCCGCTCGCACTCCAGTGGGCTGATACTGCGCGACCGAGGTCGCAAACGGGTTTTGATTCCTTACCTGTACCCGGCCGCACCAGAGTTGCAAATGGGTACCCGTACCCGGCTGGGTACGGGTACCCATTCGTGACACGTACCCGTACCCTACCCGAAATGAGTGACAAACGGCTACTCACCAGTGACTCACGGCCTACCCGTACCCGGTCGCACCAGGGTCGCAAACGGCTACCCGTACCCGGCCGGGTACGGGTAGTGGGGTATCGGGTAGGGTACGGGTATCGGGTACCCGGTTGCGACCTCTGCTGCGCGCACACACATACACACTGCGCCAGGTATTTATTTGTGGCTGGCCCAACCTAGAGGAGGCCCCGCTTCAGGTTCGACGCAACATTTCCCACTGATGCTGTGAATCGTGGTCAAGAGGAGCTGCGTTGCGCATCCCATGCACGCACAAAGATTGCCCACCTGCCGACCCCCGTCGCCTTCGAGACTGCTTCTGGGAAGCGGTGTCGAGCGAGAACCCAAATCAAATACAAACATCGACACGGCATACTGGGGGGGGGGGGGGGGGGGGGTTGAGAGACCAAGCGCCACTCCCCGGCCGTCTTTGTTTCCCCACCGCTGATCTTTACACACCGAACCTGCAGACGCTCGACACAGGGTGGAGGCCGGGGCAGGTTCTGACGCCACTTGAAGTTACCCGCGATCGGGAATCGAACTCAAGCGGCCGGGCGTCGTTACGCAGCGCGCTAACCACCGCGCCACCACTCCCACTCCCCTCGGGCACACACACACACGCCCCGTGTGTTTACTGAAAAAAAACACAGGCGCCTCCTAGAATTTCTTGTTTCCCCTCCTCCCCCCCCCCCCTGATGGTTGACAGTCGATGTGTCAACAGAGAAGTCCACTGCAGGTGTCATGCATGGCCGAGTTCGTGGCACATCTCCATACCGAGGCTGGGCTCTCTTTCTCCTCTGTGCTGTCCCACCCAGCCTTGAGATCACATGGTGAAGGTAACAAAAAAAACAGATGCCGAATTAAATGAAGAATAGAGACTTGGGCGGGCGGGCAGGCAGGCAGGGGAGTATGGATGTTGTTGTTGTATCGCCGCTGTACAACTCGGTCAAAAGTGTTGGACCCGAGCGAGTAAAGCCCTTGTGCTTGCTGCGTCTCACGCGGGCCCTGCACGCACTGCACGCACGTGCGTGGCGAATACTGAACGCGCGCACGGTACGTGTGTGTGCGTGTGTGCGTGCGTTGAACTCATTTCACAGCGTACGTAGCCAACCGCGCTAATCGGAGGTGCCGGCCTTAACAGGGGCTCAGGGACGGCACCTTGCCCCCCCCCTCTCCACCCCCCGAGAGATGATGCGGGCACACTCTGCACCCCCCCCCCCACACTCTGCTCACCCCCCCCCCACTCTGTTCACCCCCCCCCCCACTCTGCTCACCCCCTCCCACTCTGCTCACCCCCCCCCCCCCACTCTACCCACCCCCCCCCACTCTACCCACCCCCCCCACTCTACCCACCCCCCCCACTCTACCCACCCCCCCCCCACTCTACACAGTCGTGTCGTGCCGCGCAGCCACGCAACTGCGCACCGCTCGCTCGCTGACTGGAGGTGGTCGTCAGGGGCTGGGAGGTGAACAAGAAGAGATTGCGCCTCCGGGGCCAGAGGTTGACAGATCAAAAGCAACGCGTGGCTCAATTATACAACCCCCCCCCCCCACACCGATTTACATCGACACGTATCCAGAAAACAACATGGGCACACAGGCACACGCCTCACGCCCACACTTACCCCTTACACACGTGTGTGCACATTTATACATACGCACACACCGCCCACGCGTGCTGCGGACGGATGGATAGTTAGATAGGGGCATCCTTTGTCCATGAGCAGGCAGGAGCCTACTAAGACCAGAAAGTCTCTCTTTTTTTCTCTCAAGGGAGAACTGGGTTTAAATATGTCCAGCAAAACAGCATGGGCACACATTGACTGTGATGCAGAGATGTAGACCGACACTCAGACCCACAGACTTACAAATGTCCGTAGACTAACAAAGAGATGCACGGACAGAGACCCAAAACGTCCACAGAACATTCCAGACTTGTATTGGCTTACAGAGACCAATAAACTTACATAGAGACCCATATGCTTACACAGAGACACCCACCACATACTGTGACACCCACGACTTATATATTGAGCCCATAGACTTACGAGACCCACAGCTGACATCAATACCCGCGTGTCACGCACGCACACCCTACAAGACGGAGAGACTCCCGTCAATCAAGCGTGTGGAAATTCCACATTATGGTGGCAAGCACAACGATCACTGCCGACTTCTCGGCGTGGCTTGCGTTGAGCAAGAGGCAGCAATCCCACAAAGGTGAGAGTTGGGGGTGTCGCTGCTGCTGCTGCTGCCCCCATGGTGGCCTGCTACTCCTCACCGCCCCAATCTCTGCCCCCTGTTCAAGTCCAGCCTCGAGACTTCTCCTCCCCTCTGCCCACGACCGACTCACTGAGTCTATGAAGTGTCTTCGATCACACCCTAGCTTACAGCCGACGGTGGAACTGCTGTTATCTGCGTTGATGTGGCGGGCCCCTATTGGCTGGCTTTTGGGGGCTGTGGGGAGAACTATTGGCAATTCTTATATTCCGTGAAAATAATTCCTGGGTTCCACGTGGTTACCCGCAGATAAACACAGATACAGTCAAATGTATTTTGCCGGCACTTCTGGGTAACTCCTCTTACCTGCGATAGAGCAGACAAGAGGATGAATCCATCTGCAGGTAACAGCAGCTTCTTTGGTCCACCGGTTGGTGCGGATAACAGGAGGAATGGATCAAAGGGGCTGCACACACGTGGCTTTGCTGCCTCTGCGCATTCAGATGCAACAGAAATCCAAATTGTGTTGTGCCGAATACAGGGGTCCCACTGACGGTAGAAGCCATGGGAATTTAGAATCGGTGCCCCGTACAATTGCCGAATCTGCCTCCGGTGAGGATTGCTCAACCTACTCAGCGAGCCGAAACACCACGTGACAAATTGATTTGTTTTGGCCGTGTTGGGTGGTGGAGGGCTGTATGTATGTAAGTTGAGCTTCTTTCACACCGTATGTAGCCAACCGTGCCCATCGGAGGTACGGGGGAAGGACAACAAACTAAACGCAAAAAGCAGCTTTAAAGAAATTAGTTTTTTTATCTAGATTTAAAAGTGCATAGCTCCAGTGGTTTGCTGATCTCGAAAGGAAGAGCGTTCCAGACGGCCGCAGAAGCGCATCTGAAAGCCAGTGATGCAGTGACCGTCTTTGTTCGATGGCGAGCCGAAAGCCGCTGCTGCGAGGATGACCGGAGCTCGCGTGATGGTTTATGCTCCTTGACGAGGTCAGCGAGGTATTGTGTGGTTCATTTGTGGCAAGCACTTTGCGCGTGATGAGCGCGCCCTTGCAATGTATCCAAGGGCTCTTAACGACGAATTAAAACTCCAGTCGGCCGGTCACTCGTTCTGGTCCCAATGTGATGGAGGATGCGCTTTGCTTGAAGATAGCCCTGAGGCCTGCGGGAGGGTGCCCGTGCGTGCGTCGCTGCGCGGTATGTGTTATTTTGGGACAGCCTGTATTATTCTGGGAGATTACCCGATAACCGCAGGTTTTCACAACGCACACGAAGAGGTGGTTGGGGGTGGGTGGGTGGGGGGAGAGGAGTGGAGGAGGAAGAAGAAGAAAGGGGTATAAGTCACAACTGTGACGGAAGAAATATGACATGTACGCACGCCCGCGCAGAGGCATGCGTGTACACACGCCGACAGGCACGGCACACGCACGCACAGGTAATAAACACAACCACCAAAACGTACGAGGCGCAGAGAAGGAAACATTTAGCATGTTAATCCGTACATATTCCACTTTCGTACTCTTACGAAAAAAAAAACTAAGACAAAGATCTCCCGTATAGCCTTAACAGACTGTTGGGGCAAGTGCTGTTAGCGAGCACCTATGAAGGCCGGCACAGCACGCGAGCGGGTGGGTGGCCAGCACCACGCCCGACCACCTTTGTCTCCCCAGTGGCGATGTGTACACACCACACCAGGTACTCATTTGAGGCTGAGTCGACCTAGGAGAGGCACAGGACCGGTTCAGATAATCGTCACTGGTGTCTGCCGTGAGCGAGAATCGAACTCGGATCGCCGGGTTCGTAGCGCAGCGTGCTAACTGCTGCACCACCACTCACCACACACTATCACAGATACACCCACACCTTTTCTCACATACACAAGCTAAAGACTCTTGTTCATGCAGGTCTCTCCGGGGCCCTCCTCTAGGAGAGTTTGTATTGGGAGAGGAAATCGGAGTGCCCAGGGAAATCTAACACGTACGGGGGGGGGGGGCAGTAACATTCAAAGCTCCGCACGTATGGATTCAACAATCTTTGTGCTGCACAGTCAGCTCCTGATCTCCTCACAATCGACAAGGCCCACGTCACCTGGTATTCCCCCCAGAAGTTCATATCCACCTCCGATTAGCACGGTTGACTACGTACGCTGCGAAAAAAGTTCAATATGCATCGTACATACATCCACATACCGACGACCAGCCTCAAAACCCTGCTTAGCTCCCAAACTCTGACAAGGTTGGGCACATTCATAGTTGATTTTGTCCCAGACTGCACAACTCCTGATCTGGAGTGAGATGCACATTCGTGGAAAAAAGTATAATACAAAAATTGAAATCGGTTAAATACATTTCCCCAATTCTTTCTGATCAAACAACGTGCATTGTGTAAGGGTGAAAACCGAAATTGGAATCGCAGTGTACGTGGCTGCCGTGTCCCACTCTCCCCCCCCCCACCTCACTAAAACAAAGTCAGCAAACAAGGAAGACAAGCTAATGTTCTCTCCGCCAACCAAAACAAACACCGCGCTTCCTTTCAACTTATTTTTATAAGGCTCCCTGTCGATCACTGAAGCGGAACATGTCTCTCTTGCTCAATGTGCCCGTGCACAAAGTCGCACGTGCATATCCACCGAGGTTTAATATTGTACTCTGTTAACAACGCTGTTTGGGGAAAGCCTCGGCGAGTCTCACGGCTATTTTAAAGGGGAGTCCCTGCGCTGGGGATGTTTGGCCAAAGGCCCTATTGGTTGCCGATGACATGTCACGGGTCGAGGTCGCTCACACCTCAACGACTCTCTTGCGCATCCTGCGTGTGTCACCACCAACATTTTTCGCCATTAAAAAATATACATAATTTCCAACTCGCAACTTGGAGAAACGACAAATGGGAGCAGAGTTTAGCAAATTTTAAAAAGCCACGGACGGGGATTAGCCTCGGAAACATTTTCAGTCCTGGCTTATTTTAACTAGGTCATAGGTTGTACATAAGTCATCACCGTTTGCATAGATCCCTGCCCGATTCCCTCCGGGTCAGATTGAGTGCTCGCTTGTCTTTGTACAACGATCATTACTCCAGTCAGCGCTGTAGCCGACAGAGCCACACAGAGGGGCAAAAGCGAATTGAACACCGAGGGCCATCGTGACCTGTACGAGTCATCATTGGATTTTGGGCTAAATCGCGTGTCGCAATCCTGACAAACGCTGTTTCTAACTACCAGCGAAACGTCGTCCACAATCGTTAGCAGCTCGCGGATGGCTCTCCAATACCACCGCATGTGCTGCTGCCGAAGCAGCAGTAAAGTGTCACGTTGCTTCACCACGTGGCGACATTCAGGGTGGAGGAGGGCTTCACCACACACCATATTTTATTTAAGCTGATCGGACACGGACATCAATTACGAATCAGGCACATGTGAAAGCTTCTTAAAACGTGCTCTCTTGTCGCTGAAAAACCTCGCTTAGCACCGTAATGGATGCACTCTGCCAGCAACCAACTCCCTCTGTGCTTCAAGCCGAAAGTTTTAGGTTCCATTATGTTTAAAAATTTTAAAAGGTGAGAAATCAAGGGACCCAGGACGAGTGCCATTTTTGCAAACGTGACTCGGGTCACCGAATGACAACGGCAAAAAAACGAAATGTAACAAATCTAGAAATGGGAACAAAAACAACTTCCATCACGTGGGAAATCAAAACTCGTATTGCGCTTCGCTCGGGCTCGGCGGGTTGAAGAGGCTCCGATGCAGGTTTGCGCGTGGGCTTTTAGCCAACCCGCCGTGAATCATTAGAACGCAAGAGTCATTGGAGGAACTATTCATTTCCTTAAAAAAAAAGGTTTTCACCAAACCGAATGTGAAAATGGGATTGGCGAGAAAATCTCGTCGGCGAAATTCGGTCAAACGATTTTTTTTCTTCCCTTCAAAGTACCTTTGGCTACAAACACGCAGTGTGGATATATTTATTTAAAACATACGTTAAGGCTCAACTGGCTGCGTGACTTACAGCGAAGAGGTGTTTTTTTTTTTAGAATGTATTTACATGAATTGGTGAGTGCAATCGTGCCTACAAAGCTGCTGCTTGCAAGCGAGAAGACGTGAACAAATTACGGAGCCATTTTTCTCTCAAGTTATGTAAAATCCAACGTGAAAATAAACGCACGGAGACATCGAGCAAGAGAGAGAGAGACACTCGGGGTGCGTTGAATGGAAGGCGCGAGCTTGTGGGCAAGGCTTGCCCCGAGTCAAAAACCGCACCCTTGCAATAACTCGTTTGACCACATTGTACAGAGGCAATCACCCTCGCCCCAAACACCCCCATACACCCTCCTCCTCCACACACCCACCAAGTCCAGCCTCAACATTACGAGCAAGCCATCCCGAGAGGCACGCACACCGCAACAGCACGGCATGACACACCAAATACAAAGATGCTACCCCCCCGTGTAGCCTGAACAGACTGTTGGGGCAAGTGCTGTTAGCGAGCAGCACCTATGAAGGCCGGCACTGCACACGAGGGGGTGGGTGGTCAACACCACGCCCGACCGCCTTTGTCTCCCCAGTGGCGATGTTTACACACCGCACCAGGTACTCATTTGAGGCCGAGTCGACCTAGGGGAGGAGGCCCAGGACAAATTCAGATAAGCGTCACTTGTATTGGCCATGAGCGGGAATCGAAGTCGGGTCGCCAGGTTCGTGTGTTAATCATGACACTGCCCCTCCCTGACACTCCCTGCACGCACGCACACTCTGCGCACACTCACCGCCCGCACGAGCGTGCACATACAGACACTCTCTGCATGCACGCACGCACGCACACACCCTGCCCAAGCACATACAAACAGCCTACCTGCATGTCCGCACGAAAGCACACGCGCACACCCCGTCTAATAGACTGCTAGGGCAAGTGCTGATCAGCGAGCACCTATTAAAACGTGGTCGTCGTTACAACACCACGAATGCACGCCTGGCCACCTTTTTGTCTCGGCAGCACAGGTAGTCTTTCGCGTGACCTACTCGCTGTGCCGCACTGCCCTTGCCTACTCCGGCAGGTTGGGCCCCCCTTAATGCCTCAGGAGTGATGAGAAGAAGTGACCCGGATCTTTTGATTGGCAGACAGGAAAGGCAGAGCCGTGGGGAGCGAGGATCTCTGGAATTGAAGTTGACAAGTTGTGATTCGGAAAAACACGAGCAACTCTGTGCCCGTGGCACACACCCCCCACGGGAACGGGAGTAGCGTTAAAGATGCAACGCGTGGAAAGAGTCAATTGGAGTGAGAAGAAAACACAATGTAAATAACAGGAGGAACGGAGAAATGGGAGCAAAGGTTCGGGAAAGGTGAGATTTGGGGAGGGAGAGACTACACGAGGGCCTCAATGCTGCTGCTGCTACTGCTGCTGCTACTGCTGCTGCTACTGCTGCTGCTACTGCTGCTGCTACTGCTGCTGCTACTGCTGCTGCTACTGCTGCTGCTACTGCTGCTGCTACTGCTGCTGCTACTGCTGCTGCTGCTACTGCTGCTACCAGAGGTGTGGACTCGAGTCATGTGACTTGGACTCGAGTCAGACTCGAGTCATGAATTTGATGACTTGCGACTCGACTTGGACTTGCATAACAATGACTTTGTCCCACCTATGAGATGTGGACTCGAGTCATGTGACTTGGACTCGAGTCAGACTCGAGTCATGAATTTGATGACTTGCGACTCGACTTGGACTTGCATAACAATGACTTTGTCCCACCTCTGGCTGCTACTGCTGCTACTGCTGCTACTGCTGCACGGGGAAGCGGCAGAGTCTGTTCTCACAGTGGGCGGTGACAAGGAAAGGGGAAGAGTTTAGAGTAGGCGTGGCCACACACGAGTCTCGTGATTTGTGGGAGGAGCTTGAGCTGATTTACATATTTTTGAAAGACATTTCACCATCTGCATTCTTAGAGTGAGGTTACATTTTGCATTTTTAAATATGCATGCAAATAAGCTTTGGTTAAAAATAAATAATTTCGATCGTATTCCAAGTGTGCCGTTGGCACTGTGAGATGAAGGTTGCATTCAGAACACTCATTGTGAGCAGTGCATCACCCTGCGTTTGGAACAGCTATTGGAAGGAAACATCACTAAACTGTTTCTATAAATTATTTGTATTTTACCGGGTAAGCCCCATAGAGCTATAAAACTCTTTTTCAGAAGTGACCCAGTTACAAATAATAATTCAACGATTAATTTTATTTTATTTCTATTATTACTTTTATGAATTTAAATTATATTTTTTATCTACGTAACTTTACCGAAAAAACCTAAGAGTATTCAACGAAGTGGCTTATCACGTGAACATTTATAGCACCCAAATACTCTAAACACATGTTTATGAATGTGTAAGGGAAATACCGGAGAACCCGGAGAAAAATTCACGCGACCACGGGGAGAACATGTAAACTCCAAATAAACAGCAGGCGTCAGGGTCGGGATCGGACCCACGCCCTCCTGTATACCAGGCGAAGTAGTTAACATCTCGTACTAACAGATACTGCACTCTACCACGGACCCTGCGACAGAAATATTCATGGCATGACGGTCGATAAACCGAACTTTAGCATCTTCGGAGTCGATAAAACAACGACCACTTTGGCGAAAGTCAACAGTGGTTGTCTTATAGAATTGAGTCCCCTCCTCCCCCGTCATAGGAATGTGGAGTTTCCAACCACTGGCTCTAAACGGGAGAAGAGCACCAACGCCTCAACGTTCATTTGAGTGGGAAAATCGCTCCGACTGACTTTTTGCAACGGGGGGAGACTTGGGGTAAGGGTGGCGTCAGTGTCTTTGTGTTTGACCCCTTGACCTTGTGACCGACCCAACAAATGCTTGACCCTTGCCTCACCTTAGCCTCCTCGTTCACGTCCCAGGTGAAGGAGATGGCATTGTATGCAATCTCCTCGATGTTGCTGATGGTGTTGAAGCTCTCTTTGTAGTCAGCTGTTAGATGCACAAAGACAATGACACAGGCACACAATTAAAGACACACATACGCACATAGCAAAACACGGTGGTGAGCTATTAACTACCTCGCCTGGTATACAGGAAGTTGTGGGTTCGATCCCGACCTTGACGCCTTTACATTTGGAGTTTGCGTGTTCTCCACGTGGTCGTGTGGATTATTCACCGGGTCCTCCGGGTTTTTCCTTCCACATTTAGATTCAACATGCGTTTAGAGGATTTGGCTACTATACATTTCCACATGATAAGCCACTTCGGTGAGTTATCACTGCGACCAGGTCACTTCTGAAAAAGAGCCATGTAGCTCAGTGGGCCTTACCTGGTAAAATAAAAAGAATAGTTTAGCCGTTTAACATTTTCAAAATACAGTGATCCCGGTTGGGGCAAATGCTGTTCGTGAGCACCTATGAAGGCCGAAACAGCATACAAGGAGGTGGGGGTGACCAGCACCCTGCCCGGCCACCTTTGTCTTCCCAGTGTTGATGTTTACACACCACACCAAGTACTTGTTTAAGGCCGAGTCGACCTAGGGGAGACCCAGGACCAATTCAGATATTCGTCGCTGGTGTTGGCCGTGACCGGGAATTTAACTCGGGACGCCGGGTTCGTATCGTAGCGCGCCGACCACTACACTGCTGCTCCCCACGACATGAACACTCACACATGTACAAGTAGACACACATGCATACACACACACAAACACACTGGACGTTGACATTTGAACCAACGAAACGCAAGTCAACACAGGTTGCTCAATTAACGGGTGACTTTGCGAATTATCTGGTCAAATAATTAGGTATCTTAGCACAGTACTGACCAATGTAATTAGACAGCCAGATACAGCTGGCTTTATAGTTAGTAATGCAATCTCACAGGTCTGTAGAACTAGTATACCCAAAACAGGTCCCTGCGGGGTGGGCTGGTAGGAACGAATAACCAAAGAATATAAACATCATGTATTATTACACTTGTTTAGCCAGGAAAGCCTCACTGAGTGTAAAGGTTTTTGTAGTGTCCTGCCAAGTGTTTGCAGTAGGGGGCGATGTTGCTACACCTAATCGGACGATACGAAGGGAGAGTTTGAGGCCTAGTTCTAGGCTTTAGGCCTAGCTGTAGGCTTTAGGCCGCTGTGAGTTAATTTTTAATTTAAATGTTTTAATTATTCATGTAAAAGCTTTAAATGTAAATGTTTCTATTTAAAAACATCAGGGAATGTAACATTGTTAAACATTAACTCCCTTTCACACATGCGGGGGTACGATACGAAGGGAGAGTTTGAGGCCTAGTTCTAGGCTTTAGGCCTA
This sequence comes from Lampetra fluviatilis, assembly GCF_964198595.1. Taxonomy (NCBI): domain Eukaryota; kingdom Metazoa; phylum Chordata; class Hyperoartia; order Petromyzontiformes; family Petromyzontidae; genus Lampetra; species Lampetra fluviatilis. The sequence goes on along the minus strand of NC_136276.1, from coordinate 29,432,848 downwards.
GCTGTAGGCTTTAAGGCCGCTGTGAGTTAATTTTTAATTTAAATGTTTTCATTAAAAGCTATCTCATGAGGTGGCGATCATGGGGGTCTTTAAACCCAACAACCAGATTAGCCTAACAGCGAGATTGACTAACGCTACCGCCTGCCAAACGGCCTCACAGATCTCCCAACATGTTAAACCAGCCAGCGAGAATAACGCACTGATCCGTAGGCATAAAATGATGATGATGCATCCGTTCGTTCATCGATTAAAATCTATTCTGACGCTCTTGATACGTGCATTGAATTGTCCCGTCAAGGATCTATTACCAAGTCGACAAATTATAGGAACATTTATATCCAGGCGAGTGGAGGGGAAGCAAACTGGACGAGTAAGAAATAAATGGACAGTACAAACGGGGCAGCACCAACGAGATGAAAGAAGTGAATTGAACTTGCAACCCCTGACCTTGACAATTCCCCATACTAGCAGTCCTCGACTTACGAACGCGTTCCGTTCCTGAGCCCCGTTGGCAAGTCCCGTTGGTAAGTCAAACGATTCGTAAGTCGTAACACAATAATGCACTGCATTTAAATGCACGTAGGGTTAGAAAATGTGTTTACGGTTCAAGAACAAAGGGAAGCATTGTTAAAAACATGAGAAGAAATATTGTACATTTGCATGTAACGCTGTAATAAATATTGTACGGTAAATAAAACATTAAATAAAGTAACATGAATAGAAAAATAAAAATCTGTTTTACTTTAACTTACCTTGAGTCCCGATGCTGGCTTGCTTGTCAGAAGGAGCGTTATGAGTCCCCACAATTGACACACATACACGGGAGCACGCACGCACACACACAGACACACACTTATGACAACGATCCCCCCCGTATAGCCTTAACAAACTTTTGGGACAAATGCTGTTAGTGAGCAGCGCCTATGAAGGCCGGCACGGCACACGAGGGGGTGGGTGGTCAGCACCACGCCCGGCCGCCTTTGTCTCCCTAGTGGCAAAGTTTACACAGTGCACTCGGTACTCATTTTAGGCTGAGTCGACCTAGGGGAGGACCAGGACCGGTTCATGTAACCGTCACTGGTGTTGGCCGTGAGCGGGAATTAAACTCGTGTCGCCGGGTTCGTAGTGCAGCGCTAACCGCTACATTACCGCTCCCCAAAAACACACGGGGGGACACGCACGCACACACACGCGCACTCACTTTCATACACATACGTGTCCGCGCGCGCGCACACACTCACTCACTGCGCGAGGCTGATCGCTCCGCTGAACAAAATAGTTCCACGGTTCAGTTTGCATTCTAAGTTGATGTTAACAAACATTTCATGGAAGCTGGTTCGTAAGTGCGGGTGTTCGCAAGTCAGCTGTTCGCAAGTCGAGGACAGCCTGTATATCATGTTCCAAGAATTGGTTAAATAACAACCACACAGCCAGTGGTAGAGGGCTACCTGCCAATTTTGCTCAAGAAGTAGCAAGACCTCAGGGTAATAAATAAAAGCCAGCCAACTATTTAGATAAGCAAGACAGATTAATTGACCAGTAGTGCTCTAAGAGCCAGCCTGGTCTAGAGTCGTACTAACCGAATGGGGCGGATGTCCAGTCAGACACAGCGTATAAGTAAGGAGTGGGTGTTCTGTGTGTTTTGTGTGTGTGTGTGTTTGCTCTACAACCGCAGTGACCAGGGTTCAATTCCCGGTCATGCACGACATTAAAAGTGTCATGCGATCACCTCGGCCTCAAACGAACACCGGCTGCAGTGCGTGTGAACGTCAGCACGGGGGAGACAAAGGTGGCTATGTGTGGTGTTGTCCACAGCACCATCCCCCCTCCACAACTTTAAGAGATGGTGTGGCACTGTCTACCCACCCCACCTCTCCCCACCCCATAAACAAGATTTTTTTAAATTTAAATTTCACCAGGTAAGGCCCATTGAGCTATTTATCTATTTTTCAGAAGCGGCCTGGCCACAAATGATAACTCAACGAAGTGGCTTTTCTCGTGGAAATTTACAGCAGCTAAATACTCTTAAACACATGCTTCTAAACGTAGAGGTGAAACCCAGAGGAACCGGAGGGAAATCCACGTGACCACGGGGAGAACATGCAAACTCAAAATATTGAGCAGGCGTCAGGGTCGGGATCAAACCCACGGCCTCCTGTATACCAGGTGAGGTAGTTAACATTTCGTCCCCGTGGCATCCCTTACAAGCAGACTGACGTTTTAGGCAATGGCACCTTTTTTCCGAGCAGTTTTGCTCGAAGTCTGGAAACTTGTACCGTGATGTCAACTCATGTAGGCACGCATGTTTCACTTGTGTTTGACTGGCGGTCTACTAATGCATCAATTGAAAACGGCTCATTTGTCAACTGCCTTAAAATGCCCCGACAGTCTGCTCAGAGCTCCGAAGTGCAAAGTTCGATCTCGAATCGGCCAAGTCATCTTTGTTCTGAAGGAGAAGGGCCCTTTTTTGTTCACGTAGTTGGAAAATACTTTCATTCTATTTAGCGACATTCAAGCCAAGTAGAATTGCATCCCAAAACGCTGCATGTACCAGTGGACTTTCCATTTGGTACAGATACACAGAGAGGCCAAGCAATGTCCAGCTGCGGTCAAGGGATGGCTCCCCATCGGTCAATACGTATGCTGATGATACGGTGAAATTGCCTCGCTCTAGGAGTAGTTGGAAACTCTGCTGCTGAACCTGGAGCATGCCACTAAGAGGCAGATTAATACCATCAGCTCCACTAAAACAAAGCACAGGCCTGGGTAGTTTATGTCATCAAACACCCCACCCCCTCAACTCTCCATGAGTAATGTGGCAGTTGCGGAGAAAATTGAGGCGTTTCCATACTTGGGCAGTGTGCTCATGACCAGATCCAGTTTGGCAGTGGAGGTTTCACTTTGAATCAGTTGAGTGGCATTGTCTTTTATTTGGCTGCATAACTGTATTTGGAAGCTGCTCAGCCTGTCACTCCATATGAATCTCCAGGTCTTCCCTGCAACATTCATGCCCTCTCTTCTCTATGCTTGCAAAACGTAGGCCTCGTTACAGAAATATCTATGCTCATTTAAAACATTCAGGTTGGCCTGGGTTTATAACTGGTGAGATTGTGTGAGGAGCTCACGTATCCTTGAAAGATCTAGACACAGTCCCATCAGTGAGCTTCTCTGGCAGGCAAGGCTGCATTGTCATGTAGCCCACATGCCCAGCCACCGCATGCCCAAGCATATTTGGCTGGATATATTCGGCTAAACGGGCACGGCACGGGCTAGAGAGGAGATGGGCTGTGTTACAGGAGGATTTGGAGCCGACTCGACTTGCAGGTGACCGGTATCAGTGGTGTCAAGATCGGCAGTTGTAAGCAGTCGCCCTCCAAGAACAATAGAGGGTAGAGGAGCGATGCTCACAATGAGCGGAGCGCCAGGTGGCCAAAACGCAGAAGGTTGGCGCAGTAGGGAGCACAGTTGGTGCATCTGCCAGTCATCTCAGTCAGTCAACCCATAAAAGCTGGGTCTGTCCCGTGACCTCTTGCCAGCATGCGACAATTCATGTAGCCTCAAAGTGCACCTAGCCTGGCACAAGCGCCGTGGTGATGTCACCACCACAATGGAGATTGTTGTTGTTATTGTCCCTGTGTGTGTGTGTTTCCGTGCGTGCTTCCGTGTGTTTTCCACACACGTGAGTGTCCCTCGGTGTGTGTGTGTGTAACAAGAGGCTAACATTGACAGCCTGCTGAGTGTAAACACTCGCACACGCGGCCAGGCAGCCAGGCAGCCGCACGCCACCAACACCAGCTCCGTGCGTGCACGACGATGGAATCTCTACGATAGCAGTGTGTGTGTACATGTGTGTGTGTACATGTGTGTGTGTACGTGTGTTTGGTGCAGGGAGCGGTAGTGCAGCGGTTAGCGTACTGCGTTACAAACCCGGCGACTCGAGTTCGATGCTCATTCACGGCCAACACCAGTGAAGATTATCCGAACCGGTCCTGGGCCTCCCCTAGGTCGACTCGGCCTCAGATGAGTATCCAGTGCGGTGTGTAAACATCGCTACCTGAGAAACAAAGGCGGCCGGGCGTGGTGCTGGCCACCCACCCCGTCGTGTGCCGTGTCGGCCTTCAAAGGTGCTCGCTCACAGCACTTGCCCGAAATGTCTGCTAAGGCTATAAAGGGGATCTGTGTTGTTGTTGTTGTTTATGTAGCCAACATTATCCTTCCCCACTTTGACTTTGTTAACTCTTCACCGTTGCTGTTCATGGGACATTGGTTTACATAATATGGTGTGAACCTGGAGTTTCAGTCCTGGCATTGGCTAACATCAGTGGCAAGTGGTTTCACTGACAATGGCTTTCTGGAGGCCGATTCAGTCTCAAATGGGTACCATGTTTCGGGTGTGAACATCAGCAACAGGCGGCTACGGATCTAGCCACACCACCCCCTCGTGCACCATGCTAACCTTGATGATTGGTGCTCGCTAACAGCGCTTTGTTCCCTTCGTCTATAACAGCGGTGGCCAAATGGCATCTCCCGGGCCGCATGCGGCTCTTTAATCCACCACACACGTGGTCCTATCGAAGGGACGTAACGTAGAATGTACCATCACAGCAGCAAAGACTAATGAATGTCTCTCATGCTGCGCCGAAAACTGTCAATATTAATAAAACATTTATAGTAACATTTGGCTCCTTGCAGAACTCACGGGGTACTTTGTGTCTGTTACAGGTTGACCACCCCAAGTCTATAAAAGAGAAACGGAGGACATTTGTATGTGTGTGTGTGCACACTATGCACTCCACGTGGGGAGTGGCAGTGTGGTGTTTACTGCACTGCGAACCTCAAAAACGAGGTGCGATTCCTGGTGGTGACAGCAACATCTATGCCAAGTGATTTATGAACGTGGCCTGGGTCTCCCCCTGGTTGACTCAGCCTCACAAGAGCACTGCTTGCAGTGCAATGGCAGAGTGAAAAACAGAGAGCGCACACTCTGATTACAGCACTCTCCCGACTCCCCAGCCTTGTGGCGGTGAGGCTGAGCACTTGACCCCCCAAAGTCAAAAGATCGTAAGTTCAAATCCCAATCAGTGGGTCGGACTCGGCCCATCGCCATTCTTTCAAAGTCAACAGCCTCAGTAGCCGCCTTGTGAGAAGTCAACGGTGACTGATTACTATTCAGACTCGGCCCTGCCATAGGTATATGGAGATGAGCACGCCCCAAGCTCGCCTGACCAGCATTGGCGAACAAACAGCGATTGCATAAGCCAGCTGCTGGCGGTTGCGAGACTCGTGTTCATGTGCGGGTTTAATTTTACTGGGCGCAGGGTTAACAGTGGAACTCATAAATATACGGCAGGCTTGTCCTACGTGCAACTAGCATGGAGCGCTGTTCTAATCGGATTTCTAAAGCCAGGAAACCAGCGATCCAGTGTTGTTACTTTTCAGCGCGCAATCAATTAGCGATACATATAATAGGCGAGGGAATTTGAATGTACTTCGCTCTTGATATGTATTGTTCCTTTAGTTTTCACCCGCCCCATGACAATCCAATGTCAATATCGCCATCCATATCAGGGGATATCATACCACGGAAAGACTTTCACCGAGCAGCGGACCACTCTATGTCAGAAAAATGGCCCCAGAAGATGAGGTCATGGAACTGTTTAAGCACAATTGACCAAAACGTGGATTTGAACTCAGGAACAAAGCGGTGCCAGCTCGGTGTCTCTGGCCTAGTAGGAGGAGGCAGTCATTCTATAGAATTTCCAAGTCAATACAAGTGGTGAAAACTATGGCACAAGCGGCTTGGGTTAATGGAAGCAAAGGATGACGTACAGACAGGAAACGGTGTATGTATTAATGTTCAACTTCTTTCACACCATACGTAGCCAACCTCCGATTAGCACGGTTGGCTACATACGGTGCGAAAGAAGTTCAACATACACACACATACATACAACCTTGCTAATCGGAGGTGTCATTGTTACCATCAGATCGGTCCTCCCAGCATGCCCCACATCTTACGTCACAATCCACCACACGCCGACTCAAAAAGAGTCTAAATTGTGGACATTTTACCGCAGACGGCAGCAGTAGCAGCAGCAGCAGAACGAGAGAGCTGTGAACTGGTTTTATCCTTGTCCTGCGTCATCGTTCCAGTACAGCCACCATTACCTCCGGCCTGCCTTGTGCCTCACGGCTTCACGTGGACAGGCCGTCCCAGATCGCTGTGGGGAAGTACGGCACTGCCCAAAGGCAACGGTCGTTTATAAATCACAATTTTGCCTGCATTGTTACCCTTATTTTTTTATTTCACGCCTGCACGCACGTTTGTCTGTCTATAAACTATTTTTTTAATTTTGCTAAGCAAGACCCACTGAGCTGTACAAGCTCTTTTTCAGAAGCGACCTGGCCACAAATGACCGCTCAACGAAGTGGCTTATCGCGTGGAAATTTCAAGCAGCAAAATACTCTAAATGCACGTTTCTAAACGTGGAGGGTAAAACCAGGGGACCCAGAGAAAAAAAACACGCAACCACGGGGAGAACATGCACACTCCGAATATACAGGCGTCAGGATCAGGATGGAACCCACCACCTCCTGTATAACAGGCGAGGAAAGTTAACATCTCGCTATCAGACGCCAACGCACAACAGGCCGCAAGACGTGGCCGCCAAAGCGCATGATGCGTTCGCGTGCCCTCGGACCGTGGGACTCGCCGGGTAAAGGACTGCATGGAAGAGGGAAGATGTGTTCAGAGTGCAGAACTTGTGTCCATAGGACTAAACATTTATCTTGCTGTAACTGCCATTGTGGAGAGATTTAATGGTTCTTAATCATCGTTATTAACGACAATATTTTAGTTAACTACCACAATTCCATTTGTTCTAAGCTTTATAAACCAAAATGACAGTCTTTGCAAGGTGAACTTTTTTGTATAACTGATTTCTTTGGGTTTCATAATTATTAATACTGTATCTTATTGGCAGTTTTTAACTTTTTATACCTCTGGTCAAAACAAATTTTTTAAGTGATGACTTAACTTGAAAGCTGACTCGTTGGTATCTTTGAAAGTTTTTTCCTTGCATGGGCTGCGAGGCGGCCACGACAGCATTGCCGGTGTCACACCGTCGATTGCGCGGTGGGAGATTTCTTTCCGTGCTCTCCCGTTTCCTACCCACTTGACGAACACTCGTTACTGGAATTGACCAAACAGGATCAGGGTCCTCCTGAGAACAAAACGTCTTCAGACACAAGTGAGGCTTTCCTGGGAAAACATTTAAATATTATATTTAATTTTCGTCCCTCTGTAAGTTTCCTATTAAGTGCAAGCCCCCTCCATACTTGTTTTTGTCATGGGCGTAGTTTGACCATACTTCACCACGCAGGTCAGTGCGGGTTGGGGAGTGGTGCCGAGGACGGGATTCAACGACTCTCCGCTCACACGAGCCCCGATGTTAGAATTCTCCGATAACCGATGCAAACCCTTCACTTTTAAACAAAAAAATGACTGAATATGGGATTATGTCAATCTTACTTCTAAATGCCCGAGTAATCAGTAATCGAGTGGATTACATTCCTAAAGCCTCCCCTATTAAATCCACGCAATTGTTCCACTTTTCATGCGCCTATCCGTCGCTCTTAACCGCGCGTGCGACACGCCACGTGCACAAAAAAGAATTCGCTCAATGAAATTCCCAGAGGCCGGGGCCCGATTTCCCTCTGGGCCCACACAAGCAGTGTCAATGCGAGGTAGCGACCAACACCGAGCCCCGGGGGGGGGGGAATGGAAGAGGAGAGGCAGGGAGGGAGGGATGAGGAGGCGCCTCGTGTTGTGAACGCAGCCATCGCCAGCCGCTGCTCGGCCCCATCCATGGAAAGGCGACACCTGCGCAGCTGTGTTTGGTGTTTACAGCGGTAATGGTCGCTCACAAACACAAAGGTACCACCACGCCCGTGTAGCCTCAACAGGCTGTTGGGGCAAGTGCTGTCAGTGAGTAGCAGCACCTATGAAGGCCGGCACTGTGGCACACGAGTGGGTGGTGGGGGTGGCCAGCAGCACGCCCGGCCGCCTTTGTCTTCCCACGTGGCGATGTTTACTCCACACGGCGCCCGCACAATGAGACGAGTATCTGGCTCGCAGCCAAATACGTCTCCGTGTTTCTCTGCCGCCGTCTATTTCACCCGAAAGATTCTCTTACTCGAGTTGATGTATTGGGGGCTGTTTCTTGTTGTTGTTATACGAGTTAGCATTTTGTTTTCGTTTCACCATTTAATGGGAAGTGTTAGTCGGAATCTTAGAATTATATTTCTATTTTTTACAATCCTGGACATAGCAAGTTGAACTTCTTTCGCACCGTACGTAGCCAACCGTGCTCATCGGAGGTGCGGAGTGTTGTATACTGGAGCGATTTATCAAAGTTAATCAAATCGGCAGTGTTTTTTTTTGCCACGCAAATGTTGTCACGCAATGATTTTTTGCACATCAATCAAAGATGCGGTTGTCAAAACCCTTAAGCGATGGCATCTTACTTGCACACAACGACGACACCACGCAAGAGATGATGTAAGAGCTCACGTGTGCTGCTACCCATGTGCACGTACATCCACAGACTCGCACACGGACGCACAAACTCGCACAGAGACCCAGACACTCACGATAGACCTTCGATGTCATACTAAGCTCACGTGTACTATACTCTTAGGTTTTTTCGGTAAAGTCACGTAGGTAAAAATAAATTTTAAAAATAAATAATACAAATATTATACAAATAATAATATAAATAAAATAGTAACTCACATTATTTTATTTCTATTATTATTTCTATTATATTTTTATTATTTATTTTTTACATTTATTTTTACCTACGTGCATTTACCGAAAAAACCTAAGAGTATGAATCCTCGCAGTCACGAAAGCGTCAAATCTAGAACTCACGTGTGCTGCTTCCTACGTGCAACGCTTTTGAATTCCGTTGGTGCTTTAGGACCCTTTTTGTATTTGTGTGATACGCGCGACGCTAAAAATCATAATTTTAACTCACCCACCAGCAGTTCCACGAATTGTCACAATTCGGGGTCACGAATCGGGGTCACGATTTAAATTCAATATTTGAATACTTCTTCTACCCCTGTTTAGCATCTCATTTGTAGTGTTCTCGTTTGTTCCATCTGTTTTTAGCGCTTTGTTTTTTTCCCCCCATTAGCCTAGATGTAACAAACGTATAAAATGAGGGCACTTTACATACGACGCCAGGTCTCATTTTAATTGATGAAGAGGCATGTCGTCTGTTACCTGCCTACTGTTCACTGTGGTGAAAATTCCATCTTCCTTTGGCAGGGATGATTACACATCAAATCGCATGTTGGGACTTTATCCACGAAAGCCTCCCCGAGTCTTAAGGCTTTTTTTTCCAGGAAGGTCCTGCAACGTTCTAATGAGCGTAAAAAAAAAAATCGAGGGCCCAATTGACGTCCGTGGAAGTTGCAGTGCCCAAAGATGTCGCGGCTATTTCCCGCTCGTAATGCGGGTTTCCACAGCAGCTCGGCAAGAGGGCCACCAGACAACGCATGACCGATACTGTGTCTACATTACAGATGCATTTCAGATATGAAACATTTAGGATTTATAATTTTTCTTTCAACAATTGAACGATGTACTAATCTAAAAATTGGCGAAGACCCTGGGACCAGTCCAGGGCACGCTGGTGGGACTGTCGCTCGGCTGGCCTGGGAACGCCTGGGAATTCCCCAGGAAGAGCTACAGTCTGTGTATAGTGTAGTGTATAGTAGTGTATAGTAGTGTAGTAGTTCTGGAGTCTGTCGCCAGGGAAAGGGAGGTCTGGACCGCCCTACTCAACAAGTTTCCGCCGCAACCCCTCACCAGGACAAGCGGATTGAGAAACAAACGAAATAACGAATCTAAACGTCTTTGTGTAAACAAGAGTCGTGAGCACCTATTAAACGAGGATGCACAAGGGGGTGGGGGGGGGTGTGGCCAGTACACACGTGACCACCTTTGTCTCCCCAGTGCTCAGTTAAGACTAAGTCAACCTAGGAGTGGGCCCAGGATAAAAGTTCGGATACCACCTACCACTGATATAAGTGGGGCAGGGACTTAAAATGAGATCGCCAGGTTTGAGGCACAGTACGAGTACAAAGACAGATATACAGTAAAACCTTGGATTGCGAGTAACTTGGTCTGCGAGTGTTTTGCAAGACGAAAACATTTTTAAAATAAATATTAATTTGATAAACGAGCGAGGTCTTGCAATACGAGTAGCACGTGTATATGCTTTGTCTGCCGAGCGTCACGTGATCACAACTGATATACGAGTGCTTTGATATTCGAGTGCTTTGGATTACAAACACGTTTCCGGAAGGAATTATGCTCGCAATCCAAGGTTTTACTGTATAGGCTTAACATGCTGTATGGGCAAGTGCTGTGAGTGAGTAGCACCTATGAAGCTATGAAGGCCGGCACGGCACAAGAGTGGGTGGGTGGCCGGCACAAGAGTGGGTGGGTGGCCAGCACCACGCCCGCCCGCCTTTGTCTCCCAAGTGACGATGTTTCCGACACATCGCACCAGGCACTCGTTTGAGGCCTAGTCGACTTAGGAGAGGGCCCAGGAACGGTTCAGATAATCATCAGACTCGCACAAAAGATTCGCGTGCACAAATATGCGCGCGACATGCGGGTAAGTTTGGCCGGCACGGCTCGGCTCGCCGGTAGAAACTGGCTCCAGGCCTCGACAAACTGGTTCTGCCCGGGACGGGGAGATGCGGGACGGTGGAGTGAGACTCGGTGCCCACACACAGAGCGAGGACCCCCCCACACACACACCCTCCCCGTGCCACATCGCACCACATCTCCTCCGGACTGTGTCTGGGGACAACGAGGGCCTTTTCTCCTTCGTGATAGCCGTACGCTGTATGAATGGCGAGAAGACCAAATGTACTCAATTATTCTTCTTGGTTCTTTCGGTAAAGTCACGTAGAAGGAAAATAATAAATTAATAAAAAGAAAACATAATAAAACATAATAAAAGAGTCTGAATGACTCTGCCTTCTCGACAGACCTGTTCTCCACCTGAAGACGGCTGCTTGCATTGTGGCCGAAACGTCGTGAGAATTATTTTATTGTTTTATTTTTATTATTGTATTATTTTCCTTCTACGTGACTTTACCGAAAGAACCAAGAAGATGAATCCCTGCAGTCACGAAAGCTTTAAATCGAAATTTACTCAATTATTATTAATATCTCCCGGTGACATGGGGGGGGGGGGGGTTGGTAGATCACGCTGAGATGGGATCTGTGAGATGCACCCACCCGGTGCTTGTAAGAGGTGGCGGTAAAGAAAGTAGGTCGCTGTCTGGTTCCTGCTGTTTGTGCAGCAGGCAGAATGAGTGTTGCTGTCATTCTGTGCGTGGGGTTTCTCAGGCAACGTTATTCCTACAACTAGACATCAGTTAATTATCAATAAGTGAACAGACATACATGTAAATGACAGATAAATGTGTAAATGGGCAAAGATGGGGGTGATGATGATCAATGTGATTTCTTCACGATGATCATGATCGTGCTGACGAAGGTAATGATGATGGTGCTGATGACAGTGATGATGATGATGAAGCTGCTACAGAATTCATGTTGGTGTGTCAATGGTTATCAATAAAATTCTGCCTTACGATTGTCATCACATTAAGGCCCTCAGGAGGGCTTTGCCAAATTCAGCAAAAAAAAGCCAAATGTATGAGATGATTTTATTTTGTTAAGTTGTTGATGGTAAGACAGACTGTTAACTAAAGAAAAACGTCAAAATATTAAATTTCCCGTAATGAAAAAAAACTTAATACTGTATAGAAAAACAATGGAACGGTGGTGCAGTGATTAGGCCAATTGTGTTATTGAACTGGGCGATCTGAGTTCGATTCACGGCCATGACTACAACATCAGTGGCGAGTTATCGCATCTGGGCACCTGTGACATGGCATGGGGATGCCTTCATCCTGCCGTGGAGTGGATGGACAAAAAGGCTGTGATTTATTCCGGTAAAAAAAAGCAAGTAGCAACACTGCGCAAATTGTTATCCGAGGAATGTTTTCTTTTACGTGCGAATTGTTTTGTAGTTGTCACAATTTCCAGATGCGAATTTCCTCTGCTCGTATTTTTGGCCGAAGCACGACACGCACACACAAAGACGAAGATCCCCCGTGTAGCCTTAACAGACTTTTAGGGCAAGTGCTGTTAGCGAGCACCTATGAAGAGCGGCAACGGCCCACGAGGGTATGGGTGGCCAGCGCCACGCCTGATCGCCTGCCGATGTTTTGACATCGCACCAGGTGCTCATTTGAGACCGAATCGACCTAGGGGAGGTCCAGGTCTGGTTCAGATAATCGCCACTGGTGATGGCTGTGAGCGAGAATCCAACTCCAGCTGCCGGGTTCATAGCGCAGCTCGCTAAACCACTGCACTACCGCTCCCCGTGCCAAAGACAAAGAACCCCCGTGTAGCCTTAACAGACTGTTGGGAGCAAGTGCTGTTAAAAGCGAGCACGGCATACGCACCCCTGGAAAAGCCAACATTTGTGAGAATGTCGGCAACGCGGCCTCCACCCTGCGATGAGACTCGCACCGCTCCCCGGCCGTGCCTCTCTACACGTGATCGCACGGCAACGACTCGAGGCGGGGAGGGCCCCGACAAAAGGTGGCTTCGCGATGCGGCCCCCCCGTGCAAGCACAGATAAGGGGCGCGGGTTCAAAAGAAGAAATGGACACCCGAGGCTTGAAAAGGTATCGCCATTTGCGGCACGGAGGGCGAGCGCCTTCCCCTCCGCCCTCTCCCACCCCCACCACCACAACCACCACCACCAACAACCTCCACACAAATCCTAGCATGGATTCAAAACACTTAACCTGCACCGGTAACCATGGAAATCAGATCCCGCATACAAAGACAAGGGAGCATTTAGGCGTTACAGCGAGATCGAGCGTGCGCGCCCCCACGCTTTCGTGCGTTGTGCGTGTCCTTGTCCGAACACACGTGTGCGCCCGTGCGCGCATTTGATGTGGGGAGCGGCAGCGTAGCGCTCAGCGCACCGCGTTACGAACCCGGTCACCCGAGTTCGATTCCCGCTCACGGCCGACATCGGTGGCGATTGTCTAAACCGGTTTTGGGCCTCTCCTAGGTCGACTCGGCCTTAAATGCATGATGTGGTTCCCATCTGTCAAGATCAGCACTGGAGAGACAATGGCGGCCGGCAGTGGTGTCAGCCACACCACCCCCTCGTGTGCTGTGTTGGTGCTCTCTCACAGCACTTGCCCCAAGTGTCTGTGATGGCTCTATGGCGGCGGGGGGGGGGGGATCTTTGTTGTATGTGAGTCACTCACTCTTCATTCAAAGACCACTTTTGTGTTAAAAAAAGGAATTCGTGGTAATGTATTTTGAGCCCAAATTGGTAATGTATTTGGCCCATATACAGCAGATAGGCCACAATGATTAAGGCATCAGGCTCCAAGCAATGAGGCGATTCCAAAGCCAATCAAGCACAGTGATTCCGTTTCCAGGGTGGAAGACAGAGGAGGGCCTCTGCAGCAAACGGTGAAAAAACAATCAAACCGCCAAAGCACTGCAGAGATTTCAAAAATTTCCGCCACAAATTGACAGCAACTGTTTTCCCGCCAAAACAAACGAGAGTCCCACTGTCACAGTGTAAAATATATCATGGCCACGGAGCTAATCAACAATAATTTAAAACAAAAGCAACGATTCGCAGGCCACAGTAGTTCGCCAAATCGCGATTCAATACTAGAATCGATTCTCGTGCAATTTATACCGACATGGTTTTTCTTTTCCCATTTGCACAGATTTTCTCACGTGATCAGCCTCTATGTCCTAATCACCAGCATATCAGGCGTATATGTAACATACATAAATTGTAAATAACCAATTTGAATTCACGTATAAACATACACACTGCATGGATGAGAATCAATTTTAATGCAAGCGTGTAATTGCACAACTCTTTGCCTGATGACGACCGCTTGTGTTGCGATCGAAACGTCGTGATTTGTTTTGTTTTATTTTATTTCTAACCACGTGACTTTACCGAAAAAACAAAAGAGTATGGATTCCTGCAGTCACGAAAGCTTAAAATCAAAATTGAATCTAGTAAGCATTGTCATGAAGCCGAGGTATGGACTTCTGCTCTGGTATTACTAATCCCTGTACCGTAATCCCAGTGTGTGGACTACAGTCACATGGTCGGTACTTCCGCATGTGCAAATTCCATTTGGCCGCTGCTGTGTGTGTGCGCCATGTGTGTGTGGGCCATGTGTGTGTGGGCCATGTGTGTGTGTGCGCGCTGGGGGTCTCACCGATGTCGATGACTCTCTGCTTGGCCGTGTGTTGCCGTGAGTGCCAGTACTTCCAGTATTTGAGCTGCTCCTCGCGGCTTTTGTCTTCCCCGAACACCACCATAATCACACTCTGCGCACGCACGCACGGGTTCGTCATGTCACGTCTCACTAGAAGTCACAAACAAACACCTTCTCATCGCGAAAGACCCGGCGACGCACGAGATCCCTGGCTTCAACCTCTGCCCCTGAAGCTTCTGGGCCGCAACCCCTGAACCGCATCCACTGCACAAACCACGGCAGTAGACGCGCACACTTGGTGATGATGCACAAACGGAAAATTAAAAAAACTCTTTGGTTTGCGACTGTGATCACCACCGGGAAACAGAACCACGAAATTTACGACGACTCATTGCCGCATTCACAAACATCGTCACAGCGACGGTGCACCACTCCGCTACTCCTGATGCAATCATCTGGGTCAACCGCCATCAATGTAAATAATTAATGTATAGCCGTCGCTCTACGTCAACATCAGCCGTACGACGACGACGAAGAAGAGGTGACATCTCGTTGAATCCGCGCGGCCTCTCGTCGTGTCGTGCCGCATCTCGTCACGTCGCATCCCGTCCAATCACGTCGCGCCGTGCCCCGTCGCTCCACCGCACCGTGCGCACTCACCCGGACTTTGCTCATGGGGTGACGGAGGCACTTGTTGGCTCCCAGCTCGCGTAGGGAAATAGCGTAGAACTGGCCCTTGTTGAGGTAAGTGAGCGGGCCCTCGCCCGGGCGCTGCCGAAGAGACTTGGACGCCTCCAGGGTGTACTCAAAATACTCCCTGTCGCGTGCACGCACACGTACGCATCATCATTCAGTGTTCTATCTGATGCTGGGTGAAGGCTTCCGCACGCCATCGTCACTGGCTTTTGCATAACCACTGCTACACTAAGGCAGAAATATGCCATCACCATCATTATGAGCCATGGTTGATCGACTGCTAGATGAAGGCCTCCCCACGACGTCACCATTGCTCACGGATCCTGCAATGCCACAATGCATCTCACCCTTGCATTTGAAATGGTCTCGTCAGTCCATCTCTTCTCCGTCGGGGTCTCTCCTTCAGCTGACATACATGACCAGTCTCATCCACTGCCAACGTCCCATCTAAGTGATGTCTCCTGCCCAAGCGCACTTAATTTTTCGGACCGTCAATTTGATGTCTGATGTGCATTTGTCCTTTGATCCACGTGTTCCTCTCCTTGTCTCCGAGCAGTAATTCCAAGCTTGCGTTGCTCAATGTTAAATACCACGGTGGTGAGATGTTCAATACCTCGCCTGGTAGAAAGGTCGTGGGTTTAAACCTGACCCTCATGTCTGTATATTTGGAGCTTGCATGTTCTCCCCGTGGTCTCGTGGATTTTTTTCCGGGTCCTCCAATTTTTCCCTCCACATTTAGAAACATGCACTTAGAGTACAGTAATTGGCTGCTATAAATTTCCACATGATAAGCCACTTCGTTGAGCTATAATGTGATCAGGTCATTAACTGAAAAAGAGCGAGACAGCTCAGTGGGCCTTACCTGGTTAAATAAAAAAAAAGTTTTATCATAGTAGAACATGGTGCTCTGTCCCAGATATGACAGCAGTATTCCAACTTTGGCCAAATATGTTCTTAGTATAGCACTAATAATTACTCGGAGTTAAAGAGGCTTTGGCACGGAAATGAAAAACAAGCTTCTTCGATGCATCCTTCGCCAGATCAGTAACCCAGCCGTTCCATGAAGTCAGATGAGAATGTTGTTCCAAGAGATTAATGGCTTTACTATGGCTTGGAAAAAAAAATATTGTTGACTACGATGGAAGGAAACGCGGAATTGGCAGCCGTACATGATATTACTTAGGAATTAATGAACTTGCATTGCACTAACGGAACGAAACGGTTCCGAGTGCAGATCCTCCCACTGCGCGTGGAGTGTAGCGGGAAGCGCGCTGCGCTACAAACTTGGCGACCCGGGTTCGATTTCCGCTCACGGTCAACACCAGTGGCAATTATCTGAACTGGCCCTGGGTCTCCCCTAGGTCGACTCAGCCTCA
The DNA here is from genome assembly GCF_964198595.1 of Lampetra fluviatilis. NCBI lineage: Eukaryota > Metazoa > Chordata > Hyperoartia > Petromyzontiformes > Petromyzontidae > Lampetra > Lampetra fluviatilis. The sequence continues at coordinate 29,416,406 of NC_136276.1, read as the reverse complement.
AATAAGTAACTGGTGTGGTATGTAAACGTCACCACTCGGGAGATAAAGGCGGTCGGGGGTGGTTGCTGGCCATCCACCACCTTCATATGCCGTACCAGCCTTCATAGGTGTTACTCGCTAACATCACAGTCTGTTCAGGCTATACGGGGGTCTTTGTGTGCGTGACACATGCCGGCAGAACTAGTGGTCTCGTCTCTGTCTCACTGCACTCGGACACAGAGATGAGACTACTCGCACGGGGGAGTCTCACCCGGACGCTGTCTCGTAGTCGGACGTGTCTCCTGGCTGAGCGCGGAACTTGGTCAGCTCGCTGAAGTGGTATGTCTGTGGACATCACGGGGAGATGCACGCAGAGAGACACCCGCGGGATAAACAAGCGGGACACAGCAGAAGACGGGTGTCAGATCGACAGGTGTTGCAGAGGCAGACAGGCATCACACAAGCAGGTTTCACACATTCTATTCTTGTGTATGCTGGAAGCGATAACGTTCTTCAGGAGATAAAAGCTAATTTCGAGGTCTGCTTCCAGCCACGGCGAGAGGGCTTCAGGAGAGAGTTCGTGTAGTGTTGCTGTTCCTCCTCCGTTGAAGGAGTGGCGAACAACGGTGGTTTACTATATCGTCCGTAGTTTCACACACACATGTGTATGGATAGGTATCTCACAAGGATAGGTGTCACACACAAGCCGACAGACACACACGTGCAGACATAAGGAAACTTGTCAGCAGCATCAACAGCCGCCAATCGCCACTAAGTGGCGGTGATATCACCACAGCTCGTGTCAAACTAGGTGCACATTGACGCCATGTGAAGTGAAACCTCTCTGAGAGGAGGTTACGGAAAAGACACCAGCATCATGGGTTAACTTATGGGCTCATTCACACACATGGGCTAACACACCCACACAGGTGTTATGGGTTAACTCACACACGTAGCTTAACACACCCACGCAGGCATTTTACAGGTTCACTTACGGATCAACAAACCCACACGTGGGTTGACCCTCACACACACCACACACCACACACACACGAATAGGGGCACGCACCTCCTGGAGGCCGGGGCCCTGGTCGAGAGACCCGTTGTCAGGTGAGCGCCGGTCATCGTTCTCCTTCAGGTAATGCCCCACGCCCGGCTGGGCCTGCGTGACCTGCGGTGGCGCCGGCCCGGGCCCCACGCCGCCGGCCCCATGGTCGATGTCGAACGTCATATGCGTGCGCTCGTACAGAATGGCGGGCCGCTGCTCCTCGCGCTCGTAGAACTGCACGGAGGGCTGAGCCACCGTCACGTTGTAGGAGATGGCCTTTTCCGTCTTGATGCCCGACGGCTGGGACCCCATGCCCTGTGGCCCGGATATGCCTGCGCCCACCAGACGGTGCAACTCCCCCGTGTCGCTCGTGCCCATTGCTGTCAGAAGCCTGCCGAGGGAGGGGTGGGGAGGTAGGACGGGCGGTGAGTGACGCATTCTGGGTAACGCGGTGGAAAGGGGGTGACGGCAGTGGGCAATTGTGGGTATTTTTTTGACGAACTACTCTTTTTATTTTACCAGGTGAGGGCCCACTGAGCTATCCAGCTCTTTTTCAGAAACGACCCGGCCACAAATGATAGCTCAATGAAGAGGCTTATCAGCATGTTTATAATTGTGTAGGGAAGGACCGGAGGACCTGGAGGAAAATCCACGCCACTACGGGGAGAGAGACATGCAAACTGCAGGTCATGAAAGGGATGCTAATCTGCACCCTTTCACCGTGCGGAATTCTGAATAATATAGAGGCGCAACACTCAAATAATACATTGGAGCAGCACTGTGGCATTATGGGTAATTAAGTGGGGCAGCACTGAGCGCGACATTCTGGGTTAAAAGGAGCAGTAAAGGGGGACAGCTATCAGTTACTGGGCGTGAAGGGGACAATGCATTCTGGGTAATATAGAGGGTCAGCATTGAGTCGGCATTCTGGGTAATGCAGGGGTAAGGGTGATACACCTCGTAATTAAGGTGAGGCATCTCACCGTTTGGGCTCCAAGTCTCCATTCTCAGAGCCCTTTACTGGTAGCAGACGTTTATCTCGCGGCACCTAGAACACACATCGCCATAATAAGTTATCGTCATCATGATTATCAACACCACCATCATTAATTGTCGTCGCCACCATCACCGCCACCAATTCCCGTTTTCATCATTCACAATACGATCAGCACCATCGTCGTCATGACCATCAAATCATTATCACCATCATCATTCACCATCATGATCATAATAACCATCATCATCGCTCACGCTCTAGTGTTGAGGTCATTCACTTCCAACCTTAACTCCGCTGCCAATGAACAACCGAAGCCAGAAACACACATGGCCCTGACCCTGCCAGGCCAGGCCCAGTGGGGCCTAGTGGGGTCCAGTGGTGACTTACAATAAAGCGTGGTGAACCTCCCGCCCTCCTCTCTCCCTCCCCGGCACCACACGTCTCAGTAACCGCCCCTCAATTATTCATTCTCATCTTAAATAAGACGCAGCTGCATTGCCATATCTCATTCTCTGGGAGTACACGCACAGGTGTCATATTCTCGGTTTGTGATTAGTAAGCAATTTTACATGAATAAAAAAGAGCTACAAGAGTGTTGTGTACATTACACGCTGGTTTCGGCAGTGTCTTTGGCGCCGTCTCGTTACAGCGATCGTGTCTGCAGTTGTGGGTCCCTTTGCCAAAATGTATGGACGGTGAATTGCTTGCGATCCACACTCCCCCTCTTTGCCTTATCCGTTTGCTGTTGTGTGGCTTCTCTTGTATTTGCTCGTATCTAAATATGCGACTTGCAGATGGCAGTGAGGCAGTGGTCGCCGAGCTGTTCTCTATACTAAAGGTCAGGCTCTCCCAAAAAACAAAGTTGCAATTCCCAAAAAAATCTGACTCAATTTGTTTTGTATTTCGGATCATTAAACAAAATATGACGTCATAGGACATTACGTGGCTAATTGCCAATGCTTTCTTCACAAAAAATGGCGTCACTTGGCACCGGCTCACGCCACAAAGATGCTTCAAACTACATCCATAACGTCAACAAGTCGGGATAAAAAAAAAAATCCGGAAATATAATTGCCCTTAAAAACCTGAGATTCTGAAACGTCACAATCTGCAAAGCACCCCTACCTTGTAGTAGTCGTAGAGCAGGCCGAGGGCGGCCACGCTGTCTTCGTCCCCGTTGATGCTCATCATGGCTTTGGTGGCGGCCGTCAGGGGGTTCTCCAGGTAGCTCTTCCAGGCCTCGTCCTCACTCGTGTAGGCGCGTCGCGTACACGCCGCCGCGTCACCTCCACCACCACCTCCTCCTCCATGTCGCACCACCACCCCGCGCTTACTGCTCGCATGTGGTACACGGCACAGCGATGGGGGGCACGGTCAGAGACAGAAATTCCCATCTCCCGGCGATTTCGGCCTCACGCAGCACCAGACTAAGAAGTAGCTGCCGCCCTTAAGACTGTCAGTTGAGACGATTGAAGACCCACGAGCCAGCCACCCGTGAACGCTGACGCAACCCCAGAGGTCGCAAACGGGTTTTGATTCCTTACCCGTACCCGGCCGCACCAGGGTCGCAAACGGGTACCCGTACCCGGCCGTACCCGTACCCGGCCGGGTACGGGTAGGATACGGGTATCGGGTACCTGATTGCGACCTCTGGGATGAAGTCATGTTGCAGGCGCGGGTGGGTTGATTCTAGGAACTTGAATTGTGAGAAGAGACAAGACGTTGGGAAATGAGTGACAAACGGTGACTCACCAGTGACTCACGGTCTACCCGTACCCGACCGCACCAGGGTCGCAAACGGGTACCCGTACCGGTACCTGGCTGGGTACGGGTAGCCGGGTATCGGGTAGGGTACGGGTATTGGGTACCCAGTTGCGACCTCTGCTCAACCCGACTGCTAGTGAACACCTATGGTGCTCTGTTGTAAATCACAAGACTTTTTGTAAAGTGGGCTTTTATGGTTTTTACGGTGGTCTCTCGAAATGCACGAGTGAGATTTCTGCTTTTCAATTCCTGTGCTTGTGTATTCACCAGAGGTGGGACAAAGTCATTGTTATGCAAGTCCAAGTCGAGTCGCAAGTCATCAAATTCATGACTCGAGTCTGACTCGAGTCCAAGTCACATGACTCGAGTCCACATCTCATAGGTGGGACAAAGTCATTGTTATGCAAGTCCAAGTCGAGTCGCAAGTCATCAAATTCATGACTCGAGTCTGACTCGAGTCCAAGTCACATGACTCGAGTCCACACCTCTGGTATTCACCAGCAGCTACTGGTGCTGATGATGTTAACCCTGCTGCTGATAATGATAAACGATATTGATAATACTACTGCTGCTAACGGTAGTGGTGCTGCTGATGAGGATGTTGATCCTGCTGCTACTGATGATGTTAATAACAGATGATGTCCATAATAATAACACTGCTGGTGCTGATGGCATGGCAATAGTTAAGTTAAATTCAGACTTTCTCTCTCAGTTGCTCTCACTTCTGTTTGCACAGTGTCCATGTCTTTCCTCCAGTTCACAAGAATCCACTATCTTAATTGCCACTATATTCCTGGAGAATCAAAGCTGCAATGAGTGTCTTATCTGGAGGAGATTAGGCGTCTGGAGATAAGGGCTACTGCCTGTGAGCCTGGGTGTGGGGAGTGGGATTTATAATGAATAACCAGACTTGAGAAAAAAACACTTATTTGACTACTGTGCAAATCGACGTATATGTATGAATGGGGTTTTAATTGTGTTGGTCATGGGATTATACGAGGTTTGAGCTAGCCCTATCCCATATCCAATCACCAACAGTCGTATTATTAAATATAACCGTATACCTATTGGGCGTGGAGTCGCAGTGTAATGGTTAGCGCACTGCGCTGTGTTCAGCATCCCGAGTTCGATTCCTGGCCACGGCTAACAACATCTGTAGAAAGTAATATCTGAATTTGTGGTGCCCCCCATGGCACTGACCAGCTTGAAGTATGGTGACAATCCCCATTACAAAGGCCTTCAACCGGTATCGTCCAGCAGTGGATTGATATGGGGCTCTAAATTATTATAATTATTGATTATCATGATTAAAGGATATTGAGCACAAATGTCAAATGTCTTTTTTGAAAAGGGGAAAATGTGGAATTTCAAACGCTAGTTCAGGACTGCCAACAGAGATGAGTGCAGACTACAGTTGCCACCTTTATCCACAGTACAGACCAAACCCGGATAAGGTGAACACAGCAATACGGTACAAGATCTTCATCATCATCAACACAATCCATGGGCAGATAGCACATAGGTGTCCACTACACACGAGTCTCAAAAACTCTCCTATTTCAGGAAGTTCCTGCCAATTTTTTTACAGGAGGAGTGGGGGGGGCGATGTTCCCATGTGCAATCCCAATAAAGTAATTTGCAGGTAATGTTTCCAGTATTGGGATGTTTGGTCAATACAAGTTACACTGCATGTGTTTCTTTCAGCGAGATTGAATTAGCACCGATGCGTCTCTATGGGGTTGTATCTGTGTAAACTAAGCTGCAGTACTTGTCCACTCTTCCAAATGTTTTTACAAGTTGTTGTTGTTGTTGTTTTCCACCTGTAGTTTTCTGTAGCGATTGCCGAGTGGGATAATAGTTCTTAGCGAGCTCCGCCATGAGCAATTTTAACAGGACATTTTAAACTACACTCGTCTGCGTGTGTGTGTTCCTGCATAGCCATCACTCAAACATGGCCATCGTCAAACACAAACTGTGGAAGATTCTTAAACACTCCCCCAGTGTCTACCCAGCAGTGGGCCAAAGTGGACATTTGAGGGGGGGGGAAAGTGTGGGTATTCCATATTATTCAAAGACGTATATGTTCCAACGTGTAGCAGCATATCGATATAAGCCTTTTTTTTAAAGAGTTGCTCACTAGAGCTCCCTTTAGCTGGGAGGCCCCGGAATCCGCCAGCGGTGATGACAGCAAGCTCTTGCAGGGCTGCGCCTTTATCCACGACTGCACTCTGAATCAGAACCAGATCAGAAGATTTAGACTGGAGAAATCTGATGAGCCATGAGGCTCTTTTTCACAGATGTCCAGCACGAGCCTCTGTGGATGATGTTGGTGGTGATACCATCAGAATTGCAATCACCACTGTCCATAGTTTGTTTACTGTGTTTTGCTGTATTGACTACTTTCAGGGCTGACAGTCACTGGGGAGTGGCAAGATATTTTTTTGTAACAAAATGGGTCTGGCTACGAGTAGCCTCCCTTTGATTTGCAAATCTTTTCGAAACCTCCCACGCCCCCCGGGGCTGCTACTCCGTGCGGGGTGGGTGGGGTGGTTGGGTTAAGAGTGCGGGGATGATGGGTCTCATTGTTGGCAACTCCCAAGACACAAAGAAACCCGCCCAGCAGATGTCACATCGGAACGCACCGCCGAGGTGCCACGCTTGCGCTCATTAAGGGAATCGTCCCAAATTGTCAACGATTTGTTTTTATTTTACCAGGTGGGCCCACTGAGCTGTAGAAGACTCTTTTTCAGAAGCGACCTGGCTGTCACAAATGACAGCTCAACGAAGTGGCTTATCACGTGGAAATGTATAGCAGCCAAATACTCTGAACGCGCAATGTTGATTCTAAATGTGAAGGGAAAAACCGGAGGACCCGGAGAAAAATCCAAATACACAGCAGCAGGCGTCAGGGTCGGGCTCGAACCCACGACCTCCAGTTACTCAGCGCGAGCGCTTTCCTTGTTTACAGAAACCGGTTAGAACGGGCCGACGTTTTGGGCAATGTGTCTTCTTCAGAGCACAGAGGGTGGCCAGGAGAGATGAAAAGACGTTAGAGTCGGAGCTCTCACTTTACACACATTACACACACTGGGATTATTTTGCACACCGTTGGTGTATGGTGCTTTTTTTCTGGAAGACTTTGCAGTTTTTTCCTGGATTTTTCTGTTTGCGCATAGTCACTTTAAGATGTTTTCTCGTTCATGTTTTTGGTTTGTTGCGGTTGCACCCGATTCAAGAGCCGAATGGCTCACAGGACTATACCTAATAAATGAAACTGAAACACCGTGGGGCTCTGAGAAAACTGACGCTTGAATGAAGTTGACGAATTAAGGATTTCCATATAAGGTACAGAACTGTTCACGGTATTCCATGGGTAGACCCAGCAGTGTAAATGGGCATGCCGCTGTTAATATTATCGGCAGGTCGCGTGTGGTGGCGTAAAGCGTGGGTAATTCCCACCTCTTCACAGAGTGTGTGAGAGTAGGCCAAATGCTAGATTAGCACCTGAGGTGGCCTCGTGCTATAAGAATTAAGCGACTAATTACCAGACATACTGGTGATGTGAGTGAAGGGAAATCACGTTCCACACACCCCTCTACCGCACTTTCGTGTACGCGAAATTGTCTAAAACGTCAGCCTACATCACGTATGTTTGTAAGTAAGGGCAGTGATAATTTTACGAATGCGGGTGGGATTTTGATCCCATATCCATCCCCTTCGACAGCGTGTTGTTAGCGAGCACCTATTCAGGGGCAGCGTGACACACGAGGTGGGGGGGTGGGGGTTGGCTCATGTCTGGCCGCCTTTGTATCGCCGATGTCTGCTGCTTCACCCGACTCAGCGGGTATTCTTTTTTATATGTAAGGTCGAGTAAAAACCCTACACTACCACCAGCACCCCATGCTGTGATAGGCGCCGAGATAGGACACTGATAGTGGCTATTCAGGTCGTATTAGCATGTGAACACACAACACGTGTTGGCCATGTGCATCCATATGCATGTAAACACAAAAAAAGATACCCCATATAGCCGAACAGACTTTTGGGGCAAGTGCTGTTAGCGAGCACCAATGAAGGCCGGCAAGGCACACGAGGGGGTGGGTGGCCAGCACCACGCCTGACCACCTTTGTCTCCCCAGTGGCGATGTTTACACACCACACATTTGAGGCTGAGTCGACCTAGGGAGCCTCAATACTTGTTTTTTTCCAAAGAGGGTCCTGCATTGGGATGTTTGGCCAAATCGATTTGTGAGTGCTGTTACACGTGGGAGTAAAGTAATGAAAAAATCCCAGCCAGCCACACGAGATAATGCTCTAAACTCCGCAAAGACTAAGTGAACAATCTAATATTCTCTATTATGGAATCTAATGCTGTTCTACAATTTCCTATATAGCCATCCTCGCAGCCCAAATCAATACGTATGTATACCTAGCCCACGTACACACATGCATAAAACTGCGGAGTAACACACGTGAATGAGCCCGCCGCATCAATGCAGGTATGATAATATTATACATTCGAGATACAAGGTGCTGATATAATACATACATAGTACATGGCATTGAAACACACACAGAACATGGAGACAGACATCCGACCACGTCCGCCCGGTGCTCGTCAAACTGCGCTGGCTTCTGGTTGCTGAACGAATACTTCTGGTCGCGCTCATTACACTCAAAGTCCTTGCAAAGCATGGACCACAACATCTGGCTGATCTCGTCAAAGAACATGAACCATCAGGCGAACTCCAGTCATCCATGCAGCAAGGGCTTTTGGATAGCCGTCGAACAAAGACGGTCACTGCATCGCACGCTTTTCAGATGCGCTTCTGCAACCGTCAGGAACGCTCTTCTTCCTTCCGATATCAGGAAGCCACTTGGAGCACTTTTTAATCTAAAATGAAAACTAATTTCTTTAGAACTGCTTTCTGTTTTTAGTTTGTTGTCCTTCCCCAGTACCTCGGATTAGCACGGTTGGCTACGTACTGCGCGAAAGAAGTTCAACATACATACATTATAATATAGGATCATCTTCATCAGCCAATACTCTGCTGGATGAAGGCCCTTCCATAGTCACTCTAGTATACGAATATACAGTGCTGTATATGTATAGGCCCATGAGACAAATCCACAAAACTGCATGTATCCACCTATGGACAAATCTTACACTCGTTCGAGTAATTCCTACCAGGTCTGACTCGTTGTTTTACCATCACGAACCACACTCGCGCAAACGGAGACAATGCTTGCCACATCGACCTTTATAAGTGGAGAGTTAACGAGGCATGAGGGCCCATACACAAACAAGTGTGGGTATCCCGTCATGCTCGGACAGCACTCGGCACTCGGTGGAATGCGCACAAAGGCCGCGCGGCGTTCCGATGCACGGGGCTCCAAAGCAACAACGCACTCATGACAGCATTACAATTCGTTTTGTGTTGTTGTGTATGGCAGCAATAGATTCAGGAGCTGAATGACAATGTCAAGGTCTGCTAGCCACGGCGAGAGAGGGCTTCAGGAAAGAGTTTGCGTGGTTTTTCTTCCCCGACCCCCCCTCCGTTGAAGGAGCACGGACTACAATGGTTTTACTTTTGGTCCATAGTTTGGGTTGCAGGGCCACAATTGCACTGTGGCTTGTCTTTAAATGCATCTCTGTGGGTCACTGTGTATATCGACGTCTCTCTATGGGTTTGCTATATGGCCCAGAGCTTGAGTTGCATGGCCACAATCGCCCTACTCTGGCTCTTCCTTAATGTTCCATCCATGAAGGAGGCGTGTGCATCAGCCTGCAGATGTTCTGATGCGGTTGAAGGTTCCAACGGTGTCTTCAAGGAGGAATGTCAAAGGCAGGAGGTGTGACGTTTGGGTCTCGAATGAGGCGTTCATTCTGGACATCCACGTCGTTCCACTGTTCGCCAGCGTTCTTATTGATCTGCGCGAGATGCTGAGATGGTGACGGCACGATCCCATACGGGGGATCGAGACTTGAGTCTGCAATAATACACCGTGCTATTGCTTTGTGTGTGTGTGTGTGTGCATGGCTAACCATTCAGTGGCAAGTTACTGATAGAATACATTCATTAAACCCTGCCTGGAAAAGAAAAAAAAAACCTATTCAACACAAAATCATTATTTGGTAATTCTGAGTTGGGAGCGGTGGGGACAAGCAGAAAATAACAAAGAAAAATCAACTTGTATTTTTCCTTTCAAGGCAGTGTCATTGAGGTGACGCGTTTTTTTTTGACATTCACAATAGGAGCTACGTCAATTGACAAAGCTCCTATTGTGAGTTGAGTTGGTTTGTTTGTTAAATAGCGACACTGTAAAATGTTCCTGCTATTCTTCCTCGAGACGTCACCTTTATTAACGGCGACAATATTCCCATTGTAATAAATTAAATAAATCACCTTACATTCACCATTTTCACACAAAAAATGTGTTTTAGCCCGACTTCTGGCCTACCAGACTTCAGTTAACCAGCAGCAGTTGGTGGAGCGCACATACTCTGGACCGGTTTCACCTGCCTGGGGCTCATCAGCAGATTCAGGCGTGGGAAACCAAGTACGGCTGCTTATCCAGATGTCATTGGCAAGTGTGCCCTCACTACACCATGAGCTGGCAGTGCGAAAAAAAAACCCCAGTTTTATATAAAAATGAATCGCGCGCTGTAGAGACACCATTATGATCAATTTAAATTATTACCCAAAATGTCTGTCATTTGTTTAATTTATTAATCATCATCCTCGTCAGCCATGATCAATCCTCTCCTGGATGATTACTTCCACAAGGCTGCCTCCATCTCTCGTGATCCTGCGATGCAACACTCCACCTTGATCCACCTTGCACAACAACCGGCATTCGCCACGAAGTGGTGGCGACGTCAACGCGGCACTTGTGCCAGGCTATGTGCACTTTTGATGTGTTCCATTTAGAATCCAGCATAAAGAGCTACACCAAGTTAGTTTGAGCACGGAGATTCCTTAACTTGACGAAGGCTTAACGCAGGAGGTGTATAGCATTTAAGGAGCAAAGGCTTAACGCAGGAGGTTTATAGCATTTAAGGAGCAATAAGTATTACGCAATTGGATTAGGCAGTTGAATCCCAGTTTTGTAGTTAACCATATCAAATGCCTTGTGAAAAGTCTACAATAGCAAGGCAAAAATGGTATATAATATTGACGTCTTGCTGAGAATTCGTGTGCGGATCGGAGGCATTGATCCGTCTTGCTTAGGAACATATTAAACCATTTCAAATCCGCTAACAAGCCGCTGGCCCTGGAATGATCAATGGGAATAAATTTCAATAGACGATCGGAAGAATGTTACAAGGGGTGAAAAGTTTGGTTTAAGGTAAACACGGGGAAATCGAAAGTCACGTACGTCCAAGTCAGCTGAACAAGAGGAGATCGTTTGGAGGGGGACGACAGGAACACGCTGCAATTGCACCATGGGCCATTCTGGCGTGAGTGAGACCACGCCGCCACGTTTTGAATGTTTGCAGACACACAAATGGCACAACCAAATACATCAGCATTTATTATTGACGCAAATGCCACAGAACGATAAATGACAAATATTTCTCCATGGGCAAAAATTGACCATGGGACTAATCTGCCACCGCACCGACATCTGTTAACCCTTGCCGAGATAACTCATTGCTGTACCAGCTATAAAGACAAATATCCCCCGTGCAGCCTTAACAGACTTGGGGCAAGTGCTGTTAGCGAGCGCCTATGAAGGCCAGAACGGCACACGAGGGGGTGGGTGGCCAGCACCACGCCCGGCCGCCTTTGTATCCCAAGTGGCGATGTTTACACACCGCACCAGGTACTCATTTGAAGCCGAGTAGATCTAGGGGGAGGCCCAGGACCTGGTTCAGATAATCGTCACCGGTGTTGGCCGTGAGCAGGAATCAAATCCGGGTCGCCGGGTTCGTAGCGCAGCGCGCTAACCACTATACCACCGCTCCCCACGGCTACACACACAGACTCATCTTCCATGTTCAATCCACTGCCGGGTGGATATTGCTTCATTGCCCTCTTGCTGCCTACCACGTAGCAGCGAGGCCCTATGGCAACCTGTTTGTGTGGCGGTCACCCACTCAAGCACGATGTCTCATTGCTTTCATGGCTTTATTTTGGTGATTTCGAAAAGTGTATTGGTTTTGCCATGATTGTTTGTTGTAGTACAGAGTTAGACTGATGGCCTTAATCAAAGTTGTCTTGTGGTTGTTGTTGTTTGACTTGCATCCCACTGGGATTTTTGCACACAGCGTTGGTGTACGGTGTTTTTTCTGCAATATTTTGCTGTCTTTTCTTGGATTTTGAAATCCGATGCCACTTCTCATGATGCTGCGATGTAGATTGTTATAATTGATGGAACGAGTCCAACACACCAACAAAAACCTACACACATTGCTCCGAGGGCTTAGAAAACGCATGCTCACAGTTTAATTATCATGAACCCCCCCTAGTCTATAAAGCCATCTATTAGCGTGAGCTGAGGCAGTTCATTGTAAACCAGCCACTTGCATCTTAATGGTCTGGAGGCATTGGGGCAGAAATTAGCGGTGGGCAAGGAGTTCCATTGTAAGGCACTGGCTTTTACTGCTGTTAATGAGTTAACATGGGTGATTTTTGTGTGGTTTTGCAGTGTGTCTATGTGTGCAGCCTATGCAAAGTGTATATACAGTAATGTATGTGTGCATGTATCCTACAAGGATAAACAGCACTCGCTCCAACAGCCTAAATAAGTTATACAGATGAACTTTGGTTTTCTGTGTGTGCAGCATACTTATGCGTATGTATGTGTATGCATCCTGTGTCTGTGTACGTACAGCCTGTGTGTATGTGTGTACCAATGACTGTAAATGGGCCATTAAACCCGGGGATGTTTGTGAAAGCTACCGGCCTAGGGGACACGGTCCTTTGTAGTGGTTCTCGTCGGGGGTAAATATATAAACACAGCCTGGCAATAAACACAAGCTAAGCCACGTTGATCATTAACCAGTTAAGCTGCCACTACCCATTGCTATTTATTCTTTGTTTTTTTAGTGAGAAAACGCGACCCCGGTGTTTAACCCTAACCCCTACCCGGCTTGTAAGTGACCGTGTAAAAGTGCGGGTAGTTGATGACCCCCCAACCACGCCGATGCTCCATTAAGTCCTCACAACAAATGGACTTGCTGCATGAACAGGAGTTGACTTTGCACGTGCGTAGCTTTTACCTGCTAAATACTGCCAGGGTTATATAGACATGAGAGGCGGTGGCCTCGTGAAATCGGTGGCATAGCAATTTGCTGTAGTTACCGTCATGGCATAACGCTATCGATTTACCCAAAAAAGTATCGCAGAGTCGTTTTCATGAAGGGTGCTGCTCGCAATGTTGATGTCATTTCTATGTTAACCAAGGCCGTAGCCATGGGGTCCACATTGGGGTGGATCAAATCTTCCATGAGGGTCTGGGGTCCCCCCCCCAGAAAAAAAATATAAATTTGAAAACTCATTTCCTGCCATTTTCTGCCTAAAATATTACGAAATTCACCAACACATAGGATGGACTTTTATTTATTGTTTACATGTCTAATAGTGTATTGTATTTATTACATTGCTCTGTTTTTTTCTTTTTTACCTTTTCTTGTTTCATTGTATGTAATGTAAAGTACAACCATAACCACAATCATATAAACAGAAATCTATTTTATAGCAATATATTGGGGGGGACATTTGGAGCATATTTGAATATGGGGGGGGGGGGGGGGAGATGCGTGTCCCCCCAATATATATTATGATGTTAACTACCTCGCCTGGTATACGGGAGTTTGTGGGTTCAATCCAGACCCTGACACCTGCTGTGTATTTGGAGTTTGCGTGTCTCTGTCCCCGAGGTCGCGTGGATTTTTATCCGGGTCTTCCCTCCACATGTAGAAACCTGCGTTTAGAGTATTTGGCTGCAATAAACATCCACGTGATGCACCACTTCGTTGAGTTATCATTTGTGGCCAGGTCGCTTCTGAAAAAGAGCTAATATAGCTCATTCGGGCTTACTTGGTAAAATAAAAAGTTTCATAGTAGAACTTTGTTCTCTATCCCAGATATGACAACAGTATTTCAACGTTGGCCAAATATATGCTTAGTAATAATTACTCAAGAGTTAAAGAAGCTTTGTTTCGTTTAGTTTATACAGTATACACACTATTCTGCAGTGACAATAATGACAATAAGGTCCAGCCGTTTGTCAATCCATTGCTGGATGAAGTTCTCCCCAATGGCAGTTGTTTTGACCATACTTCACCACACTGGTGAAGAGCGGACCTGCTGGGACTAGATATCACTCTCCACTGATGTTGGCCATGGCCGGGAATCAAATTCAGATTGTCGAGTTTAGATCTCGGTGCGCGCTAACCACTCGCACAGGGAAGCCTCGCCGAGACTCAAGACTTTCTCATTTGATTCCTGCATTGGGATACATGGCCAAGCCCATTAGTACCTGGACAATACTTGCCATACATAGGGGGGAGGGAGGGATAACGCTCATCAAATAATCCACTCCATGGATAAGTCAACACCCTACCTGCTGTACTGCTACTGCCTCTCACAAGCCACCTCTAAACCTAAAGGAGGACATCTAATGCACATGGCTCCATCCCTTCGTGGTCCACCAACCATGCAATCATGGTTGGTGGATCACGTTTCACAACAGGCATCAGTTATTGCCAATGTGTAAAGTAATGGGACCAAGTTGACCCTGGGCAGGGATTTTAAACTGTTATCCTATAAATAGTAGATCCTGTTGTCCTACAGTCTGAAATGTATCCCGGCCTAATAACTCTGCTTATCGACCTTAAGTCTGCACGTCTCTCATTTTATTTATGTATTAACGCAAACACAGACGGCGCGACAGAATCAATAGCCGTGTCTGTACGTGCGCAAATACTGCTGGTGCATACGCGTGTGTACATCAGCATCAGCCTCTGTGGAGGAAGCAAATGAAGGACACCGATGGGCAGTTGCCATTCAGCAACAAAGGAGGGTGGAAGAGTGATGCTCACAACGAGCAGAGAGCACATGGATGGCTAAAACACAGCAAACAGGGAGAAATGGTGGGGCATCTTTCAATTATGTCAGTCGGATAAACCTTTAAAACCTAGGCCTGTCCCGTGATCTCCTGCCAGAGATTTCCAACACTTCATGTGGCCTCAAAACGTACCGAGCCTGGTGATGTCACCGCCAATTCCTAGCGAATGTAAGTTGTTGTATGTTAACATATGTAACTTGGCGTGCAGTACAGTAGGAGTATTTATATGTTTCGGTATTTATTTGCATACGTGTCATATGATATGTGTCGGTGTATGTGTCAGCGTGACCCAAAATTGTCCATAATCTTCAGGGAGACATTCAACATTTTGAGCACATTCCATAGTCAACCCCATCCCGTGAAAGGGACCTCGCCCTGAATAAGGAATAGAATATTATCTATGCAAAATAATTACGCAAGGAGTGGGTGTGGAAATGAGTAAGAGCGAGAGACAGAGCGAGAGGAAGAAGATGGAATGTGGGTTTATAGTTGTCCAGGGCCTCCTAAGCCAGCTCACTTCTCAGTGGTTGTGGAAACAAACAAGGCGCTGATTAAGAGCAACACGTCCCCTTCCTATACCAAACTAACGAAATACATCAGCAGACAACTCGCGTATCTGTCCGTCCACAATTTTTTTTAACACATCCCATCAACCACACAGGCCTTCTGGGAGTGCGCAATCTCAGCATCCAGCAGACTCTGGAATGGTTTTGACATTGCAAATCAGCAGTCGACCTCGCTTGAACCAATGCTATTGAACGGCCAGATGTGGAGTGAAGACCCCTCTGTTATGTATGGTTCTTGGTTCGAAACAAAACTATTAAGAGACATAACACAAAATAATCACACGTGTCGTTGATACAAATCAAGGTAGTGGACTGTACCAGATTGAGTCTGTAGTGGTTGTGGGGGTCACATGACATTGAAATGTCCGAGTGAACGTTAAAATACTGTGTATTATACTCTTTGGTTCTTTCGGTAAAGTCACGTAGGTATAAAATAAAATAGATCACGACGTTTCGGGCGCAACACAAGCGTCCGTCATCATGTTGCACATTAGAGTATATGTCAGTAAGTTATTCACATTTTTCATTAATAGGGTGTGGACCCAACAAGTTTACTTGCTGGGTTTTTGTTTTGGGTGATGATTTTTGGCGAGCGAGTGTGGTTGAGTAGGTATGTAAATGTGTAATTAGAGGAGTTGGCGAGTAGATTGGGAATCATGTGAGTAGGTATGTAGGTATTGTACAACAGCCTTGAACCTAACAGCCATACAACCTACCGTCATTAACAAACTTACCCACACACTCACCTACCCACAGCACAACACCATACAATACCTCAAACACTAAATTCAAATGTAATAACCACTTAACAATCCCGGTTATGTAACAAAGACAAAAGATCCCCCTTAATGACCTCAAACAAGACTGTTGGGGCAAGTGCTGTTAGCGAGCACCTAGTTATGTAACAACCACATGATGACACTACACCAAAGACTGAAACACTGAGCGAAAATCCCAGGGCTGGCCCAGGACACGCTGCTGGCAAGACTATGTCGCTCGGCTGGCCTGGGAACGCCTGGGAATTTACCAGGAAGAGCTCGAGTCTGTTTATAGTGGGGTATAGTAATGTATAGTCGTGGTTGAGTCGGTCGCCAGGGAAAGGGAGGTCTGGACTGCCACTACTCAACATGCTGCCACCGTGAAACCTCACCAGGGCAAGCGGACTGAGAAACGAACAAACTAAACTCTTGAAGTCGTAAGATGTGGTTGGGGATTGCGATACCTTTAGGGGAAGGCAGATACCGAAACACCCATTATATCAACTTTTAGAGTCTAACGTTGGTTGACCACACTCATATTTGGTGGTTAGATGATGTCAGTACATACCACAAATGGGTTCGTGAAATACGTCAGTGCAGGACTTTTGAGCGATTGGCGTGGTTGGCTACGTACCGTGCGAAAGAAGTTCAACATACATAATCACCTCATATATACGGTGGGTTTTGTTCTCGTGTTCTGGTTTTGCTAAATTGCTAAACGTAATCCTCAGCAAGGTTTTACTGGCTAAATGACAAGCTTGCAAACCATATAAGTGTAACATCACCACCACCATCTCAACCACTGTACTAACAGCCATGACCATCGTCACAGTGAACACCGCCAAGGCCTTCCCCTCCACTTTCAACGCCACCAGCATCACTCCACACCACGTTCATCATCACCATTGCCATCATCACCAACAGCATGATCACCACAAACACCAAAATCAATTATACTATCTTCTTACTCTTAGGTTTTTTTTCGGTAAAGTCACGTAGGTAAAAATAAATAATACAAATAATAGAAATAATAATAGAAATACAATGATAAATCACGACGTTTCGGAGGCAACACAAGTCTCCGTCATCAGGTGGGACCGTCACAGCTAAATTTACTGTATCAAGTGAGGCAAAATTCCAAGAGACAAGCTCTTAAATACAAGTTATACTATCTTCGCCATGAAGACCAATGCCAACGCCTGCCATTCACCACTAAGTCACGGTGACATCAATCACGTCGCCTGTGCCAGGCCAGGTGCACTTTGAGGCCATGTAAAGTGTCGATGGCTCGCTTGTGTAGCCATGAAGACCACCACCACTGCCATACAGTGCGTCTCCTCCGCCCGTCCCCACTAAGCCTCGCTCTTCTATGTGCGAAACAAGGAAACGCGAAGTGAATAACGCCTTGCCTAAATCATGGCTGCCTGCAAGTATGCATATTTATATAATTGCTACCAAAAAAAACCCAACTTTTAAAATATAACCGTGAAGCTAAAACCGGACTCCCGAAGGCTGTTACACTTCACCACAGCACACAGAGGCTGATAGCGCAAATTAAAAGACTCTCTCAGACACACGCACACTGCAGTATAGGGAAACATTTTGTAACCAGGTGAAAACCCATCTGAGACTACTCGACTCTTTTTTTTCTTCCAAATGGACATCTGGGTCACAAACGCAAAATACAAAAGCAGGCACATACACAAAATATAAAAGGGCCGTATCATAAATCCACAACGTGAGAAAACGGCGAAAGTACAGAGGGCAACTTTTTTCTAAAACTCAGACTGTCCAAGCAAACTAAAGGTCACGTCCCAGTGTATTATTGCACGACACGATTTGGAGGAGGGCGATGGCGGAGTTCACAAAAAAGGATTCGAGGGGGGAGGGGGCCCAATTACGTTTATTTTTGTTGAACCCAGACTGAGAGAACTCAGGACAGAGACCAGGCTCCTGTCGTTTGCAAGAGTTGACCCTGGGCAAACAGAGACATTGGATGGAACAATTGTCCACATCAGTGGATGCTGTAAGGGTAAACTGCCCCGTGCGTTGTTATAATACAGCACGGTGTGGCGGATAAAACACATCGGTAATGTTGTAGCTGTTTGTGAAAATACAGGGCTATATTTGCAAACTAAAATATTTAGCAAGGTATCCTTTGATACCAGCCGAGAGCCCATACGTTAACAAGGCGCGTTTGAAATTGAAAAAACCACACGTAAAGTTTATGACATTATAGACTAGAGGCCGACCGAATTTCGGTTTCGGCACCGAAAGTTGCCAAATGGCCACTTTGGGCACACTTTCGGTTTCGGCCAAAAGTAAATTTCTAACTTTCGGTTTAGGCCGAAACTGATGTTGACTTTCGGTCGTCAACCCAAGATCTACTTTTAGAACATAACGCTCGTGCTAAGTCTATCAGCCGGTCAGTCGACGCTAGGCAATCCTTCGCGATAGGCTGCAAACACACAGACACCAGCAGCAGCAGCTTGGGAGCGAGGTGCGATGCCGTCAATAAATGACGTCACGCACCTAGGAGGGGGGGGGCTATGTAGCGATTCGCGCGGCGCCCCGAGTTCGATTCCCACTCACGGCCGTTGATGATTATTTGAACCGGTCCTGGGCCTCCCCTAGGTCGACTCAGCCTCAAACGAGTAACTGGTGTGGTATGTCAACATTGCCACTGGGGAGACAAAGGTGGCCGGCCGTGGTGAATCAAAGTCCCGGGCGAAGCCGGGTAGTAAAGCGAGTATTTCATAAATGTTGTGTTCGGTAACGTCGGTTATATACCTTTCTGTTTCGGTCTTGGTCAAAAGTGTAGTTAAACTTTCGAAACCAGAAATTCAGTTTCGGTCGGCCTCTATTATAGACATTGTAATCGAAGATTAGTTAAACATGCTCCCCAAGTAATTTGCACGTGTATCACTAAATGTACGCATTAAACAGACCATGCCACGGGTAAAGAGTTAGGGCATACCTGTGTGCACATGTACACAGTCACAACAACACATGTACACACAATCTATACAGTACATGTTTCTTACGTATGTACATCGCAAGATAGCTTATACTTGGAAACATATACACTATAATGTCGAGAAGAAATACAAAAACAAGCACAACAATTTACCAGCGGGGTTATGTACACATGCATGTACCTGCATGAATATGTACATGTAACACGTTGTATTAGCTGTAGACATACCTAGGGTACACACACACACCTCACACACGTGTAAATGCCACAACATAGGTGCACCAAGTACTGTACACCTAAGTACTGTACACACACGTGTGTCATTTTACTGTACACCCAAGTACTGTACACACACGTGTGTCACTTTACTGTACATCCAAGTACTGTACACACACGTGTGTCATTTTACTGTACACCCAAGTACTGTACACACACGTGTGTCATTTTTCGCAAGGTATGCATGTATGTACAATAGCGTGAATAACGTAATGCTTTACACGGGAAAAAATAGATGTACTGCAGTATTACGTGGACAAATATAACGCAGAGTATCCTTTACTAACAAGGCAGATAATAAAGAATCAAGACAACGTACTTGTATTTGCTGTACGTACAATGCAGACATGTGTATACTCTAAATGTAATGTTTCGTAAAATTGTCAATATTAACTGCGGTACTGTATATAAACTTACAGGCAAGGTGTGCATACGTTATGTATACGGTAATGTACACTAGTGTCAATGTACAGTACATCAATATTAAACACGTGCTAATACACAACACAAAGGACTGACTCGACATTTTGTAGGTCATGGAGATAGGTGCACATGCACACAGCTTATGCGAATACCGTAGGTACATAATGCTTGTACACACACACGTGTACACACACACGTGTGCACGTAGTACTGACATTCTACAGCACCGTATACATGTAGACACGCTTAATAAGTTAAGGTTAATATTGTAGATACACCTGAACTCAAAGCAGAAATACTCAATTATACACAGGAACGTACACGTAGGTACACATATATACAAACAAGTTATAGATAACAGCCCTGTATTGCATAATAGGTTTTATTTTGGGTTAGAACGCGTAAACAAGTATTGCACACAAGTCACACACAGATCGAACGCAAATGTACACATTCAAGACATACTTACCGTCACATTTTCCATTAACAACAGCCCTATCTAAAAAGTGAGAAGTTTTAGGTAGCTAACGTGGTTAGGGGCAATGGTTCCAACCACACCTACAACGTTTGGCATGGTGGAACATTTTAAAAGTCCCATCAACAAAACCAATCGGGGCTTTTAAACATTCGTTTCAAGCGGGATGATTCCTGGGCCACGGTTTTGATTTTCACGATCCTCATCAGTAGCCGTGCAGCCACAACACGTGTATCCCACGGTGCTTTGTGTACGTACACCGCACAAATGTACACCGTCAAACCGTGTTTAACATTCATGGGCGACATGGTTCTGACCTCCACGACGACTCACAAGTTGAACTGACGAAACAAACGTTAGCTACCTAAAACTTCTCATAGGCAGGCAACTTCTGCCACGGTCTATGCAATTATAATGCACGTACTGAACATACATTGTCGAGTCCAGACAAATCCGTACTATGCTATGTTCTGAAATCTTACGCCCTCCCCCCACAATTTTCACCTAGCACCTGGCAAGAGTGGTGAAATATGGTGAAATAACACCCCTCCCTAGGAGCCGCATTGTTGTGGGGAGGGCGGTACTCATCCAGCAGTGGAGTGATTAGCACATAGAGTATTGGTCTCGGCATACTCGTACCTAGTGTTGTTACGCTATACACAGGTACACGTACACTGATGTACCACAACAAACTTTATTTAGCTCTATGCTGTAGTTTGTAACTTCGTTATCCAAAATGTTCACACGCAATAGTGTGGGGACTGGTAATTATCTCAAGAACCTATTATTGGTACAACACAGGCTTGTTATAGATGTACCTTACAGATGACATAACACCGTACACAGGTAAACACCTACGCACCACACAAACTACGCAACTCCTACGGTCTGTAATGCAGTGTTAGTATTGAAACCCAGATACCTTTCTGGATAAATAAAGGATTGTTATTAAACCAGGATATATCTATACAGTAAGCCTAAAACACACACTCTCACATCTTACAGCCCATACACAGATACACGCGTTTACCACACAAACAAAATGACTTTGCAACTTAGTTATATAGAGTGTTCAACTCAGTATTGAGCCTCCGTTTGGCTTTTCCGGAGTAAAGGTCCCACTACAACTATTAGCACATGCCAGGCAACAAGAGATTACAGACACGTTTAAGCATATACACAGGTACACATGCCTAGTTACCACACAATCTAACCTCTAGAAAGTACTGTGGTATATGACATAGTACCATTGACAGACTAAAACATCTAACACACAGTCTAATCTCTCTACAGCCTATTTTGTACTGTCGTATTGTATATAGCGTGGCACCACACGTACAAACCCCGACCTACCTCAATCAAACTAACCTCTATACTGTGATATCCAACTTGCTACCATACACAGGTACAAACACCTATCTACCTCAATCTAACTAACCTCTATACTATGATATCCAACTTGCTACCATACACAGGTACAAACACCTATCTACCTCAATCAAACTAACCTCTATACTGTGATATCCAACTTGCTACCATACACAGGTATAAACACCTATCTAACTTGGTATCATACACAGGTACAAACACATATACCATACACTCCAACCTCTCTACTGTGGAATATAACGTGGTCACAAACACAGGTACAAACACCTATCTACTAACCTATACACGGTGGTATATAACTTGTGTACCATAACACAGGTACAAACACATCAACCATATACTCTAACGACGATACTATACTGTGGTATATACAACTTGGCATCATAGCATCGTCACATACACATCATATACAGTCCTGAGGCTACGATCGTACCACAAAGGCTACACACACACAACATGCACACCCTGCAGCCCCATACACCCCCCCCCCCCAACATACCAGATCACTGGGTCCTTTCTGTACTCTAAGTATGTAACTTATAGCACGACGTTATGTTCACTTGGACGCAAATACACAACGCTTTGTGTCTCGGTGAGGCTTCCATGTATTAATACAGGTCCAATGTTACTGCAACAGGATGCACAAGCCAAGCACACACACACAAACACATTGTGGTCTATACACAGGTACACACACCTATATACCAGTCAGCTTTGAAGTACAAACACAAATGTGTGTATCATATACACGGAATGGTTGTCCAGTACTTGTACATCAGGTCTACTCAGCCATGTTACTCACAGGCTAATACGCTAAATAGGTTAGGAACACACACAAAGAGACATACACACACAGGCAGACCAACAAACACAGAACACTACTAGCACACACACACCATCAACACACACCACCACGATTCCAGCAAACACACCTATACAGACCACCACAGCACAGAAGACACCTACACAGACCACCAACTCCAACAAACACACAGACCACCACCACAGCACAAAGACATGTACACAGACCACCAACTCCAACAAACACACAGACCACCACCACCACAGCACACAAAAAACATACACAGACCACCACCGCCACCCCAGTACACACAGAGACCACAACCACCACCCAACATCAACTCCAACACACACACAGACCACCATCAACACACACAGAGACCACCAACCAACTCCAACACAGACCACCACCAACACACACAGAGACCACCAACCAACACCAACTCCAACACACACACACAGACTAACACCACCAACCAACACCAATTCCAACACACAGAGACCACCACCACTACTAACCAACATGAACTCCAACACATACACACAGACCACCACCAACCAACATCAACTCCAACACACAGACCACCACCACCAACTCCAACACACACACAGAGACCACCACTACTAACCAACACACACAGACCACCACCACGACCACCATCAACCAACATCAACACACACACAGAGACCACCAACCAACACCAACCCCAACACACACACAGAGACCACCACCACCACCGTCGCCCGATCCTCTCGCTGCCGACGAAAGGCAAACAACTAAAAAATTCGAAGGGGGCCCAACGCAGCGCACGGGCTAAAGTTGACTCTCTCCACCTCCACGCGGCACCGAACCGGTTAAGCGAGAGCCAGACACACAAGCTCAACAACTCCACTTACTTGTCCGAGTCCGGTTGTGCCATTTTGCGAAGCTGCACCACCGCAGTAAAACTGGACTTTCCCGTCTGGAGGGTAAAACCAGCCGCCGCCACTCGGCGAGTTCCACCTGGGTGGAATCAACCCCCCCTCTGTGTGTGTGTGTGTGTCTCTCTCTCCTCTATAGGTCCCTCCCCACACAGGTGTGTCCTTTCTGTGCAACAGGTAAGTCGTTCGGGCCGGGCCAGTAACTTCCTTGCCCACCCCTTGGTTTGCAGATTTAGTTGGGAGTTTGCTGTCCTTTTAAAACAAAATTCTGGGGAGGTGGGTGGCTTCTTGAAAGACAAATTCTACTTTGGTAAGATACGAATGACTTCGAACAAGAAGAAGAAAAAAAACCCCGTGTGTGCGTGTCTGATCGGTTTGTCTTCGGTGGTTTGTTGCGGAGAGAAGAGGCGAAATAATGAATTAAAAGTTTGGCCAGGTAAGCGCAGTCGTAAAGGCATTCGCTCCCCCATTGGCTACAGGTGAGCGCATCACGCCTGTGTGACGTCATCGGGCCAGAGTGCTGGGCCCGTGGTGGCACTATGGGGGATGATGATTCCACGTGAGTTGCAGTTGTTAGTCACGCATGGAGGTTGGGTTGGAAGGAGGTGTTTGGCTTTCATGTGGTTTTGGGGATGGTGGAGCGAGCAGCAAAGGATGAGTGGTGAGATGGTGAATTTGTGTTACTTGGCTAGAGCATAACTGTATTAATCATCAAATCAGAGAGGATTAGCTTCAGCATCACCAGCATCATTAGCATCTTCGGCATCACCATAAGCTTCACCGTTAGCATGAGAATGTCCATAATCATCATCAGCAGCAGCATCGTCATAATCAGAAATTGCAGCAGTAGTATTACCATCAGACTCGACACATTCGTCAATACCAATGCCTTAAAAGGAACAAAATAAGATTGAGGTCAAAGACCGTTCATGTCGAGTTTGGTGTAATTGTGTACAAATTGTATGGACTACCGTTACCATCGTCATCGGTAGTAGTATCGACAGCAGCATAATAAGTAGTGTCGGTGTCATGAGCAGCAACGTATTGGTATAATTAGCCGTGATTTATCCACAGCTGGATGAAGGCTTCCCCAAGTTTGTCGCCATTCTTTACGGTCCTGCAATGCAAGTTTATTATTGCTCCTGTACACGAGCTCTCATCTCATCCACAGCATCAGTAGACTCATTGGCGGTAGAATCATCATCACTTTGGGGTCGATAAACTTATTACTATGTGGCCAGGCTCCATAGCGGAGTGCAAGAAATTCATCATGAGCAGCTGTTGTGTTAAAATTGAGGCAAACAACATCAGAACGTGGAACTTTCACCGTTTTGTGTGGGGAAACGGTGGCTGTTGCACAGTTTTGAAGTATACTCTTAGGTTTTTTCGGTAAAGTCACGTAGGTAAAAATTAAAATTAATAAAAGTAAAATAATAAAAGTAAAATAAGTAACATTTTATTAATTTTAATTTATTTTTTTACCTACGTAACTTTACCGAAAAAACCTAAGAGTACGAATCCTTGCAGTCACGAAAGCTTCAAATCTGAAACAGTTTTGAAGGTTTAAACTCGAGGTCCGTCGCAGAAACGTGGAATGCCCACCACGTGCTTATCCTTGCCTTAGCAAGCTTGTGAGCAGATGCTGTTATGTAATTGCATGTTCCCTGAATGTGTTACTACTGTAACGCCAGTGGTGGCGGATTTGTAACGTGAGAGCCTTTGCTGTACATTGAATGGACTGTCGTCTATTTTACCAGGTGAGCAGCGAGAGAACCGCTTCGGGTATCGACGTTCGATTTCAAAAAAGACCTGTAACAATTGAAGTGTAAAAAAAAAAGTTTATAAAATTAATAATGGCGAAAACATGACTCTCAATAATACATGTTTTACTATCGACAGCTATAAAACAATCGTGCAACACGTGACCTTCAAATGAGGGCGAATGGGGTGATGCAAGGGGTAAGTATTAAATAAAAACAACACCCAAAGTTGAGATTACAAAGCATACGAGTCTCGTGAGGGTGCTGCGTTGAGATGTTTGGTCAATTCCGTTCATGAATATTTTGGAATGTATTTGGAACATGTGGAGAACACCACACATGTACGAGGGGATATGGGCCAAGGTTCTTCAGATTACTGCAATAATCCATTGTTGCACCGCCACCTCCTGGCCATAATGTGGATAAAATGCCTCCCTGTTGAAACCAGGATTGAGCATTTGTCATCTAATTTGTCAGAGCTGAGCCAGTGATGTAAATTCCACATTCTCACGGCGAGGGCCACTCGACAGGATTGTAAATGTTGTGGGTTTACTCTCCAACACACCGATGTGCTGTACTAGTAACGAATTGGCATGTTTTGTTTATGTGACAAACTTTACCAATTGGCTGTATCGGGTGGTGGTGTTTTTAACGATATTTACGCGATCTCACCCAAAACACCTCGATGCACTCGACATGAATTCACGTTTTGGTTATGAACGCTCGTGGGATTTGGGCCATGACTATGGCAGAATTGATGCCTCGATTCGTTGAATATAGATTCTCAGGCTCAAAACACCAAATTGCGGGAGTTCAAATGTTCAATTTAGATACATGTACGGCATCGCACACAATCGGTTAACATGATCCCAATAAGCACTAAAACAACGAATCCATTCTTGAATAAAAACGTGGCCTCAGTGCAACATTCATTCATTCGCTGGGAGAGCAGCAGAACGTTTCTCCGAATCGCGACATTTTTTCACAATCTCTTATTCTACAGCGAAGGGCGCACTTTGGTAATGGAATTATCAGGCAATTGGAGTGGGAATCAAACCATGAACTCTGTGCTAAGTAGCTCGGTGCAATACCCATACGTGTTAAATTGTAACACCCCAATGCGTAATTCTCCTGAAATAGTCTGGAGACTCTGGGAGGCCTCGCTGGATAAATAATGATATACGGCACACACTATATACACAAAGTGTAAACAAGACTGCTACTTGCACGAAAACCCGTAACACGCACACCCATGTAGCACCCCCTATGGGTCTTGACGACCCCTTGACAGCAACAGATCTGGGGGCAGTAGGTTGCACCGAGATGATCTGCAGTAAAATACTTTGAATAACTTCTTTCGCACCGTACGTAGCCAGGTACGTAGCCAGGTGCGGAGGAAGGACGCCAAACTGAACGCAAAAAGCTGTTCAAAAGGAATTGGTTTTCAACTTGTATTTAGAAGCGCATATCTCCAAGTGGATTTCTAAACTATTGGCAATTTATGGACACTCTTCGATTAACGAAATCGAATCTCCGCGTTAATGACAATTCACACGGCACGAGATGCTCAGCACCCGGGAGGCAGCGTCAAACATCCGCGACTGGAGATGTGACAAAGAGCTTAATAGCTCATCAGATTCCTCCTCCAGTCTAAATCAGAGCTGATTTTCAGCAACGAGGTCCAATCACATCCAAACGGTAATGTAAAATACTGAAATGAGTATCTACTGAATGCTAGTCTCAAGTTTTGCAGTCGCATTTTAGACGACCAATTCAATGTGAACCCAGCCAACTCTTGGGAAGCGAAGCAGCAATGAGCATAATCAGCACTTGGACGGGCGACCACCGTGGCTTTCCAAATGGAACTTCTTTCGCACCGCACGTAGCCAACCGTGCCACAATCGAAGGTCTGGCCAGAAGGCAGTGTTGAGCGTTACTCTGCAGCAGTACGCATGGGTTTCTCTCCCACGTGGCACACTTCAATGGAACCAGCCCGACCGAAAGTCTCGAGACTGTGGAGGCTGTTTTCACGGGTAAATAAATCGCCACCGTTATTTTCACATTGGTCATGAAACTGGCCTTTGCTCTTCGTCGTATTATATAAACCTTCGCACCAAAGCCAGCACACGTTTTAGGTTGATACAGGAACCGTTGCCACATTCGTTTACTACCATAAAAAAACACTTTTATTCCGACAGCTATGGAGTATACACGCACACGGCAACTTTGATTTCTCCAAAATCAAGCGAAAACTGGGCTCCTTTGTCAAGACTTTTGATATAAATAAATAAACATGACAGTGGGAATTTTAGTGACTTAGGCAACGGCGGATTAGCCACACACATGCACCCAAAACAATGTTAAAGCCTCTAGCCGTGCGATGTGATCCCTATGAAAACACTTGTTGTTCTGGTTGGCAGTGGCGATAGTGACAAATCGGTCTCCAAGCACAAACCGTATTTTGAAAACAGCACTGCGGGGAGGGTGTGTGTATGTGCTCACTAAGTCAATGCCCTACTGCCTTGGGGTTTTTGTGTCTGTAAAATCATACGGACGGGGTTTCTCTCTTTTTGTTGTTGTACATAACCACTTGCACTATTGACATGCGCGTTTGTTAAACTATCCAAATAAAAACAAAGGGAATGAACGATGGCTACTTGTTGTCGCTGTCACGTTCGTAAAATATGTGCATGGACGCGACCCGTGCTGAAACATGGTCTCTGTGCAGCTCGATTGACCGGGAGAAGTTCAAACTACACTGGTTGATCTTAGACCTTTTAGGAATACAGGGATGAGATTGTTTTCAAGTACAAGTGTGATAATCAACACCCCGACGATTTTTGCAATTCAGGCTAGCAATTTGATTCAATAATCAATTCTATTTTAACACTGGTGAATGCAGTGGTCACTAGTTATGGTATCTGCCACGGGAACCTACTACATACAGCACCGAGTTAGAAAAACATTGATCATTACACACACAATGCGAATATTGTGAATGGGTATTAATCGAATCATTGATGCGTCTTTACACCCCGACTGTGTAACCAGTTAAAAGCCCAATGAGACCGAAAGTCTCTTGCAAAGGAGACCTGGCACATGGGAAACGAAGTAAACTTTCCACATGTCATTATCACTGCCTTAACACGAAATATATAACAGACTGACAAGAAGGACAATGGCCCTTCTTCACAGCACCGAGGGCATAGGTCGACTTGGAGTTTGGAGGTCACCACTTTAGTCTGTAGTGCCCAAGGGAGATCTACTTGTGACACGGGCATCGAGCTAACCAACTTCAAAACACTACAAATCCCCTCGCACCCATAACATCACCATTTTAAGTTTTCCGTTTAATTAAAATGTCTTGTTGGTTAACGACTTGTTTTGCGCAAGAGATTACTTTTTTCCATGCAAGGACAAGGCAGGCATCTTGCCAGCTGGAAACAAAATATATTGCCATTAACAACACTGCCCAGTAAAAAGGGGGACCAGTGCCTCGGAGATTAGTCTGATTTAACCAAGCGTATCCTCAGGCCAGTCTCAAGGCGCTCTTTTTCCGATGAGTCGTTCTCGAGACGTTTGGCCAATTTTTTTTAATCTTTTACGTGCGAACGAGGAAACCGCACCTCGTGATGGATAAGAGGGAGAATAACTCGCATAGCTGCACAAAGATAAGTTCAGCAAGCCACTCGCGAGACAACCTTGCAGGCCGGGGAGTACCAACCCCAGCCTCCTGAATGCTCGACGACGACGACTGCGCAGCAATGGTACATTCCAAATTACTGTACAGTATTAGTATTTGTTCCCAAGCGAGTGCGGCTACACAGACAAGGGGTTATTTACTTTGAAACGTTGCACTGATGAATAGGGGTGTGGCATCTTTCAAAGGAGCAAAAAAAAGGTTTTGTGGTTCTAAATGTACACTGTATGTATGTATACATGAATGCTTGTGCACACAAGCATACACACACAGAGAACCTTATACAGACGGCAGGAGAAAGTGCTGTTAGCGAGCACATATTAGGCCGGCTTTGCACACAAGGTGGTGGTGCCAGCAGCAGACAAACCCCACCGTCACCACTTTGTATGGGGTACCCATTCGGGGCTGAGTTAACCTAGTGGAGGCCAGGCGCATTCAAAGAGAAATGCAATCCTGCGTGAGCTGCACACTGCTCGGGTCTCTTTATGGTAGACATGCTTCTCGTCGAGGGAACGTGGAATTTCCACTCCTTGGCTTTGGGCAGCCAACGGATATAGGAGCAGTGAGCAAGATGTCGAGTTAAGCAGAAGGCTGCGAGTACAAATCCTGGTCTGAGATTGACCCATCATCCGTACGGGATTAATACAATCTGTACCACGTTGTGGCAAGTGAAGTGGCTATGAATTAGACCTGCCTCTGCTGTAGGAATGTGGAATTTACACCACTGGTTCAGGGCTGCGGTGGCGAGATGTGATCTTCCTCCCCTGGGGTGCAGGAGGTCTTCGGTTAGATTTCGACCGCGACGCTTATATATTTGGAGTTTTAATGTTCTCCCTGTAGTCGTGTGGCTTCATCTCCGGGTTTTCCCTCCACATTTAGAAACATGCATTTAGACTATTTTTGCTGCTATACGTTTCCACATAAGCCACTTCTTTTTGCTATAATTTGTGTCCAGGTTCGCTTATGAAAAAGAGCTTCATAGCTGTGAGCTTCACCTGTTAAAATACAAGTTTTAGTTTATAGTTTAGTTTAAGTACCACCACACGCTCGTATAAGCAGGAAACGACGCTGACGTGTTTGAAACGATAAACAGGAGGTGGGTGTTTGGAGGCCGGGCAGCTGAGGGGGTCAGAATGGCTGTGTTGGAGACACCAAGAGTTGGCATTTCACCCGCCCGCGATTAGGCCGGGTTCTCAAGTGTAGCGCAATCGTGGATCTCAAGCCCAGTCACCAACAATTCCACGCAAGAATAACTTAACGCTGCACCTTCAAGATCTAAAAATGAAATGTTTTATGACCTTGCAACACTCTTTGCAGGGAACATAAAAAGGCATGCATGCCCCCTCGTGTGGATGAGAGGCTGCTGACGAACCTGAGGAAGTAGTTCTGATGTTATCTTCCGGGCTCATTCTCTGAAACAAGGTGGTCGACTGCTCACTGCCAGAACACCTTATCATCATCAGCCATGCTTAATCCACTGCTGGACGAAGGCCTCTTTCCAGGCTGTTGCCACCTCTCAGTATCCTGCGCTAATAACACATTTACCTAGCACTTTGCACACGAACTGAGCTCATTGGTCCATCTCCACGGTCGGAGATGCCCCCCTCGGACGCGTTCTCTTCCTCGATGCCGATGTTGCAGCCGGAATATACTTGCGAGATGTCACATGGAAAGGACGACGAACGGTGGGAAGTGGGGGGCAAGTTTTGGTGTTAACTAGCTCGTCTGGTATGCAGGAGGTCGTGGGTTCGATCCCAACCCCTGACGATGCCTGCATATTTGTTGCATGTCTCTCTCCCCGTGGTCACGTGGAATCTTTCTCCAGGTGCTCCGGTTTTTCACTCCACATTTCGAATGTGCGTTTAGAGTCCTTGGCTGCTTTAAATGTCCACATGATAAGCCACTTCATTGAGCTATCATTTGTGGCCAGGTCACTTCTGAAAAAGAGCGACATAACTTAGTGGGCCTCACCTGATAAAATAAAAAGTTCATAGAGTGTTTAATAATTTGGCCACTAGCGCTGCCTGGGCAGCGCGCGCACGGCCGGCAGCAACTTCTTCTCGATAGAGCGCACCGCGCCGAGGAGGTCGCTCTGCTCGGCCCCCAGCATCGATGCCGTCACCTCCAGCACAAAGCGGAAGCTGTGGGGAAGCCTGGGGGGTCACACACGTCGAGAGGGGGGGGGGGGGGCGACAGCCAGAAGTGAGCATCATGCATCAAAAACTTCAGATGTTCCAAACCAAGTGCCAAAGCAATGTCCTCAATGCAAATGTGCTGCTGATGGGGGAAATCATAACCTGTTCCCCCCTTACAGAAGCGAAGGCGACATCGTCTGACAGCAAGATGGGCCTGGGTTCGAGTCCCGATTTGGGGGGCCTTTCTGTTTCGAGTTTGTATGTTCTCCCCATGTCCTCCACGAGTTTCCTCCGGGTTCTCTGCTTTGCCCGAATAACTTAAAAACCCACACACAATGCAACTGGCATTGGCAAAGACATTCCAATGCTGAACAATTACCCACAAATGACTCAACTGGAATTACATAACGATAAATTGTCACCCCCAAATATGAAAGCTTGGCAGAATCCTCCTGGAGTCTTGAGTCTCTGTGAGGCTTTCCTAGGTAAGCAAGCGCTATAATAATGGTTGGGGCACATCCTACACATGGACAGTACACGGGCATGAGCCTGCAAGCACAACGCAGGCTGAGCAAACACTGCAGAAGACGTCACTAAACAAGCTGCTTCGATGCTGCTCACGAAGGTGCTGGTATTAATTCAGGTTGGAATGCAATGCGAGTGGCAGGCGACCTGGTTGTGGGGTCGATGGCACCCTCGGGGTCTATCCTATTATTCGTGTTTCCTCTCGCAAACCACTCCCTTTTATACGGGCGGCGAAGCACAGATAAACGCGGATGATCGCCCAAATTTTCCGCCACTGTCAAATCACTCGGATGACAGCAGAAACCTTCCTGCTCACAACGCGACTTGGCACGGATCAATCGGCGGCACGGATAAGGATGGATAAGGATGGATAATCGGCCAACTGTTAGGACGAGATTTGCTCTGCCAGCAATACCGGCGCTGGGAATTAGCTGAGAAGGGGTCAAATGTTAAGTGATGCCCACGGGCGAGTGGGTTGTTGCCACAGCATGGGCGGCACCTCCATCCCACAGGGGTGGGTGGGTGGGTGGGAGGGAGAACTGGCATCTACTGCATAGATGGGTTGGGAAATGTTTTCGAATTTGGAAAATATGGACATTGACACCGGTACACAATAGCCTACTCTTAAGAGTGACATCACAGGATCTTTAATATCAACTTTGAAGCAGGCGGCACGCAGAATATTACTGTTAATACGCCCGCAGTAATAACCAGGGCGACTAACAGGATGCCAACCACGAACCTCTGCAACAAGCAGCGAACGCGCTACCGCTGGGCCATGTCCTCACCCATGACCAGGGATCGGCAAACAAAATAACAGGAGCCATTTTATTCGAATACGGTAAAAAAAACTCAATATGTCAAGAGCCGCAATGTGAATATGATGCGGTGGATCCTTAATATATAATGTCACGAAGCAGTCCTTAAAGAGCCGCATTCGGCTCCAGAGCTGCAAGTTGCCAACCCCTGCCCGCCCATGACAATGGGCTGTGGGCTATTTTTCCTCCTGGGCCTGGAAAGTTGGGGGTCCATGGCTCCACAGCGCCACTTCCCGTGTCCGAAGTTCCCCCACGTACCCATGTTTCCCAGGCTGGCGGGGCGTGCTCCAGTAGCGTCCGCTGCTCACAACGCATCTCTTGAGGCGTTTGTCCATCACGCCAACGACGGCGTGGCCGTAAAAACGCGACGCCGAGTCAGCGCCAGGCCCCGGCGCCTCCTGCTGCTCCACTCCGGCCAGCGAGCGCCGCACCTGGTGCTCCAGGTCCAGCGCCAACTCTGTGCCGGGGTGGGGGGTGGGGGGGGGGCGGGCCGGTAATCCCACAATGCACTGCACATCGTCAAGTGCCCTGACCGCAGCACTACT
Source organism: Lampetra fluviatilis (assembly GCF_964198595.1). NCBI lineage: Eukaryota > Metazoa > Chordata > Hyperoartia > Petromyzontiformes > Petromyzontidae > Lampetra > Lampetra fluviatilis. Next base: position 29,383,473 of record NC_136276.1, on the reverse strand, counting down.
GGGCCGGGAGTTGTCACCCGGTTCACATCATTGGTGAGTTACATCTAAACCTGTTCTGGGCACCATTTTCACCAATATGCCTTGACCGGCAAGGAGAAGCATGGTCATGACAGGCATTGCGTCGGTAGCCCCTCATCCAGCAGTGGATTGACACACGACTGTAAATGGTTACTTGTTATTATCTGGCCAGGTGGCTCCGTGGTAAAGCGAGTGGCCCGCAATCGGAAGGTTGCGAGTTCAGATCCTGTTTCGAGGTTGACGCAGCCCATTGTCCCTGCTGGAACCGATAAACAGAAGACAACTCTGTTGTGGGGAAGAAGTCAATGGTAGTTGTCTTCTGGATAAACTCGCCCCTGCCATAGGAATATGGAATATCTACAATTGGCTCAGGAGTATGGTGATGACTTGCTGTTGCTGCTACTAAGTGACTCACTCTGCCTTTTGGCGCACATGCAGTGGTAGCTGCGGGAGCTGTAGTAGAACGTACGGCTTTGCACCCAGGACCGCCTAAAAAACGACAACAACACACGGACACATTAACCCCGATGCAGACGTCCCTCGACTTGCAATGCAATTACAGGCAACAGCAAAATGAGGCCGAGTCTATTTTTCAAGGGAGAACTGCGAAGCGAATAAAATACGGAACACATTTGGATAAAACAAATATCGAAGGCCGGTTGCAATGCTGAGCAGTATAGGAAAGCCTTCGATTCGTACAACGTTTAACAAGTCTGCAGGATGAACTCTATAAACGGCGGTTAATATGACCAAAGCTGGCTAATTGTAAAACGAAGCAAGGGGCATGGTCCCAACAGCACTTCCATTCGTACCGTCTAGCAACAAGTCTACCTGTCTGCATCACGAGATGCCATCGCACAAGCGTTTCACAGGTACAAGTTTGACTGTTTAGTCTCACGCCGCACCCAGACTGGAAGGAAGGCATGTAAAGATGCACGGTAGTAGAGAAGCAGCACCCTTCCGGATGCATACAAACATCCAAGCAGCATTTTTATAGATGCAACGATGCGGAAAAGCAGAGGAGCAGCACGCTTCTGGATAAAGAGATGGAGAGAATGAGCACGCTTCTGGACACAGAGAAGCAGAGAAGAGAGAAGTAGCACGTTTCCGGATGCAGAGGACCAGCACGCTTCTTTCTGGATGCAGAGTAGCAGCACGTTTCCAGACACGAAGAAGCAGAGGGGCAAGCATGCCAGCGAGGCAGCGTGGGCCGCGGGTGCGGTTGGCCGTCGCGACATCACGTGACCTCACCCGGAGCTGACACGGGCCTCGGCGTCGCGCTCTCGGCTGGCGAGAGCTGTCGCCGCGCGGCACCAATCGTCGAAGCAAAACCACGGCTCTGTGCAGCAACGACAGAAGCAAGCCTTGGGCTCGCCGATTACGCTCGACTCTCACGCACGCAATGACTTAAGTGAATCAGATTGCAGGTTTTATTTGTCAGCAGCAAGGGCCCGATGAGCTGCTAGGCTTTATTTAAAGGGCGTCCTGCGACTGTACAGATGTTGTACAGTACACAGCTCTTAGTTACAATCACAGCGACAATGGTCACAATATAAACAGTAAGTACCGGCTGTACATGTTACGGGAATAGAGAACCAGTTGTAAATGTAAAGAAAACAAAACATTTTATGGACAAAAAATAAATGAATACATTTAATTTAGGAAAGCAAACACAATCAATAACCGAGAACTCTACGTGTAATCCACACAAACTTGGGCTCACGCTTCTCTGCGGATTTATTATAACTACATCTGTGAAGGAACCTGAGTTCTCGGAGCAAACGGAGGTTTCTCACGGCCGGCAACGATTGAATTCCCAAATATATTGTGATGGGCATTCCAAAACGAGGGAGCAGCCACATTTTTCACAGACGACATGCAAATTATATCAGAATTATTAAAAACAATGTCCACAACCAACACGGCATGGGAAAGCATTCATCCAGCCATGGATTTACAAGGGGGTTGTATAAAAATGTTGTATGCATGCCCTGAACCCATGACCCCAGGAACTTCCACGTACCTCCTGGCTTGGCAGGGAGCTTTCTCACGGCTCTCGATATTTTCCTGGTTGAAAGCACAAAGCGTCAGCCCCCACACAAAAACACCAGAGCGTGAGGGTGACGGTTAGTGTTGGGCGTTCGGCCTAGGGTCACTGTTAATGTTTCATATCAGGGGTAGGGTTAGTGCAAGTGTCAGTTTGCACATTCACGGTTAGGACTAGCGGAGATGGTTGTGTGGGCTCGAGGTTTAGAACACAGACCTGATAGGCACCGATGAGATCATCATGGGTTATAATCTGGGAAGCCGCTATTACCAAAGTAGTCAGTTAATGGCCTTCGCCCGGTCAGCAATGACTGCACAAAAAAGACAATGAAGATTTTTTTCCTTCTTCAAATTTCCAGATCCGAGAATCAAAGCGATGTTTGGCTCGTCAGCCCAAGAAATTGCACGTGGAAAAGTGCCGTGCACCTCGCGTGGATACGACGTGACTTGAAGGGTTCTCAGAGGTAGTTCTGCGACATTAGCTTCCACGAGCTGCTCTTGTAACACACAGGGGTGATGCATCACGGCTCTACGAGAATTCTGAATGTGCACTACATCTCATGACATTGTGCCAATAGCACAGGTGAGATTAGATTGCTAAACTAAACAATTTGTATTTTACCAGGTCAAGCCAAGAGCTATTAGTTATTTTTCAGAAGCGACCTGGTCACAAATGATAGCTAAACAAAATGCCTTAAGAGGAAATTTATAGCAGCCAAATACCCCAAACGCATGTTTCTAAATGCGGAGGGGAAAAATCAGAGGACCCGGAGAAAAATCCACGAGACCACGAGGAGAACACACAAACTCAAAATATACAGGCATCGTCAGGGTCGGGATCGAACTCGCAACCTCCTGCATACCTGGCGAGGAAGATAACATCTTATTATCGGGGGCGTGGGCTGAAGGAACGTAAAAAATTATTTGAAAAAGAGCCATGTTTTACAGATGCTAGTGCCGATGAATAAAGGCGGCAGGACGCACCACTCCGTGCAGTCGTCGAGCACCAACAGCAGCTTGAGCGCCACCAGGATACTCGCCACCGCCACCAGCTCCAGCCGCAGCGTCTCCCAGCGTCGCGCCGTGGGGTCAAAGGTCAGCCGAGAGGGAATGAGCAACTGTGGCAAGGCCATCACCCAGCAGCACCAGGGCAGCAGCGAGTCTGCAGGGGAGCACAGCAGGGGTAAGCGGACACATGCCACCGCCTTCACGCACGAGCAACAATATCGATGAGCAGGAAATTCGCCTCCATATATATTCGTGCCACCACATATTTGAAAAAAAAGTCTATTGTACATTCCATCATCAGCCAGCATGGGCTTGTGGGAATGGATAATATCAGCAACACTGGTTCAATACAAGCAATACTTCTGAAATTGTGCATCTAAACATCGAGCCATTCACCAACACAGAGTTTCCTTGTGTTGAACCACTGCTGCAGAAAATGCACTCTGAGAAGGTAGTGTGGCTGAAGAATTGTATGCGCATGGATCACGAGGGGATGTGTGGTGCACACGTGCATATGCTGTGCCCAAGGGTTACGTTTGACCACGTGGTAGGCATGCTACAATTTACTTCTCCTCCTCCGTCAGCAATTCTATGAATTGTCACGATTCGGAATTGTGAATCAATTATAAAAAAAAATAATGATTGGATTGTTTTGATGTTTGTTTTATAAAGATTATTTCGCTTCATTAGCTAAAGTGTAACAATGACATATGCTATTCATAACATTTGCATAAACGGTCATTAGTCGATTCTCAAACGCACGATTAAATCTCCGTATCATGAGTTTAGGAATACATTTTTAACAAATTAGATTCGAGAACACGCAAAGGTGTAGTTGCTCACAAACAGCAGGAAGGCACAACTCCCCCCTCATGCACTGCACGCGTGTCACATGACCACCACATCACATGTACGATGCACTCAGCCTTGTCTCAGCCACCAGCGCGAAAAAGCATGATCGTACGGAAGTATTGTTGTTTAATTCTAGATTTGAAGTTTTCGTGACTGCAAGGGTCCATACTCTTTGGTTTTTCGGTAAAGTCACATAGGTAAAAAATAAAATAAAAATAAATTAAATCACGACGTTTCAGAGGCAACACAAGCTTCCGTCTTCTAAGAGGAGGCAACACAATCTTCCGTCTTCAGGCAATTTTGCTGTGACGGTGCCACCTGAAGACGGAAGCTTGTGTTGCCTCCAAAGAGTATTGTTGTTTAGGCCGCAAACTGCAAAACAGTTCAAAATGTCGTCGTCCCATCGGTCAGTAGAGAAATAACGAGCCTGGTCTACGCCCGTCTCTTGGTACCGGGCAGGCTGAGGCGGTGCAGGAAGCTCGCTGTGAGCACGTGTGGGTGCCTGAACACTGTGGTTGTTGTGGTTGGTGTTGTGGTCATTGTTGTGATTGTTATGGTGGTGGTACCGTGCAGGTCTAGGTGGTGCAGGAAGCTCGCTGTGAGCGCATGTGGATGTGTGACCACTGTGGTTGTTGTGGTCATTGTTGTGGTCATTGTTGTGGTCATTGTTGTGGTCATTGTTGTGATTGCTATGGTCGTGGTACCGGGAAGGCAGAGGCGATGGAGGAAGCTCGCGACGAGCGCATGTGGGTGCACGATGCTTCGCTCCGTCACCTCGGGGAAGCACGGCAGCTCGAGGAACTCAGCGAGGAGCTGAGACTCGCGCAGGACTAGTCGGTAGCGGGGCAACCACTACTCACAGGGATACAGGGACAGGTGGACATGAGGACCAGGGGACAGGGTGACATGGGAACAGGGAATACATGGAAAGGGGATCGTTAAGTAGGTAATAAGGTAGTTATGTGGGTTGGGAGCCAGGCAGTGTTGAGATGTATGCATGTTAGGCAGTGGGTAGGTAGGTAGGTAGACAGCCACCATTTAAACCACGAGGCAACACAATGCCACACACACACAATCTTTGGCAAGGGAAACCTGAACTGTAAAGAAAATACGCAAACTCGAGACGAGATGAAGTGTTTACGTCCCGAATGCTGACACAAGGCCAATGAATCACGCGTTAAGAACCCCACGCCTACATTGTGCCGAGTCTATTTGCGCTGTTGCTGCTGCTGCTGTCAGCTTCATGTCTCAACTCTCAACGGCAGTGCGGGCTTTTCCCTCCAAACACAATCGCGCCAAAACACCATTGTGAGGCTGCTGCGCGTGCGACCACCAAACACGCACCCAACGTGTCCAAACTTTTGTCGCCCACCCCACCCCACCAACGCAAACAGCCCCGTCGCTATGACCACCGCGACCAGAGAGGGGCGGCCAAAGAGGGGCAAGCTCGCCGCGTGGCGCATACTCGGCAACACGAAGGCTGCGGTTGCTGGCACCTCACTGCCGCCTAGGGGTCGTAACGCGAAACGTCGCGTCCAGCGCTGGGCGAGGTGCCGCGCCGCTCGCAAGCCTCAGCACTCAATCGAGCAGAAAATCACCCGGGCGAGTTTTTTTTTGTACTCTTAGGTTTTGTCGGTAAAGTCACGTAGGTAAAAATAAATAATAAAAATGAAATAATAGAAATAATAATAAATAAAATTATAAACCACGACGTTTTGGAGGCAACACAAGTCTCCGTCATCAGGTGGGACCGTCACAGCTAGCTCACTTGACTTTACCGACTTGACTTTACCGAAAAAACCTAAGAGTATGAATCCTTGCAGTCACGAAAGCTTCAAATCTAGAATTTTTTTGTAGTGGGAATCATGAATTTTAAATCGCGGCTCAATGCCCCGTATGTTTAAGATCTGACGATGGGAAAGAGGCGACCGCACGCTCGCCGCCCCAGGGAGGGCTCGCCATGCCAAGTCTTACAGTCGGTCTGAAGAAACGAGTATCATGACCATAGATCTTCATCTCCTCGGGGAAGCTCTCAAAGGCGCTGGCGTAGGGCACAGTGCCACACCTCACGAGCCTGCGCACACACACGGAGACAAAGATCCCCCGTAGAGCCTAACGGGCTGCTGGGGCAAGTGCTGCTCACGAGCACCTGTGAAGGCCGGCACAGAGGGTAGGTGGTCAACACCACGCTGGGCTGAATTTTAAGGGCCTGGGGTAGGACTGTGACTGCTGCTGTGGAACTTTAAGTAGACTTGGGTGAGGATTGTGTGGCTCCAGAATAGACATTGTACATTTTTATTTTATTTTACCAGGTAAGGCCCACTGAGCTATATAGCTCCTTTTCAGAAGTGAACGGCCCACAAATGATAGCTCAACAAAGTGGCTTGTCACGTGGAATAGCAGCCAAATACTCTGAACGCATGTTTCTCAATGTGGAGGGAAAAATCGGAGGACTTGAAGAAAATCCAAGCGAACACAGGGAGAACATGCAAACTCCGAATATACAGGCATCGTCAGGGTCGGGATCGAACCCACAACCTCCTGTATACCAGGCGGAGTAGTTAACATCTCGCCACCGTGGCGCTTTGAGGGCCTTGAATCGATTATAAAGTTGGGGAGATGCCCGGGTGAGATTCTGGCCCCCCCGGTGAGGTCATCCCCGGTCACGTGATGCACACCTCAGCAGGTCAAGCAGGGTGGGCGGCTGGCGCAGCCACATCAGGGCCAGGTGGCAGAAGGCGAGCGAGAGGGAGAGGTGAAGGTCTTCCACGCGGCCGCTGTGGGACAGCAGCTTTCCATCCACCGAGCCCATCTTAGTCTCGCACTCATCGCCTGCGCAGCGTCGTTCATGGCACAATTCGGCAGACGATAGCGTCAAGCCCTCGTGTAATAGCAGTAGTGCGAACAGGATATATACGTGCGTCAATGAGGGTTTATCGCGGTTCAGTCATCCCAGCCGGTTAGTTCAAAACACCTCAGGCTGACCCCACGACCTCATGTCAGCGAAGCCTTTGACACTTCACGTGGACTTAAAGTACACCTAGCCTGGCACAAGGGCTTTGGTGACGTCACTGCCACTTCGTGGCGAATGGCAGCTGCTGCTGTTTCTGGATTGCGGTTCACTCAGTGTATTTTAAAAAAAATACAATCTTCACGAGCTCGAGACTTAATTACAAAGATCCTACAACAAAATCACCTTGAATCTCGTCAGATTTGCTACGGCATAGCATATGCTTCTGTGTGGTGTCAAAGTATACGCCACTAAGTGATACATACCGGCTTTACCGACAATTCCCATGGTGTTATCTTTGAGGGATGGAAAGGTTGCTTTTGTAATTCACATTTCCATAAAAAAATATGTAAATGCACGAACATATAGCAACATAAGATATTTATTAATCAATAGCTTATTGATAGAATGAAACAAATACTGTTTATTTTGTCATCTCATATTGAAGTATTTTCATTTCAAAACAGGGAAATGCAGGGTCCATACATATACGCTGTAAATTACGGAAGTTCTATGCTAATCCCTTTCATTCGTACGCCATTTGAGAAGCAACTTGCAAAGTGTTTTAGCTGTGCGTTGAGTCTGGTAATCCAATCGATGGCATCAGGAGTTGTTTAATGTATACGCGTTGGTGCCTCCAGTGTAAGCGTAGTATAATGGGCAGTGGTCGGCTATGTGATTAACAGATCGCACTTCACCACATTCACAATAGGGGCCCATTCTTGCATGTTATATTTGTGAAGAAACATCCACAAATGCGGTATGTGCTATGAATGCGATTAAGCGGAAACCCGTTGCCGTATATTTAGGCTGAAGCCGGGCAATTAAATATTCGCTGTGACATTGAAGACTAATGAGGCAAAAAAAAAAACATTAAAAAAACCGGGATGGTCAAAATTAGACGAATAAGAAACGATTCTCCAACGGAATTGTGATAACCAGTCGTGACCATCTACGCGGGAGTGAAATCGTCACGTGCCTGCCCAACAGACGTGCGTGTATGCGAGCCATTTGGTTTTTTGGGCCGTCTTCCTTTACGTCTCTCCAGCGCTGCGAGTGAAAGCCTCTCCAGCGCCGGCGCGTTGGCAAAAGACTCACCAGAGGAGTGGCCGCTGCCGACATCACCACTTGTGGCGTCGCTCTGGGACGACCAGGCGGAGAAGGAGTTCAGGCTCGTCATCTCCAGGTCAATGGGGTTCACGCTCAGTTCACTGCCGCTATCCACCGGGCTCTGAGGCACGCGGACACAGAAACGTGCGAGATGTAAACTAGTGAAACAAAAGCAATGGCTCAATAGCTCGGTGGACGATTGGTGTGGTCATGTTGGAGACACAAAGGCCAAATCCACAGACTTAACTATTTGTTTCAAGACTCAGTTCTCAGGCTTAGAAATTCTCAGAATTATGTTTGCATCTTGGGTTTAAACCTTGTGTTTTTTTGTGTCCTGCATCTTAGACTTAGGTCCTGAGTTTCGGGTTTAGCCCTTAAGGTTTATGCTTAACCTTCCATTGTAGGCTACGGCCTTCAGTCTAAAGCCCTGTTTGAAGTTTTGGCCTCGCCTCTTAGGCCTGGGCCTAATGCCGGGGCTGTGCCGATCATACCGTCATTGGGGGCTTAGCAGGGGCTTCACTCTCCCCGGGTTCCACATATGCCCTGGCCGTGTACTGCAGGTAGCGCCTCCACATGTGCAGCAGAAGATCATCCTACAACGACAGCAACCGTCATTCACTATAGGTCTTGGCCAGGCTTGGTGCATTAGCGATAGTTATACAAATTGTTGGTGCAAATGCTGTTAAAGAGCCCCTATGAAGGTGCGCAAGCACACAAGGGGGTGGGTGGCCAGCACCAGACCCAGCCACCTTTTTCTCCCAACTGGTGATATTTACACATCATACCAGGTACTCATTTGAGGCTGAATCAGCATAGGACTAGTTTAGACAATCATCACTGATGTTGGCCTTGAGCAGGAATCAAGCCCGGGTCGCCAGGATTGTAGCACAGCACGCTAACCGCTACACAAACACTTCCCACACATAATCATACAGACATATGGTATGGTAGGTAACCGGAGAACTCAAAAGAAACACATGGAGAACAGGGGGAGAACGAATATACACACTCCACACAGAAAGGTGCCAGAGAAGGGAATCGAACCCAGACCATTGTCACTCTGAAGCAACAAGTGTTACCACTGCATCACCGAGCTGCCTTACCTTGAGGCGAGCATTTACGCCCAACGCTTGCAGGGCATCTGCCTGCATGCACAGCACCATTTGAAAGCCTTCGCACGTGTACCACGTGTAGCTGCGCCCTGCACACAAAGCGGAGGCAGGGCTGTGGTTTGCGCGTGGTGTGGAGCTTGAGCACGCATAATAAACACTGTGACAGCAGCAGCAGCAGTGTCAAGATGTGCCTACACTCGTACCAGATTTGTCCTTTCCCCTGATGCCCTTGCTGATGGTGATGACTTTGGCCGAGGAGTCAAAGTAGGCACTGGGGTCATCGCATTCCAGCACCTTCTGCTCACAGTCACAAACGTCCATGTACTTAGCAACTCACAGCCACAACTTACACTGAAACTGCATGTAAAAATATTGTCTTGTTTGCAATTTTACGTCGAGTGTTAATGCGATGGCGCTTTGAGTGGCAGATTTGTGCCAGAAAGGTGCGACATTGGTAAACAAAAATAAAATTGACTTGACTTGCTCACAACTGTGATCACATGATCGCACGTGTCGAGAAGGTTGCGTGATTACTGAATTCGAAAAGCAACAATTCACACCTCCCAAGATTGGACGAACTGTCACGTATTCCTAGTCACGATTCAATTCTGCTTCTTTCGTGTTTCGTTTCTTATTCCGACAGTTGAATTAGAGGAATCGCAACGGTGCCATCTCAGCCCTCTTCGTCACCTGGCCACCTCGACAGCCGTGTAATTGCTGTATGTAATGGTCACATCTGTCCTTACATGTGTAGCTATGACAGGGGTCGGCAACCTTCGGCTCCGGAGACGCACGCGGATTTTTAAGCACCGCTTGGTGACGTGCCGTTATTTATTCAGGACCACTGTTTCGTATTCATGTGCATTGCGGCTCTTGAAATATTGAATTTCTTACCGAATCCTCTTCTTGTTATTTTGGTTGCCGACCCCTGAGCGATGACCACAGGTGTGCCCGGCTATTGCAGCTATCAGCTCTAATTCTGATCACGGGTGTAGGGAGTCTACACATGCATTTAAGATCATTTAGATTATTACATGCTTTTATTTAACTCTGTTGTCATATCCTCAAATCTTGTAACTAAATTTTTGCCCACTTCCCAATGTGCTATTGACTGCAAACTTGGTATAGGTATGTCATACTGATGACAACACTATATTCTATCATTAAAAAATAATATTTTTAAACAATCTTTTTACGGGTACAATTGTCCACGCTCAACTCACGTTGGCTGTAAATCATCACGGTCCCTGACGTTATGGCAAGCTTCGGGGAACCACTTCCTGGAGTCGTGGAGTTCTGCCTTTACTCGTACGGTACATTCTAGATTTTAAGCTTTCGTGACTGCAAGGATTCATACTCTTAGGTTTTTTTCCGGTAAAGTCACATAGGTAAAATAATAAAATAATAAATGAAAATAACTAGTGAATCACAAGTGATTTAATAGAGTTATTTTTGTATTTTTACCTACGTGACTTTACCTAAAAAAACCTAAGAGTATCATACGGTACATTTCATTAAAGCGTGTTTTTTTAAATAAGTATTTTTTTATATTTTATTTTGCTGCTATAAATGTCCAAATCATAAGCCACTTTGTTCAGCTATCATTTGTGGCCAGGTAGCGTCTGAAAAATAAGTTAATACCTCAGTCGTCTTTGCCTCATAGGATGGGGATGGTTCAGTTTTATTTGCATGTTTGTGGGTGATTTGTTGACCTTTCTTGTACTTTGCACGATCATGTTTTTTCTATTATTTGTTGTTGTAACGTTCTTACCCCGTGCACCTACTGGACATCTGTGAAAAAGAGCTTTACAGCTCATCGGATTCCTCCAGTATAAATATTCTGATTCTGTAGCCAAGTGAGCACGGGCGAGGAGACGCGGCGCTGTCGGCCCCGCTTACGTCCGCCACGGTGTTGCACGACTTGCAGTAGAAGCTCCTCTCGTCCGTGATGCCCCAGTTCACGTCCTGACACACGACGCAGCACTCCGTGTACGAATTCTGCAGCCACAAACACCGTGCGGGGTCCGAGCGTTGAAGCCGACTCGGCACAATTAATATTAACGATTTGCCCCCCCGAGTTTAGACTTCTGCCCCCTGAGGTTATAATTCTGCCCCCCCCCCCCGAGTTCAGAAATCTGCTCCCTCCCTCCATCTGTCCTGTCAACTCCCTATCCCCATGGGACCCTAAGCCAATACGTTTCAAAGACAATGCATATATTATCAGGGCATGTTTTTTGCATATTTTGTCACAATTATGTGTGGTTAATGCAGACTTGATGCCTTGCAAAAGGTTTATATTTGGTGTTTGAACATCTGAACACCTGTTTTATTGCCAGAAAGGGAAAAAACCTATTCATATCTTTCATACCCATCCCTCCCTGTTCAAGTCCAGGCTCAAGACTTCCTCTCTCTCTGTCCATGACTTAACTCTCGAATTTTAAAAATTATATAGCTTATAAATAGGCCGTATATTCCCTCGTACGTCCAATTTTTGTTTACATCTTCAGATGCGGCGGTTGCCTTTACGATTCAGATAAATCCAAATTATATCGCATTCCTGTCAGCCCGTACGGTCTGCCCGTATTCTTGTACAGGGAATTTGAGTTTTCAGGTCCATACGGCGTACAGCCGTTTCAATACGGGCACATTTTTTGGCTATTTGCTTGTGTTAATCCCTTGTGATGATGGGACGTTGTAGGATGAACGTTGATATTTTTAATGACCAATAAGGTCTGAATTGGTCTGCAATAAGGTAGTCACTGATAACAATTAGGGGTTGACAGGTCTGCATTTGCTGCGTTTGAACAGAATTACACACGGTTGCCGGGACAATAACAAACACATTTCAAGTTACATAGAAAACAATTAACACGTGTCTTGAATTGAGGACGGTTACATAAACTTTGGAAAAGAGACGACTGAACGGAAATCTACAATCTGCAAGCAGTGGGGCGAGTGAGTGGTGGTTGCGTTGTTGAGACCTGGTGCGGTGTGTAAACATCACTGGGAAGACAAAGGCGGTCGGGCGAGGGGCTGACCACACACCCCCCTCGTGTGCCTTGCCGGCCTTCATTAAGTGCTCGCTAACAGCACTTGCCCCAACAGTCTGCGAGAGGCTATCCGGGGGGGATCTTTGTATTTGTTTTTTGCAGTGTGGTGGGTGATGGTTGAACAACGCAGTATGGATGAGACCAAACGGTGTCTAAACTCAACTTTTTTTGTTATTTTACCAGGTAAATGCCCACTGAGCTATACAGAACTTTTTCAGAAGCGACCTGGCCACAAATGACAGCTCAACGAAGCGACTAATCATCACGTGGAAATGCATCGCAGCCAATTACCCTGGAACGCATGAGCATTTGGCTGAGAGAGAGGCACGCAAACTCCAAATACACATTCTAGATTTGAAGCTTTCGTGACTGCAAGGATTCATACTCTTAGGTTTTCTCGGTAAAGTCACGTAAGGTAAAAAAAAATAAAAGAAATAAACTATTATTTTATTTCTATTTTTTTTACCTACGTGACAAACAGGCACAATTCAAAAAAAATGTGTTATATTATTTTATTTCTATTATTTCTTTATTTTTACCTACGTAACAGGCACAATTCAAAATAATAAAAAGAAAATAATAGAAATAAAATAAAAGTAACATATTATTTCTATTATTATTTATATATTTTTTTACCTACGTGACTTTACCGAAAAAACCTAAGAGTATGAATCCAAATACACAGCAGGCGTCAAGGTTCGAACCCACGACCTCCTCGCATTCCAAGCGAGGTAGTTGACAACTGGCCCAGCGCCGTTCGATCCCAGTCGTCCACGTGCGAGGAGGGATCAGTGGAGTGGGCACACGTGGCAGTCGTCGCTGTTATTGTTGCTGTTGTTAGTGTTGCTCTTGTTATTGTTGCTTGTTGTTATTGTTACTATCGCCGCGACTGCTGAAGTTCGCGAATGTGCCCCGGAGGCCCGGAATCTCACTCACCGCGTCGTCGTGCATGACTCCGGCTCTGCGCTCTGCTCCACGTGCGCTCTAAGGCGCCGGCAGGATAACACGCAGCGACTTGGCACACTATGAGAGAGGGGGGAGGGAGGTACAGCTGATGGGGGCCTCTGCCGGTCATCTCAGTCAGCCGGGTCTGTCCCGTGACCCTTCCACACTTCACGCGAGAGCCTCAAGGTGCACCTAGCCTGGCACATGGCGCGTCCTTGCCCATGCATGGTCGTGTGGATCGTCAAATCGACGGAATTTGGATCGATTCCCCGCAGTCGATCCGATAGCCAGCTTCAAAGTCGATAATTTGCGGGTTAATCGCTGCGTCGATACCATTGGCAATCGATCCATGGATCGAGTAATCCCCATTGGTTAGTGTGATCCCCTCCCTCCTCTTTGTTGATTGGCTAACTGCATTATATACTCTTGGTTCTTTCGGTAAAGTCACGTAGGTAAAAAATGCAATTAAAATAAAACAATAAAAATCACGACGTTTCGGAGGCAACACAAGTCTCCGTCATCAGGTGGGACCGTCACAGCCAGATTAGCTGCATCAAGTGAATTAAGTGCATTAATTGTATCGCAGCGCTGTAATTGGCTGGGTGAGACGATGTACCCCAGGTGTGAGGCCGTGGTTAAGTGAAGTAAAGAAATTCCAATTGGCAATTCCAATTCACCCCCCTCCACCCTACATGTGGCAATTATCGAATCACGCCCTGAAAGCCGGCGTAGGGAGAGGCACTCAATCGGCACTGGGCCGATCCAAGGGTTGTACATCAATACATCGACCAGCATATATCGATGCCGTTTATTCGGAGACAATATCAATTAAAAAAGTTAATAGAAATTCCGATATCTTTTTAATCACACTATTGTCATTGATTTGAGGTAATGGTGAAAAATATGGAATTTTGTAAAATATACCGTATAAAGTTTGTTTTATATTAACATTCTTGTTATTTTTCTTCTATCTATGTACGTGACTTTACCGAAAGATCCAAAGAGTACATTAGCATAAGTTACAATACAGTACACGTTTTAAGAGTGCTAATGCGTCTTCCCTCACAGGGTTTGTGTGCACCTGCTGTAAAAGCGCAGCCCTGCAATTGCTCGCTCACGCGACCGCTGACGAAAAGTTCCTCCACTCGGAGGGAGCTCAAAACGAAGGCCTCTCAATTATGTTTTGGCCTAAACCTTCCACACCCACCAGAGACCTCTTGCAAAATAACAACCGGCTCCACGTGTTATCATTCCACGAGTCGTCGCCCAACGGGTCACGTGAGTCCTCTCAGCCAATCAGCTGCGCCCTAGTCGGCACATGGCGGACCCCTGGGGGCGGCCATGTTAAGTTATTCTTTGGTTCTTTAGGTAAAGTCACGTAGATAAGTTCACAGAAAATAACAAACTACAACGTTTCCATCGCAACACAAGCGTTCGTCATCAGGAAGTGAAAACGTGGTAGTTTGTTATTTTCTTTTACCGAAAGACCCAAAGAATATTAATTCCTGCAGTCATGAAAACTGCGACTTCAGCAGTTTCTTCTTGCTGTGGTTGTCCCACCTGATGACAATTGCTTGTGTTGCGATCGAAACGTCGTGATTTGTTTTATTTTATTTCTAACGACGTGACTTTACCGAAAGAACCAAATAGTATGAGTTGTTTTGGGTCAACCCCCTTCACTGATTGGTTGAGTGGTTTCGAGGGAGGAGTCCTGCCCGCATGACGCCATTGGTCCGTTTGCCCATAAAAGGAAATGAGGGCGTGGATCTAAGGGAAGGGGGCGGTATAACCTGCTGTGATTGGCTCTTACCAATCACGTGGACTTGCGAGGGAGGAGTCGGGCCCGCGTGACGCCATTGGTCAGTTTGCCCATAAAAGGAAATGAGGGCGTGGATCCAAGGGAAGGGGGCGGTATAACCCGCTGTGATTGGCTCTTACCAATCACGTGGACTCGCGAGGGAGGAGTCCCGCCCGCGCGATGCCTTTGGTCCGTTTGCCCACAAAAAGAAATGAGGGCGTGGATCCAAGGGAAGGAGGCGGGGCGGTATAACCCGCTGTGATTGGCTCTTACCTAATTACATCGCCCCCCCCCCACCCACTTAACTCCATATAAGGCGACGGAAAAGGCGTGGCCTGTTGGGTGCGAAGGGTGGGGTCAGGGGTGGTGGTGACGTCACGGCATTGGTGAGTCCGCGCGGGAAGGCCTCCTCCCCCCATCCCCAGTGTCGGTGTTGTAGCTAGCGGGCAAAGTCGCGCTACGCTCCTCTCTCGCTCACACAAGCCGCCTCACGGTGCAGCAGGGACCACTCGCCGCCCGCCCGCGTAAGAGAGGTCCGGCTTTGTTTGATTTCTCGCGTAGCGTGAGGGAGAGTTGAGGGACGGGGGGTTGGGGGGCGGTAATGGCTGCGGTGATGGTGGCGGCTTCGCATCTCGTCGCGGTTGTTGTCGTCGCTGCTGCTGCCGTCGCTTTTGAGTTGCTTTGTTAATTCGCACGCGGACTCGAGGGCGCGGGTTGTGTACACGCGTGGCCCGCGCGCACCTCCGTACGTTTTAAGAAGAAAAAAAAGACAAAAGCGGCGCTAGGAATCGATTCGTAAGGAATCTAAGCGTCCCGTATTAACGGTGATTCGATTCCTTCGCTGTTGATTCCTTTCGTTTTAGATATCACCGCGGATCGATTCTAGTGTATTTCCCCCTCCCCGATTCGATTCTCGTGCTGGTTTATTCCGGTCCGTGGCGGTTTGTCGCAAATCGATTTAAAAGGAATCGATTCCTCGCGGCGTGGGTCGGGTTGCTCGGTGGGCGATACCGTGGTGAGATTCTCCCCGTTCCTGCGACGGGGCCCCGGATATTCGTCGTGTACACCTTGACATGATCGTGGATATGGTAACCCATGGAATGTTGTGGTGGTGGCGGGGGGGGGCCCATTTACGGAATTTAAAGTCGTGCCCCGTGTGTTGCTGTACAGCCGACTTGTCCGCACGATTCGAGTGAAGTCACCAGTTCATCTTCTTGGTTCTTTCGGTAAAGTCACGTAGTAGGGGAGTAATAAAAATAAAACATAATGAAATACAATTATCACTGTTTTATTTTTTATTATTTCCCTTCTACGTGACTTCACCGAAAGAACCAAGAAGATGAATCCCTGCAGTCACGAAAGCTTTAAATCGAAAATTAAAGTCACCAGTTGTTGCGGCCATCTGGGTTACTCGTGGCAGATTCCGCGTGAGCTTGGGGCATCTACACCGAAGTCCATTAAGGTTCAGTGTTAATTAGTCCCCGTTAGCTTTGCTCTGGGATACTCAGGCGATAACATTGAACGCGAATGATAACAGGCATTTGTCGATGGGTTTCGTTCTGAGTGCTGTTAATAAAACTTGATGTGGCAATAATGATATTCCGGGACGTTGAGCAATACTTAACCACGAGGAGCAATTGTTTATGATGTAGTCTGCGTGTTTACGAGAGGTTTATTACGAGCAAAATACTCTATTCTGAACGCAGATTCTGTGTACCTTTTTAAACAAACAAGCTCTGTTGTGACAACGCGTCCCTAACTTTTGATTTAAAGCTTTCGTGACTGCAGGGATTCATTTTCTTGGTTCTTTCGGTAAAGTCACGTAGAAGGGAAATGATAAAAATATAAAACAATAAAATTCTCACGACGTTTCGACTGCAACATAAGCAATCATCATCAGGTGTGAAATCCACACCAGTCGAAACGTCGTGAGAATTGTATTGTTTTATAATTTTATTATTTCCCTTCTACGTGACTTTACCGAAAGAACCAAGAATATGAGTTCCTAACTGCTAAGAATACAGAGCAGCTGGGGCCAAAATATAGAACGACTTGTGACATCCCTGAGTAAAAGTAAGGGAGTTGCGTGTGTTTACTCAAAGTGAAATCTTGCGATTTGTCTGGCCCCACTCATCAGTCTATTATAACCAATAACTAACATTACATACTCTTGGGTTCTTTCGGTAACATTACATCGTGATAAAATGAGTACATAATTGAATACGTTAATTATGTATACCTGTCAACCCCTTATCAGTGCCTACCTTATTACAGACCAATTCACACCTTATTGGTCACCGTGCCCTTATACATCTCCTACAAAGTCCCATCACAAGGGAAAAACTCAAAACAAATAACCCCAAAAAATCGCCCTATTGAAACGGCTGTACGCCGTATGGAACTGAGAACTAAATTTCCCCGTACAAGAATACGGGCAACCCGGATGGGTTGGCCGCTATGATGACGTCAACTGTAAAAAAGCTCGCACACAGGAACCGGCTTAAGTTCATGGATGGTAAATGACGCCTCTCACGCCATTCTGCATGGGTGAGGTCACGCCGGCCATGATGCATGGGGGTTGACTTTCTGGCAGGTGATTGGCTAATGCAGTGGGCGTGCTGATGTAATTCCTAGTAATAGCTGAGAGCGTACGTTACAATTGCCCGGCGTGTGATCAGTGTTCTCCGATGAGAACATCGACCAAGAATTGCAGCCGGACTTTTTGCGAAATCGTAAGTGACGTTTTCCGTGCTGTGGCCCAGGTTCGATTGGGTATGGCTGTGTGGCAGAGCCGATTCGGCAGACCTCTTCAATGGCCACGCAAGACAGACACGGGCAAGGCCAAATTACTCTACTTAACTAGACCGTCGAGTTGCCTTGACATTTGTTTTGGCTGTATTTAGGATGGTGTTTTGCACAGAAAACACGATACAGGTAATGTCACTTATAATCCATGCACTGTCGTTCCTTGTATAGTGTGATCATCACCGTAGTTAACTAGGCACAAATGTATTAGTTTAGCAGCTTAAAACCTGATTCACAACAATGTATTCGAGTCTAGGAATTATTATTTAATTTTAACTATCTGTGGTATTTCTTTTTACGGGTTATGTGTTTAACTTCATCCTGTAGTGCGGCATCGCGTAAAGACGATCCAATATGAACAAAGTGTTAGGATGACGTCATGGTGTTAGGGATTTCCCATATTTAAAGCTAGTAACATTGGTCAAAGGTCTTCCAAAAACACGGTGCAAAAAAAACAAATCAAGTGTAAAACGGAAGAGCCTTTTCGGCCAAGGCGATGTCGTAACAGACGCTGCTTTTTCTGTGGGAATCAAATGTTTACGTCCTGTGTCGTGCGACATCTTGTTACGCGCTTCATATGTAATGGTATTGCTAGTAGATTACTTGCAATAACAAACGCATGTTGGATAGCGTTCCAGAATCCGTGCATATGCATGCTTTTTTCTGGTTTAAAAGTTTAGTTTTTTCAATCTTATTTCAGTTCTTCAAGCGACATAATCCATTTGGAATGCTTGGAGTAGTGCAAACATATGTCAGAGAATGATAACGGAATTAGGATTCCGAACTGCTTCTGAAATCCCCTCTATCCCAAGTACTAGATAGTAAACTTTTCCACGTATGGTTACAAATAATGTTTCATAAGTTAAACAACTTTTAAAAAGTATTTTCTAAAATGTATTTCTATTACGTTAAAACCCAAATTTAATGTAATTAGTTATTTGCACATTAGTGAGCTTGTCCGCTCCCTGCACTTGGAGAACCCAGTTTTTAATAATGAACACACTTGGTATTTTCACCATTCTTATTGTGCAAAGCCATCTACTCTTTTAGGATGACTTCACGAGTTCTTTGTAATATTCACTGTTAAACACGACGCATATTTTATGGTTAATACTCCTGCTGTAAGAGCTAAGGTGGTCTGAAACAAGTGCTGCCCTTGCTGCTGCTGGGCCATATCACAAATAAACACAGGTGGCTGAAACCCAGATTCTAACCCAAGGTCTGAGTGTTGCCGACTCAATATTCTGACCCTGAAGTTTTTTCAGCCACCAGATGTGGCTTAAAAAATACGTGACCATCGGGAGAACATGAAAAATCCAAATATATCGGTATCAAATGCACGACCTCCTGCATCCAGGCAAATGAGATAACATCTCGCGAGTTTGTTGTTACCCACCATTGGGTCCCTCAAGTTGAGCCATGTTATTTATTATGCACAGTCGCTTGTTCCCCGGCTTTGTAAGTGATGCGAATAATCTAGGCTGGCAGGGGACTATTGTATTCGCAGGAAGCCGGGAAAAAAATTATATACATGAGCACATCTCCAATAAAAGTCCCTTGGGTCCAGACTGTTAAGACTAGGTACTTCGTTGGTTCTGTGTAACAGACTGAGGAAATTAGGAGGGATTTGAATGCTTATTGATTCTAGATTTGAAGTTTTCGTGACTGCAAGGATTCATACTCTTTGGTTTTTTCGGTAAAGTCACGTAGGTAAAAAATTAAAATAAATTAAATCACGACGTTTTGGAGGCAACACGAGCTTCCGTCTTCAGCAAAATTACTGTGACGGTTCCACCTGAAGACGGAAGCTCGTGTTGCCTCCAAAACGTCTTGATTGAATTTATTTTAATTTATTACCTACGTGACTTTACCGAAAAAACCAGAGTGTTATTAATGTCACATGACTTACTACGCAATGCACCACATAAAGCTATGTAAAATTACAAGCATATTTGGAGATGTATTGCCTCTTGCAAAAAGCACTCTGGTGACCCAAGATGCTGTGGAAGGGCATTATTGGAATTGTAAGTGTCTCTGGCACAATATCGATGAAATGGTATCAGTCGGTTATAAAAATTAAACAGCGACCTGGTTGGGGATGTGGCCATGTTTAAAATGGCCATGATGACAGAAATCCTTACAGGCTGCTTCCTGTAACGTTCATTTGTCTGTCTGTTTTCGATTTTATGTAATAGTGACTGCCGCCACATGCTGTTTAAGTGACCAGATGCGGTGGTGGTGACGCACGCTTCGAATCTTGCGAGCTGGAGGTGGGGGCCTGTGGTCGTGCAGAGATGAGCGTCCGTGTTGTGAATGAGACCCTCAACTCTGCGTTCCTAGAATGGCATTTAAACTCTGGATCGAACGATAGGGAGAGCTTTTGTGCTTTAAACAGTAGTATGCCGCCTTGAGATCCGAAGTCTGTCAAATGAGGCCTAGTCAACATAAATACGTTTTTTGGAGTAATGTTATAACATGCACTCCTTACAGGATTTTATTCAAAGAAGTTGGGCCTGAATGGAGGTGAACTTGACTGGAGTCTGGCCAGTTATGGCATGAAAGTGTTTTAATTTTTGTTCTGGAGCTTCCATACAATGTAAATACCAAAGGTTGTGTTGAATGAATCCACAGTAGTTCCGGTTAAATTGTGGGATTGTGTTTGCATGGCTGACTTGCCCTGGTCGTTCTCTCCAGTACTGTATTTCTATTTATCATTCAACGGATGCATGCTGTGGCGTCGTTTAGCCAAATTTTTTCATGACGTGGGTTTGGTCCTACTCGAATTTGTCAACGTTTGCAGTGAATCGTGACAGAAATATAGAAACGCTTTCTGGCCCACGGTCGTAACATTTTGTTCTTAAACCGAAAATAATTATGATAGAGCTATAATTATTAGATCTTTGCTCATGAAACTCATTCTTTAAGGACACTTAAAGATGGGTTCTTAAGATCATTGAGGTCAGTTTATGCTATCGAGACGAAATATACTTTGGATATATATTAAACCCAGTTTTTAAACCAGTGAGCCATAACGGGTATGTGAAGCGAATTCATAATTGCGCTCCATCCTTTCTTGACCTTTAAACTCGCTGCTGGTGTTTTGCTAAAAAAGCACTTTTTTGTCTCTGCTGCAGGTACCAGCCTATAACAATTGTGTGAAGGCTAGCGAGACGAGGCAGCTATAGACACACTCGAGCGTATACAATTAAAAAGCGCAGACGTATTTCTGCACCGGTTTGCCGTCCCACTGACGAGCCTGTGCCTGGCACGGTGGGATTTCCCGTTCACGTTGGGCAATTGTGGTGTCTTTCAAGCAGCCGCTCTCATAAGATTGCAGCATTTCATTGTCTGTTTGAGGGTTAAAGATGTAGCCCTGCGATTGCTTGCTGTCACCACTGCTTGCGGAAGTGCCTGCACTAGAGGGTGCTGCAGAAACCTCCACTGATGGGTATGTGGCCTACTATAACATCTCAGCCAGACATCTTGGAATAGATGTTGCTGCCTACAAAGTGTAGCCTTTAGACTGTTGGAACAATTGCGGTTGGTAAGCACCCAATGAAGGCTGGGCATGGTACATGAGTAGGTGACCAGCACCACACCTGGTCTCCATTGTCTCGTGGCGATTGTTAAAACACTGCACCAGGTACTCATTTGAGATGGAGTCGACCTAGAGGAGGCCCAGGACTGGTTAGGATAATCGTCATTGGTGGTGGTCGTGAAGCGGGAATCAAACATGGGTCGCCGGGTTTGTAGCGCAGCACACTAACCACTCCGCTCTCCACATTTCCTGCACTAACCTATCGTAAGTTACTGGCTGATATACTAAACTGGTTTATAATAAAACTGTTAATTTGGATTGCTTATCCATTCTGATAACCATTATGCCACGGCAGCATTTAAAAGGATGCAACCCAAAGTCACCAACTGCTTTTTGCTTGTAAGGACATGCCTAGGCTATGTCCTGGACTGTCCAATATGAGCACAAAGCTTACTGTGATGGGTAATGAAGCTTCCAACTCATTTTGGAATGAGATGGATGATTTGTCATGACTTGTAATTTCATTGAATATTTCGATGGTCATGCACAAATCATTGCACATATCAAGCATATAATCAATGTTATTTCGTGTCTTTTTGCATGCCTAGTTTTAATACATTGTGAGTGAGTTGTGGAGTGTCTGACTGTAACTTTAAAGTGTTTTTCTCATCAAAGCCTCAAACTTGCACATCCCAGAATACATTGCTTAGGTGTGTGCTTGTAAGATAATAGTTTTCTGGTCTGCTGCTTGTTTTATCTGCACTGGGGAGTTCAGCTATTCTGCAGGGTGTCTGTTGCAATGGTGATGTGGGTGTCCTCACATGAGGGGTCATTTTGACATTTTTCTGCATATTTTCTTACCAGGGCCATGACCCTAGCACCCAACTGGTGTTCTGTCATTGACGACATCTTGTGGTTTTAAAATGGTGACTCTTTTTTTCTAGTCTGCATGTGGTTTTGTGCACTCCCATACTGTCGCTGTAATACCGGTCTGTGGTTTGGCCGCTTGCGAGTAATTGGTCACGTTGTGATGAACTCTGCATCATGAGTTGCTGGTGCAGTGCGGCATCTTAGGGATTGAGGGTTGCACATATGAGTAGGCATGTATGGTGCCAACTATCATTGGCACATCCAAGGTTGATGCAATGGGGGGGGCATTCGCTGCTCATGCCCCTTCCCCACTCACCCCCCCTCAACACCCCACCCTCGAGACCCCAGAAGTTGGTATTTGATTGCTATTTACCACCTTGGTAAGTTGATAGAGCCACCTCTGTTGGTCATACCATGTGGCCACAGGCAATTAACTGCTGTCAGATTTAAATATGGTCCAAATATTGTGTTATGGGTATGATATGGGCAATGTGTAGGGTTCAATCAGTCTGTATACGTTTGGTGTGTGGTGGTGTGCTTGCGTGTGCTACAGTAATGGCTCGGGGCCAGCAGAAGATACAGTCTCAGCAGAAAGCGGCGAAGAGGGCGGCCGACGCCAAGAAAGCCAAGGGACACGACCAGAAGAGCGCCGCCAAGATGGCGCTCGTGCACACGTGCGGCATCTGCAAGGTGAGGCCATGCGCCCTGGGCTTGGCACCGCAACAACCACCAACTACAACCCATCACAATCACCACAACCCGCACCAACATCACCACCATTACCATTACTCCCACCATCACAACCAACACTGATAACCATTGCCACCATCATGCAAACAACCATCACCACCCTTTGTTGAAATTGAGATTGGGAAACGGTAGTGAGTGGGCTTGTAGCAGGGCACCCATTCATTGATCAAATTTTATCCTTGGGCTTGGTATTGTGCATGTAATAAAAATCTATGATTTACATTTTATATAACTTACCGCTAATTTACATTGAAATAAGTAAGCAATTGAGACGGTAAATACAAACGATGTCAAACGCGAGACAAAAATAATTGATTCCTTAGTTGAATCTCAACCCTGAAACGTGCCAGTGTATTGGTACTTGGGGGTGCGGGTCAATTATGACAAGCCTATTGGAGATTCTGGGCCCTAGTACACATGGGCACAGCACCTATTATAAGTAGGAGACAGTCAGATGTCGACTTTAACAACTGCAGCATCTGGCAGAAGGGTGTTGCTGATGACAGTATGGTGGCATCCATGTTGTGATGATGTCTTTGCCGACCCTGAGGGGCTGCCTCTCAACAAGGGGTGCACAGAGGGCACTTTTGTTTAAAAAAAAAAACGAACAGGTGTGGTCTTGTAGCTATGTGCAGGGCTGTATACCGGGCTTTCCTGCCCAAGTTTGCAGGTTCGTTAATGAGAATAAACACTTCAACGTTCTGTCAGTCGAATAAAAGTGCTCTCAGAGCACTCGTGAAAGCTTCTCTGACTTTTTGAGGAGGGTGCTGTATTGGGATGTTTGGCCAATTATATTCATGAATGTTTGGTTTTACTGGAGGAACTGGGCTTTGTGGAGAAACCACTCAACATTAGGGCATAAGTCAAAGCTCCGGACAGATCAATAATCCTCTGCTGTGCTGCCACATTTTCACTTGTGGTTGTTGCAGACTCAGATGCCGGACCCCAAGACCTACAAGCAGCATTTTGAGAGCAAGCACCCCAAGCAGCCCATGCCCCCAGAGCTGGAGGATGTGCAGGCGTGATGACCACATGCTCTCCCCCCCCCCGCCCCCCCTCATCCGTATGTGCCCCCATCCCTGGCTGCGCACACACACGCATACACACACGTAATGCCTACTCGCAGGTTAATATACGTGTAGAACAAGGGCCATAATGTCACTTTCATATTCACACACAATCACGGGGTCTCGTCCTGTTCCCTTTGTACCTCGCTGTGCACGCAAGCTATACATGAACACAACCACTTTCACAAATGAAGCTACTCGCATAAGAGCCGTACGTTTCCTCTCGCATACACACAAACAAACTTGCCCTGTACGTCCCTTCGTGTCTTGCTGCATACTTACGCTGGACATTCACACTGATGGATGCAAACAAGTGCTCACGCCTCTTGCTTAAAGGATGGATACACACATAATCATACACCTTTGTGCTGTCCCCGTTACCCCTTGCTGTTCACACTTGGATACGTACAGTCTTGTGAACGGACACAAGCTCACATGCACCAACCCCGCATGTCCCCTTCCCTGCTAGACATTAACATAAACACACATTTACATGAACGCATACACAAGTGCCTACTTGTATGCCTACACCACACATACTGAACATGCACAGCCACTTGTGCACACAGACAATCGCACATGCTCTCATACAGCCTCCATTTAACACTAAATGGTGGTAATCACCACTGCAGTTGTCAGGCTAGGTTCCCTTAGACCATTTTGAAACCACCCTTACAAATACAATAAAGACAGTGTTGATCCCCCTTATAGCCTGAACAGACTTTTGGGGCAAGCGCTGTTAACGGGGCACAAGAAGGTGGGTGGTCAGCACCACGCCCAATTGGCTTTTGTCTCCCCAGTGGCAATGGTTACACATCGCACCATTTACTCATTTTGGGGTGAGTCGACCTTGGGGAGTCCCAGGACCTGTTCAGATATCCATCACTGGTGTTGGCCATTGAGCAGGAATCGAACTCGTGTCGCTGAGTTCGTAGTGCAGCACACTGACCACTACTCCCGCTTCCCACAAATGGATTTACACACAGACACATACACAAGCACTCACAGCTGCTCATTAAAAATCTCAAGCTGTAGTATAGAATGAGCATGCCCTTTACTCAGAATTTCATAGCTTGTTTAACCACACAGATTCAGATTTAAAGTGCACATGAGGAGTTACTCTTGTGATGAAAGCTGGCTTTTGTGCAGACCACCAGAGGGTGTTATTCATGGTTTAGACTCAAAGGAGGATGTTGGGGGTACCCTGCACAACAGGTTCATTCATAGCTTTGTTTTTAAATCTTTCCATAAACATTAATTTAACCAGGAAAGCTTCAGTCTTTCAATTTGTTTCGACTGGTCCTTGCATCGGTTTGTTTGACCAAATCCTTAGAGAGTTTGGAATCGTGCGTCTCACCTGGTGTGAGAGTACTCGCTGCATTTGTGTTGTGAGCCTAATGAAGGTTACGTGCAGGCAGACTCGCCATTCGCGCAGGTCTCGTACATGTCGAAAGTGTAAATATAAACGGTGCCGCTATTGGCTGGCTCTACCCTTGTGACCCATTTCCCCCGTGGGAGCGAGGTGCATTTGCGAATGTAATTATTGGTCTCCATCGTACAAGGGTTGCGTAACTGAAGGTCTCTGCAAACAAAGCAATGTTAACACCCAATGGCCGTGCACCCGCTAGGCCCAGGTTGACCACTGGGCCCCACTGCGCGTTTTAATAATCGAGCAATCGGCAGCGTCCCCGGTGTCCCGAGTGGACATGTGATCGGATAGAGGAAACATCGCATTTTAAGCCTAATGAAAGTATTTCCTTTAATTTAATTATGGAGGGTTGTGGTTTTAGGCCTTTACGTGAATCAGATTTGACTCGTGAAATGTGGGTGTTTCCAATGAAGGTGATGTCCATCGCAGCCTTTAATTATTTTTTTGTTTGGTTCTATCAGCTTTGCTGTGGCGACTCTCATTGTTTATTGTTCACACCGTTTGGCATTTGCTTCGCCACTCGGTGTGCATTTTAACATGTGTAGGGTTTCTCAAAATATTTTTTTCACGCAAAATTAAATATGCTCAGTTAATCGGACCTCCACATGGGATTCTTAGAATATAAAATATGCCTTCACCCACAGTTAATTAAAATCGCCCCCTTCTCTCACGTACAATCCGAGAGTATTTTTAGTAGTGTACATAAGCATTTGTGACTTTGCCTAACGTGTGCAAGGATACCTTTATTTTTAATTGGTAGTGGGCATGTTTCGATTCCACGCTTTGTGATGCGATGACTTGTCACGACTTTGGACCATGGTTTGAATCAAACATCGATTATTTTGTTAATAATTATTAGTCTTGTTATGCCTATAGTTGTTCACTTGGCCAATTTAACATTTGCATATATTGTAATGTGCCTAAACCATAAATACAATAGTTGATTCTTGCGCACACCATTGATGCGTTTATCATTAGAATCGATTTTTATTGAAATATTGTTGCCATCACCTACAGTGGAGTAAAATCGCCCATTCCCCGATTGCATTAGAAAAGTATTTTTTGAAGTGTACATAAAGAAGCATGGCTAACATTTTGTAGCGTGGGTCTGCTCACGCTTGCACTGGATACGTTGCAGTGCTCAAGTGTTTCCAGATGGTGGGGCACTTCATCTATATGTCCTTGTAATCTGCTTTAAACAGCCCTGCTGTTATGTTGGGGGGTGGAGTGTAGAAAATACACTTCCACAGAAGGTTACTTTCAATAAAAGTGGGGCTTTTGCGTTCTGGTTCGTTCTATTTACGTTTGCTTTTTTGTTCCTGTGTTTCAGGAGCTGTTTACTGGATGTATATCTCGGGAGGTGGGGGTCCCTGAGATTTTATTTGAGCAGATGTCGCTCTGAACGTTCCCCGGCTTCTGTTAAATGTGGCCTCAATAAACTTTGAAGGGGCATTCCATGCCCTCAGGAACCCCTATAGGCTCGAGTATGTTAATTAATCTCTTTAACAAGTGAAGTCTGCATTTTTTTTTGGATATTTCCATGTTTTCTTTTAGGTTTTGAGTGGCAGTTGTTTCTGTATCACTTCTGAAGCTGCCAACTTTTCTGACCTTGTATTCATGTATCCACATATTGAAAAATTCTGGTTTTCTTCAAAAAGTTGGTAATCACGCAAGATGCCGTCTGCTGTTTGGTATTTAAGTATGGTGAAGCTAAAATAAAATCTGATTCTTTAACTTTGTCTTGGTTACATTTTTCTCAAATGATTACATTTTATAGTGAAAATGATCTCGGAAAACCACACGTGTGAGATCAAGCATTTATACGGAGTTCTGTAGTGGGATGTTTTGCTAAAACATTAAGGCATAGCATGTGGGAGGACTCGACACAATCTCCTGGTGACCTGGCCTACAACAGATGAAAAAGCCCTGATTTTCACCCCAAGACTTAAAACAGAATGCTTCTGAGACCTGACAAGCTTGGTGCTTTGAATTTAATTTCCAAAAGTAATTTTGGCTTTCAGACCCCTTTTTGTTGAGGGTCCTAATAATATATTTTTTGCAAAGGTACCAGAGTACCCAGAGAAAATCCCACGTATGAGTGACACTCATCTACAGATATGGAAGAAGTCTGCTTGCTGGACTACATTACAGATAACACAGCGGTGCAGAAGGACACAGCCAGCTAACACGAGATGGGCAGTTCAAATTGGTAACCAACAATGTGGCTTTTTAATGGGTTTGTTGTCCAGGCAGGCAGGCCACTAAATCGTGATGTAAAATTACGTTTTTCTGACTTTTTCGAGTGGCAAGGTTCATGTCATTATGCTTGATGGAATTAAGGGTTCAGGCGAGCCCAAGAAGATAAAGGATTCTGAATACAGCCCCATCAGACTCGTATGCCCCGTTCACGCTCAGAACTCCTGTGAGACCCCAGACTGCGTCCAAGATGCCTAAAACCCACCCACGTAATACATGGATTCATCCATACGGTGTTCAACCTCTACACTAGGTCAAACAACGTCTCTTTTTCCTTAAGTGGTCCTTCACTAATTTTCAGAGGGGGGGGGTGCACTTTTGCAGATACAATATCAGTGAGGGCTGCCACGTTTGAAACCGTTTGGTTTGACAGCATGATGGGGTGTTTTTACGGGACCACAAGTAGGGCCGCCAGTAGACCGTGTGGACCTTGCAATGAACACTGCTGTTCCTGCTCCATTTTTAAATTCTCTCCCATTGTCTCTTCCTAAGTTAGGATAACCTTGCTCAATTCAGGATACGCATAGTAACTCCTACCGAGAGTGCAGTAGGACACCTTCAATAGCGCTACTTGGTGTTACGCCCTCGGCAACTGCTATACAAAGCGGCCTAACCACGAGGCTTATAACCTCCTACGCATTTAACGACAAACCATTGAAGTGAAGGGGTTGGTGGAGGGGGAAGTGCCCGTCCACTGATATGGAGGCCCCTCCCGTTTCACAGAAGCCCCCCCCCCCACCGGAATAGAAGCCCCGCCCGTAATGCATACGCTCCTTCCTTTTCACAGAAGCCCCTTCCACCGCAACAGAAGCCCCGCCCGTTGATGCAGAGGCCCCGCCTATTTTCCAATCGCTGCAGATGCCCCCGCCCACCAGACCAGAAGTCCCTCCCCCACGACGTCAGAGATCGTCTACGCCACAGTTCTAGACCCATGGGACATCGATCGCTATACGTCGTCCCATGTGCTCGTATTCTGCAATAAGGGGCCGTCCATAAATTACGTCACTCGATTTTGGACGATTTTTGACCCCCCCCCCTTCGTCACACGGCGTCACAGTCAGACCCCCCCCCTCATATGACGTCACAAAGCTCTGCCCCCCCCCCCCAAAATAAAACATGCTTCAAATCGCTTCAAACTACTGTATTGTCATTGTAATGCGTATTTAATGTGGCGCTGCACTCTGATGTTGTAGGAGAAACCATTTATTAAAAAGCATATTTAATTAAGTGGAACGTGTTGTCTATATTTAAAGTTGCGCGTTTTGATGTGACGTCACATTTGTCAAACCCCCCCCCCTCGTCACACATCGTCACAAATGCCTGACCCCCCCCCCCCCCCGGTAGGTGCGTGACGTCATTTATGGACGGCCCCTAAGGGCACGGGTGTGACCAATAAGGTCTGAATTGGACTGTAGTAAGTTAGGGCACTGATGAGAGGTTGACAAGTATGACAATATCCGTTGCAACACCACCAACGTTTTGGAACAACGTTGTTTTTCGTGCCTTGACACCATCAATAAAAAAAAATACCCTGAAGCAGAGGATTGGCGCATATTGCAAATGTGATTTATACCCTTTGATCCTGACCCACGTATCGATAGTTACATTTTAATGTGCAACATTGTTTTTGAGGGATGTATGTGTGTTGTCTTGGTGTGGTCTGGCGCTGTGTTTTACTGGTCGGAACCTCCTGGTTACACCAGCCCACAGGGGATTATTGTGTCCGTCCGTCGTGCAGGTAGGGGCTGGGTGGGGAGGGGTTGGGTGGGGAGGGTGGGGCTGGGTGGGGAGGGTAGGGAGGGGCTGGGTGGGGAGGGAGGGTGGGGCTGGGCTGGGTGGGGAGGGGTGGGGCTGGGAGGGGAGGGTGGGGAGGGGCTGGGTGGGGAGGGTGGGGAGGGGCTGGGTGGGGGGTGGGGCTGGGTGGGGAGGGGCTGGTCACCCCGTTGTGCCCTTATAAAACTCAACGTTTAACCTACTCACGCCGGCTTGTGCCCGCCCTCACAGTCGGCCATATTTGCGGAATACACCACGCCACCGTTGACCCTGGCCATTGACCGAGCAACCCAACGTTCCTACCAGCTCCCTCCGCAGGAATGTGTTTGTTATTGTCTTGCTGCAATGCCCAAGCTTACATTTAGTTTTGAAAACAAAAAATCGGCATTTTTATAATTTTATTTACTTTTCGTGACTCACCTTTTCTAAATTATGCACTCCTATCGTGTTTTTTTAAATATTGTTTGTTGTTGTACAGTAACATTATTACCCACCCTATTGTACACATCTGTGAAAAAAGAGCTTCATGGCTCATCGGATTCCTCCAGTCGAATTTTGAAAGTTCCTTATTCAATCCGTTCAAACAATCAATGTAACACGTAGGCTTTGGCGACCAATATCCACAAGAGGTTTTTTGGGTTCGATCGCGTAAATATAAATGTCTCGTTAAACCAGCCACCACCCGACACAGCCAATTAGTAAGGTTTGTCACGTAAACAACAACATGCCAATTCGTTACAGCACACCGGTGTGTTTGATGTTAAACTAACACCATTTACAATTAGAGTACAACGTTTCGCCAGTAATTACAACGAGCATCATCAGTAAATATAAATGCGTCGTGAAATCCGCCACAGCCAATTAGTAAGGTTTGTCACGTAAACGAGACATGCCAATTCGTTACTAGTACAGCACACCGATGTGTTGGGAGAGTAAATCCACCACAACATTTACAAACCTGGTCTTTACCTGAGGACGGCTGCTTGCGTTGTGGCCGTAACGTCGTGAGAATTATTTTATTATGTTTTATTTTTATTATTTTATTATTTCCATTCTACGTGACTTTACCGAAAGAACCAAGAAGATGAATCCCTGCAGTCACGAAAACTTTAAATCGAAATTTAACATTTACAAAATAAAATCAACGCAAAGGTGGACACGAGGTCCCCCGCCTCCTAAAAGGCAAACAAGCCACACCCACAACACCCAAGCTCCGCCTTTCCCACGTGATCGGGAAACCCGCCTCCTTAGGGGGCGGGGCGGGTAGTGTGAGGGGCGGGGCGGGTAGTGTGAGGGGCGGGGCGTGTAGTGTGAGGGGCGGGTAGTGTGAGGGGGCGGGGCGGGTAGTGTGAGGGGGCGGGGCGGGTAGTGTGAGGGGGCGGGGCGAGTAGCGCTCCGCTGCGAACCTGGCTGCCCGCAGTGCCCGGGTTCGATTCCCGCTTACGGCCAATACCTGTGACGGATTATCTGAACCGGTCCTGGGCCTCCCCTAGGTCGACTCAGCCTCAAAATGAGTACCTGGTGCGGTGTGTAAATATCGCCAATAAGGGAGACAAAGGCGGCCGGGCGTGGTGTTGGTCTTAATAGGTGCTCGCTAACAGCTCTTGCCCCAACAGTCTGTTTTTCTGGAAAACAATCAAATGTATCGAAAAGGCATCCAAAACAGATCATCTGCCCGTTCAGCTTAACCGAAATGGGGAATATTTTTCAGATCCCCAAAAAATAGTTGACAATTTTAACCTTCATTTTTCTGAAGCTGGTACCCTATTTGATAATCTATTGGGAGTCACCCCTGCTCATGCAAATTCCTACACCCCTATCCAAACATTAAGCGAATTTAGTTTTCAGCCAATCCACGAAAGTAATGTTCTGAAACAACTGTCCTTCCTCAAAGGGTCCTCCTCTACCGGAGCAGATAGTATTCCCGTCTTTGCTCTACTAAGTGTTGGTCACCTAATATACAAACCTATAGCCCATATTTTCAACCTGTCCATCAAAGAAGCATCAGTTCCTCTAGAATGGAAACATTCCTATGTTCGTCCACTTCACAAAGGGGGCCCTAAAGATGATCCAAATAACTACCGACCTATCTCAATTTTGTCCCCGTTGATGAAAATTTTTGAAAAATTATTGAACTACCAAATTATCAGTTTCCTGTCCGCCAACAATCTATTACATCTAAAACAATCTGGGTTCCCAAAAAAATACAGCACCACATCTGCTGCATTAGACTCTATGAATCACATTTACAGTAGCCTTGATAATAAGCAGTACTGCGCCTGTCTTTTTCTTGACTTGTCCAAAGCTTTTGATACAGTAGACCACAACATCCTGCTTAGTAAAATAAGTTGCCTCGGTTTTTCCGAAAACACAGTAAAATGGTTAAAAAATTACCTCTTTTCTCGCACCCAAACTGTATTCACAGATGGTTGGAGGTCAAACAGTGTTAAGATAACAAAAGGGGTTCCACAGGGTTCCATTCTCGGCCCCCTCTTGTTCTCTCTTTATGTAAATGACTTGGGCACTGAACTGGATTATTCCAGGGTAAATCTTTTTGCAGATGACACGGTACTAATTACTGCTGGCCGCTCTCCGGATGACGTGATTGCTAAGCTCCAGAGTGATTTCAACAAACTACAACATCAGCTAGTTGCTCTTAAACTAGTCCTAAATCCTGCCAAAACCAAGGTGCTATGCTTCTCACCAGGACTAAAGCGGGAAGTTATTTTCCCCAAATTACATTCCTTAAATAATGATCAAATAGAGCAAGTTAAGATCTATAAGTATCTTGGGATCATCCTGGATTCAAAACTGAATTTTGAAGATCACATTGATTATATTGGGAAAAAGACAAAAATTAAAATTGGTTTTCTATATCGACACAAGCACTGCTTCCCCCCTATGTTCCGTTTGGAATTGATTAAAGCTACCATACTGCCTCTACTTGATTACTGTGACATTGTTTATAAATCAGCCCCAAGTACTGTACTGAAGAAGCTTGACTCAATGTATCACTCGGCCTTAAGATTTGCATTGAACTGCCCATATAGGACTCACCACTGTGACCTCTACATTGGGTCAAACTTAACATCTCTGAATGTTCGACGGCTTGTGCACCAGATCTTATTTATTCATGATGTACTTGCAAAAGAATCTGCAGATTACCTGCTGGATCTCATCTCTGTTTCAAAGAACAAATTTGACCTAAGGTCTACACTCATTTACCAGCTTAATATTCCCTATTGCCGTACATATACTGGAGGAAGGGCCTTTGCTATTGATGCCCCCAGGGTCTGGAATGCTGTTGCCAATAAATTGAAACTTGAGTCACTACCTATGAGATCTTCACTCAAAACTGCTCTAGAGGAGTTGTACACCCCTAGCTGCCAGTGCTATTCAGTGACCTAAAATAAAATGTTTCGCTCTGGATGATCGCTACAAAGTATGACCTGTGTTTTGATTTAGTGTGCTGATCTTAAAGGTGGAGTGACTCATGCAGCCAGCTATGGCTGCAGGGTTTTGGTAGTACATGTTGTTTATGCCATTTATTGTGAAAATTCTGTCACAGTTCCTATGATTGCTTTTTCATTGCTTTCATGGCTTTATTTTGGTGATTTCGAAAAGTGTATTGGTTTAGCCATGTTTGTTTGTTGTAGTACAGAGTTAGACTGATGGCCTTAATCTAAGCTGTCTTGTGGTTGTTGTTGTTGTTGTTTGACTTGCATCCCACTGGGATTTTTGCACACAGCGTTGGTGTACGGTGTTTTTTCTGCAATATTTTGCTGTCTTTTCTTGGATTTTCTGTTTGCACTTAGTCACATATTCACTTTAAGATGTTTTTTGTTCATGTTTTTGTTTTTTGTTTGTTGCGGTTGCACCCGATTCAAGAGCTGAATGGCTCACAGGGCTATACCTAATAAATGAACTTGAACTTGAACTTGTTAGAGGCTACACGGGGGATCTTTGTCTTTTGTGAGGGAGGGGGTGGGTGGGGGTGAGGAGGGGGGGAGGGGTAAAGGGGGAGGAGTCATTTTTTTCCCGCCATTGGCTCGCGCCTCACTCGGGCGGGGCTCGCGGTCTCCTTGGCAACGGGTGACGTCACCGCCCTGCGCCTCCATTTGACGCAGAGCCTCGGCGGGAGACGGAGCTGCATTATTGTAACGCAAGGTATCGATTGATGGCGCGTTATAACAATTTATGGTGTTGTCAACGTTGCTATTTCACAAGCAATTAAATGCTTTTCGTCGTGGGCATTCGCCGCGTTAGTTTCCGTTGGTGTTTTTGTGAGGAGATTGTTACCTCGGGCGAGCGAGGCTTACTGTACCCGAGCACTGTGCGTGAAATGTCGCTTAAAATTGTTTTATTATCTTCGATTCAAACATTGAAATCTTAAATTGATACGGAGCGTATTCGCGGTCGTCGTAAGTTACATGCATTGTGTGTTTTTTACCTCGTGTACGTATATGTGTATTGAATGGGGGCGGGGGGGGGTTACGTATGTACGTAAAGGTAGAGGTGTGTTACCTTATGCATTGACGTGCGCCGTTTTAAATACCCTTAAATATCCACGTATGTATGGCGGTGTTGTTCATAATATGGTTGCGTTTGTTGCGTGTATATACGATGTTGTACCGTGCTAGGGATTTTATTTTAAGGCGGTGCCTGGATCGCGTTATTAGACGGAAGAGGCGGACAAGAACCGTATTCATCTCGTGCTGTTGGTAAAATTGAAATATCTTGTAAAATAACATACCTCCGTGTGCCTTAAGGAAAAGAACGTGCTGTAATCGGTGCGTACTGCTTCCTACGACATTCGATTCGGAAGCGTGGTTATTCATTTTAAACATGTAACAAAAACTGAAAAGCGGAACGCATGGATTTTGTAAAGTAATCGGGTTAATTGCATTAATTTAACTGTTAAGAAAGTGCAGTGGACTTGGACCAGACATGTCTATGGATGGCATTGTGTCCGAAGCGAAGGAGCGATCAAATCTGCACCCTTGCAGGATCGCGATAGATGTCGGCTTGGAGGCTTTCATCCAGCAGTGGATTGACCATAGATGAGGATGATGTGTTAGGTATTGCTTATACTGTGTGTTTATATGTAACACGTAGGCTTTTGCGACCGATATGATTCATTATTGATGTTTGGGTTATGTCCGTCGCATGTATGTGTCAAGTAGTGTATGTGCATGTAGTACTGTATGTGTATGATGTATACAGTATGTACAACAGTTACAATCGCGGCCAGTATACGTCTATGCATCATATTCCATATGTGTATGGATTGTTTTGTAGGCCTTGTATGTGCACATTTGCATGGCATTGTTAATGGGTATCTGTGAACAGAGCTTGATAGCTCATTGGATTTTTCAAGGATAAATAAAGATTCTGATTCTAACTTTACGTATATTCAGTATGTTTATGTGCATGCTATTTAATAGGTATTCTGTAGATACTGTATTCCATTGTATATAGGTACTACACGTTAGGTAAATGTGCACGCCATTGTATAGTATGTACAATATATATGGCATTTTGTTAGACACGAGGTTTTGCATAGTCAAGAGCAGGTTCCTGCCCAGACGAGTGCTGGGCCGTTTGTGTTATGTTCATAAAACGCATATGTTCACCCTTATTTACAACCCTGAACAAGCGTTTGAAATACCACATTCTTTTGACATAAGCCCCTTACATAGTTCCTTATAACAGCCATTTGACTTTCCACACAGTGATGCCTCTTTTTTAATAAACCGATGGATGGAACACCCAGTCACAAGCAAAACCGGCATTTGCAGTTGTATCGTTCCAATAAAAAAAAAGGTCCCTTGATAATGACACTTTTTGTGCGAGCGCAGGCTGACAGTGGCGGCGACAAGATGGAGAAAAGCGAACTGGTACAGAAGGCCAAGCTGGCTGAGCAGGCCGAGCGTTACGACGACATGTCAGCTGCCATGAAGGCGGTGACGGAGCAGGGCCACGAGCTCTCCAACGAGGAGCGCAACCTGCTGTCGGTCGCCTACAAGAACGTGGTGGGCGCGCGTCGCTCCGCTTGGCGCGTCATCTCCTCCATCGAGCAGAAGAGCGATGCCAGCGACAAGAAGCAGCACATGGCCAAGGAGTATCGGCACAAGGTGGAGAAGGAGTTGTGCGACATCTGCAACGATGTGCTGGTAAACGCTCGCGCCTGCGATCCGCCGCCGCCGTGCTCGCCACTGCCCGTTTAGCCGGAGGGCTTGCCCGCAGATCCGTAGTCTGCTAGCCACGACACAAGGCATGTAACGATTCATCGCATAAAGCTGATCCTTATGCTTAAAAGAGAGAAAAACACTTCATTGTTCAAAATGGGACATTTTTATCGTAAGTGCAATGGAGCAAATTAAACGAACAAGACGTACAACATAACTAGACTGTGAATCAGACTACAGTTTAGGAAAAGGAATGGATTCTTGAATCGAATAATTGGAGGGGAAGGTGAATCCCAAAGTTTTAAGTATAACTATTCAACCAAAATGGTTATTAAGTGTGCTTTTTCAAAGCTAAGCTGCAATCCAAAATTCGCCCCTCTGTTTTTGCAGCTTGTGATGCCT
Organism: Lampetra fluviatilis; assembly: GCF_964198595.1. NCBI lineage: Eukaryota > Metazoa > Chordata > Hyperoartia > Petromyzontiformes > Petromyzontidae > Lampetra > Lampetra fluviatilis. The sequence continues at coordinate 29,347,446 of NC_136276.1, read as the reverse complement.
CGATTCAGAGTCCCCATGTTGTCACCAGCATACGTGGTTTACCCTTTAATGTTTTGCACCTGGCAATGCGCCCAACGTTGTGACTGCAGGTCTCTTGCTTATCTCTCACGAGGGCTGAAACTCAAAGGCCATTTGATATTGTTTATTGCATTGACAACCAGAGGGAACAATAGTGTGTGTTTTGTAGGGCGTTTGAGTGGGGATGTGGTGGGGCCTATCCCTCATGCACAGGTTTTCTCCAGTTACTGTAGTTTCCTCCCAACACACATTACATTATGAATTCAATCGGAATTAGCAATACATCCTCATGCATGACCCTTCTGAAAAAGAGTTGGGACTCCTATTATTTGGGTCTTTCAGTAAAGTCACGTAGATAGGTTCAAAGAAAATAACCAAAAACTACGACGTTTAGAAAACTACGACATTTCGATTGCAACACAAGCGGTCGTCATCCCTATCCTGATGACGACCACTTGTGTTGCGATCGAAACGTCGTAGTTTTTTGTTATTTTCTTTGAACCTATCTACGTGACTTTACCGAAAGACCCAAAGAATATGAATTCCTGCAGTCACGAAAGCTTTAGGTCAAGAGTTGGGACTCGATGAGGCTTTGCTGAATAAATATGACATTTTTAAAATGAAACTCGTCATGGTGATGTGGGACAGTAGTTGACAAATCATATTCGTGTTTATTCACATGTCATTTGTGCAGATTCATGCATGAATCAGGATCATTTTGCCACCACTTCCTCTTCTACAGCTGTGACACATTATTATACACCGATAATAGAATGCATTGCCTCTCTCTGCCAGGTGACTGCTATTATCTGCAAATAATGATACAAGGAAAAATAGTTTCATAACAATAGGATTTTCTGCAGATCATTTCAGGGTGCAGAGAATAGGAAGGCTGGATATTTAGAAGGTTGATAAGAGGAGTTTCACTGCATTGAAATTATGGTGTGAGTCTCTCAAAATCGCCCGCAATGTGCTCGATCCTGTGAGATCTTTAAACTAAGCAGGGTTGAGCCAGGATAGCACTTGAATGGGCAAAATAACATACAAAACAGGTGAATTATGCAGTGTGAGCATGAGAGGGTAGTACAGAAAAATCCATTATTATACTGTACTCCCCCCGCCTTAATTAACTCGTTTGGTGAAGTATGGTGATATAGCCCTAAAGGCCTGTACAGCATTGGATTGACGAATCCACATTACATTTTAACTTTATAAGCATGATTCTGTCGGCGTCTGGTTTTGTGACCTTTTGCCTGATTCTGGGCGTCTGAGTGCATAGCATTGCTGCCTAGGTAATTTTAGAAGCCGAGCACAAGCTCCCTCACTCTCAAAATTAGCCTTACCACCCACGGGCAATAACTATTTGTGTGACTTGTGCTAATCTCAACCGTGCTCACTTTACTGCTGCTATAAAGCTGCTGTTGCTCGCTGAGTCATCGCAGTTGGGGCGATGAGTGCACTGCCCAATGTGCAGCAGCTACACACTGTACGTGCTAATGTCTGACGTGTTACAAAAGAGAAACCCAAGTTAGAGAAGGAAGCCTAGCTCCAGTTATCATGTCCTCTCAGAACGATGCATTCCTCCTTCGTAGATGAACGGTGTGTAGTCTGGAGGTTGTATATGGTAGACCCTTGGAGGGTGTCGGCCAAAAAGAAACGTGTGATGTCACCCCTTGATATGAGAATTGTCCTTACGGGGAGGTGTAAGAATCTTAAATCTGCTATTTGAATGCATAAATGTAGGCACGCATTTTTTTTCTTTTAGCACACAGAATACCACTTGTCAAGTGGATGCCAATTTACTGACATACCACAGCGTATCTTGTCTATAAAACATCAACCGTGGCAAAAATGTCTGTCACGTCAGTATAAAACTGATGCGATCTGCCAGGACATGTCATCCATTTCCTTCTTCCATGCATGTCGCGCGCATAATCGTGTTTGATGAGGCAGAGTTCCACCCTCTGCCTGCATTAGACATAATGCGTAAAAGCCAGACTCGAGTCAGCCAGAATTTGGAGTAAGCCTGAAGGCTATCGGACATAGATGAACTACATAACGGTGGGAATTAAACCCAAAAAATGTCGACAGAAAACACTTAATTGGCACACAATACTTGATGCTATGTGCTTAAGCAATTATAAAGTTATTTACACATACCGTACTTGTCTGTAAGGATATTTGGAATTTGTATAATTTGACAGTACATGAGACTAGGGCTGTCGTTTTTTATATTTTTCTTCAATAGATTTTTCAAATTAAGGAAATTCAGAGTTCACAGCGCACCATTCTAACCACTGTGACACTGCTCCATCCCGTATAGATGTAATTGAAAATGTGTGTTTCTTGAAATTGATTTAATCAATTGCAGTAGTTTGGAAAACCTCCAATTGGTATGGCTTCGAGAGGTTGTACTGTGCTTTGCATTCATTTAGAAGTGGAATGTCATGCCCGCAATAAAGCGCTGCTTGATAAATTTGTTCCCATGCAATAAAGACTCCAATTTTTCTCAACCTAATGGATGAAAACGTGGTATCAGCAAAATATCGCAGACAATTTATGTCCTCTTTTGATGCCAGCGGTAGATATTGACCAGAGACTGTTTCATCTGTGGGCTGTTGGCCAATTGGATGTAAGCATAAATGGGAGGTTATTAAAGCAAAAAAAATATCGCAAACTGTGTAATAAACTTTTGAATTCAGTTCTAGACGTTTTATGTCGTAGCTCACCAGTTCTGTTCATCATTTTGTTATCACACATTATTTGAAACCTCTTAACAGTTTTATCAAATAACCCAGGGAAATTAATGTCTGCATGTAGACCACTGAATGAGCATTCATAAGCTCTCCCTGGGTTGAAGTTCCATTAAACTGGATTCGAACGTAGTTTGGTATTAAGTCATGTGGATTGTGCAAGATCATATTTTAACTATAGCAGCCTGCACCTACTCGTGATGTGACCATCCCTCCAAATATAGTATGGTTGTGTCTGTTCTAAGGGATGATAAAGATACAAGGCAGAATACCAACAATATGCATGAATGAAAAGTGCACACTTTTGTGGTTATGTAAATGAAGCAGTCGTAGATTATCAGTACACACCGGGCATGCTATTTCATGGCATACATAGTGCTCAGCTGTTTGAAGCAAACCGTGGGAAAATAATATTTTGCACGACTGCTGGAAAGTGTAAATATATCAGATAAAAAAAAACACTGCAGTAAATTAGCAATGCATTGTGCAGTTGGTAAACTGGTATTGAGGTTTTGTGCTCAAGGTTTCTTTTGCATCTAGCCAGGATAAATACAAGCCTTCATTTGGTCATTTGTGCTGCAGGCTCTCTTGGACAAGCACCTGATCGTCAGTGCGACCAGTGCAGAGAGCAAGGTGTTCTACCAGAAGATGAAGGGCGACTATTACAGATACCTGGCTGAGGTTGCAGTCGGAATAGACAAAGCCAGTGAGTATCCGTGATCACTCCATATCTCTGGTTGTGTGCACATTTATTCAATAATGTTTGTCTTCATGTGTTAACATGTCTGTTTTTGTTGTATCTGTGATTGTGTGTACATATCTGGTATTGGAAAATCTGTGTGTACATGTGTGGCATGTTTGTTTCTGTGTGTATACTGTATGGGTATGTACAGGTATCCCTTGATTTACAAACGTTCGGTTTACAAAATTCGCGTTAACGCAAATGACAAATTATGGACACTGTTTGATTTACGAAATCAAATTTCCGCGTGAGCAAAATTTAAAATGGTGTGCGCCACGAGATCAAACAAGAAGCACCCGAAAGGCTGCATCATCCATCTGTCACCTTTCCATTCATTCCAACTTGCAGATCTTTTCGTGAGTTCCTTGAAAAGGTGATTTATTTTAGTTTTAAAATAAATAATTTCATAGTTTTAATATTTGTTCTTTATTATTTTTGTATTGTGAAGTGATGTTTATTTTAGGTTAGGAGTAGAGTTGGAACGACTATCCGAAACACAACACTAATTTTTAAGGATACATTTAACGGGAAACTCCATTCCGATTGACTAAATTTCACTTTACATGTGTTTTTCGAAGAACGCATCCCTTTAGTAAATGTAGGGATGCCTGTATCTGTTTCTACATATTTATTAATATTTGTGTGTGTGTGTCCGTGAAGAGCAGTACCACAGTGGCAAGTTGTATATGAACCTCTCTTGGGCCTCCTCGAAATCAACACAGCCTTAAATGAGTGCCAGGTGTGGTGTATAGACGTTTGCACTGAGAATATAAATACAGCCGGGCATAGTGAAGGGCACAATAGGTACTTCCTAATTGCACTTCCTCAACAGTCCTTCAGACTCAACAGGGGGAACTTTAACACTTAGGCTTTCACGACCAATATCCATAATGTATGTTTTTGGGGTTAGATCGCGTAAATATATATATACATGTGTCATTCAACCTGCCACCACCCGACACAGCCAATTTGTAAGGGTTGTCACGTAAACAGAATGACAATTCGTCACTAGTGTTGGAGAGCCAAGCCACAACATTTACAATCTGAGTACGACGTTTTGCCAGAGAATCGTCAAATAATACATTGTTGAAATACATGCCTATACAGGCCACCATACTTCAATAGGGATTACCGTTGTTACGGCTATTTTAGTACACAAAATGGACAGGAAGTACAAGATCAATGTGCTCGCATAATGCGCATGCATAATGTACGTTGATTCATTAACCCCCCCCCACTCTGCGCAATAAGAGCGCACAGTGTTGTCATCACATCTACGCCTCTATATAAAAAACGAAACAGGTGGACTTCACAAATCTGGCTGTCACCTGATGAAGCTACTTGAAATTACTGGCAAACGTCATACTCAGATTGTAAATGTTGTGGCTTGGCTCTCCAACACACCATTGTGCTGTACTAGTGACGAATTGTCATGTTTTGTTTACGTGACAACCATTATGAATTGGCTGTGTCGGGTGGTGGCGGGTTTAACGACACATTTATATATTTACGCAATATAACCCAAAAGCTGTATTGTGGAGGGGGAACTTTGTTCACACACATACTGCAATTATAAATGTAGGACTTCCAATTGTGGTCGAACGATTCTTCAATTCATATCAATCCCAAAGCACACAAGATGATATGTGCATATAATCATGTGTGAATGAATCAATTCTTTTTTTACTTTGGTAAATCTGGTACGTAATGAATATACATAACCCCAGCAGCCACGAGAGGCACAACCATTTACGCTGTGTTAAAAAATAAATCCATTCTTCAATTGTGCACCGTAATCTCGACATGTAATTGAAGCAATGGCAACGCTAATTGGTCAACTCACAATATAAATGTTATGCGTACATTTATTTCCACGTATGCGTACATTACCACAGCACGATGACATGCTTGCCTGCATGTAATTAGCGTTGCAGTTGTTGCGAGGTCTCGGAGGACACAACACCCGCACGCGTCTGTTTCGTGTTAAGTGCGGCTACGTGTCATTTTTGCTATTTTACTCGTGACACATCTGAGGCATGTTTGTGATGTGCGTCCTGACCATAACCGGCTGGTTTGGGATGCCACCTGTCCATTTTGAAAGTGGGGATGTATGCTAAATCGGCTTGTGTTGGTGTGTATATCTGTATGCGCTCGTACTCGCACATCATCTCAAGGTAGCACAAATGTAAAATGTGTGCAGAGAATGCATGTATGTACTAGACGTGTAGCAATGAATTGCATTTTAGCATTTAGCAAGCAGTAGTCGCACTCAATTGGCTTTTTGGTGTGATGATGATGCTGATATGTGAATAATGAATAAGCTGTCCCAAGTTATTGGTGTAACCAATAAACCAGCTAACTTCAATTAAGCACAGACAATGGAATCTTGATTCATTTTTAATAACATGCAACACAATTCTAAATAACATAATTTTTTATTATATGCCAGCTTTAAGACTTCCTAAGTATAAACATTCATTTATGATGATGACCAGCTTTAAATTCCTAGCAGCAATTTTATTTTCAAGACATAGATTAGCAAAATCTCTCTGTTGCTCTTAAAATGCTTGATTACTTGTCTTTATTTAACCAGTTCAGATCCCATTCATATATATAATACCATTTTAAAAATGGAAAACTTTGAAAAAACATTTACAGGTAGTTTCACTACTGTGGTATTTAGGATATGAAATGGACACACTGGCATATTCTTGCAAATAATAATGATTTACATTTGCAAGGTGCATTTAACCTGTAGATCCCAATGTGCCATGTTTGGGAAACCGGAAATGAAGAGAACCAGGGTAAATGGCCAGAACTAGAGAATTAAGGCCAATTTAAATAGATGAGTTTTCAAGACAGACTTAAATATCTCTAACGACTGATTATCTTATGACCAAAGGCAAAGCCTTCCATAGTCTAGGAGCTGCACTAGCAAAAGCTTGATCGCCCCAGGAACAGAGCCTTGACCTTGGAGTAGTTAGAAAGCAATCCAAAGATCCTCGGACATTGTTTAGTATTAAAATGTATCACTTCCTGCAATTATTGTGGGGCTAACCTATATTGAGAGCCTTGTCGGTCAGCAGCAAGATCTTATTATAATCCACTGATACTCTACTGGTAGCCATTACAAAGACGAAATCAGGTGTGATGTGCTTGTTAAACAGTGTGTGCGTAAGCACTCCAGCTTGTTGAGAATGCATCTGCTAAAGTCTCCCCAGAAACGTAATGTGCTGCAGTAAATAGTCTCAAAATCTTTCGCATCCAGTTTAGAATCATCAGCTTTGTGAAAATTGACCTAGAGGTTACACGTCCTAAGCTTGTGGTTCCTGAATCACAGGGTCTTTGTTCATAAAACTAAAAGATGCATTCTTAAATGAATAACAAGTTCAAGTTGATAAGACAACAAAAATAATGAGTAAGATGAGTCTGTTTATACAGCTTTGAGAATTACACATGGGGAGTGACTTCTCCGACAAAATAGTGTGTGGGCGTTAGTGTGCACTCTTCGTCCAGCATGATGTCACCCATCATATGACAGCATTGCTCGTGCTAAAGAAGGAAGTTGAGCGCATGGCTTGAGGAACCAATTCGGTCCGCTTTGTGACTCAGAGGCGCCAGTTATTTTAACCTTCCTGTTTTGCTACATTGATTCTACAATTGTTTCACTGTCTGGTTGGTGGGTTTTCTTGTCTCATGTTCATTGCTCTGCCCGTGGCATCCTTATCACATTGAACCTGAGTGAATCTCGCAGTTTTAGACACCCTTGTTGCTGCTCGGGCATGAGGACTCCAGAAGTTAATTTTCAACATTTAGGGTAAATTGTCAGCTTAGAATTCACGGGTGCATGAGTCCTATGCTATAAAAATGGGGTTCCCCATAAACATTTAGAGCAACAGATGCCTCTGGCTTGAATGTGTTTGTGGGTTGAATTTGTTTAGTGCGATTATGTCTGGAAGCCTCACAGTCGGAGACCAAAACTCATGATATGCCTAGGCTGTGTTCTGAGCGGTCCAACAAGAGTTTTAAGCTTTGATATTGAGATAAAAAGATATGGTTGTGGTTGAAGGTATCTTTAATGTTATGCTACTGTATTTTAAATGTTTAATCAAAGAATCTTCAAACTAATGTTATACATCTATAAACACAGCCTACGTACAAATTTACAAGAAACAAACTCTTTGGTTACTAAAATTTAAACTTGTATATAATTTTTGGCTCATTCTTCCAAAGGTTCGTTGTTGCTCTAACGATGTTCATTATATCCCTCCCTTTGGACTTCTAAATTAACCCAGTTGCTTCAAGACTGTATAAAAAGTAAGACCTCCATATTGTTTTCACGTATTAGATGAGAGTATATACCAGTTCACGCTAGGGATAATGTTTTAGTTTAAATAAAAAAGTGATCTGAAGCAAGCCACAAACACAAGTGGAGAGAATGTTGTGCATTGTGCAGAATTTCACTGTACATGACCCTGTAGTGTATATGATAGGCTTTTGCCCTTAATATCAGGCAACTAGTGGTATTTCTTTAACAGACCATACACTGCAGATGAGACCTAGTCAAAACTGATCCATAAGGCACATAGGTGTATGGACTGGATAAACAAAAAAAACCTTGCCTCTTTATTTGCTGTCACTTTATTCTGATGACACAAATGCTTCTTGCGTCTATTCCATTGTCCAGAAAGTCCATGTGCTAATTCACTTAAAACATTTTTTTTATATTTACTCTGTGACACAAACCCACGTCTGTTTTATATATTTGTTATGTGCGTGACCACCCCTTGCTCCCCACAGGTGCCATGGAGCGGTCACAGGCTGCCTACCTGAGCGCGTTTGATGTCAGCAAGGCAGAGATGTCACCCACTCACCCAATCCGCCTGGGCCTGGCACTCAACTTCTCCGTCTTCTACTACGAAATCCTGAACTCGCCCGAAAAGGCGTGCAACCTCGCCAAGACTGTGAGTTCTCTGAGTGCTGAGCCCTGACCCCGTGGCTTTGGTTATCCATGTGGTGTGGTCCCATAGTTGTCCTGGAGCCCTGATTAAGAACGCTTGGTTCGGAAAATGTATCTGATGAGAATCATGGTGAGCAGTAGGCATGTAATGAATTGCCTAATTTCAATATAGGAATTAAAGTCTCTTAGGACCATGGGTTCTCAACCAGGGGTACAGAGATCTGGATTTGGCTACAGGCATTATTAGGGGATCTACAAAAGCCTAAGGGGTCTACAGAGTGCAGAGGAGTGTGTGCTGGCTCCATATAGCAGTACCCTTCACTTCATATTCAAACCATTCAGTGTGACAGACCACTTAACTTGCATTTGTAAAGGCATAAGTTCAAATTCTGTTGTCCTATGCAGATATTATTCCCCTGCATGAGAATATGGAATTTACACTATTTACGTATCGCTACTAACAGTGATGAGTACTGCCCCATGCTTTGATTTGCATATCGCTGTACAACATTGCTCACTACAATAGGGTATGTGAAGATTTGACATGGGCTGTAATTGGTGTAGATTAAACATTAACGATTTACTTGCCTGCAATTCAATATTTGTTTTACATTTGAAGTCATTCGATTGAATAATATTTTTTGGTATATATATTTTTTTCACCTTTAGTCTCCTTTTTTCTACTGTCTCATTCTCACTGCGACCATACGCCTAAAGGATAATATCGCATTAAACAATAATACATTTAATTGTGCAATTGTATATGTACATGAAATGTGCACAATAAACAGATTTCTTTCAAAATCTGTATATATGTCTAGTCCTAAGTCCAAAGTGGTTGAGAGCTACCAGTATGGATCATTAACTTGTACCATATAAACATTAAGAGTAATGGAAAATAACATGGCCATTTGATGTTGAGAGGAAAAAAAACATTAATAGAGCATTTAACAGACCACAATGCGAAATTTCCATACTTGAGCCCAACCGTGAGTGTTGCATTAAAATTGAGTCACGATGCCCTGTCCATTTGCATGCACAGCAGCAGCTTAATGCCCAAGCCTTGGTTTATTTATGGGAATGAGTCACTGGTTGCTTCACCAAGCACATTATGGCATTCAAAATAAACTGGTGGAAAAACTGATGGCCTGCCTGCTCCAAAGACTTTGTAGGGGCCAGTGGTCAGCACAAGGAAACTTGAAACGACCATGGGATTTGTGCCAGTTAAGGTGCAAGTGTGTACGCGTCTTTAGTGCTTTGCTCATAAGAAGTGGGTGCAATGTAGACCCATGTGGGTCTTCATTACACGCTTGATGACATTTTGGAATATGAGCATTTGCGGTTTTAGTGTGCAGGCATTTCCTGCTTGTGATGAGTGGAGCTGGCATGAATTAGATGTTAATGTAACACTTTTGGCAGCATGGTTACCAACATAAAGAATTGAATTTCCCTCGTACGCAATCCCCTTTTCATTTGTATGTTTCCAGCACAAGTTGTGGTGCATTGTAGTTGATGGATTTACTAATAACTGTTATATGGGTAATATAATTAGTGATAATCTAAAAGTGGGTATTGTAGTGAAATCTGCTGCATTCTGAAATATAGTACATGCTTTGTATGGTCTTTCTTTAGTAGCCTCGGCTATATGTTTTAAACGAGTCAGGAGAGTAGATCACTATAATAATAGGTTTTACCCTTTCTGTTATTTATTACAATAAAACCTGTTTTATGGCTAAATAGAAAGGGTAAACCTATTATATTTTGATACTGGCAAGGGAGGTCCCATGATGTAGCTGCTCACCCCAAGCTCTCAGTGCCCTGAGTGCATTGTCTTTGTGCTGTTTGTCTTTTCGCGTCCTCTGGTCTAACACTGTTTGAGACTAGGCCCTAAAGAAAGCCATCTCTGGTGTGGACCAATCAGTTTAAAAGAAAATGCATATACTACCAGAGCATGTTTTTTGTTTCCATGTTCACCACAAGCATATGTGGTTAATGCAGACACGATTCCTTGCAAAAGGTTTCTGTTTGGTGTTTTAACATCTTAACATCTTAACACCTGTTTTATTACTGACAAGGGAGGTCCCATGATAGAGTAGATCAGCATTTATATAGCTTCTAAATAGGACCACATCTCAAATGCTGCCCAGAACCAGTGTAAATGTTTTCCAAAACAGGAGCACTGTAGACATTTTCACAGCACGACAGCTCCAGGAGAAGTGTCGGGAGCAGCACCAGGACCTCTTCATGGCTTTTGTCGATCTGTCGAATGCCTTCGACGCAGTTAATATGGAGTTTGTGGGACGTTTTCCTGAAGTTTGGCTGCCAAAGAAAATTTGTCAATATCCTGCGTCAATTTCATGAGAGGATGATGGCACGGGTGACCATAGGAAGCCAGGAGTCCGAGCCCTTCAGGGTGCGCACCGGCATACGCCAGGGGGATGCTGTCCTTGCTCTGGTACTCTTCAACATCTTCCTCCTATGTGTCGCCACGCTACTGCACAAGGAGATTGAGAAGGATAGTGGTGTTACAGTGGACTTCAGACTCCGAGCAGTCCCAAAAATAACATCCAGGCCTGTTATCTAGCTGCAGTATGCTGATGACTGTGCGCTCGTGGCCAACACACCAGAGGCCCTGCAAGCTACCCTTGCAGCTGCTGCAAGTGCGTATGACAGATTGGGTCTCTCTGAAAATCATGAAGACTGAAGTAGTATGCCAGTGGGCATCTACTTATCCACCCACCTTCACCGTCTTTCAGAAACCACTCACAAAAGTGGAATCCTTTAAGTACCTGGGCAGCTTTCTATCTGACGACTGCAGCATTGAAAGGGAAGTATAAAACCGAGTAAAGCAGGCATCATCCTCTTTTGGCAGGATCAGAAAAAGGGTATTCCACAACAAGGACTTTGGCCTAAATAACCATCTGCTTACCAGGCAGTGGTCATCACAACACATTTTTACAGCTGCGAGACGTGGACCTTGTACAATTGCCACAGCAAAATGCTTGAGGACTTCCATATTAGGTGTCTTCAATGCATCCTGGGGATAACCTGGCGTGACCGGATGCCCCATACTGAGATACTCTGCAAAACCAACTGTATCAGTATGGAGGCTGCCATCATCCAGCACCAACTTCGCTGGCTCGGTCACATCATCAGGATGCCAAAGGAGCATCATCCATGTAAGGTCCTGTATGGCACCTAGACCACCGCTCTACAGGGGGCCAGAAAAGGCGCTACAAGGACCAACTGAAGACGGCCATGAAAAAGTGCAACCTGAACCCCACCCAGCTGGAGGACACTGCCACAAACGCTCCATTTGGCGCCATTGCCATTTCTGCCGGCATGGAGTGTCAGAGCTCGAAGAGGACCGAAGTGAGCTACGAAAAAGGAAGCGTCTCAAAAGACATGAAACCAGAACAATACCCTACACCTCCAATCAGCGACTTCACCTGCTTTTGTCTGTAGCAGATGCTGTGGGTCAAGGATTCGAATTTACAGTCACACAAAATCCCACAAATAGAGGCAGAGGAGGAAGGTCATCATTGGATACGATGGACAACCCCGAAGAGAAAATAAGAAATGTTTTCCTACATAGAGGCAGTCCGTCTAAGGCAGAGGGGGAAGTTCTTGAGCATGGAGTTGGACATGGATTCAACTGTTGGCTAGGAGAAGGGAATTCCAGATGATTAGGGTATTAGAGGAAAACAAGTGTCCTCCCACTAAGTGACTAGGGACTTCGATGGAAAGCTTTGCTTGCTGGAGTGAATCGCGCACAGAGAGGATGACAGGGGAGAGGTAGGGAGAAATCAGCAGAGGATCTTTCACGTCAGTGGGTATAAGCTTGAAATTTATCCATGACTGGATTGGTATCCAGTGAAGGGATCAAAGTATTGGTGTAATGTGGGCTCATGTACAGGTGCAGGTGAGAAGTCTGGAAATTGCATTTTGGATCATCTAGAGTGTGAAAATTAGAGACTTTTGGAGGCCATAGAGGAAGAAGCTCCAATAGTCGAGTTGAGATGTGATGAGGGCATGGATGAGTCTCGGCAACATCTGGAGCAAGGGCACAGTGGATGCAATAAATGCTGTGCAGATTGAGTTATGAAGTCTTGCGGAGTTCAGATGTGGGAATAGAATGAGAACCAGACATCAATGACAACTCCAAGATTTCACACACTCTTAGCCAGTTTAATGTTAGAGTTTAAGAAGTGCACACTTAAACTGGAGTCTGCTGAGTGAACTTTCTGCCAATGAGAGAGTACTTTTTTGGAAACAAATATCTGATTACACTATGGCCAAAGTGTGACAAGTGGCAGCACATGGTTGTTACCGGACAGAGCCAAAACAGGAATTGTGGAATCCACAGAAACATGCTTTGTTTAATGTTCACTACCGTTGTGTGCACAGGCATTCGATGAAGCCATCGCTGAACTGGATACTTTAAATGAAGACTCGTACAAGGACAGCACGTTAATCATGCAGCTGCTGAGGGATAACTTGACGGTAAGAGCCACATGTGGCTTTTTTATTTTCTTAATTAACTTGCTTTCATTACCTGCACTTTCATGTCAAATAGTGCTATAGCAGAGCATTTGACAACAATACAAATGAATACGAGCTTACGTTTTAATTGGAGTTGAACAAACCTATAATTTACAGAAGATTCCATATGCAACTGCATTTTGCAGGATTGTAAAGCCTGAATTTTTTTAGTCGACTCAAAATACTTGAGCAACATCTATTTAATTAAAAAGATGAAGAATCCAGCCTAATATACCAATGCTTTTGTAAAGATTAGGCAATTTTTGTTCCTCTTTCCAATGACTTTCACTGCTGTGAAACCTTTGTTACTTCTTCATAAATACCCACTTGGTGTTTTTTCTTCAGCAACTTGGCAAACGCATTGCTCCACTGCAGAATATTTTTTTTCATTCACTAAGACGTCCTTCGCATATTAGAAACCCATTGGAGCTATGCACTCTTAAATGGAGATTGAAAATATTTTCTGTGTTGCTTTTTGTGTTCAGTTTATTGTCCTACCTCCGCCGATTAGCACAGTTGGCTACGTACAGTGCAAAAGAAGTTCATCATACATACAAGACTGCAGCGTTATTGTTGACCTCTATAACATAATGCGCTACTATTCACTGACAACAGCGAGTTAAAGGCATGACATTATTGATGGGCTATTAATTTTCAACTGTTACATCATTGATGCACACTGCAACGTGGCGAGTTTGCTAAAGGGGCTTGGATCATAGAACACCGAGCTGGAACTTCTAAGATCCTGGGTTTGAGTTTTGGCACCTACCCATTATTAAATGAGGTTCCCAAATGTGGTGAATTTATGGTCACTTGACTAGTGACCATGTGCACAAAAACACATCGTACTGCATTTTATTTTTCACTTAAATTGGCAAAATTCTGACTCCAAGCACAAACACATTATTGGTTTACCATGCAACACACACCTCAATGGCAGAGCATTGACTAGGTGCATTACCACTGAGTGTGGATAAGAGGTAATTTAATAACGTCGGAAATGACATTGTGATGTCGTATTCCAGAGGCAGTTCTATAACATAAGCTGACGTTCTGCTTTCAGCAACAGTTTAAATTGTAAAGTTTATTTCATTACATTACATAATGCCTCGCCAGCATGCTTTTTTACTTCTTGGGGAAGCGACATGACAGGAAGTACATGACCTTGTTACTTGCCTGAGCAACATGCAGTGATAGATAGTAATATTCTATTTTTTTTTAAATGTATTTGTTTTTGCAGCTCTGGGCCTCAGACGCGCAGAGTGAAGATGCAGATGTGGATGGAGCCGAGAACTGAAGCGGGACACGAAGAGGGGTACGCGAGCGAGCGACAAACGTAACACCAACAAAACCTCTCTCCCCGGCTTGACAGAATCAAATACATCGCAGAGCTGTCATGTGCGATCGGCTCATTGTACCATCATCACCACCACCTCCACCACCCATCGCGGCTACAACACGATTACAATTCTTAAACACGAGCAACCGGCCACAATTGGGTGGACTGAGCACCAATCTTTTTTGCTTAACAAAAGCATTTTCTCGGCCTCTCCTCATTGCCTCTCTAAATTATCTCTGCTCGGCAGCTTAAGTTTTTTTTATTTGCAAATGGCAAAAGTCTGTGAGAGGGAGCACTTGTGCAAGGCACACGCATGAACACTCCAGTCTACATAGCACCCACCAACATATCTCAATCTCAAACAAACTCTGGTTTGTACTGCTCCTGTATGCTCATTGGTGGTCTTACCATAGTTTATTCATAATTGGTAAGAAGGTTAAATATACGTCAAGTGTATATTTATCAACTCCTTGCATTGACAGGTGTTTCTGCATCCGTTCCTCTGCTGCAGGGACAATTTGAATGGCAAAAAATGTTGACGTCAACCGTTCTAAAATTCAATCTTTTAGTGCTTTGAATGTTTGAGAAAGTTTGAAAAAAAAATAATTATTGAAAGTATTAATGATTGTAAAGTGTACCCCTGTTACTTGGGCATGACAAGTAGTTACTGAAAAACGTTATCCTAAGCTATTGTGCGCAACTGCATTGCCAAATGCATTTTAACATCTGTGATGAGGCAAATCTTGCAGCCTTCACGCGAATAGCCTAAATTTAAATCCTCCTAGCGACGTTAACTAAAACAATGGCAATTGTACATTTAACCATCTCAGGTTGGTTCAGGGCAAGTCGCACTCGTTTTTTTTACAAATGTGACCAGGGCACTTAGATGATACGCTGTCCGAGGCCGTTCTATCGCAGGTGCTTGTTTAAAAATAGTTGCTCGTGATTAAGAGGCCAATGACCTTTGTGCGTGCGTGCTCCACGCGTGTTCGTGCACACATGCAGCTGCTCCTCGTAACCATATGCACTGCACGCGCACATCCATGACTCCGTGTAACTAAAGCACGTTGTTTACAGTCATGTGCACACGTACGTATACATACCGTATACATACTCGCACGCACGTTTAAACATGGTATCATCCACGCACATCACATGCATGCACATCTTCTTGCAACAGGACACTAACACGCTTGGGCACCCATTTACAGAAAGGGCACAGCGAACGCATGACATCCACACTGGTGCATGTTACCGCTACCACAGCCCACCACGTATTGCGCTAGTGTATGCACACGACCCTTAAAACATGTCGTGCCACACATCACACACACCTCAGCTTGAACTACAGCACACCAAATACCCCCACTTGCTGTGACATGTCAATTGTGAGGTGAAATTGTCGGTGTGCATACATTCCATTTTACTGCATGCACTCACATTATGTGGAAGTGTAATTGTGATGACCTGTTCAAAAGTTGTTGGGTTTGTTATTTTTTCTTCTCATTTTTTACCCACTTTCAGTTATGTTTACCTGGTATAAAATAAATACATACCAATAGTGACATCAAAATATATAAAGAATATTGTAGGGTATTGAGACGTCACTTTTTAATTATAATCGGCCTTTGTTAATCGTTTAAGTATGATAAGATGCCGCAAAATGCCTTTGTTTTTCTGCAAGTGCAGAATTAACCTAATAACAGTTGTGAAAACAAACCGTAAGTGAAAGTGGGCAGCATAGCCTCTGATGGAATGTTTGCAAATGGAACTGTGGTGAAACATTTGCATCCAACGTTAAGTCCACAAATGGTATATTCCAGTAAAACATTAATGGCAAAATATAAAAATGTTACTCCATTCTACATATGGCAAATAGTCCAATGGTAGCATTATTAGTCCATTTAATATAATTCTATGTTGACAAATACTTACTTTAGGTGCTTTAAGGCATCATACTGTATACCAATAATCGTTATAATTTTGGCATATTGTGAGATTCTTTAGTTAAAACATACTAGTGCTTTTAATTACACTTGCCGTATAGATACATGTTTGACAGTCGAGTGCAGTGGTAAGCAGCCTGCGGCCTATAGGCTGCATGTGGCCCATGGTGCCCCTTATGGTGGCCTGTTTTCAGGGTATCTAGGCTTATGCGTGGTGGTCATGTGGCCCACTGACCATCGCTAGTTTATAGTATACTGGAAAACAATATAAGCACTATATTACATATTGGTGTTTATGAAGCCATGTTTCCAAAAGTGATAATTGTAGAGAACAAGCTGCTGTAGTACTTGGTCCATTTGTCGCCTAAACGTTGCCAAAATACTTCACCACAGTAGTATGTGTTGCACCGTCTGTGACAGATTTCCTGCTGAAATAAATACAATCTGAAATCCGATTTTGAAGTATCCACGTCTACAATAAAAGTTTGTTTTGCCTGGCATTTGGCTGTGTGTTTTAATTTTGCGCTATAAATAATAAAAATGTGACTTTGTGAATATGCCCCAATCACAATTCTTAGCTTATTGCAGGCCATGAAAGCTTTGGGCCAATCCGGCCCTCTTTTAGAAGTCAATCCTATTACATAACAAAATAAGCAAAGTAGGGTATGTTAATAGCAAAACAACTTCCCATATTTATAACTACATACAAAATATAAATATTTAGTCAATTGGCTGTATGGTCTTCTGGCAAGAGCATCAAAACAGGATTGGTTCAAAACAAGAACCGGAGCGTTTTCCCACATTCAGAATCTTATCCACAGACAGGTTTACTTGAGCCAATGCTGGTGACTTGATCCTTGGTTAAAAACTTGGCTTCAAGCAAGCCTGATTTTTCTGATGAGAGACAATTTTGAAACCAATGCAGCTGATAATATGTACTCCCTGACGGCCGTGCAGCTGATTGAGTTTTCTAAGAAATACGTCCAAAAATTACATAATTACAAATAGGGGAAAGGGGCATTATGTATAACGTATCAATCGTACAAATCGGTAAGCATATTGGTTGTCACATTTGCAAGCAAATGGAAAAGACTGGGTGAAAAGAGTCAGGTGTTTTGAACCCCATGTCTATGCAACAGTCCAATATGGCAGTCATGGATAACTAAACTCTAAAGGTATAGTTTGCATTCAGTACAGAAAGATAGCAGGAAATTTGAATCCACATCGACTGGAGCCAGGGCTGGAAGTGTAACTTCTACATTTTGGTTTTGGGGCAATAATATCCATCATCACACTGGTAATTGTATACAATTCTAAAGTTCACTGATTAGTGCTTAGAATATGAAACTGGCCATTTTTTGTTGTTTCATGGCTCCATTGCCAATAGGAATAATGAACATCCACCAGTCTGACAACTCCCACAACTACTGTCCTCGCCCATATATTGAACACCGCTTTGTTGGAAACTGCAATATTTCCTGAAAAGCCAGTCTGCGAAGATGAGACCTTTTTTTACCCATGACAAATATGGATATATTTACACAATTCAAACATTTTATTCAAACATTAACTTCCTATCAACATGGAAGTTGTGTCGATCCATAAAAAACACGTGTTTAGCGATTGATTAATTATTCCAATTGTGCTGTCGGTGTCATGCCTTCAGACTGAACAAATTTGTAACGCCAGCCTCGAGCAATGCACCTTGACTGAGAACCACTTTTGAAAATATCACGCAATGACTTCTCTCGTCACTTCATATACACTAGGAGCGCACCTTGTATATATCCTGCATAGTCGCATATCAATCCAAAAAATGCATTTTCAGAGCTGCAAATTATATTTTTATCAAAACCAAATGTCATGTATTCGTATGCTGAGGCCATGAACTCACTACACGTGAGAACCTGGTGTAATCATAGATGGCTTAACCCTGGAATGAACCTAGGTTGTCTTTGCAGTACTGGCCACTGCTCTAAAACAACTGATAAATGGGCACACAAAACACATCCTTCACGTATCTGTCCCTCCACATTAAAAAAAAACATTTACACATCCCATTAGTATGAGTGCAACACTACCAAACTGAACCGGTTTCAACATTCAAGTGTCTCATTATCAATCAATCTTGCTTGAACCAATGCCGGAGAACCACTAAATGTGTACAGGCAAGGACTTTCTGTTAAATATGAGTCCCCAGTTCGATACCAATGCTGGTAACATGCACGATATTAAAATACGTGTGGCTGATGGGATGTGTTAAACAAAACTTGTATTTATTTGCGTGGAGGGACAGACATGTATGTGAAGGTGGTGCATTGCATGCTTATGCATTTTACTACTTGCAATTAAAATAAATATACTTAACGTGCCGCTCCTCCGGATCGAGAGAAGCCAATTGAGGTGGTTTGGGCATCTGGTAAGGATGCCCCCCGGTAGACTCCCCTTGTAATTCTACAGGGCACGTCCCACTGGGCGAAGACCCTGGGATTGGCCCAGGACAGGCTGGCGGGACTATGTCGCTCGGCTGGCCAGGGAACGTTTGTAAATTCCCTATGAAGAGCTAGAGTCTGGTAAGTAGTGTATAATGTATAGTAATGTAATGTAGTGTCGTAGTGCTGGAGTCTGTCGCCAGGGAAAGGGAGGTCTGGGCCGCCTTTCTCAACATGCTGCCGCCGCGACCCTCAACCAGGACAAACGGTGTGAGAAACGAACGAACGACATGATAATTGTTTTTTTACCCTTTTATCTGGCAAAAAAACTGACACCTTTTTTTACAAGGAGTCATGTTTGCATTGACCACAATACCTGCAGTCAGAACGCAAAAAAAACATAACTCTGATAATGTATGCACTGTCCTTGAAATTGATTGGTCTACACCCGAGACAGCTTTTCTTTAGAGCCTAATCTCACATGGTGTTGGACCAGATGACGCCAATGAACGCCGCTTTGATTGCTGCGTCCAGGAGAACCTCGGCGCGACGCGCAGGGGATCGGATTTTAAACGCGCGCGCCCTCTGTGATTGGACGGCTCGGTTTTGTGGGCGGAGTCTAATCGGCGGTATAAAACCCCCGGTTAGCGGTGACGCGTTTCCTGTCGGAGGTCGCCGTTCATGGACGAGGTTGGTCGAGGCAAAAGGGTCCCCCCCGAGTCGCGTCGAGTTAAAAAAATAAAAAAAACTATCTTCGTAATTAACAACGCGGCAACACTGATCCGCGCAACCACGCGCTGTTGTTGTTATTGTTGTTATTATTATTGTGAGGCGACTCTTTAAAGGTTCATTGGAGTGCGTTAAAAACTTAAATAAATATAAGCGGTGACGTCACGAAGAGGTTCTCAAAACCGTTTAATGCCGTTGAGTCTCTAACGTCGGCACAGCGCGGATTATACAACATTATTAAGCGTTTACAATAGTAACCAGCAGCTATTTTATACCCGCAATACCACCAACAACAGCTATAATAAATCGTTACGTGAATATAACAAATCCTGGAGCAAAAAAAAAACGAATTGATAATAGCGAATCACTTCACATTTGATCAATGGGGGACCCCAGCCAATATATTGATGAGCAGGGCCAGGTTGGACCCACGGGGCAGTCGGCGCACATGGACCGTGATGACCTCGCAAGCGAGGCCGTGGCAGGGATGGTCCCGGGGGGCCCCTACGTGGAGATGAGCGAAGTGATTTACGCGCAGTTGCACCAAATGTCCTACACCTCCATAGCAAGCACGCCGACTGGGCAGGGGCAGCAAGAAGGGGGCAGCACTGAAGACGAATGTGTGGAGGAGACATTGGTCGCTACACAAGGCCAGCAGGATCAGCAGGTGTTAGTTGCCCCTGCCCAGGACAATGCGTTTCAGGCCGCAGTGCAGCAGCAGCAAGGCCACATGGACTTTCACGACCTCAAGGCGATGCTGGTGAATGAGCCGCCCTCTGCTCACCAACACCATCAGCATCATCACCACCAGCAGGACCAGCAGCAGCATCTGCTGGTCGTTCACAGTATGGAGACGCACCCAGAGATGCAGGTGCACGAGGTTGAGTCTCCACGGCTGCTGGACCTCACCACGGTGGGGCCGTTGCCGCGGGACACGGAGGAGGAGGACGAGGAGGAGGAGGCGGGGGGTGGTGGTGGCACCGTGAGATGCCAGATGCGACAAGGGGCAATGGGAGTGAGGGTTCGGCTGGAGGATCGCTTTGCGGAGAATAGCAGCAGCAGCAGGGACTTGATGTGTGAGAAGTTTCTCTCTGCCCAGAGACAGCAAAGGGGTCCGGCCTTGGAGCACAGCAAGTAAGGGTCAGATTCCCCGTCTGGTTAGTGAGGTCTATGGGGCCAAGGCATCTAGGCAAATTGGAAGTGCCAGGAGATTGGGTTCGAGGGTTGATCCCAGAATATATCTTTTGTGTAACATTTAGAATAGTATAAATGTATGTTGAGTTTGGAAAATATGTTATGGGATCTGGATTCACCAAATAGATTCCGTGTGTTGGGTAGTAATCGGTGTCTGTAGGGAAATTATGGGTAATGTGTGGGGTTTTTTTGGGTGTTCTGTTGCCCTTTAACATGCCAAACATTAATTGAATTGCCCAACCATTCCAATTTAGCACTGTCCTGAAAAACGAGTCTTGAGACATCAGTGGGAAAATAAATGCCATACTTTTATATTGATATGACGTTTTCCTAAACTTGTAGTAAAGTTGAAAATGTCACAATGTATATTAGATGTGCATCTAAATGACTGAGGCAAAGGTGTGCCTTTCAATATAAGGTCTAGGGGCTTTACTGCACAACTGACTGCGCTGTGATGGCCTGTGTCCTTCAGCTTGGTGTCTGGGGCTCAGCACCTGGCTGAGTATTGCGGGCAGCAGACTCTGGAGCAGCAGCATCTGCAGCAGCTGCATTCAGACCCAATCACTGGGGAGGTCGTTTCAGGGCCCAGCTCCTCGGTCGTGAAGTTTGTGTTCCCCGGTTACAAGCAACATAAGTGCTTTCCCAGCAGTTCCAAGGTGAATGAGCCATGTTTATTTTTTCTACATCATATCACTGTGAGTATGCTCGTTCTCATCAGAACTCACACGCAAGGTTGGGTCTGGTTAGTAATTGAAATGAATACCGGGCTTAAGCTTGGGCTGCGAGGTGGCCAGGAGATGGCATCACATTCTTGAGTCTAACTGCTGAGCTTTGAGTGTTTCCCTTCATATGCGTGGGTTTTCTCTGGTTTCCTCTCACATGCAAAACACTCTTTAATTGGTCAAATATCCCAATACCAAATATCCCACGGTAAGGTTTCCCTGGGTAAATAAAAAGCACTGTAAGACAAGTTAAGGGTACATGTTTGGATGTGGTCAATGGCAAGATGGGGCTAATTATCTACTTTGACCCGAAATTAAATGCTTTGGAGGCAAGGGTCGGTGTGGGTCTCAGATTTGTGAGCTTCCCAAACCCACCGAGCTGGAAAATGAGTAAATCAAGTGGGTTAACTCATCTATGCTTACCTTTGAGGGTATGTCTTGCATGTTTTGCTTAATTCAGCTTCAAAGGTTTACTCCCATAATTGGGGTTTCACTCCGTGGCGGCTTTGGACATTTCCACTAGGTGGGGCTGTTGTGAGTTACCTCTGAATATATTGTGTTCTAATTATGAAAAAAACATCGTCATGTAATTGGCCTTCTCGTGAAAGTGACATAACTGTCTTATCTACCAACGATAGGCATTTATAAACAATACGAAACAAAACAACAGCACTCAAATTCTGCCCCCATGACCCTCATGTCCACACTACACAACCCCTTTGACACTGCGAAAAGCCTGAAGAACAATTAAAGATCAAAGGGTAATTAACACGACTCGACAAATGAGCCAAGGCAACCAAGACACCGCATACTGTACAATAACAGCCACATACCGTCGTAGGCCGTGACCTGTTATATTAGCACAGTGCAACCTAGCGTTGTAACATAGTAATTACAGCTGTGGGCGCCACCCAGAATGGGTCTCAAACGGCGTGGCTGAAATGCTCGAAGCTAATCTCAATGAATGCAGGGACATCTCTCACTCGGACGCCTTCACAGCCGCTCCGAGACCAGCGGTTTCTAAAATTAACAACTAAAAATGTTATCTTCATTAGGCAATTCACGTTGAAAGAATCATATTTTAAAAATTTCAAACGCAACAAAACTATAGAAAAGTATTTTTCGACAGCTGCTTGGTGGGGCGGCGCCCCAACGCCCCGAGTGGACGAAGCGCGCATGGTTTTACTTTAAAAATATGGAACAGCTGAACTGAGATTTCAAGATGAAATGTGTCGTCAGTAACAGTTTTCACAGCTACATTACAAAATGTCTTAAAAAATGCATCGCAAAAAATAAAGAGAGAAACATAAAAATGGGAAAAGTAGGAACCATAACTTTGCTGAATACGATCCTAATAACCAATGTAACATATGCTTGAATAACTTTTAAATGGCTGCAGAATTGGGCTCAAAATGATTGAGCAGAAGAAGTCACATACAATTCACTAAACAAATACAATTCTTCTTCTTGGTTCTTTCGGTAAAGTCACGTAGAAGGGAAGTAATAAAATAATAAAAATAAAACATAATAAAATAAAATAATTCTCACGACGTTTCGGCTACAACGCAAGCCGTCTTCACGGCTGCTTGCGTTGTAGCCGAAACGTCGTGAGAATTATTTTATTTTATTATGTTTTATTTTTATTATTTTATTACTTCCCTTCTACGTGACTTTACCGAAAGAACCAAGAAGATGAATCCCTGCAGTCACGAAAGCTTTAAATCGAAAAATACAATTATTGTTGACGGGACTTCTGATGAAACAGCAGAATATTTATAACCAGGGCAAATATTGAAGGTGGATCTGAACAAAAATTACGAAATACAGAGGTGAGCCTAATCAGGTTGGAGTGCTTTTGGATAATGATAATGAAAAGCAACATGCCAGTGTGCCAAAAGAGAGACGTTTTCCATTAGTAAATATTGCCTACTCTGATATATAAATAATCAGACATGAACGAAAACTGAAAAGTATCTGAAGGAGCTTGGAGAGATACATGCTCGGACCAGAAATCATACATTCCGAAAAAGAATACTAATTTGAACTCATCAAATGTGCTGTGTACAAACTGCTGCATTCAAATAATGTGCCTTTTGTTTGTTCTTGTGTTAAAAATTGTTGCTCAGATGGTGCCTCCACCTCAAAATATACCGACAGAGCAGTTACTGGAGTCTTTGCACATGAAGTTCAACCAGGGCTTGGAGGCCCCAATGCACATGGGTTCGCTGGCACCACCAGTCTTTAGCACAGACAAGCATCCATCCACACAGCCCTGGAAGAGCCAAGAAGGTGCGTTTGTCACTTTTCGACATACAACAATGGCAGTACCTGTCCCTAGTCACGACAAGTGTGTTTGTGTGTTAATACATAAAAAGTGAAGAGCAGTTGTTACCACACTTTTTTTTTTTTACAAACGAAGGAATATGCACTCATCTCCACTTGTACATACTCGTATAATCCTCAGTCATAGTGTGTGCAGTCAGAGTGTCTATATGAGTATATGTGAGTGCATGCATGCGTATAAGTATGGACAAGCATGAGCTTGTGTGTATGTGCGCACACGTGCCTCTTTGCATTTGTTCAGAGTTGGAGAAGGAACTGCGCAATGTTTTCAACGAGGCCAAGGTACAGCCCAAGCGGCACCTCGACAGGTCGGAGCGCAAGACCCTGGGTGACATCGGAAACAAGATGAGGGGGCAAGCCCCGTCGCAAAGCTCGTATGCAAGCCCGGCCTCGCCGCCGGAGGGGGGGAACTACAAGCGCGTGCGGCACAACCTCATGGAGAGAGATAGGAGGTGTGGCGCTCGGGCTCACGCCTGCGACCCTGTGCCTTGGAGGATCAATGGATCACTTCGATTCGTGAATTTCCCAAAACTGTTGAGATGGTGATATAGCATGTGGGCTTGAGATGTTGGGTGTTGTCTCATCGTGCGTTTTGTGGGTTTTCTGTGGGTACCGTGGTTTCCTTCCACATGCTAAACTTTCATTAATCGACTGTGCCAAACATCCCAGTGCAGAATGTGTCTTAAAAGTAGGCCTGACTGTTAGTATCTCTCAGGGAAAAAAATGACATTTTGTTAGAGCAGGGGTCCGCAACCAAAATAACGTTCAATGTTTTTTAAATTTGATAAAAAAAAACTATTTCAAGAGCCCACAATACACGTGAATACATACTGCACATACATAACGTCACGCAGTCAGTAAAGAGCCGCATGCGGCTCCGGAGCCGCGGGTTGCCGACCCCTGCCCCTGACAATGCTCTGTGGTCTATTTGCCTCCTTAGCCTCTCCAGCAATGGGTGTCAATAATACAGTTTGGCATTCTAAATAAATGAAATGTGACTTAATAAAAAAAATGCAAGGTGTGTAGTGGTGGTGCGGTGGTTAGCACACTGCCCTATGAACCGAGTCACATGAGTTCACATTCTGGCCACGTATAACATCGGCGGGGAGTGCTATCTAAACATCCTGGGTCCTCCAATCACCAACCTGTAACGACCAGTGTGGCGAAGCATGGTCAAGCAACCTTGATCGACGTGGCTTATGGAGGCAGATTATATTTGTATAAATGTATTGGTTGAAGGAGAGGGTAAGGGGGTGTTGCTATGGAGAGAAGTAATACGCAGAAGATAATCATAATTCCTAAATGATAAAAGCATGACAATCTCGCAATGTAATGCGATTTTAATAAGAGAAAATGAGCCCTGCCTCACATTCATTTGAAGAGGGAGAAGCCTCGACTTCTTAATGGTACTTCATCCCGAAATATCTAAACTTCGCCTCAAGACTCATTTTCAAGAGGGTCCTGTTTAAATTGTTTTGGCCAATTACCAAGCACATCTGCATATGGGAGGAACCCAAAGTGCCCATACAAAACCCACGCATAGGAAATAACATTGAACTGACCCAAACACATAGGTTAGTGACCGATTGGGTATACTGTCATTTCTTGGCTCCATCATGTGTGTGCGATCCATCAACGTGCTGGATTATGGTCGTGCAGCGAGATGAGCAAAGGATTGTCCCCCACCCGCCCACCCCCCCACCCCGTGCTGATTTGTGCAGGCGACGCATTCGTATTTGCTGTGACGAGCTCAACTACCTGGTTCCCTTCTGCAACGTGGAGACGGACAAGGCCACCACCCTGCAGTGGTCAGTCACGTTCCTCAAGTACATTCAGGAAAATCATGGCAAGCACCTCAAGCAGGTGAGGCCACACACAACACGGCATCCAAGTTCCAATGCCAGAATTGTATCTTGACGACATTACCTCAACACGTAATTTTACTCGTTCGCAGTTCAATATGTTTAGGTGATGTTTTGTCCAAATTCCAGCTGGTGGTTCATTGTTATCGCAAGCATCTTGCAATTGGAAGGTTGCGAGTTCAAATAATGGTGGGGGGGGGGTCGACTGAACACATCTCTACAGGGTCAATACAATAGATACCACTTTGTCGGAAAGGCAACCGTAGTTGTCAGATGGATAGACTTTCCCCGGGCATAGGGATGTGGAATTTTCACCACTGGTTCAAAGCTGTAAACAGATTAGCACCATCACATTTTTCTTTGGAGGAGGAAATTACACTTTTATAAATCTCAAAGATCACATGAAAAATTTGCCAAAATGTTCATTGATTCATTATCGTTTTAACTTTTATATATGTTTTACTATTTTTCTTTTTTTATATAAACTCCCATCACAATTGTTCTATCGGAGTCCTATCAAGAAGGAAATAGATATATGCAGTTCATAATCAATAATGCTCATGGGAAAGGGAGATGGACTGAAAGGAAAATACAACTCAAAAAACATACAACTGGTGTCTGGTAGATATATATCTAGGTTGTCTATCTCAGATTGACCCGAATTTGAAACTTCGTGAATGAATAATAGACTTTGAAATCCCAGGTAAATGTGTCATTATGAAACTAGTGATGTCACCACAACACTTCTTCCGAACATGTAAATACAACGTCAATGCTGTGATATCACTCGAGCTTACTGTGACTTTAAAGTATTCTTTTAAATAATCAATAAAGCATTAAAACTCTTATCAGACAGCCAAAAACACGTACCCTAAGTACATATGTGCAGGGTGGCAAGAGCTCGTCTTCTAGGCTTTCTTTTAGGAATGTTACCAGTTTAATTCAATTTCCCAAAGCAGCAGTTAAAAGGGAAAGTTGTTTTTTCTCCCCGCCTCTGTTCACCCAGCAGTATAAATGGCTATACCACAGTAGGTCACGTGTAGTTGGGTAAAGTGTGGGTAACTCCTCCCTCTCCAAATACGTCTGGCCAGCTTGGAAGATGACGAAAAATTACCTCTAGAGGGACTGCAAAGAGCTCCCTCGGTTGGAGGGTTTTCTGGCAGCGGTGGCGTGAGCAAGCATTTGCTCGGCTGTACCTTTACCTTACTACCAGCTTAAGCAGGGCATCTCTGTGTCTGTGTGTATGTGTGTGACTGCGAGCACAGGAGTTTGAAAGCATGTTCTGCAACAAGGCAGAGCAGTCAATTAAACCGAAGGAGACGAGCAGGGTGTGAGAAGAAATGATGGCGCCACACACAACCCCGTTGACACATCTCTCTCTAATCCTGAACAGCTATATCTTAACATTTGGTTCGTCATTTAATTTGCAGTTTGTGAAACGTTTGTATTTTGTCAAGTTTTGTTGGTGAGTTGTTGCACCCATCGGTGGCAATGGTCATGAATTTGGATTGTTGAAATGCAGAAGAATCCTCGTCATGATCCCGCGGATATTGATCTATTTTTTTGAAGGAAAGTGTGGCGAGACCAGCTCATGGAAGAAATGTGCAAGCTAAACATGCTCACAATAGCCCTGCTCAATATATTCTCAATGAATATCCGAGGCTAAAGATGATAATTGTTCACTTAATGAGCTTTTTAACTGTCGTATGTACTGTTTGTACAGGTACCATTTTTTCTGGGTAACTGTTGTGGAAATAGTGGCAGTAGTGTAATCGGGTTATATTGCACTAACAATCCAAAACTTGGGTGAAACCAGCCTACAATTGCCATGTAGAGAAGCAAACTTTATACTGACGAACAGGCCATTTGTTACCTTTCCATTATCAATGTGGTGGCTGGATCAGTTAGCTATGCTTGTGTATCTAGACTGATGCTGCACACAGGGCAGTGAGTTATTTCACGATTTATTGCACTCTACTGCAAATATAGTAGTAACCGTGCTATACTTGAAGTTTGTGTAGATAGAGTATTGTTTTGAACAGCTTTGGCAGGCTTTTGCAGGAGGTAGCAGTTGCACATTTTTGTTCCGTAATGTATTTGAGTTGGGCTTTGTAAAAAACCCGTTTATGGACCTTTGTTAGTCACCATACTTTCAAGACTTTAAAGAAACCATATATCTTTGGTCCTAGAGATGTGATTTTTGTTTGCTTGGGCAGTGAACTCGGGGAAAGCCATTATTTACAAAATGCAATTTCTTGTATTCTTATGATGCTTTGTTGGTAATTTACTGTTTTGTTAACTTTTGTTATTGTTTGAATGGACTTTGCACTTTTATGTTGGATTTGATTTTGTCAAGAATTTGGAAAATGTTAATATTTAAATATCAACTTAGATGCAAAGCAGCTGGAGTGCCAAAGGCACATCTGTGTCTGTTGTGAAGCTTGTTAAATAACGTTGTTTTGTAATGCAGTGTAGTGCAGTGCCCAGTACATTCAATTCTGTATTTGTGCAAATAAATAATACTTTGAAGTTGTGCACTGACTTTCAGTCCATAGCCGCACATGAGGATTCTGTTCTTAAGATGCTCACCAACCAAAACTAGCAGTGTGGGACTTGGGGGCAGCCCTGGCCTTAGCCATAACATCTCAACCTGAGTGAAACTGCAGTTACTATTACTTTGAGTTTTTACAGCTGCCTCCACTGGATGAGATGTGCTTTATAATTAATGTCAGGCTCCCTTTGCTTCTGTGACTCATTTAAGTGTCGTCATCCTGTGCCACATTACACGTCCTAACCGTTTAATTTGTTGCGTTATGCTCACTTACTTGAGCGGATCAGTTTGGTTTGGATTTGATGGTGAAAAATGCTTCTGAATGCAACTGCAGCCCAGTGTTTGAATTAGTTATATTTGTGTGAATATGAACATCTTGAGTCTGTAACCTCTGCAGCATGCTGGTTCGTATACAATGGTTTATATGTAAGGTGTGTTTTATGATTTTCCTACGCATGACATGAACAGTTATTTAAAATGCAATAAATATAGTTACAAAGTTCTTTCATTTTTCCTCATTACTGGCAATGGAGGCGAACATTTCTGTTTGTGATTTTAATTGTGGGGGAGGAGATTGTTGACGAAGCACAGGCTTGGGGATGCCGTATTGAGCCATTAGATGGCAGTATGCACTCATACGATTGATAACTGTCACGGTAAAAACAAATCATGACCTTAGTGGCTGAGGTGTCTTCACCTCTCAAACTCACGTCACTGCCTCCACTAGAGAGAGCGCACGATACCCCGAAATTAACTAGTTTACGCCGAGTCAACCAGTAAATTCCCTGATTTGAAGCTTTAGTGACTACGGGAATCCATACTCTTTGGTTCTTTCAGTAAAGTCACGTGGATAGAAAAAAATATCACGACGTTTCGATCGCAACGCAAGCAATCGTCTGATTATAAATTTTTCTATCTACGTGGCTTTACCGAAAGACCCAAATACTGTAATATGAATTCCTGCAGTCACGAAAGCTTTTAAGTCAAGATAAAAAAAATAGTTTATAGAGTATAGTACTGTACAGGGTGGTCCAGATGTCTTCTGAGCCCCTGTAAAATATCTAAAACTTCATGTTTTTTAAGGAAGGTTTATTTCAAGCAGAAATTAATTATTATTTGGTTCTTTCGGTTAAGTCACGTCTAAAGATAAAATAATAAATTAAATTAAATAATAGAATACGACGTTTCGATTGCAACACAAAACGTCGTATTCTATTATTTAATTTAATTTTTTATTTTATCTTTAGACGTGACTTAACCGAAAGAACCAAATAATAATTCCTGCAGTCACGAAAGTTCTAAAATTAAGATAGAAATTAATGACTTGGTGGGTGGGGGTCACAAGACATGGACAGCCCAATACATTTGTATATTCTAGGTTCTTTCGGTAAAGTCACGTAGAAGGGAAATAAGAAAATTATAAAACAATAAAATAAAAATTGATAAAACAATAAAATAAATTAGTTTTCTAATAAAATAAAAAAATTATGCACTCACAAAAGCTTTAAATAAAAATTCACCCAATACATTGTTGGAGGACCCCACGTAAGATGGCCGCGGAATTTGGCTTCGGAGTCGCCTTCAAGGTCGCCCACTGGGAAATCACGTGGGCAGTGCCCAGGTCACGTGAGCAAATGTAGGGAGGGGCAGCGAGGGTGAAAGGTGCACCTAGCCTGGCACATGCGCAGTGGTGACGTCGCCGTCACATCGTGGCGAACGGCGCATGTTCGAGGTTGTTGCATACAGAATCGGAATATTTATACTGGGGAATCCGATGAGCTATAAAGATCATTTCAACAGATGTCCACTCGGGGCGAGTCAGAACCTGACAACAAACAGTACAAAAACACGATAGGAAGGTAAACATATAACTTGGATAAACCATACAAATACAACTAAAAGGGAAACAATACCGAAAGAACCAAGAAAATGAATCCCTGCAGTCACGAAAGCTTTAAATCAAAATACAACAAAATTATGTTTTTTTATATCTTTCCAGGCAAAGCCCACTGAGGTGTTGCCTTTTTCCTTAAGCGACCTGGCCACAAATGATAGCTCAACGAGGAGGGGGGGTTAAGATCACGTGATCTAACAAGGGGGGGACAGGGTGGATAAGATCACGTGATGCAATAAGGGGGGGGGGGACAGAGGGTGGATAAGATCACGTGATGCAATAAGGGGGGGGCAGAGGGGTGGTTAGATCACGTGATCCAATAAGGGGGGGGGGGACAGAGGGTGGTTAGATCACGTGATCCAACGACGGGGGGGGACAGAGGGTGGTTAGATCACGTGATCCAACGACGGGGGACGGACGAGGGGGATAAGATCACGTGATCGTGCCAACGGTTGGGGCCCTGAGGGCGGAGGGGGTGTAGGGGAGGGGGTGTAGGGGGAGGGGGTGTAGGGGGAGGGTGCGTAGGGGAGGGGGTTTAGGGGGAGGGGGTGTAGGGGAGGGGGTGCGTAGGGGAGGGGGTGTAGTGGGAGGGGTGCAGGGGAGGGGGTGTAGGGGTGGGGGTGCGTAGGGTAGGGGGAGTAGGGGAAGGGGGGTATAGGGGAGAGCCCCCCCCCCGCACAACCCAGTCACGTGGGTGAGCGCGCAGCCAATGCGCTGCGTTGTTGAGCGCGAGGCCTCGAGCCCGTGCATAACAAGGCCCCCCCTCCCCCCCGCTCGCGCGCGCGGGCCCAACCCGGGCCCCGTTTCGCTCGCACTCTGCCCGCGTCCTCCTCTCGGCGTCTCGCCCGCCCGTCAGGCGCCGTCGTCGTCAAACCTCGTCAATCCCTGCGATTGACGACGCTCACAAGACGCGCCTCCTCCTCGTTAATGGCATGGACACAGGAGTAGAAGCTACCGCTGTGGGTGCGTTGAGAGAAACAACAACACCCGTGGCACAGTTGCGTTGTTGAAGAGTGGCCCGTAATTGTGGTTAATTCGTGATGTTTTTGTGGGGCACATCTCTTGTGTAAAAGTGATATTGCCGCACATATTTGGTATTTTTTGTAACGTGTGTGGCCCTTTAGTACAATGTTTACATTTTGGGTTAAAAAAAAAGTCGAATTTTGGAACAAAATAAATGATTGTTTGGCATCATAGGTGGCATTCGGTGGGCCATTTCTGGTGCAAAAGTGTTTTGAGCCACAAATTGTTTGTATATTATATATTTAACCAATGAGGTTTCTCTAACTTGTGTGCTTTCCACGTGTGCACCTTTAGTTTGTTTATCATTCATACACGGTTATTATATATATGGTCAAATGTTTTACAGTAAGCACAGTCGCTGTGCGAATTTCTATTGTTTGGTGATGTTGTTATTGCCACTTTCTGGATGCTGCTGCTGCTGTTTATGACTTTGCTCGAGGAGTTTTTGGCTCGTAAAAGCACCCGTGGTTGAGAGCATAAACCACCTTTTTGCCACCTTTTCATCTCTGCGGTGTAATTTACAACAACATGGATAAAAGGCAACAAACATACGAGATATTTATCTCGAGCGCCGCTGATGCAAACACGCTCCTGGTCCCTTTAAATGCGGCGGTGGCACCGACGTGTGTCTGTTGAGGTCGCTGAGTCAAAAGGGGGACAACGCCACTCGGATGTTGCGGCTGCATTTACTTCTGTGGTATTGTCGTCACAGACACGGCAATGTGCGTCTAAGCTCGATTAAGTGACTTGTAGAACGTCGGTGCCGTTTGTCGCGAAAGACGGGAGCTGCTGCTGATGCGTGTGCGCTTCATGTAAAGTG
The DNA here is from genome assembly GCF_964198595.1 of Lampetra fluviatilis. NCBI lineage: Eukaryota > Metazoa > Chordata > Hyperoartia > Petromyzontiformes > Petromyzontidae > Lampetra > Lampetra fluviatilis. Next base: position 29,315,576 of record NC_136276.1, on the reverse strand, counting down.
ATCGATGCCTTGGCACTGTATTGTTGGTATGTGTGTGTGCGTGTCAGCCAGTCGATGTATGGATGTGTGCTTAGTATATTATTGGTGTGCGTATTACGTGTTTGCATTATGCCTTTGTTAACATAGGTTATGCGTTTGTTCGCTATGAATATAGCTTCAAGTTCATGTATTAGGTATAGCCCTGTGAGCCATTCGGCTCTTGAATCGGGTGCAACCGCAACAAACAAAAAACATGAACAAAAAACATCTTAAAGTGAATATGTGACTGAGTGCAAACAGAAAATCCAAGAAAAGACAGCAAAATATTGCTGTTGCGTTCGCGAGCAGTTTCGGGATTGTGATTACTCTTAGTTCTGTATCAGCACTGTCCGGTATTTATTTCCTGTTGAAGTGTTGTGTATGCTTTGCGTGGGCGATGGTTGTCCACTGTTATTGTTGTTCATCTGTTAGTGCAATAGCAGTGTGCTTTATTTGTGTATCTCATGTACAATGTGTTTACTATTAGTGTTAGTATTGTGTGTATTCACGAAGTATGAACACTGCACCGTGATTTTTTGTTAGTGGGGATGTCGTTTGTCCACTAGTGTAGTTTGCTGTTACTGTTAACTCGCGTGGACATTGAGTGTGCGTTAACTCTCTGCGTTGTTGCTGTGTACCTTATGAGTTGAGGTTCTGCGTGTGATCCCTGTTAGTGCGAACACCACTGCACCCTGTTCGTGAATTGGTGACCTGCCCATCCTGGACATCTATGAAAAATAGCTTAATAGCTCATCGGATTCCTCCAGTCTAAATACATATTTTGATTCTCAGTCCCATGTGCATTAATAGTGTAGGGACTGTTCACGATTGGTGTATCCGCTGTGTGTTCACGATTATCGGTGTGTCACAGGTTCATTCGTGTTGTTCCGCTTACTGTGTGTGGGTTAATCAATTATCGTCATCAGCCGTGGTCTACACAACTGGATGAACGAATCCACGTACTCTCAACAACCCTCACAGCCCTGAGCTGATCTCATTGCTCGATCGCAGAAGTGGTTGTTATCTGTGAAAATGCTGTCAGGTGGCTTCAAGTCCGTCTCTCATCTCTTCCATTGGTCACCATCCCTTAACAAGTCAATACCTTCTTCTTACACGCGTTTGTCCCACTCATGTGGGGTCCGCTGTCCTTGCCAACCTTCGCCACGCTGTCCTGTCCTGCGCCATCTCTGTTTCCTCTCCTCGGGCCACCATGTCCGATCGTACCACATCGCCCACCTCTACTTCTGCCTTCCTCTTGATCTCTTTTCTTCCACTTGCATCATTTGCACCTTCTTACCTACATAAATTTTTCCTGTTGTCTCTCTGTTGTGAAAATGCTGTTGTCTTTTCCATTGCAACCACTCGTTTTGCCTCTCTTCTCACTACCAGGTATTCTTCCAGATGGTCCCTCTCGTGTTCTGCCACTCCTTAAACTTGGCCTTTTTCTCTCTTGTTGCCTTTTGCACTTCATCACTCCACCATGTTTCCTTCTGTTGCATCTGTCTTCCTTTGCTCACTCCCACCGTACTACCTGTTGCTTTCAGTATTGCACTCACCAGTTGTGCCCACATTTCATTCACACTCCTCCTAGGCCTTACACTTGTTAAGTTCTCCATAGCTTGCCTGCAGTATTTTTCTTTCTCGTTGATTAGTTGCCACCATTTCACCCTACTACAGTTCTTTTATCTCACCTTCCTCTTCCTAACAAGTAGTCTATGTTGTCCAGTCACACACACTCTCCAGGGATTACTTTGCAGTTCTTCACTCGTTGCTTCCTCCTCACCAAAATAAAATCTGTCTGGCTCTTCACCTCTCCATATGTCCCTCCTGCTTCTGGAATTAGGTTAATCACCACTGCAAGATCATTTGCCTGGGTCATTCGAAGTATGTCCTCTCCGCCCCCATTCCTACTGCCATATCCGCATCCTCTATGGTTCCTTTCATATCCTTACCTCTTCCCGCTTTTTCACTTAAGTCTGCGCCCATCACCACTGCTTCATCTACCGGTAAACTCTGAAACTCCTGCTCTAAGCTCTCCAAAAATTCATCCTTCTCTTGCCTACTGCAGCCCATCTGCGGGGCATACGCAGGCACCACATTTACAACCCCACTGTCCAGTACTAGTCTGACTATGATCAGTCTGTCATTCACTCTTCTGACTTCCACCACCTTTCTCTTAATCTCCTCACTCGGCACAACTCCAATCCCATTACGCCTTGCTGTGGTTCCATGGTATAACAATTTAAACCCACAGCCAATATATTTCGCTCTGCTGTCTTTCCATTTTGTTTGCTGGATGCATGCGATGTCGACTTTCCTCCTCAAGAAGTCCACTAATTCCTGACCTTGTCCTGTCATTGTTCCAATATTCCATGTGGCCAACCTTCCTCTCGGAACAACCTTCTGCTCTTACCATTTTGTTTCTCCATTTTGATCTGTGCAGACAACATACTACCACCACCCGGGTCTGCACTCTCTGCAGCGACAGAGTCATTGGGTGCCGAGATTCTTCGCACATCCTCTGCCCACTTAAGGGCTGTGGGGGACTGAGGACCATTTGTTTGCAAGGACTTTATATCTTCTTGGTTCTTTCGGTAAAGTCACGTAGAAGGGAAATAATAAAATAATTAAAATAAAACAATAAAATACAATTCTCACGACGTTTCGGCCACAACGCAAGCAGCCGTCCTCAGGTGAAGAACAGGTCTGTCGGTAAGACAGACGCTGTCTTCCCGACAGACCTGTTCTCCATAATAAAATAATTCTCACGACGTTTCGGCCACAACGCAAGCAGCCGTCCTCAGGTGAAGAACAGGTCTGTCGGGAAGACAGACGCAGTCTGTCGGGAAGACAGACCTGTTCTTATTATTTCCCTTCTACGTGACTTTACCGAAATAACCAAGAAGATGAATCCCTGCAGTCACGAAAGCTTTAAATCGATAAGGACTTTATATGTTTTGGCTTTAGGCTTTTACGGCCGGTTGCTACCAGACTCCAACCCTCTTCTCTTTTTATCCTGGCTTGGGACAGGCAGATACGAATTTTTGGTGGAGTTGATGTCTATAATTTGTGTTGTCAGATCCATGTATTTTTCTTTCTGCCTGTCAATGTAATTGGAAGCATGCATCTCTCCGTGCTTCATACTTCTTGGCTTTTGTTCAATATTCTTTGTTAGTGTCTATTTAAATATGGAGTAGGCTAAATGACCAAAATGCAGGATGAATTTAACTACTAAATCAGGGTAAAGAAAATTACATCATTGTAAGGGGAGACTTCAATGTAAAGTAACTTAGGCTGTGACCAACTTTAGCTGAGGACAATGTTAAACTATTATTGTGGATATGTGATACTGTGCCTGTCTTTGTATCATCTGATTCATTCTTGAGATGTTTGATGTCTGTATGCACTGTTGAATTGTTTGCATGGTTGATTATCGTGTTAGTTATTGGCAGGCCAGTTTGTTATATGGTCGTCTGATGTAGTAATCTGTTTGGTTCATAACTACTATGGTGTTTGAATAAAGAAAGAAACAATAATTCTGTAGCTTAAGTTGATGTGATGTCAATGAGAATTGCATGGGGAATGGGCCATTACCCAGGTACTCAGGTGCATATATTGTATCCAGATGTTGCCACCACGTGTCACTCGTACCGCGTGGCCAAAGGTGGTAGTGCCCTGACACAACTGCTCTTTAGAAACACAGACAGCCTATTGTGTCACAACTAGTGAAATGTATCAAAGAATGTAGCTGCAATATGTTAAAAACTAAGCATTGTTGGAAATTTCTCAAATGGTCAATCGCAATTGAGACTCGAGTGTATATCTAATGTTGACAGAAGTGGTAGGCCAGTGTTGCTCTTTTTGACTTGTTTATTTTGGACTAGCTGTACTACCCGGCTTCGCCCGGGACTTGGATCCACCACGCGCGACCGCCTTTGTCTCCCCAGTGGCGATGTTCACACACCACAGCAGTTATTTGTTTGAGGCTTAGTCGACCTAGGGAGGCCCAGGAGCAGTTGAAATAATCGTCACCGGTGGTGGCCGTGAGCGGGAATCGAACTCGGGTCGCCGGGTTCGTAGCGCGGCGCGCTAACCACTACACGACAAGGCGTTACGCTTCCACATGCGCGGGTCACGTAACAGATTTGACGTCACAGTTCACTTGCCGTGCAAAAAATATATGCATTATTGAGCCCCCCCCCCAAAAAAAAACAAAAGTGTATTTTTATAATTTTTGCTTGGTGTACTGTCTGGAAAGTACCCACATGGCAAATTTCAAGTTTGTTGCATGTCGGGAAGTACGCTAAACATTTTTGAACAGACACACATGCACAACTTTGCCTTTTATATATATGGAGATGAAGTCTGAAATTAGATTTTTAAAAAAGTTGTGGACTGATGAGATAGAGAGAGAAGCGTTTCTGCACAATAATGCACGTCCGCACACTGTGCATGCCACAGTGGATTTGTTTAGAGTGTAGCTGAGATGTTCTGGTACGTCCGGCACACAGGGCAAGACTTCAGATCTGTTTGGAATTCGGACCTCCGAGAGAAGCTGCACGAGGAAGGCAGTTTGTTGGCTATGGATGTTGTAAATCGACACCCTCATAAATTAGATGTCCCCTCTAAACGGATATTCCAGCTAAATATTATAAACCAAAATAAAAAAATTAAATAGTGACAAAGCGGTGATGCTATCATGACTTATAAAGACCGGTCCGAGGATGTCTATGCTTCTGGCATTAGGAAGTATGTGGGCTGTAGAGGACATGTGTTTTAGTAGAGGGTGGCTAACCATTTAAAAATAATTTATGGTCCTTTTTTAATCCACTGCTGGATGAAGGCGTCTGCATTCAATGTCGATTATTGGGGTTGTTTGGCCATTATGCAGTGCAGGTTAGTGAAGGGGGTTCAGAACTGGTGGCCAGGAATCAAACTCGTTCAGCCTAGTACGCTCATCGCTGTCCCACCACTCCACCCCAGAGGGAGACTATATAGATGTATGTTCTGTTTGTCATTGATTCTCACAACTATTTTCTGCAAAAAACATATTTCTCTTTGTTGAAACACCCACATATCTGGATGTTGACATGGCTAGCTGGATAGTTCTTCCTTTTGTTAGCCGGTTGAATATTGTTGGATGTTAACATGCTCAGAATGGTACTCCTTCGCCTAGTTTCCGGAGACAGCCATACTCATACATTTCCATTATGCTGATTCTCCCCTATTCGAGAACACATACAGGGGGCGACAGGGATATTGGTAAATATGGCTGATTTAACTCTTCCCTCTCTCCCTCACCCTGCAGGGGATGTGCTGCCCCCTCACCTGCAGGCCCCTCGCAGGCCTGGCCTCGGCACGGTGGGAAAGCACATCAAGCTTCTGGCAAACTACTTTGAGGTGGACATCCCAAAAATCGAGGTGCATCACTACGACCTGGACATCAAGCCCGAGAAATGTCCTCGAAGAGTCAACAGGTGCCTAAATGCCTTTTGCATACTGCACGCTGCTAAGCTCATCTCCAGATGATGTGTTGGTAACCGCCTGTGATTCTGCGCTTTGGTTGTTGATGGATTTGGTAGAGATTTGTGAGACTCCTAAACCGCTCGGCTGTAAGGTAACGAGAAAATGGTACTACAGCTAGTGAGTTGGTGAACCTGTTTGTGCAGACATCTACAAATGCTATCTCTTCATATGCGTGCGGGTTTTTGTTTAATGCATGGCCATACCTGGAAGGCTGAGGCCAGGGATTTAGCGGCAGCTGTTCATCTCCCTGTGGCATCCTTTGCAGTGATGTCATTCATTGCGATGACTTCCTATGCACAGCCTCGTGTTAACGGTAGTCTATTTTGGAGGTGTTCTTGCTGGATTGGCCTGTTTTATCCACTTGGTCTGGTTGGTTCAGACTACCGGGTAATGTGAACATGGCTATTGAGGCCCTGTCAATTGAGGTATGTTTAACCCGTTGCCCAAGGAGAAGAGATTGACCTCTGAATTGAGTTAGAGACAGTTCGGCTCTCAAATAACCATTACCCTAAAGAGATTTGTGGTCTCAATAGGCTTTCACCGAGTTCAAAATGAAGATAATTTATTTTAGTAAATAAAATAAGAATATCTCTTGAAACAGCATGGATTTGCTCTGTCACATGTGCTCATCATTGCTGCTGGCACTGATGTTATTGTGCAAACGTGTTGCTCTTCGCCTTGTTGTAATTTAAATGTAAATTTTCCTGTATAATTTTTTTCTCGTCTCTCGTGGGAACTAGGGAGGTCGTGGACTACCTGGTCAACCGCTCCAATGTGCAGTTTTTCCGGGATCGCAAGCCGGTGTTCGATGGCCGGAAAAACCTGTACACGGCGAGTGCACTGCCCGTCGGAAGAGACAAGGTCCTTGCTGCAAAAGCACAAATTAACAAAGCATCTCAACATATTTGTCAACAACACTGTTTTTAAAAACGCAAAAACTTTATAACAGGCAACATATTGAGCAATTGCCGATCAGCACGGTTCGCGACGTATGGTTCTAAAGAATTTTGATTTAAAGCTTTCGTGACTGCAGGGATTCATCTTCTTGGTTCTTTCGGTAAAGTCACGTAGAAGGGAAGTAATAAAATAATAAAAATAAAAATAAAACATAGTAAAATTATTCTCACGACGTTTCGGCCACAACGCAAGCAGCCGTCCTCAGGTGAAAACCAGGTCCGTCGAGTGAATGACTCTGTCGCCTCAACGGACCTGGTTTTCACCAGAGGACGGCTGCTTGCGTTGTGGCCGAAACGTCGTGAGAATAATTTTATTATGTTTTATTTTTATTATTTTATTACTTCCCTTCTACGTGACTTTACCGAAAGAACCAAGAAGATGGTTCGAAAGAAGTTCAACATACATGTATACATCCAGACTGAAGAGGTAGCGCACTAATCTCTCGGGTCTCTTTATTCGAAGAGCACGTTATCTCTCTGGCCTATTAGTGCTGTGAAGAAGGACTATTGTCCACAATTACACCTATTATATACTTGTTAAGGCAGTATTATTGACGAAGTTGTTGATTTGTTTTAGAGATTCATGTGTGTTGTGTGTAATTTGTTTGTGGCAAAGGTTTCTCTACACTCATTACGTACATGCTATTTTAGCAAATCCCCTCCCCAGCTAGTCAGACCCTGGCGATGCAGAATTCAAGCCAGAGCAGGTAGAATAATCAAAATATGTAAATATGTATTGTAAACATAATATAATAAATATAACAAAGACATTTACATAAATAGTATTTAAGAGTATGGATTCCTGCAGTCACGAAAGCTTAAAAACAAGATTGTATTTAATTGTATGTTTTGTCATTTAAATATGTATAATACAATATACTAGAACATGTTAAATTGTTTATAGTGAAGTGTTATTATTGTGTTTAGTTTGTTATCCTACCCTCGCACTTCCAATTACCACGGGTGGCTACTTACGGTATGAAAGAAGCTCAACATATATATCCAAATGTACTCGCGTCCATATGTGTGTGGTGGAGTGGGTTGATAGGAGCCGGGCAATGGGGAATAGGCGTGGGGTGGTGGGGGATAGGGGGATTGGTGTACCCTCGAGACCAACGGACATACTGTACCACAGCACATAACGTATGGATTATTTTTTGGTCTGTGCAATAACACGCTACACATACTATATATATCATACATGTATTGTTGTTTTTTCTACAAAGATTTTTGTTGAAATAGCTAGCTGGACTAGGACTCGCCCCTAGTTCTGGCCATCAACCTGGTTTTGTTTATTTCCCAATTTCCGTACATGGCGCATTGAGATCTACGAATGAAATGCTCCTTACAAGTGTAAATAATAATTAGTCCGGCTAGCCGGAGTTTTACCATAAGCAGATTCTGGAAAAAGACTAACAAATTAAATTTTCCGTCGTTGTTGCCGCCGCTCCGCTGGTGCAGGTGGAGCTTGAGGTGACGCTGCCGGGCGAGGGCAAGGACCGTGTGTTCAAGGTGGCGCTCAAGTGGGTGGGCTACGTGAGCTGGCACGCACTGCACGACGCGCTCGCGGGCCGCATCATGCAGGTTCCCCAGGACCCTGTGCAGGCGGTGGACGTCGTGCTACGACACCTGCCCTCCATGCGGTGAGTGGAAATTCTACATTGCTATGGAGGAGAAGGTCACTTTCTCTGTGTCCGGAATTGGCAGGCTTGTGGGCGCCGTTGTGGTGAGATCTTGTCTGCCTCGCCTGATATGCAGGAGGTTGTGGGTTCGATCGCGACTCTTGTCGCTTGTATATTTGGAGTTTGCATGTTCTCCCCATGGTTGCATGGATTTTTCTCAGGGTCCTCTGGTTTTTTCCTCCGCATTGTGAATCAACATGCGTTTAGAGTAGGGTATTTATTTGGCTGCTATAAATTTCCACGTGAAAAGCCCCTTCGTTGAGCTATCATTTATGGCCAGGTTGCTTCTGAAAAAGAGCTACATAGCTCAGTAAGCCTTACCTGGTAAAATACAAAAATTGTTTCGCTCGTAGTTTTAGTTGAAAGATCCGATGAAATCGTGCCGCAATCATGGCGAATTGTGCTTGGCACAGAGAATCAGTGGGCACTGAGAAACGGTAGGCACAGTTATTACCAGGCTCCTTCTGCCTTTATATGGCCATTGATTAAAAATAGCAATATGGTTCAGACCACACGAGTTCCTATTTCGAAGCGCCTGGGAAGCCTGCTCTTTTGTTGCTTTTACGCGAGGGCGTTCGTCGATGCAACTACGCCCGCCCGCTCGCCACCCCACCCCACCCCCCTCACCACCACCTCCTGCCTCCCTTGCCGATCCTCCACGCCTTACAACACCCAGCAGCAGCAGCAGCAGATTTCAGTGGAAACGCACTTGACCAAGAAGCGTGTGCATTGAGCAATGAGCGTGCTGGGTCTCTCTCGGGGCCTGGCTTGCTGCTGGGTTCGTGTTGTGAAAGACAACCTTGAGGTTTCTGTGCAAGTGGGAGAATTACTAGTGGAGATGGAAACGTTGCTGCAAACTGTTGTGACGAAGCATTCTCATTTTTGTGTGTGAATGTCTTTGGTGTATAACGATTTTTCAAACCTTTTATGAGTGTGTGCTGAGCTTTTTATAATAAAAAAAAATACATGCGATGCTGTGTGAACCCCCAAAAGGTTTGATTTGTGCTTATTTTGTGCACAGCAGCATAAAGAGTTTGACCTTTCTCCTCCAGTAGCAATGGGTTTTCTCCAAGCACTCCAGTTCCTTCCACGTAAAGCAGTAGAAAAAAAGTGAAATCTCTTTAATAAATAAATACTTTATTTGATCGATTCCTATGAGACAAGGAAACGGCCAAGCGTCACAAGCTGGATTCTTCTGAGAATTAATCTGAAGGAGTCTGTGAGATACTTCCTCAACAATGATCACATGTTATTAATTGGGTAATTATGCTTTTTCTTGCGGTTGTATTTATAGGTTACATGTGAACCAGACATTTCCTTTGAGCCACAAGGCCAAATGTTGTGCCCCTATTTGAGCATTACAAGTAGCTATTCAAGTGGAAGCTGGAGCTGGCTGCCGTTGTTATGGAATGTTATATAATAACCTATGTGAGTGATGCACGCTAAAGTCCCACGATCATTAACATTGAGTCTAACCACATCTTACATTTGTGCGTTGTTACATAATGTGTAATTATGTGCAACATTACTATGCTGTCTAAATTAATATTTCAGATATTTTTTTTAAGGATCTGATTGGAACATTTACTTTGTTGAGAATTAAATACTCAATGAATTTCTTGAATAAAGTATCGCATGTATTTATGACTTTCATCTTTTACATGTTTACACTTGCACTGACTAATTGTGTAATTGACTCATGTAGGGTGAAAAGGTCACCACAGTCGATGCTGTTGATGCCATCACCCCTCAGCATTGTTTCCTCGGTCTGATAAATCCCACCGCTCATGCAAAGTTGACACCTAACCTTCAAAGTCCACTTTTACAATCGTGTCACCTCCACCGCTGTCTGGCTTTAGGTCTTCCCCACCCCAATGCCTGTCATGGTAACCTGCTGTCCGCCATTGTATGCACGAGTCCCACCCATCACAGCCTCCTTATAATTAGGCTTACAGTACTTTTTTTTTACCACATTTTTGTCTGAACTTCAAAATTTCCCCTTAATTTTTTAAATGAAATTATGAACATCTTCTGCTGTGCCATACCAGCCTTCATAGGTACTTGCTAACAACACTTTTCTGAACAGTCTGTTAAAGGCTATACGGGGGATCTTTGTCTTGTAGATACACGCCGGTCGGACGCTCGTTCTTCTCGTCTCCCGAGGGATACAGCCACCCATTGGGTGGTGGCCGCGAGGTCTGGTTCGGTTTCCACCAGTCTGTGAGGCCGTCCATGTGGAAGATGATGCTCAACATTGATGGTACGTGTGTGTGTGTGTCTGTCAGCATGAGTATGTGTGTGTCAACGTCTGTACGTGTGTTAACGTGCACGTGTGACGGTGTGTAAAATTATTGCCACTGGGGAAACGGAAGACGGTCGGACATGGTGCTGGCCACCCACCCCCTCGTGTGCCGTGCCGGCCTTCATAGGTGCTTGCTAACAGCACGTCCCCAAACAGTCTGTTAAGGCTATACGGGGGATCTTTGTCTTTGGTTGCATGTCAGCGGGGGCGCACGCTCGCACGTGTGTGTCAGCGTGTGCGCTTGAGTGTGTCGGTGTGCTTGCGAGTATAATGTTATGTTTTTTTTGCATATGCAGTCATTATTGACCTGGTTGAGACCATAAACTTGCTACACATACAAGCATAATCTAGTCATCTGGTAGCTGAAACCCAGAATCGAACTGAGAATCTCGGTGATGCTGCTTCGGCATCCTTTACCCCTGAGTTATGTGACCACAAAGAAGTCATCGCCTCATAAGTTTCACTCATCTCATTAATCATGTAAAACTGGAAAAGGAGAAATATAGCTGTGCTGAGACTGAATGCAGTGTTATATCATGTTTGTATGCATGCTTGCGAGTGTGTGTGCAAGTGCTTGTGTGTGTGTGCCGATATAAACGTGTTCACGTGTGTCTGTGTGTGCGCGCATTTATGCTAGCCACTTGTCTGGTGCAATGATTCACTCGCCAAGCTATGATTCCACTTCGGATCCATTGCAAGCATCCTTCAGAAATTTCTACGGACGTTTGGTGCAACAGCAGCGCTGTGGTGTGTGCTCATTGAAAGATGATTGTGGTTATCGCACAGCGTTACAAACCTGGCAACGTGGGCTGGATTCCCAGCCATGCTTGTGAAAAATGGCAAGTGGTACTGAATGAACCTAACTTGGCCCTTTTGAAGATTTTGACTTGGCTTTCAATGAGCACTCGGTACTTGGTAGAGTATATAAATAAACATCAGCATGGAGACGATGGTGCCTTGATGTGTTGTTGGACACACCCTCCATTTGCGGATTGTGCTGGATTTATAAGGTGGTCACTAACAACAATTTCCCTACAGTTCATAAGGCTCTATGCGGGATAAATGTGTGTGTTCGTGCTTGTCTTTGTGTAGTGTCGGCCACGGCGTTTTACAAGGCTCAGCCGGTGATCGAGTTCATGTGCGAGGTGCTGGACATCCGTAACATCGACGAACAGCCCAAGCCACTCACCGACTCCCAGCGCGTAAAGTTCACGAAAGAGATCAAAGGTACAAAATCCTGAGCTGAGGTTAAACGGGAAAATTTTGTTTCGATAATATTGCATTAAAAAAGCCAATGTCCACGTTGCTTTGTTTAGCGTGGCCCGCGATACTGAATGAATAAAGTTGCAAGTTGATCTTTGACACGGAAGCAACCGTTTGAAATTTGTTTTAGTGCACAAGCAACAAGTACTGTAATTGGCTGGACAGGGTTATATGGTTATGGCAATGTTCAATTCAACACAGCTGAATATTTGTTTTTATGTGCACAGTGACTTGGAGATAGTGAATACGAAAAACTGGCTTTATCTGTCAATGTAATGGTAAATATCATCATCTAAGTTATTATAGCAGTTCCACTGCTGGATTATTTTTTCCGCCTGAGGACGACCGCTTGTGTTGCGATCGAAACGTCGTGATATATTATTATATTTTTTTCTACCTACGTGACTTTACCGAAATAACCAAAGAGTAAGTTATTATACTCATGTTATCAATGCAGTGAGGGTTAAATATTGTTTGTTGCTGATTTTCTGACCCGTCCTGACTGGACATCTGTGAAATAGAGCTTCATAGCTCATCGGATTCCTCCAATTTAAATAAAGATTCTGATGTAAAGTGGTAGGCCTCATGTGACCTCGGGCCCAATGAAAACGGCCTGCAGGGGTTGTAGGTTTATAGTATTTGGCTGCTATAAATTCCCACTTGATAAGCTGCTTCGTTGAGCTATCATTTGTGGGCAGGTCACTTCTGAAAAAGAGCTGCATATCTCGGTTAGCCTTACGTGGTGAAATATATTTTTCAGATCGTTTAGTTTTCCTTTTCGGGTCACCACACCTGCTTGAGGCTTTACTGTATACATGATGAAAGGCACACAGGGAACATAATTGAATGGAATGAGTGGGCAATGCCCAACTCTGTTGTGAAAGAGAAACAATGATGTTGCTTTGTTTAACACGGGATGTTGCACCACATTTGAAGGCAGCAACAATGTTACGTGCACAAAGATTGCAAAACTAAGGCAGAGTTTGCAGGGAAGTCTAATACACGCGGCAGAAACATTCCAAACCACTTTACGCAGCTGCTGTTTTTCTTTCATGTGTTTTGCATTCTGGAAATGTTTTTTGTGGCTCTAGTATCGAGCCAAGAGTCAAAGTATCTTCCTGATTAAATGAGCATTTGAGTGGTGCTCATCTCTGTTGGGGGTCTGAGCCTAGGGGTGGATATTGACCGTTTGATGGCAGGGACCAAGACTATCCATAACACAATCACAAAGAAGGAATTGTGATGTAAACTGAGTTTGCAAAATAGTAGCGAGAGACATGCATGCATATACATTTTATTCATAGTCATGTGGGAGTCCATTGAGATGGTGGTTTGTCACAAGGGAGGCTTGAGGTGCAAAGTACAGTGCAACATTTCACAGTGCAAAATTTCACAGTGCATAACAATGATAAATACAACCAATAAACATTAAAAATGTAAAAAAAGAACCCTTAATCATTCTGTCTAATTTAATATAGAATATACAAGAACACATACAGTACAAAACAATATGGCAAGCCAGTTCATTAACTGAACCTGAAATCCTATTAATTTACAAGCTCGCACTCACGCATCCTAATATATGTGCATTAGTCATGCTCGTATGCAACCTTACATAACATTTGTTAAAGTAATTATGTTGTGAAAGTATTCGATTACCAATCCTGCCCGAGAACCTATAACAATTGAGCATTGGTGTTGGGAAGCTGCCTGCCAGTTTCATGGCATTTGGTTTGTGCATTTTTGTAATTTTCTTAAAAACATGCGTTTCCTCGGATCGGTGGATGTAATCTTTTCAAGGTATTTTAACAAGCAGCATGTCGCGGCTCCCTTACATAATAAAATCTTACAGCTGCTCGTTCGCCAGAAATAAATTGTAAAGATCTCGTCTCCTAACACTTGCTCCCCACCGCCCGCCGGGATAACTGGCCACCTGCAGCAATTATGGGCCGAGCGTTCTACAACCGCGTCAGTAATGACCCTGGTGCCACTGTGAGGCGTGCGTTGTAGCCCAATATTCGTGTGGGTTCGTTACGCGTGTTGTTTGTGCCAGGCCTCAAGGTCGAGATCACGCACTGTGGGCAAATGAAACGCAAGTACAAGGTGTGCAATGTGACGCGGAGACCGGCCAGCCACCAGACGTAAGGGTGCACACACGCACGCATACACACACACAACAACAACAACAACCGCCATTCGCCACTAAGTGGCGGTGACGTCACCACGACGCTTGTGCCAGGCTATGTGCACACACACGCATGCACACACACACACGCATGCACACACACAGCAACAACAGCAGTCGGCCGTTCGCCACTAAGTGATGGAGATGTCACAATTGGTAGGTCCCGTACTTCTTTGAAATAATGTCCAGTGGTGACTACTCCCTGGCAGGAGGTCACGGGATAGACCCATGCATTGCGGAGTCACAGACCAGAGTGGCTGACAATGGTGGTGATGCTGGTAGTGATCATAGTGGTAATCGTGATGGTGGTCATGGTGGTTGGGTTGATGTTGATCGTGATCGTGATGATGGTGGTTATGATAGTAGTGATGATGATGGTGGTGGTGGTGGTCATGCTCGTGTTGTTGGTGGTTGTAAAAGTGGTGTTTATGTTGAATACAATGGTGGCAGCGGTGCTGGATGCAGTGATGATGACTAATTATGATGATGCATGCAATCATCGTGAAAGTGACAATGATTAATGACAATGATGGTGATGATTGTGGAAGGAATATTTAAACTGGTGATGACCACAATTGTCTTCTTCATGCACACATATCGCCTTAATAGACTGTTTGAGCAGCTGTTAGCGAGCACCTATGAAGGCCTGCACGACACGCAAGGGGGCGGGTGGCCAGGACCATTTGTTTCTCTAGTGGCGATATTTACACATCGCACCAGATACTTATTTGAGGTTGAGTCGAGCTAGAGCAAGAAGCGGTTCAGATAATCGTCGCGAGTGGTGCACCTTGAGTTGGAATTGGAATCGGGTCACCGGGTTCGTAGCACAGCGCGCATAACCACTGCACTTACGCTCCCCATATGCATACGCACACACACATGCGGACCACCAGGTTCCCTCTGCAGCTGGATACGGGCCAAACGGTGGAGTGCACGGTGGCACACTACTTCCGCGACCGGCACAAGCTACAGCTCAAGTACGCACACTTGCCCTGCCTGCAGGTCGGCCAGGAGCAGAAACACACCTACCTGCCTCTCGAGGTGAGTGCCAGCACCCGCATGTATGCAAGTTGAATTTCTTTCGCATCGTACGCAGCTGCAAATCCGTCACTTGGGCCACTCAGTTTCTTTTGCTCTCTCTTCAAGCCACGCGAACAGAAGGGCATACACTCGCAGGCTTGCACCTATTCACCCCCAACAACTTGACGATTTGGTCTTGTTTTTGCCGTCTTGTTTGTTTAATCACACATTTTCCACTTGTCTCGCAGGAAAAATCGCACGTCAGTTGCATGTAATCTGCGTACTTGATGTGTTATCAATGCTTTCACGTGCAATTTAATGCATGTGTATTGAGTCCGATAATTTCTTGTATAATTAATATGCACTGTTACGTGCGTACATTTTGGCATTGCTTCTGAGCACACAACTTCTCTGCCTTTGCTTCTTGGGGGTTCGTTTCTGCTCTGCTGCCCACGCTGTCTGCAACTCTTGCTCTGTGTGTACACTGCTCACTACTCCTCTTCGCTGTTTGGAACCAAGCTTGAGATTTTCCTTTTTTCGCCTCTGCCTACGTCTTCTCTCCATCCACTGTGCTCATGCTTGCCCATATCCAAACGTTGATATTATTTCCCACTGCTTGGCATAATCATGCCACCTCTCGAATTTTTTTTTTACAATAATTACCCTTCTCTTCTCAAGGCCCTTCCCTGTCCAATGGCTCATGTTCACATCCCCATCCTTGTACAGTGGTATTGTATTTAGACGGTTTATACAGTCATGAGTTTCTGATGTCATTATTTAAAATTGTATTGTGCTCGAGATACATATTTCAAGTTGTGTGTGAAAAAATGATGTACTGTTTGGGTGAAACTATATGGATACCACATGTTAGACTAATGATTCAAACGAGATGTGAAAAGAATGACAGACAATACAGGACCTACTTAATGATGGCAGCTATACCAAAATCAATAGAGATTCTACCAACCCCCATATTACGAAAACCAACATCATCACTGATTCGACATCTTTAATCGAACCAACCAAGCGGCTTGCCTTAAAAGCCTCTGCTGCTAGACCACCCAGATTTTATGGCTTACCAAAAATCCATAAAGAAGGCGCACCACTCCGCCCTATCGTCTCCACCATTGGCTCACCCACCTACAAACTGGCCCGATTTCTGTCTGAAACCTTGCAACCATTCACTGGTAAGACCACCTCAGCTGTACTTAACTCAGCTCACTTGATATCTTCCATTATGGACATCTCACTATCTCCAGGTGATTTGCTTGTCAGTTTCGATGTGGTGTCTTTGTATACCAAAATTCGTGATTTGATCCCTTCTGTGAAGGATGCGATCCCCAACATGCAGTACCCCGGTGTCTACAAACTAAGCTGTGTCTGCGGCAGCAGTTACATTGGGGAAACTAAGGGACATGTCTCGGACCGGGTCCGTGAACATAAGGCAGATCTGAAACACGGTAGGACCAAGACCTCAGCCGTGGCTGAGGTGGGTGCACACGAAATTGATTTTGCCAAGACGAAGGGCCTCTGCAAACCCCCACTGGCTATCAACAAAGATTCGTTCATGAAGCCATCCAGATATTTCAACACAGACACAATTTCAGCCGAGAAGATGGGTACAAACTGAGCAATCATTGGAAGGACGTTATTAACTAGTTTAGGTCATAACTGGCTGTGATGTTCCTATCCTACCTAGCAGTTATTTTCGACTCTGTGAGTTACATTCACTAACACAGCCACCGTTAGCCGTGTTAGTATCTCCTTGTGGCCACTGCGCTGTCTGAGCTCTCGCCGAGCTTCAAATTTCTTACATTGACATGCTAATCTCTCACAATACAATGGCCACCCCCCACAGCTCCGTAGTACCTCCCCCACATTGGCATGAGCTGCCCCGCCCATCTCTCAACCATTTGTAAACAGCTCTTTGATTGGTGTAGACCAGGGGTGTCCAAACTTTTTGCAAAGAGGGCCGCATTTGATAAAGTGAAGATGCCCGGGGGCCAATATTTCCTTTTGACATTGTTTTAACCACAACGTGGAAACACACACTGTTATAAAAAATTTTCATTGTCACAATTACCTTTATTTTTCAAATGACAATGTAACCAAATATAAGCCACTCAGGCAGACGGAAACAACTCTAAAAACGCAATTCTGCCTTTCATTCAGTCAGATAACATTGAACAAACTGTATAGAATACCTTAAATTTCCATGAGTTTTATGATGTATTTATTCTGACAGAGCTGGCGAGCCATAACTAACACATTATAAGACCGAAGCTGCGGGCCGTATTAAATCTGCCCGCGGGCCGTGATTGTCCCGCGGGCCGGGCTTTGGACATGCCTGGTGTAGACCTACTGCAGGTTACGGAGACCTCTCCTACATTAACATTAGCTGCCCCGCCCATCTCTAAACCTTTATAAGCAGCCTGCCTCCGGCAGTTTTCCCCCCCTTTTTCACCTGAAGACGATTGCTTGTGTTGCGATCGAAACGTCGTGATATTGTTATTATTTAGATTGTTTTTTCTATCTACGTCGCTTTACCGAACGACCCAAATAATATAATTCAAAAATAGATTAAAATAAATAATTCTGCAATCGAATGTCGACCGTAATGACAATTTGTGGACTAACGTGTGGGGGAGGGTTATTTCTATCATGCGCCTATTGGAGATATATCTTCACTGTTATTGTGGTTGTTTTTTCTCCGCGTGACCCACGTGCAGGTGTGTAACATCCTGGCGGGACAGCGCTGCATCAAGAAGCTCACTGACAACCAGACGTCCACCATGATCAAAGCCACGGCTCGCTCAGCCCCCGATCGGCAGGACGAGATCAGCAAGCTGGTGCGCTCCGGTTGAGCTTTTGGCACGCGGCGATTTAACCGTGTTCTCAATGACGAGGAGTTAATTGTCTCGGCCTGATCCCCAATTATTGCGTAGAAACTTATACTGCTAGGAACCTCCTGGTTACACCAGCCCACAGGGGATTATTGTGTCTGTCCGTCTGTCGTGCAGGGAGGGGCTGGGTGGGGAGGGAGGGGCTGGGTGGGGAGGGAGGGGCTGGGTGGGGAGGGAGGGGAGGGTGGGGAGGGAGGGGAGGGTGGGGAAGGGCTGGGTGGGGAGGGTGGGCATTGGCTGGGTGGGCCTGGGTGGGGGGTGGAAGGGGTGGGGCTGGGTGGGGAAGGGCTGGTCACCCTGTGGTGCCCTTATAAAACTCAACGTTTAACCTACTCACGCCGGCTTGTGCCCGCCCTCACAGTCGGGCATATTTGCGGAATACACTATGCCGCCGTTGACCCTGGCCATTGACCGAGCAACCCAACGTTCCTACCAGCTCCCTCCGCAGGAATGTGTTTGTTTAATTCATTTTGATTCTACATTTGGCTTATTCCTGCTCTAAGCATGAAACAGTTTCAGTTTATTTGACATGCGATGAACACAACATTTCCTGGAAAATATTATTTTGACTGTGAATCTACACTCCTGTGTCACTCCCCCCCCTACTTAAGCTTTATGAATGCTAATTTGTATGAGTCCCTGCAGGTAGATGTCTGGAAGTTAGTGGGCCATTGGTTCAGATTGTGTCACTGTCCACCCTGTTTACCTCCCCAATGTGGGTTCCATGCCTACCAAACTATTTTCTAGCAATGCGTTATTCAACTCCGTCACCCATGCAGCAGGCACTTTTTTGGCGTCATGATGTTGGGTGAAGTTTGAGGGTGACCCAGTTTGCATTTTGATAGAAAAAAAATGTGTGGGTTTAATGGGGAATTACCCTGGTTTATATGTGCAATACATTTATAAAAAATATTTTTTTCCACTATATTACAGACATTTCGTGTGTGGCCTGCAAGCAAAAATCACATTCTGCCACGTGACATATTGAGACCGGCCAAAGGAGGGCATCAATGGGTCCCCAGAATAGATGGGACCAGCTGTTGAGGGGTTAAGCCTGTTACAATTGTGGGGATGTTTTCTGACTGATAAAAGTGCGTTTTCTGTGCTGTGGTTGACTCATCCTATATGAAAGGCAGGAGCATCCAAACCCGTTGTCGTTGGCGTATTTAATAAAACACATTTAAAGCTCTTTTCCCATTGTCCGCGCGTGCGTCAGATGAAGAACGCTAGCTTCAACGTGGACCCGTACGTGCAGGAGTTTGGCCTGCGGGTGCGTGACGACATGACGGAGGTGACAGGCAGGGTGCTGCCTGCTCCGATGCTGCAGTACGGAGGCCGGGTAAGGACATTGTGACACACAGTCACATACTCATCCATATGGTACTGTTAGGCATGTGGCGATGCATCATCGCACTGTTCATGGAATAAAAAATATCTTTTAAATATTAGATTTTGTATGTAGTTGGTTTTCAAGAACCTGCAACCACTAGAGCAGTGGTTTTCAATTTGTTTGGAATTGTGCCCCCCCCAATAAATTCCACTGGTCTCCTTGCCCCCGTACCCCCACCAGCTTCTGTAATACAACCAAGATTACTAATGCCACAATACAGAGACATCACATGTTCATGTCCTCTGGCCCATGCAGTGTTCGACATTTGTTTCGTGCTGTGTATTGGCGAGTTTTGTCACCAAAACGTGATGCCGACGTTCACCGCACGCACACTTACACACTTAAAATTTCGCCTGCACGGTATCCATGCCGCAGCTTGCACCCATCCCTGAAAGGAAAGGGGGCACACCTCACGGGTTCAGAACTGCTACATTAGAGACTCCACATTCACAATTGCCTGGTGCCACACCTCAAAATGGGTTGCATGTCTAACTGCTTCTTTGCTTAAATTAGCATCTCCTCTTAGCATGGTTGGCTATGTACGCACTGGCGGAGCCAGTGGGGGGGGGGGGGGGGGTTGGGGTGGCACGTGCCCCCCAAATGATCCGATCGAAATCCCTAATTTCGATCGGATCATTGGGGTTTATTAGAAATAAATCGGCATTTTGCGACCCCCACTGCCACTGTGTAGCACATTAATTATGTGCCAGGGACTCTATGAGATGATAGGGCAATAGTCCAAGTCCATAATTGGCAATAGGTAATGGCAAAGCAGTTACAAGTGACTCACAGAATTGTGCGCAGTTGCGTACACAGTACACGACTTCCCTGAATGCATACCTTCAGCGAGCGAGATGCCGATCACACACGGTTCGAATTCGACCCTCGATCATTGGCTGCGCCATCGCCGCACACGCGTCGAATAAAAAGCAAGGGACATGTCTTTACTTACTAACAACTCCTATAATTTTTAATTGCTGGAGGGGTTGCCCCCCTACCTGAAAATCCTGGCTCCGCCACTGTATGTACGCTGTGAAGGAAGTTCAACATCCATACATACATTGGCAGCCCTGAGCCAGTGATAGGAATTGCACTTTGTAATAAAATTTGTTTTTTTTACTGCTGCTGCTGCTATTGTTGCTGTGTGACCCAGAGCCGGGCTGTAGCGACGCCCAGCCAGGGAGTGTGGGACATGCGGGGAAAGCAGTTCTACTGCGGCACGGAGATCCGTGTTTGGGCCATCGCCTGCTTCGCCCCACAGCGCCAGTGCCAGGAGGACGTGCTCAAGTAAGGAGACCGATGGATACCCACCCCACCCTCATGCACAGACAAGGCTGTCCCGTTGAGGAGCGGCCAAGCACCCGTCAATGCTGGCAACGCGTACGATGTTTTGCACACTGCACTAGGTACTCGTTTAAGGCTGAGTGGACCTAGCAGAGGCACTCGACAGGTTCAGATACCACTTGCCACGGATCTTATGACACGGCGCTGATCGCACAGTAGTTAAAATGTGCAGTTGGTGCCAAGTCATGAGAAGAACAAACTACTATTTAGAACCCTTGCAGTGAGCATAGTAGCATCTTACTCTTTGGTTCTTTCGGTAAAGTCACGTAGAAAGAAAATAAATTTAAAATTAATTCCTGCAGTCACGAAAGCTTTGAATATAGTAGCATCTTGTGTCTGGGAATGCTCCAGTGATGCATGGGAGTTCTTTTTATTCATAGAGTCACTTCAGTAGCCTCTTTTTTATGCTACTCACACATTTTAAATACCCTGCAAGGAGTGCTTATCACATGTCGCTCGAGAAGAAGTGTTAAAGTCTAAAATCTAGAATATGCTCAAATAACTGGTCAAACCCAATTTGTTTTGGTGCTTTTTATTATGCAGCCAATTGTAACCAGGCCCTAGACCATCAATTCACTCAACTGGAAAACTCAGATTGGAACGGAGGATCTCAGTGGTGCCGCACATTCGATTTCCCCGCACCTCCAATTCGCACGGTTTTCTGTGTTCCGCGCGAAAGAAGTTCAGAAGTATACACGTGCCAACTCGGCTCTGGCACGTTGTCGCAGCCCCCTTAGCCGCCCCGGCCGACCTCTACTCAATCTTGAGTTGGTCATTTGTGCTTTTGCGTTTTGCAGGGGCTTCACTGATCAGCTGCGGCGAATCTCTAAAGACGCGGGAATGCCCATCCAGGGCCAGCCGTGCTTCTGCAAGTACGCCCAGGGCACGGACAGCGTCGAGCCCATGTTCCGCCACCTCAAGAACACCTACATGGGCCTGCAGCTCATCGTGGTGGTGCTGCCTGGCAAGACGCCTGTTTACGGTGCGGGGAGAATCGGCGTGCATTTGCGTGGCTTTTAGAACGCTTTTTTCAACATTTGTTTGTCCTCTGATATAATTAAATGGCGATCATAATGTAGCCGCTCATCTTAGCCGGCAGGGCCAGGATACCACGCCATGTTTTTGTTCAGCGCTGGCTTGCATCTCCAAGTCTTGAGGCAACCCTTTGAACAATGTCTGGTTTCTGTCACGTAAGTCCCTAATACAACTTTATCCTGAAGTTGTATTCATCTTGGATCAACTTTACGAGAGTTATCGTGGCTCCCCACCCACAGTTACAGACAGACGGATGGTGCAATTCCATAACGCTTTCGGTCTCCGTTGGAAAGCTTGAACGAAATCGGAGGCATCTTCACGTACAAAGCTCTCATTGTTCCATTCGTAAATGTAGCTCTCTTCCTCGCCCCCGTCCTCCTGTTATCCCTGGCCGGTGTGCGACACGCGACACCCGGTGGTGTGCGCAGCGGAGGTGAAGCGCGTGGGAGACACGCTGCTGGGCATGGCGACCCAGTGCGTGCAGGTGAAGAACGTGCTCAAGACGTCGCCGCAGACGCTCTCCAACCTCTGCCTCAAGATCAACGTGAAGCTCGGCGGGGTCAACAACATCCTCGTGCCGCAGCAGAGGTGCCCGTTTGTGCCGCGGCTGGGGCGGGAGGAGGACGGGCTCCAGATTTGCGGCCGAGGCCGTCGGTTTGGGGCGAGTTCACGACGCGTTGAGTCGTCGATCGGCGCCGATTCTGACGCTCGCGATGCACATTATCCGAGTCGTGCGTGTGAGAACGGATAGCTTTGCTTTTCGTATATTTGTTGTATGCGATTGGTTCGTGTGAACCTTGCAACCCACTGCAGGTGCTACGTTTTCCAAAGTGTTAAAAGGTAATGCCTTAAATTTTAATTTAAAGCTTTCGTGACTGCAGGGATTCATATTCTTTGGTAAAGTGACGTAGAAGGGAAATAATTAAATAATAGAAATATTAAACTATAAAAAATTATCACGACGTTTCGACTGCAACACAAGCACTCATCATCAGGTGTGAAATCCACAGCAAGAAAATTATATATTTTTTAATATTATTTTATTATTTCCCTTCTACGTGACTTTACCGAAAGAACCAAGAATAGGTAATGCCTTCTTGAATTTGATTGCGACCCACAAATGGGAGCCCACCACTCTCCCACTGGTACTCATGTTATTCACCATGGGAGGATGATTTGCTGAGTCAACCCTGGACTAGATTTAGAACCCTCAGTCACAGTGCAATAATACACCCATAATCCTAAAATCCAATTAAAAAACTGTTTAATGAGGTGCTGAGAAAGGTGGCTGAGTGGCTCAGGGGTCAATCTGTGATTCAGCCACCCGCGATTAAACTGACTGGTTGGTTGATAGTCTCAGCTGCAACTACACAATATTCAAATGTAAGCGTTTTAAATAAAACAATTTAATTGACGTTTTAACAATAATAAATGCACGTTTGTTACGCGATGAACATTTTTCTCTCACGGTATTTGGCGAAGTGGATTTTTTTTCCATTTTTTATTTAAAAAAGGTCACTGGGAGAGATATCTTAACAGACATTGCTGGTTGCACCGGTCATTCCGAAACATGTGACGATGCAATACCCCGAGAGAATTTCACCCAGCCATTTATTTGCATCACGATTTGACGCAGAAAACTTGATGTTGAGTTCCGTTGTTACGAGATATGCAACTCACTGTGTGCTGTTCTCACTGCTTGCGTGGTGTGCTTCCTCGTGTACTGGCAGGCCGGCCGTGTTCCACCAGCCCGTGATTTTCCTGGGTGCGGAGGTCACTCATCCTCCTGCCGGTGATGGGAAGAAGCCTTCCATCGCCGCCGTGAGCCCCTCGCCACGTCACGTCGTGTAGCACGTTTTCACGGTTACATCACATTGTTTGCGGTTAAGCCAGCTTCTCAGGCTTGGCAAGACGATGGTCGAAGCCCCAGATGTGATGGTGCACACCGCTAACCCAGCGCTGTGTTAACAGCGTTTATGAATCGCGCGGAATCTGTTATGTGCGGGTGGCACTCCCAAACTCCCTGGGCTGTGGGGTGGCCAGGATGTGGCAGCACAGCAAGTGGGTTTGTGAATTTGTCAGTGCTGACGTCGGAGTGCTATCCCCTCCTGTGTGCGTCGGGTTTTCTCTGGGTTGTTCAATTTGCACACCCAACATGCGAAACACTGCTGAACAATCAAATGGTCAAACGTTACATTGCAGGGCCATCCTAAACATGAGTCTTGAGACTCGGTGAATCTTTGGTTTTAATTGCATTTGGATTTTCATCATATATGACCTGGCTCAGCTGTGAAGGTTTTAATCTAATTTACGAATCATATGTCAAAGACTCCTTTGCAAACAGCGTAACATTGACAAGGGCACCACGGGGTGGCCAGCTCCTCCCCACCCAGCCCCACCCCTCCCACCTAGCCCCACCCTCCCCACCCAGCCCTTCCCCACCCTCCCCACCCAGCCCCTCTCCACCCTCCCCTCCCCACCCAGCCCAGCCCCACCCAGCCCCTCCCCACCCAGCCCCTCCCTCCCCACTCAGCCCCTCCCTGCACGACGGACGGACACAATAATCCCCTGTAGGCTGGTGTAACCAGGAGGTTCCTACCAGTATCATCATTATCATTGTCATCTGGAGTTGCCCATTTGTGAAGATATTGTTCTACTGACATCGTCATTATGAGTCATGGTCTATCCACTGCTTTGTGAAGGTCTTCCTACACCATCGCCATTCCTTTACGTTCCTGTG
The DNA here is from genome assembly GCF_964198595.1 of Lampetra fluviatilis. Lineage (NCBI taxonomy): Eukaryota > Metazoa > Chordata > Hyperoartia > Petromyzontiformes > Petromyzontidae > Lampetra > Lampetra fluviatilis. The sequence continues at coordinate 29,291,212 of NC_136276.1, read as the reverse complement.
AAGCCACAATCCAACGCACACCCTGCACATTAACCGATCTGATTTTTCCATCTCCAAGGTTGGTCATCCTCTCAGGCTTGTTATCTCCTTTGACTTCACGTGAAGTAAATGTCTCTTTAGCAGGGCATGCGGGAAAGTTCTTCACCCCTTAACATGTCTATAGAAAACAGTTACTTGAAGGGATTTCTGAAGATTTTATATTCCCCTGCTACGGACCGTTCTCTAACACACAGGTTAATGCGCTGCTCTGTAGCTTTTGCAGTGGACACTTGGGCTCATGGGATGAAGACAATATTACATGTGTACATACAACTGACCGGAAGGGAACATGTATTTATGTATGTTGAACTTTGTGGAACTTCTTTCGCACCGTACATAGCCAACCGTTCTACCCATGTTTGCGAAGGTTGTGGGCAGCATGGACGCCCACCCGAGCCGCTACTGCGCCACGGTGCGCGTTCAGCACCACCGGCAGGAGATCATCCAGGACCTGGGCACCATGGTGCGTGAGCTGCTCATCCAGTTCTACAAGTCGACGCGCTTCAAGCCGACGCGCATCATCTTCTACCGCGACGGCGTCTCCGAGGGCCAGTTCCAGCAGGTGCAAGCGGACACGCCCCCACCGCCCGTGCGCACGCTACCGGCGAACTCGCTCTCCCGCCGGCCAAGCTGCCCGTCCGCCCGCCCTGCCATGTGCTGCCAGTTCGGTCACACTCACTCTGTGCCGTCAGCTGACTCACCCACCCCTCTGCCTGCGGCTCACGGTGGCGAGATGTTAACTCTTTCTCATGGTATACAGGAGGTTGTGGGTTTTATCCCAACCCTGATGCCTCTGTATTTGGAGTTTGTGTGTTCTCACCCTGGTCGCGTGGATTTTTCTGCGGGTCCTCCGGTTTTTCCATCCACAATTAGAAACGTGCGTTGAGAATATTTGGCTGCGAAATATTTACACATGATAAGCCACTTTGTTGGGCTATCATTTGTGGCCAGATCGCTTGTGAAAAAGAGCTTTCCAGCTCAGTGGGCCTTGGTAAAATGAAAAAAGTGTTTAGTTTCATTCGTTTATCCCTGTGACGGCAATGTGCCCACTCATCTCTGTGGCACCATTTAGTTCATCTCTGAACCGCCACGACCACCACCACCTCACTCGCATGCCCTTGTGCCGCCAGTTCTCTCGTACTATGCGCCATGAACTCACTCAAGCCCCTCTGTGTCAGCATCTCCCCCTCACTTTTCCTTGTCCCACCACCGTGCTTATTCGTTGTGTGCCACCATCCAACTCCATGTGCCACGATACGTGTGACTTGAGCCTCATTTGCTGTGTTACCCCTGTGCTGTCCCACTCGTGCATGCAGGTGCTGTTCCATGAGCTGCTGGCGATCCGCGATGCTTGCATCAAGCTGGAGAAGGACTACCAGCCCGGCATCACCTACGTCGCTGTACAGAAGCGACACCACACGCGGCTCTTCTGCGCCGACCGAAACGAGCGGGTACGCGATTGTCCGCGTCACGGTTAGCGAGTCTTCCCTTCTTCAAGGAATGCAGAGGTGACCGGGGGGTGGCTCAAGAGCATCGAATGCATAAGGCAGTGGTTCCCAACCTGTGATTCGTGAACCTGTGGTGGTATGCAGGGCTGTGGGAAGTTGTCCGAAGAAATGTTGCAGATATATTTTACACAACAATAGTTTTGACTGCATGGTGGTCAATGCAGGTCCACAAAGGTTTGTAACCACTGCACTTTGGCAGTTGTCACTGGTAATGAACACTGGGATTCATCACCGGCAGTGGTAAAATCTGGACGAATCAAATCTCTGCTCCCCCTAGAAAGAAACTGGGATAGCAACTACCAATCGGATCGCAGATAAGGTTGCTTGACTGCCTACGTTTTTCGCGTTTTGTAGACCCATAACTGTTCAATCTTGACTTAAAGCTTTCGTGACTGCAGGAATTAATTTTCTTTGGGTCTTTCGGGAAAGTCACGTAGATAGAAATAATAGTAATAAAATAATAAAATTTAAATGGAAATGAAGTGAATGAAAAACCTTTAAAACAGCCTGCCTCAGCAGCTTTCCCCCTCTTTTTTCTCCTGATGACGATTGTTTGTGTTGCGATCGAAACGTCGAGATATTTTTATTATAATTTTTCATAAACTTTATTTTATTATTTTATTGTTATTCTTTTTTCTATCTACGTGACTTTACCGAAAGACCCAAAGAATACCATAACTGTTCATCAAATGCACTTGTCAGCGAACTGTTTTCATTGGTTAGGCAATGTTCCGGCACACTCTGTCATCGCTGTACCACATTGCCATAATTCCTCATCGTAATGGTGTTACCGGCGATGACTGTCAGTGAGAATTACCCTAAAATGCCCAAAGTGTGGCATGGCCTTTAGATGTCAGGGCAGTTCAGTTGATATTCTAGTTTTACATTTGCGCAGAAACCTGTGGTTTAAGTGGATTTTCAAGTGTAGTTACAGTCATTATGATTACGGGTGCTATGCATTACACAAAGCACAGTGTGGCGTAGAATATAACTTTTCACACTAGTGTGTAAACGCACATTATTGTGGCATGGTTTTACATGAATTCATATTTCAAGTTATTGTTGTTTCGTCTGCATTGTCTTGTATTTCCTGCATTTGGCGTGCTACAATATTCCTCCCCCCAGATCGGGAAGAGCGGTAACATTCCGGCAGGAACGACGGTCGACACGAAAATCACGCACCCCAGCGAGTTTGACTTCTACCTGTGCAGCCACGCGGGGATCCAGGTGAGTGGCGCCCACTGCCTGAACTGCTCTAGCGAGCGGCCGATTGTTTCAGGTGAACCCTATTGAGTGACGCTTGTATTGTCACCCTGAGAATGATCTGCATTTTCAGAGCTATGATTATAATCGCACCTCCAATTAGCACGGTTGGCGACATACAGCGTGAAAGAAGTTCAACATACATACTTGTTGACTCGTGTGTTGATGGCGATGTCTCGCCTTCAATCCCTCAACTTGGTGGTACCTAGCACACTCGTCAACAACACTACCTTAAAAGAAAAAAGAAAATAATATATATAATAAGTGACGTTTCAGACAATGGCCCTTCATAGCACATGCTAACTGCTACTACTGCTCCCCAAAGACAAAGATCCCCCGTATAACCTTAACAGACGTGTGCGCCAAGTGCTGTTAGCAAGAACTTATAAAGGCCGGCACAACACGAGAGGGTGGGTAGCCAGTACTATGCCGGGCCGCCTTTGTCTGCCCAGTGATGTTTACGCACCACACCAGTTTCTCATGTAAGACTGAGTTGACCTAAGGGAGGCCCAGGACCAGTCCAATGTTTGTTACTTGTGTTGGCGGTGAGTGGGAATCGATCTCTGGTTTCTGGGTCCGTAGCACAGTGCACTAACCGCTATGCTCCTGTTATGCAAACACCCGCTAATATACACACCAACTTCCTCGCACACACACCGACTAACTCGCGCACTGCCTCGCCCTCCACAGGGCACAAGCCGCCCCTCCCACTACCACGTGCTGTGGGACGACAACCGCTTCTCTGCGGACGAGCTGCAGGTGCTCACCTACCAGCTGTGTCACACGTACGTGCGCTGCACGCGCTCCGTCTCCATCCCCGCGCCAGCCTACTACGCCCGCCTCGTCGCCTTCCGCGCGCGATACCACCTGGTGGACAAGGAGCATGACAGGTGGGTGGGGGAGGGCCGAGTGGCCTCATCGAGGTCACTCAGCTCCTGTGTATGTGTGTGCGTGCATCCCATACTGGTAAAAGGTTTATGAGTCTTTGTGTATGTGTATAGAATTTCACAAAGCCTCTAAAGTTAAGTCGGGAATCTGTATGTCTGTCTGTGTTGCGACTCTTCAATCTCAGCATAGTGATGATTGAAAGGTCGTAGTAAATTGACAGCTGTTTGGTTGAACCTTATAGGAGTATAAATACTTGGGAATAGCACAACTTGAATGATTGTTACTAAGCCAAATGTGTCTGTGAATTAAATAATTGTAAATCGGCCAGCAAATTACACATCACAGTTTAGCAGCATACACTGTGGCTGCCACGCCACACCGGCACATAACGCCGTACCCACACTCCCTCGCTGGCCACCCCTGCCCTACTTGCGCGGAATGAATTGTGAGAAACTCCCTCGTCCTTTTTGTCCTCCCCACGCAGCGCCGAGGGGAGCCACGTGTCCGGCGCGAGCAACGGGCGTGACGCGCAGGCGCTGGCCAAGGCTGTGCAGGTTCACGTGGACACTCTGAGGACCATGTACTTCGCCTGAAGGCCGGCGGGGCGGGGCGGAGCGCCCGGAGCGAGCCGGGCCCCCGCCACCCGCAAGTATCGCTCGCTCGCCACCGACGCCCCCCAGCACTCGCGCCTGCGGTGGCCGGCACCCTCAACCTCTCGTCCGTCCGCCCATTCGCTCGTTCGCTCGGTGGCACGTTCCCTCCCAGAGGTCGTGTCCCGCAGTGTGGTGGGAGGGGGCGGTGGTCTGAGCACGAGTGCCAACCCGCTTGCCTCCTGTGCTCGCCCCGAAGTGCGCCATTTACTTGGGGAATTACTCAGTGCTTTCTCATGGATGAGCGGCAGGGGGCGGGTTGAGGGGCGGGGAGGGTGTGTAGTGGCAGCAAACAATTCTCACTATGGAGACCGTGCGCGCTCACCCCCCGAGAATCGCCGCATACGAAATGCAAGATCTTTTTATTGCGTTAATCGACGATTGCAAAGTTTGTGTGACATTGATTATAAACTAACAGCGGCAATGGTGTTACATTTGCAGAACTGTATCCATTGAAGTTTTTTGGACGAATTGTTTGATGTCAAGCATGGCTTAATACTGTTTAAGAATCTGAAATTAGAATAGCAATGTAACATTTATTTTTGATGTTCAAAAAAAACCTAAACAGAATTTTTTCAAATATCATCTCTATAGTGAGGATTGATCTAAAAATGTTTTATTGTTCCACAAATTTCCACCCGGTTATTATTATTCTTTTTTTCTTCCCATTGCCATTCGTTGTGGCCACTGACTGATCAAAAAAAAATCAGATTCTTCTAAGAGAGAGCGATTTGCTTCACCGTTCCACAAGCATCGGTTAATCGATAACCGGAACGATAATGTAGGCACTCCTTGTTTTTACACCAGTGCTTCTCTGTCTCTCGGCAGAGAGTGTTTGTTACCCTGCGGTTAGATTGGCTTCTGCCAACCAATGGGGCAGCTCGCATGGAATCCATTATCGCGAACCGGAGAGTTGTATAGAACGGCAGCTTGGTTTAGATTCCTACCTGGACCAGGCTGCGGTCTTTTGGGCCAACAAACATCATGGGGAAAATACGGATATAAAGCAATCTTCATTGGTCCAGGTTAACGGATCATTTGCTGGTGAAACCAGGTGTAGAGATGGCAATGCTTCGTGTATGTGTGTTGAAATTCTTTCGCATCGTACATAGCCAATCGTGCTAATCGGAGGTGCCAGGAAGGACAACAAGCGAAACATAAAAGCAGTCCAAAAGAAATGAGTTTTCAATTTAGATTTAAAGGGCGTAGCTCCAGTGGCTTCCGAATATCGGAAGAAAGAGCGTTCCAGACGACCGCAGAAGCGCATCTGAAAGCTTGCGATGCGGTGACCGTCTTTGTTCGATGGTTAGCCAAAATCCGCTGCTACGAGGATGGCCGCGGTTTTTCGTGATGGGTTATGCTCCTTGACAAGCATATAGGTACTTCCTGGTATTTGTCAACAGTGGGGCATCGATTGGTCCGAAGATTGTGAGCAGCGGGGTCTGTGTTGTCGGTGTTGCACTTAGTTTAATGCATGTTCCAGGTGGCCGAGGCTCATGTTTGGAGGCACTGAGGTGAACAGGGGGGGTGGGGGGGCATTTGCGATTCGTTCATGACGGGCGTGATTGGCAATGGGACTTTAGGGACTGTGGCCAAATCCAGAGTTTTCCGTGAATTTGTTTTAGATGGGAAAAAAATCAACAAAAAATGCAAACACAACAACGAGTAACAAAGTAGTTTGTACAATGTTATTTAGTGTTAGGGATATTTAAACAAAAATGGCTTGGTCATAGCTGTTAAAGGTGCTGAAACTAAGGAAATCGAGGGTAGTGTAATTGAACAAAGTACTTTTCCTTCCCAATGAAAACACTTTTATTGTAAGATATATAACTTTTAAATGACACGAATGCTGTAAGTCTACAGGCACGTTTTAGTAATGTTGAGTCATTGAACGAGGTACTAGTTTTGTATTGAATGGTCTTTTTTATCGGTGTTTGTAATGTGAACGAGTAGCTTGGTGGGGTTTCCATGTCACTACAGTTCAACGCTCAGAATAACAGGTGCCCCAACATTACCTATCATTAAATAGAGCACTTGTACACTTCAGTTTTATGAATATTCACCGACATATTTTTTCTGCCTCTTAAAAGAAAAAAAACTGTAGGAAAAATATTTAGGTGATAAGGTTTTTTTAATCACTGGGCTACTTGTTCTTGAGAAGGCATCATTCTGCTTGGGGACAGATTTGTCACTCTTGCATACAGGTTTTTGTATTTTAATACGCCGCCAGGTTTATCATGAGCTACTGGAAAGTACAGCACTAAAGTTGTTGCAGCATCTACGTACGCCGTGAACATGTGGTTTTGCCATTGTGGAGCGAAATCCGCACCACGGTCCATTTCAAATTACTGCCGGACACACACGGGCTGTGATGTGGGTGCACATTAACGACTGGGCATTATTCTGGGGAAATTGTATTTAATTTTTTTCTTTCTAAATTTGACCCCACTTTAAAATGTACAAAATCCCAAAAATTTGCTCCAAACAAATCTGATGTTTTATTACTAAACATGAAAGTGGAAGACATGCCGAATGCTATGCACTTAAAACAAACCCTGGAACACAACACCAGGCTTGTCTGAAAGCCAGGCTCGTAAAAGTAATGTTCGTTGATAACATTTCGAGCTGAAAATGAGCTGGGATTGTACTTTGACGAGGTCAAGGCTCCAGGCTGAGCGCACTGTTTTCCTAAAAACGGTCGCAATATGAGAGTCCTTATGAGCCTCATCGTAAGAATCCTTCACGATGACGCTCATCGTAAGATCGTCATCGCCGCGTGCAGCTTCTCGCGCGTTTATGCCGGTGTCTGGGTGCATCCGCCGCGGGCTTCTCATCCTGGGGAGCTCTTCCACACGTGACTGGCGACAGCGCTCGTTAGAATTTGCATGCTGGGTCTTAAAATGGCAATCTGCAAGAACGAGCACATTAACGTGTTTTTTTTAATCAGATTTTTGCTATGGCCTCAAACTGGTAAACATTTAAATTGGACGATGGGCGTCTTGCTAGGTGTGAGGAAAGAAAGTGTGTCGAGTCCCGTCTGGGGGTTCATTCATGTCTGGATGGTTTTCAGAAAGCAGAGGGGTATGCTGTTGCGTCGGAGTGACTGGCTGTGTCTGGGAGTGGTGCGTTTTGGCGGCTCGCGTCTCCACGTGGCTGTATGCTCGAGCCTTGAGTCCTTTGTGTGCACGTGCATTTACAACCGCATTGCCTAGTCCCGGTCAGGTTCGTTTGAAGCATAAACTGGCTGCGACTGGGGCCCAGGTCGACGGCAGTTGAATAAAAATGTAAAGGGAGAAACGCGGAGTTATATTTTATCTTATCAAATGTTAACATAGTGCTTTACCGGCATCGCTGAGATCTGGATTTCAATTTTGGGAAATCATCTATGAATAAATTAGGTGATTAATTGCAACAAGTTTATTGTTTCGGCCTGGTCACAATGATAGCACAAACTCAGATGAGTTTTTTTGTTGTTGCTTAATTTGGCCGAATACAGATTTTCACATTTGGTTAGATTAACATGTTATAAGCACTCTTTCCAAGGCATGTAAATAGTTGTGCCCCTAAATGTTGTTGAAGAGGTCCACTGTAGTGACTTCAGAATTAGTTACGTGATGTCATCTTCCGAGGCTGCTCTTTAACATGGCGCTGCACTGTTAGCCCCGCGGGTATTCCCGATGAAAATCATCTTCGCGTAATCGGGTGAGCTCTGTAATTACGAGATAAATAAGTCGCACATTACACCACACATCCAGTTGGTTGCACTTGTACAAGTCTTTGGCGCACCTTTTAAGAGGAGGCAAACGTTTGGTGAGGTTCGGGGCATCCTATCAACAATCTGTGTACACAATCACCGCCATCAGGAGTATTGAGGAAAGATGTGAACATGACACTTTATTGAAGGATGCAATTGACAATATTTACACTCGTAAACATACTCTTTACATCTGGGATGAAATGGAAATGGAACAACTGGTGTTGCATAACTAAATCGACAGTGCTCATGTCAGAGTTTTTATTCCTGTATAACCCAGAGCCGGTTAGCACTGTCATGTCACCATTTGCCAAATAATTTGTGATTTCCAATTGAAAGTGAACAGCCAATTGAATTCTCAGAAATGCACTCGTATTCTCTTTTAAACCTACCGTTCCTAAGTCCTGCCAGCTTTGGCAAAGTCCAATTTTTTTTTAAAATAACCACAATAATGCTTGTTTTATTTCCCCAAACGTCAATGCACTTATTCATGTTACCACAAGCACGCAAAGGTGGAAGTTTGCTTCAGAATAATACAAATGCTCACCATTTGTTGTGAGTTTCTTCTCAAGGAGCTGCCCACAAAGGCGTTTTGGCTACTCTTGTTATGCACTTAAGTTGTCAGGAAATGTGTTCAATCTTTGTCTGTTACAGGTAGAGGCTAATTCATTAAAAAAAACATGCTCTCATTAATAACAAGTGTCACTGAGTTACATGTCTCGTTTCCAGGAGGTTACTACATTGGGTTGTTTGAGAAATTTAATTTTAACATAAATTGATTTGAATTGAACCTTGACATTTTACGTGTTTAAATGTGTATGTTATTGATATGAAATTTCACAATTCCACTGGGAACGTCTGCCATGAAATATTGTACACTTAAAAACAAAACAAGGGCAAGGGTCACAGTGGTGCAGTGGATATGGCTGTCTTTGCCCCCCCCCCCTGTTGGAGGGTCTGTAGTAATCCATGGGTGGGCTCGACACAGGAGGCATGCAACGATTTACCCTCAACAAGTGACTCTATGAACTGTCGCCAATATTCCGAGGTCAGGATTTGATCAAATAATCTGTGCTTGTCGCGTTTTCACCCTCGTTAGTATTTTCTCAATTGCACATTTGTGTCCGCACCATGAAGCCTGGATATAACATCAGAAACAAATTTGCATTCATTGCAAATCATCTGTTCTGCCAATCACGGGTTCAGTGCATGTATCATGAGTGTAAGAAAATGTTTAATCGATGCATCATTATATTCCTACTGCACTGGGGTTCTTGATGGCTAGGGTTATGGTTAGGGGCCCTGCAACAACTACCATTAACCCTTCACCCCCCCCCCCCCACTCACAACCATTCGAGACCCATCCCAGGGAACCAACAAACCAACTGGATTTAATGCCTTACCATGGAACTGCTCCTGAGGGCCGTATCGTAAGAGTCCCGTACTGGAACGCACTTGGTCAACGGTCGGTCACGTTTACATGTTTTCGCTCGTGCCATTCCCCCAGCTGGCGGCGGGCACGTTTGCGTCGAGGTGGTAAATCTGTGAGCTCTGAACGGAACGGCCGTGGAGTGGCGTGGAATGACTCGGGGGCCCGTCTGCATGGTCATTCGTTCACACATGCCTTTTTGCTAACTCTGCAATAGCTTATCACGGACGGGTGTCCCCTTCCTTGGCTTCGGCCTGCGTGGGGCAGTACCCATTGAGACCATCCCAGGGCAGGATGGGGTCACTCTTGAGCCAGTAGGGGAAATTCCGCATTCCCATTGCGGTCTCGAGGCATGTAACGATTTTACCTTTGTGGTTAGACGAATTGTCAGGATATGGAGTCGCGATTTAAATTTAACATGGTGTTAACACCTCCAAGTGGCTGTGCAGGGTTCCCGTGAAAACCCAGTTGCATACAACTTGTACAAATAAAAGAAAAAGTGGTTTGTGTTTACACGCACGATTCAATGCATACGTTGCGAGCTTAAGAATCTTATTTAAATCGATGAATTGATGCGTCGTTAACGTGCCTGGCAGCCATCGTTATCTCAGCAGGACTGCGACTGTAAAACTTCTTATCTCAATTACAGTGTCAGGAGTTGGTACGTGTTTTTAACCAAACCTGGTTTAATGATGAACATTATGGTGATGGAGCGGAGTCGACCATGAATGGGATCCAGACTTATTTTCTCAATTACAGTACTGGAAGCCTTCCTGCGCAATGAACCACGTTAAATGCGAACTTAATGAGATCTATAAAAAAAATTATATATATTTTACAAATACTTTAATAAGGCATGATACTTTTATAGAAGCACCCGGTATGACATTACATGGGCAGATGTATAATGGTGTGTTTATCAGCTCTTGACATTCTTATTGTCTGCTTATTAAAAATACTTTTTCTTGAATTACGATAAAAATATTATTCAAAAGGAATTTTTTTTTTATAATGACCATTGAAATTATATAACACTCTTCGGTAGTATTATCTGCAGTTGTTCTAGTGATTGAGAATGTGTTAAATGAACAATGTATTCAATTGTATACAATAATACTTTTAAACAAACATGAAGGTATTCATACTCTTAGTTTTTTCGGCAAAGTCACGTAGGTAAAAAATGAAATTAAAATTAATAAAAATAAAATCAAAAAAATCACGACGTTTCGGAGGCAACACAAGTCTCCGTCATCAGGTGACGGAGACTTGTGTTGCCTCCGAAACGTCGTGATTTTTATTATTTAATTTTTTATTAATTTTAATTTCATTTTTTACCTGCGTGACTTTACCGAAAAAACTAAGAGTATGAATACTTGCAGTCACGAAAGCTTCAAATTTAGAAACATGCAAGTCTTCATTTTAAGTCATTAATTACACTAAACTGAATCGGGGGGAGGGGGGGGGAAATATCCTTGACAGAAAATGTTAAATTACATTTTGGCAACGTCCAGCAAAAGCAAACAGTCTAGCTTGGTTTTGTAGAGCGACAAAGTAGTTGTGATGTTTACACGAATGGTGCTCGTTTAAAGTGTAACATTTGAAGAGGGATGTGAATTGAATGTGGTGTTTGTTGCTATTGCAGTCAAGTGTTGAACCCCGCGCGTCATTGATCCTGGAGTTGTCGCAGAGCTTCAGTGATTTACTGAGTGCAGTTGTAAGACAAAGTCCAACTGCATTGACTGAAAAAAACAAAAACAGGTTTTACCCTTTCTGGCAATAAAACCGGTGTTAAGATGGTCAAACACCAAATAGAAACCTTTCGCAAAGGAATCAAGTCTGCATTAACGACACGTGTTTGTGGTGAACATGCAAACAAATATGCTCTGATAATATATGCAGTCTTTGAAACTGATTGGCCTACCCCAGAGGGGACAGCCGTTTGTCTCACCAGTGTCAGACCAGAGAACGCTGAAACAGCACAAAGACAATGGTTAATGCAGGCTTGATTCCTTGCAAAAAGTATCCATTTGGTGTTGGAACATCTTAACACATTTTGATTTAAAGCTTTCGTGACTGCAGGGATTCATATTCTTGGTTCTTTCGGTAAAGTCACGTAGAAGGGAAATAATAGATTAATATTTTTTATTATTTTATTATTTCCCTTCTTCGTGACTTTCCTGACAGAACCAAGAATATTAATATCTTAACACATGTTTTATTGCTAGAAAGGCTAAAACCTATTCTTATTTTTTCATACAGTATTTTGATACTGGCAAAAAAAGGGTCCCATTTCGATTTGACTGAGTCCGCTTGGATTGTTGCTGTAGTCAACAGTACGTAATAATTTAAATGTATAGAGCGCCCTTAAATGATAATTTTCAGGGCGCTATGCATGGCAAGGAGGAAAATAGTTAACAACAACCAAGTAAAGAAGAAGTGAGAAAGTCAATTGAAAATAACTAAAGAGAGAAAGTAAGTTTATACAGATCATTTTTTTTTGAGATTTGAAGATTTTTGTAGGGTTCGTGGTGAAAGCAGCATGTTAAAACCACCAGCGCTGCCAATGTGATCTCAGTTTAAGTGACCCTTATTTAATACGTTAGAGTCCTCATCCCGTCCGATGTCGAGCCATCGTCTTATCAACACAGAACCTGCGTCTAATTTGATGCACAATTCTTATATTACTTAACATGGAACCATTTTCTCATATGATACAAATGCCAAGTTTCATGATAACCAACCCCTGATTCTTACAATGTATCAGCTCAATCGTGTAATATAGAACCCCGATCCAGTCAGATAGAGATTCCCTGTCTTGTCTGAAAGGGAAACATCTTGATCAATGGATACAGAACCCTCATCTCATCCAAAGCAAACTCTCAACTAACACAGAACTAGTAACGACCCATTCAATACACAATCCATATCTCATTCGATACATAACCTTTATCTCATGAGTTTGGCTCTTAGGTTGCTTGGTAGGCTAATTATAATCAACTACATGATCATTAAATATCATCGGCAGCCAAACCCTGAAATGCGTATCTAAAATATGTAAATTCTACCACTCAATAATTCGACATTGACAACAAAACGACTGAAGGCAAATCTGCCTCAGTCTTTAGCTGTAGCCGTAATTTATATTCTGAAACCGTTTTGTTATTAAGTGTGCCGAATGTGCTTCTCGTTCTTGGAGGCATAAGTGGTGGTTTAAAGGAGTAGTCGCTATGTGTTGAGTTCTTTTTTGAGACCGACGCTTTTATGTGAAGGGTTCAGCTGCAGCTTTGGATGGGTTTGCAGCACCAAGGGCATTTCACTCCCACGTCTCAGGTCCAACCGGTTTGGACTCACGAATTGTGTCACGTTATTTGGATCGCAGTTCAATTCAAGAATTATTATTCGTTTTCTGTCTCGTCTTCATAGTCTCCTGTATTGTGTGTCGCTTGATCGGTCTTATTTGTACAGCTTTGTTTGCACCATGAACCTAAATGAATTGATTCTCACGCTACTATTCGATACGTCCATCATGAGTGTAACATTCAACCTTGATTGATGAATTGATGTATAGTTACCTGCCCAACAAATAACACTTTACCTAGGACAAGCTCAGTATCAAGGCTCGTTTTCAGAAGGGTCCAGGATCAGTCAATGAGATTTTTGGCAAATTTTTATTTAAGTATTGAAATTTAGCATGGAAGGAAACTGGGGTGCCCACAAATGAAATAAACCCTCTCATACGATGGGATAACACTCAGATTTGTCAGTGACATTCTTACTCTACTGCCCCCCCAACCCCCACCACTACAGGCACCGTGTCACTGTCACTGCACGTGGGTCTCACGCACGTAATCATGGCGCGATCCACAAACCCCCCTTTGAATTTGCTGGATCACAGCGACACGTCAACGCCGTTACTTTGCGAGAGAGATTGCGCGCACGTAAACCTCTCTCACAGCTTCACGAAATGCCGGCTCTCGTGGCTCCCCTTTTTTGAGCTGCGCCTTTCTGCGTATCCGTGGTTTGGGTCAAACGTTAACACTGAGCGAGGCGGCAGCGTGTGTGCACGCAATTACTGTTTTTTCGGCCTCGTAGACTGTTAATCATTTTTACGCATCTTAAATCATTCGTCGTTATTGTTGTTATTCCGTCAGAAGTGCTATTTTAGACGTTGCACTTTTGTCAGTGAATTCGCGGGGGGCGGGGTGGGGGGGGGCACAGCGTTTGTCTTGTTCCTCTCGCCCCCGTCGGAGGCGACGTTTTTTTGCGTAAGCGGTCGCAGTGTCGTTCATGGACGAGCTCGGCCTTGTCCAGTCGACCCGAACAGGCAGGCTTCACCTTATAATCATGGAGTAGAGAGCCACTCTAGTACACGGTGGGGGGGGGGGAGTCTTAGAAAACTATATCTTTTATTAAGAGCTCATTAAATATGATGGTCAGAGAGCCTAAAACAAGCCAATATTGTACCTACTGTGTATCTGCAATTTCAGGGCTTATCTATGATTAAGTAAGTGTATGTAAATGTATTATTATAATAATGTGTAGTATTTTCTTTTCCCCATTTTGTAAGACATTATCCAAGCTGGTTGATAGTTCAACAACCGATTATTTTATTTATGTTTCACCGGCATGTTGATCGAATGAGAGCCACTGTTGTGCAAAATGTAAAATTAAAAGCGGGATGACAAGGGAGAGCCTTGGTGCCTCCCCCCACGTCAAATAACACACAATATAAAACACTTTCAACAATCCATTCTTCAGCCTGTTTGAAAACTAACCACTGGATAGATAGATTCATTTGTTTCTGTTAACTCTTTTATAGTGTGGTCAATATCTAGTCATCATACCCTATCATTCTCGTAGGTGTCAATGCAAACATGACTTCTTGTAAAAAAGGTGTCAGTTTTGTTGCCAGATAAAAGGGTAAAAAATCAATTATCATATTTTGCTACTGGCAAAGGAGGTTCCAATGGTGTTTAGAAAAGTCTATGGCCTGGCGCGTGTAACCTTTGTTAAGTTGTTATCTGTACGGTCCTCTTGCAGTTCAGTGTCGAGAAGAACTCCTGAAACCACTTGTTCACAGTACACATGTCATTGTCGCCAGAGAACCACTTTTCTTGTCGGTGTTTATTTTTTTACAATGGATCCATGGGTAGATCACTGGGAGCCAGGCATGGGAAGTTTGGGATTTTACTTTCCAGAATTGTTTGGATATTTTCTCGTTTATTTTTCCCCGAGGAGTCTCTGTACCTTATTTCACATTTTTTTCAGAGGACGCAAACAAACATAATTTTTTATTTATTTTAAAATTGCAGAGTTCTGCTGTTACTCTGAAATGTAGAATTTATTTTTAAAACGAGAGCTGAACTTTCCATTCACCCTTGGTTGCTTCACAACTTCTTTCTATATCGGGCTGAACACATTTGCTCAGCCCCCGGATAAATTTACGCTGTAAAAATTCACGTTTAGTTTTAAAGCAGTTTGAATAAGATTTAAGTTGGGTGAATCGTCCCCGAAACTGAAGTGTCGCTATGCCTTGGCTCGTTTAAAATCATGGCTTCCTCCTATCTTTCATTTGTTTTTTTCACAGTTTATTTTTAGTTGACCACCAATTTAGTGCTACCTTTTCAGGCAGTCGAATAAAAGGTTGCTTTGGTGATTCATCCGTGTTCCACGCAGGAGATGCGATTAAATTAATTGTAGATTTGTTATTCCATGTAGTTAAAATTTCTCCCATTTAATATTTTCCTCCTTTCCTGCTTCACGGAATATTTCGCTTATAAATAATTTTCTCACTGTAAGGCTAATCATTTACCTGCTCATATATATTATTCTCTGCAGTTTGTTTTCTAAAGGTCAGTTGTTTTAAGAAACACAATCCAATAAGTTATAAAAACCGACAATTCGGTAAACACGGCACAGTAATGTACAATTAACCGAAAACCTAGGTGATTGTGCACACCGTAAAAAAATATCACGTCAAGGATGACCCGTTAAATATTGAGCAAGTTTTGAATTGGCAATTGGTGGCATGTGACACTGGCAATGCACATGGATCCCTGAAATACGAGCACCAAACATCTTGTTCCTCGGCAACTCGCAGCCAATTGAGCGTCATTCATCATCTCAGCAGCTCGGTTAATCCGTGATGCAGCGATCGCTGCGAGCGCCGCCGCCACACAGGATCTAAGCAGCAACAAAAAACAACTTCTCTGGATTCCTGTCTTAAATCGCCTTCTCGACGTGTGCTGCGTTTAACGAAACAAAGTAACATGTTGGTGCGTTCCTGAAATAACTTCCGAACGCGTGACGTCCGCAGTTTGTCGAGCTGTGTGTGATGTATGTGCTCTGTGTTCTGTTGAGTTTGAGCAGGGAAACGGACTATGCAGTAATTCATTTGTTGAAACGGTGGTGGGCAATGAGCCGTGGACTAGCAGTGGCTGCGCCGTCGTTGTGGTGACACTGTCGCTATGACCACGCGAGCCGCGCGCTACCGCTGGGCATGTAATGATTCGGGCCCCCCCCGTCCACCCGTGTGTCGATGAATCGTCGCCAAATGGAGGGTCACCGTTTTGTCTCGCTTGTCCCGGCCTCATTGGCAAATTGTCCGTTTCGTGTGCGCCGCCTCGTCCGCCGAGTATATTGTTTGTTTTGTGACCCTGAAATGTGTTGTTGCATATAATTTTCACGAGTTAAAGGGAATCGATACTGGCACACACGATTCCGTACATGTATCACGTGCCAATTTTATTTGGTGAATTGGTGTTTTATTACATGCAGGGGTGTCTGCTGTTTGCCTCGGGCTCGCCACACTAAGAATGAACATTTTCACAACCACTCAATTCTGAGGCACCTAAACACAGACGTAACGCAAAAAACAAACGCCTCTCATCTTGTAACTACACACTGCGACTGCCCAATATGCCTTGAGGCTTCCCGAATGAGATAAAATACTTTAAATTTCCTGGAAGGCATGATGTTATGAGAAGACTTGACCTTTGAATGCTCTTTTCCTCGTTTAATAAAAAAAAATCACATTTTAAAATTCTTTGTCACTCCACTGCTGAATAATATGGCCTCACAACACCGTGTCGGCGTGAGGATTGTTGGACTAATATCGGTTCGGCTATCGGTGCGAGTGAATGACGATCGTTTTAGTAGTTGAATGGGCTCCATACATTCTCTATACAGGATTTAGCGAGTTGAGGCATTGAATGATAAAAGCATATGTGCATTAAACACCTGATCTGAGTGTTGTAATGCACTATATACATTGACTTATAAGATCGGTGTTCTTTTTCCTGTCCATCTTTCATTTACTTTGCTGTTCAGGTACGTAGGTTTTAGTGATTAAACGTGGAACTTGAGTGCGCCCTCATGCAAGTTAATCGCGGGTTGCAAGCAATGTAGCATGCGGTGGTTTTCAACCTGGTCGCATTCTCCACGTGACAACTGCTCCCCATTGATTAATAATTCATTGAAACACTCCACCCGCCCTCAGCCATTTGATGAATGGTGACAATTCGGTGTTACGGATCAGATTTAAGACGCGAGTTTTTCAAGTCAATAATAATTCCCCGTTTCGCACTTACTCGTTTGTTCTCTCGCGTTCCGTCTCATTTGTACCGCCCTTGTTTTGTCCACCGTTTGTTCCGTCTCGTACCCTCTCACCTTTTTTGCGCCTTCTTGTTTGTACGGTCTGTCTCGTTTACTCCGGTTTCCTAAATATAGGTGTACGCTTTGCATAATTCGTATATATAATTGATGACTCTCACATGTACGATGCAAAGCATGCATGCCTTAATCGGTTCACATTTTCCAATTGATTTGCTCCAATCGTTACATGCCTCGTTGAGTAGACTTGTTGCCTGCCACTCGCGTTGAACAATTGCAGTCGAGTCGACAGGGAACCCTGAAGGCAAATGCACAAAGGTCTTGTTTGCAGTCCAGGATATGGGACCTCGGGCTTCTGTGTTTTTATGACAATATTGAAACGTTTGGCGGAACGCGTTTGGAACGGCCCGTTGGTATGTACATGTGATTTTTATAGAAAGTAAAGAAAAGTCTATACATATACACTTTCTGACAAGCTCACGCAAATTGCCTGAAGTCGTTAAATGTGATAGCCGGGGCGAGGGGGGAGTGAAGATATGTTTTCTTTTTATAAAAACACCGATTTTAATGATTGAAAAAAAATATTATAATGGACAAAAATTTGATACTTTCAATGTAATTTTTGCAAATGTGCGTTTGAACCGTGTATTTATTTGTTGTGGGGTCGGGCGCTTCATCATCGTCGGCTGTGTGATTTGTAGCAAATGAGGAACGAAGGCAGAACGGTCTTGCTTTTCCCCGTGACGCTACCGTCCGTTGGCCTCTGCTCTGCCCCCGTGACAGTATCATCACGCGGAGAGCAACTCTTCCTCCCTGTCGGGTCAGACCTTCCAGAAACCCATTGCCCAGTATCGTTCAAAGAAGGCAAACAAAACTCGAGTACGTAACTGTGTGTGGACTGAATGCAAATACAGGAATCCCCCGCTAAAAGTTGCTGCATTATGCGTTGTCTCGCATATACCTTTCTGATTAATTGGGGAACGTATCCTCATAAATGTAATGTTTTACGCTTGTTAAAACTAGGAATGCACGTGGTGAAAACGGACTTTCGTGATGTAATACCATAACTGTACGCACATAGCGCGTACCACCGAAAATCTCTCCGCCAGGTGGTGGGGGGGGATTTTCTGCCACGTGGCAGAGGCAAACTGGACTTGGCGATGTGGAGGAGTTGCTTGAGTCCCATGGTGAGGACCTGTCTAACGAGTATCTGACGCAGCTGGAACAACAACAACAACATTGAGGAATAGACCGATGAAATGATGCCACCGCCATGAATATTAAATTCTAAATTATCCGAGCCTTTTATTCATTGCGGATAAACAATTTACGTATTCGGAGAATAATCCACACTGAGTTAACAGGGCAGTAATCAGTCACATTCACTGCTGTATGGAGCTGTACCAGCAGAAGACAAAAAATGCTGTCCAGCTGTCTGTGCACAGACGCTTTTAAACATTCTGCAATCTCAAGCCAGAAGGTCTGCAGAAGAGGCCAGAAGAGAAGCCAGCATGCTCTGGTGAACTTTCCTGTGGCTCCAGTTTCAGATGAAGAGGCAGGTGATCCTGCCCTTTTATCAGCATAACTCCACCACTGCTCACCCCAAGAGGCCTTGATCATTAAGCGCTTCAATCATCTCTGCAAAGCTTTATTTAATTATTTGTATTAAATATCAGTTAAAATGTCATCTTATAATCACATGCATTTTTGTACCACTTTATAACATGTAGTCACGCATTTTTTCTCCAGAAACGTTAGCTAGGAATGCAAACCCTGATTTTAACATTGTCTGTGGGAAATTAGAGTTCGTTTTAAGTAATTTCGAGTTAAGTTGCATTTCCCAGGAACGCATCCCTTATGTAGAGCGGGGGATTCCGGTATTTTCGTCGATTGTTAACGTGCTCAGCTAGCGTTGAATATTTTTCAATCTGATACAACTTTATTAACGTTCTGAATTGAAGTTACACAGGAAAATCTTAGCTGTGCTCTCTTATCAACTTTTCACACTCAACTATTCACCTTTTCCACAGTACATTAGTTTGTGTTTTGTAGAACTATAAAGGCAGGGAACTCAATATCATTCAAAGTTGCAAGCAACCTGTGTATTCCAAAATTGTGTCATATTTTTGCAACAACACAAAACCAAGTTTTCATTGCATTAGTAGTTTTAACAGATACATCCTCGGACATGTGCGTACGCCAGCATGCAAATGCACATTGATCATTGCGCGATAACCCGTCGGCTACTCACGTACAAGGATAATTTTCCTACGAGTAAGAGATTACCTCCGGCATCGGCGTGAATGGGTGAGGCTTGCCTGTCACTCACGTGACTGGCTTTTGGGATTTTCCCTATCCCTTGTGGGCCCTTCTGCCTTGCGCGTGTGTGGGTTCAAATGGAGTTGTGAATGAGTTTTGTCCAGCTGTTGTAGTTGCCAGCCGACGACATGTGATCATAGCCACTGGGACTGTATCAGTGTTCGAAATATGGTGCATATGCAAATCAGGTTTTTACTCTCTGTGTTGTCATTGGTATGATTACTACTACTACTACTGTTATTCATGAGCATTGCAGCAGTATTAGGTGTTACGTTATGTTGTTATTTGCTGCTGCGTAGGGAGAGTGGTGTTATATTTTTGCGGCTTGCGTCCTTGTCGGAATTCTTACTGATAATTACAACAAAGTTTGGTCTACACTTTTAAGCATTGAAAATAGTCTATGAAAGCTTGTATAGGAAGTAGCTTTTTTAATTGTAGTTCAAATAGTGATTATGTTAAACAGCGTGGTCTCCTATTGACCTCAATTGACATCCTAAAACATAATTAAAACAAGCAGGAATTAATATGAACAGACATCCGAAGTGTTTACTTTGGGTTGGCTGACACGAATGTGAAACTTGTGTTGTTGGCCAAAGTTTAATTTGATTAATTAAATCCTGAGGCTGCCATGCGGGCCACTTTTGACGCATTGTGACATCATCGAAGTGCACCGGATTCATGTGAACGGATGGGACGTACAGTAAATCCATGTGCCAAGTGGATTCATGATACATATACTAAATTGGCAATCATGATACATATACTAAATTGGCAAAGCAGCCTCTTATACTTAACCTATTATAAATTTTGATTTAAAGCTTTCGTGACTGCAGGGATTCATATTCTTGGTTCTTTCGGTAAAGTCACGTAGAAGGGAAATAATACAAATATCAAACAATACAAATTCTCACGACGTTTCGACTGCTTGTGTTGCAGTCGAAACGTCGTGATAATTGTTATTGTTTTATATTTTTATTATTTTATTATTTCCCTATTATCAATTATTCATATTATTCGTGTCACCTAACGCTATTATCCGAGCAATTGTTCTCATCTGAGCCTATGCTCTGATAAGAGGGGTAACTCAGACGCCATGGCCAATTCTTATTCAACTTTTGTGGACTAACACGGATAATAGGGCCGTGCCCACGCGTCCCCGCATCAAATCGAAATTAAAACGTCTGCTGTCCTGTGATTGTTTACCTTACAGATTCAAAGCGAGGCATCTGTGCCAGGGACACATGCCGCGTTTCACAGTGGGATGCGCTCCACTGGCATCGCTGTGCAGGGCATTGTGTGAGTAGGTGCGAAGTATAATGGTGGCTTAATATCTTCTTGGTTCTTTCGGTAAAGTCACGTAGAAGGGAAATAATAAAATAATGAAAATAAAACAATGAAATAAAATTCTCACGACGTTTCGGCCACAATGAAAGCAGCCGTCCTCAGGTGAAGAACAGGGCTGTCGGAAAGGCAGCGTCCGAATACTTTGAGTTGATGGATTAAACATAATTTCCTTCTAAATAAATTAATTTGATTTATCTTCCACCTGGACGGATTGCATGGATGGATGGGCGAACGGATTTTGGTGTGATCTTAATGTGATGTACCGTTGTCTTAACTTACATTTTTCCTTTAGATAGGCCCTAGTGTAGAGTAGGGCTTATAAGATTGCTATTGTGCTGCAGTATAGTGCTGTGTGGATGAATGCATTGGCTACACCACTTTGTGCTACGTTCATAAACATTCAGAATACACAGCGTTTATGGGGGGAAAAAAAGCGATCCACAATGCGGTGCAAGCCCCAAAGAGGATTTGTGTATACAACAGCCTGCTGATGTGCAGTACGATGGGAAGATTTTAAGTTAATTTGCGTTGATATGTAATTGTGCGCGCGTAGTTTGATGTAACGGGTGTCCAACTAAGTAGGGTTACAACACAGGTTAAAAGAACACTACCACGGTTGTCATTAACAAGCATCCTAGACAACTTTACAAAGATACGTGAATCGTGAGCTAATGCCGAGGATATTACCTTTTACAGCATGCACAGCAAGGTGGTGTCTCGCACCGTTAATGCGGCCACGCGAAAGTTGGATTGGTGCGTCATGTGGAACAGAGAGGCCTAACAACTTGATTATAATGAAAAACAGAATAGGCTTTACCCTTTGCGGTCATAATACAGGAGTGTTAAGATGTCCAAACACATTGTGCAGGGCATCAAGTCTGCATTATCCGTGCATGCTTTGTGGTAAAACATGCACACCAACATGCTGTGATAATAGTGTATGCATTGTCCTTAGAAACTGATTGGCCTTCACCAGAGACAGTTTCTTTTTATGGCCGTGTCTCACCACCAGTGTGAGACCAGAGAATGCCGAAAGGTGACCCGTACAAAGGCAATCCAAACACGTTCCTTCGGAGTGGGCAGGTAGGAACTTGGTTGCACGAAAGACAAATATGCACGACAGACAGACAAATAATCCCTGGTGGGCAGTGTGGAACCTGTTGTTCCTACCTGTAATATCAAAGCATTAAAAGCTCGGTTTGAGCAGTTTATTGCCGGAAAGGGTAACGCCTATTCGTTTTTTCGTCAAAAAGAATAGGTGTTAGAACAGTGGTTCTTAACCTTGTTGGAGGTACCGAACCCCACCAGTTTCATATGCGCATTCACCGAACCCTTATTAATTGGAAAAATAAAATGTGATTTTTTCAAATTCAAAACATAGGTATATGTTTTACTGGTGCACAATCATATGAGTCGGGTGTGTGTTTTAACCTCCGCCAAACCCCTGAGACTGACTCACCGAACCCCTGGGGTTCGATCGAACCCAGGTTAAGAACCACTGTGTTAGAATCTATGGTCCCATGGATCCTAACACCTCGTTCCTAGCAAGAGCCGTGATGTTGCGTGTGAGACTCATCCCTGTCTGCCGCGTGACATCTTGATGCCCTGCGGGACACCAATTAGGCTTCTGACTGGACTGTTCGTGTGTTCTATTCCAATGTGTGTGGATTATCCACCAGGCACTCCAGTGGCCTCCCACCAATAAGGCCCCTAACAAAATTCAACATAACATGACTCTCCTGAAATCGAGCAATCAGACTCAATTGTGTTTTACTGGGCAAAGCTACGCAGACAATTGTGGCAATATTATCTGCCTTGGCCGAGACGACAACAGGTGGGACTTGCTGTGTTTTGTAAGCATCCATGTAGATGCAAAGGGAGATTTTCTGCAGCATAGTCTCCAATGTTCTCTGTCGTAGGTGCCACACTGGTTCGCTACACCAGCGCTTTATATATTCCGTGGTTCTTTGCGATGTCTCATCCGTTGGAGCTTTGTTTGTATGACTATGCAGAGGATGCTATTTTAAGAATAAAAACAAATCCTCATTACCGTATTATGTAGGTTCATGCTTAATGTGTGTTACATTCCATTGTGACAAGTGAGAGGATGTTACGTCGTACTGGACATCTGTGAAAGAGAAGCTTAAAGCTCATCAGATTCGTCCAGTTTAAATAAAGAGTCTGGTAAAGTTTATGATGACCATTCTGCATTACAGCAATTGCATTTTCACTCTGTTCTTTTACAGCTACGATTCATACGACATTCTCTCATTTTTAATTTAGCTTCTCAATATCTTAGGTTAGATATATTTTTGTGTTCAGCGTTGGACAAAAAATGTAATTCCTTTCAAAACTGACAAAATGTTTATTTCACCCTTTCAGTCGCTCCAATGCACGCAGATATATTGGGGTTAGCATTTAGGTTGTGGACGTTTTGGGTTTTCACTGCCTTAAGGAATCCGCAAAGTAATTCTCTCAAGAGCGATTGAAAAACCAATACAGTGAATTCAGTTGTCAACATAAGCAAAGTAAAATTAGAAAAATTCTAAAATATGATGTCACAACCGCCATTTTTTTTATAGTTTAAAACCACTTGGATAACATAAATATCCTGATTGTTTTATTCCAGTATTTATATTGGTGTTGCAGACTATGAGTGTCTGATGGAATTTGAGTCGATTTGGAGAAATCCTTGCTGGAAAGAGCTGTGAAAAATAAGATTAAATATGGAAACTAATTCCAATAGTGTCCAGAATTTGCCATTTAGGGTAGTGGTCATGCAAGTGAATTTTCTTTTTCTGTAACCTCATAAAACATACAATCACAGGATTTAAAATAGTCTACATTGTAATATTTGACTAATAAAAAAATCAGATGATGAGCATTGACTAGATGTAGCACAAGGCTGTGCACTGAAAGCAGCTTTTCACTAAACCTTTGATGTGTGCAAATCATGGTTTTGATTCGTTCACTGCAAAATATTAGTTTTTGGGGCTCCTGGCTTTGGTAGCCCACGGGAAAAAAGTCGACATTACTGCCTCCTAAGTGCACGTGCGGCAACTATGAAACGGCACAGGGTTTTCTTCTGCCATTCTGACACCAAACAGATTTTAAAAATATATTAGTCCTGGGAATCCAGTTTGTATATGTGTGTGCCCTCTTGTAGAAGTTTCCTTTCTCGTGTGTGAAAATTATGCAACGCTATGGATAGACTATGCTGAAACACGGGGAACACTGGATGTGCATAGGGTGTCAAACGATAATAACAACACTTTGAGGTTGGGTGCAAATTGATCTGTTGTCTGCTAAAGTTAAGACTTGGTGAGCAAAACAATAAACCGAGCTTTAATTGTTAACCATGACCTAAACTTGTCTTCAAGTGTGCCTACATCGTGAGCATTTCAGTTCGGTGTGTAAGCACAAGAGACGCTTCTTGCTGAGGTTCCAAACGAATTCTACCACTTGGCCCAAACCTCTCTTCCTCCGCTTGTTTCCGTGGCTGGAACCGACATCTTTGTTATCAGCACCGCTGCACGTTTACATTGCGCCTAGGCACATTGCATAGAGCGGTGGTGAAGCGATTAGCGCGCTGCGCTACGAACCTGGGCCACCCGAGTTCAAGTCCCGTGCACGGCCAACACCAGTGAAGATTATCTGACCCGGTCTTGGGCCTCCCCAAGGTTGACTCAGCGTCCCAAGCAAACATCACCACCAGGGAGATAAAGGCGGCCGGGCGTAGTGTCGTCCTTCACAGGTGCTCGCTAACAGCACTGGCCGCAATGGTCTGTTAAGGCTATACGGGGGATCTTTGTCTTTGTGTGCGTCGCAAGGCTCACGCCAGCCACGAACGCACAAATGCCAAAGTGTCCTCGTGTTCTAACAATCACTGGGCAGTGCGCATCCCCATTGGCGTTTCGAGACGTTATTGGAAACGTTACCTTCCTATGACAGGGCCCAAACACTCCTTCATGTAACAGGGGAAACCACCGTTGACTTCAACTTCACCGACCTGCGATGCTCATTTGAACAACCGTACAATAAATGATTGCGATGATTCAGGTTTGGTCAAGCCCTCTCTGACCAGGTTGCAAATCTCCCAGCCGTGCTGCTGTGTGGTCTTAGCTGTTGTCAGACAAGTAATTAAGCTGCGTTGCCGTTGACCTTTGCACCCTGTGAAATTAATCGTTGCACACTTGTCAGTGAGTGAGGCTTAAAGGCTGCCACAGTGAGGCTTAAAGGCTCTGCCACACTGAGGCTGCACAGAAGCGGTGTTACATCCTTGGTGTCACGAGCACAAACAGCGCGCTTACTGTGATGCACCCCACACTGCTCACTTCCAAACCAGCTGATTGGCGTCTACGTTTTGATTGGCTACAAAGCCAATTACTGTCTTCATCAATCACTAATTTGCAATTGCCAAGGAATTTTGTGACTTATTAAAATAAATGAACGGAGGCGTTGGCCTGAATATGCTTTTAAAACGTTTAATGATAATTGGTCGAAGCAAAGCAGAAACAGCAATGATTAAAACAAACAATACAATGCATAATAAAGGGGTTTTCCCCCTTTTCTTGGCAACAGAACTGAAGGATTCATGTCTGCATTAACCACAATACTTGCAGTCCACACCAATCAGTTTCAAGGACAATGCATATATTATCAGAGTGTGTTTTTGTTTTAATTTTGACTGCAAGTATTGTGGTTAATGCATGAATCCTTGTAAAAAGGTTTAAGTTTTGTTGTCCAAAAAAAAGGGGAAAACCCCTATTATTATATTTTGGTACTGGCAAAGTCGGTCTAATGATAAAACACAATACATTTTCACATTCAGTTTTTAATTAGCATTGCTTTGTTCTTTTTTTTAAGTTTATATACATTAAAACAACTTACAGCCCTGAAGCTTTTTATGGAGAGAGCTCAACTGCTCCCACAGAAAAGAGACTTGCTGGTTTAATTGTTTTCTATATCTCCAGTCTTTGTAACGAGAGCACCACGGGCTGCTGCTCACTTACTGTGTAGCCCGGAGTCGTGGGCCCCTTAAGCCAAGGTTGGATTCCAGCCACATGGCTCGGAGCCTGTGATCGATTGCCTATGACACTGTAACCGGCAGGTACTATACCATATATACGTGGAATTATCGACTGTTTAATAAAATACTTTGGTTCCCTTTTTGAGACCACCGCCTCGTGTTTTGTCTTCGTGTGGAGGCTCGATGCGGGCTGAAAATGGGTACAAATTAATTCGTTTTAGTTTTATTGAGGAAAAGGTTGGCTCGGAGCGTGTCTGTTTAGGTCTACCTTCCAAAGCTGTTCAGGTCTTTGTCATAATCTGCTGTGCGCAAGCTTTTATTTTGCTATCCAGCCCGGCAGTCGGTTAAAAAATTCAAAGCAAATAACATTGAGGAAGCGTTAATGAGTGCATATGACCTGCTGTAACATGGATCACGCACATGAGCATTCACGAGGGAAGAATATGGAGCAAACCGAAACGTGTGCAAAGAAGCATCGAAGAGTGCGCAAAGAAGAATGGAAAGGCACGTGTCCGGAATTGCACAAGAGACGAAGAGGTGGTAATAGATTTGGGAACATAAGCAGACACCAATTGGACCTAGATTTGAAGCTTTCGTGACTGCAAGGATTCATACTTTTAGGTTTTTTCGGTAAAGTCACGTAGGTAACCGAAGAGTACCAATTGGACCGTGAAGAAAAGCAAGTGGGCTTGCCAAAAACGTCATGCAGCAGTGGATAAATCATGGCTTGAATTGATCATGGCCAATGATGGACGTATTTCAAAGGGCATAATTTTTTTACCCCGTCTAATGCACTGTCTGCAAGCTTCCATCAACTGCATGGGTCTTTCCGGTTACAATTTGTGTGAATTTAACATCTAAATGCGTCTGCACGTCAAGCAAGTCAACGTACAAAAGTTGGTAGAGAGTCCATAATACAAGTTAGATCACGTAAATATCTAAATCTGTCGTTAAACCTGCCACCACCCGACAGCCAATTAGGATTGTCACGTAAACAGAACGTGCCAATTCGTTACTAGTACAGCACACCGGTGTGTTGGAGAACAAAGCCACAACATTTACAATCTTGAGCACGACGTTTCGCCAGTAATTATGGATAATATTGGTCGCGAAAGCCTACATGCTAAATGCTAAAAGAGTCATGTAGCATCAGTCTTGCTCAACCTTGAGTTAAATTCGGGCAAAACTCTGGACTATTTTCGACATTGTCTCATCAGCAGAGTCGGGCTTGCTTGAACCATTGGTTCAACTGTAGCAAAGCTCTGGACTAATTTCGACATTCAGTCTCTCATCAGCAGTCCACCCACCCTACCTAAACCAAAGCTGGTGAACTACAAGATGGTGTTGTAACTTGCTGACCCGTCTATTGGAGATCTGTGAAAAATAACTCCATATTTTTCGATTTAAAGCTTTCGTGACTGCAGTGATTCATCTTCTTGATTCTTTCGGTAAAGTCACGTAGAAGGGAAATAATAAAAGAATAAAAAGTAAACATAATAAAATATTATTTATTATTTCCCTTCTACGTGACTACCGAAAGAACAAAGAAGATGAATCCCTGTAGTCACGAAAGCTTTAAATCGAAGTTTAATATATTGTTTAAAGACATCGGCTTTCGCGACCAGTTTTTTTTGGGTTCGATCGCTTAAATATAAATGTGTTGTTAAACCCGCCACCACAACCCTTGACTGTTCGCCAGATGATGCTGGTTGTAATTACTGCGAAAGGTCGTACTATAATTGTAAATGTTGTGGTGGGTTTTATACCCTCCAACACAGCGGTGTGCTGTGTTAGCAACGAATTGGCCACGTTCTGCTTACGCGACAACACATTTAAAATTTTAGATTTAAAGCTTTCGTGACTGCAAGGATTCATATTCTTGGTTCTTTCGTGAAAGTCACGTAGATGGGAAATAATAAAATAGTAAAAATATATATATAATTAAATAATACAAATAAACAATTAAATAAAAATAAGAAAGAACCAAGAACACAAGCAATCATCATCAGGTGTGAAACCCACAGCAAATTTTCTTGCAAAAAAAAAGATTAACCTCTATTATTGATTTTAGTTTAAATTTTAATTTTATTAAATTCGCGACTTGAGTGTTGATCGAACGAAGCGTCGTCACCGCGGCGTCTCCGTGGCGACCAACGCGCTCGTGACGCGCCACGCGATTGGTCGAGGCGGCGCCACGTGACTCAGTTGCTAGGCAACCCCCCCCCTCACCCCCCCCACCTCCCCAAAGCTTTTGGGACTCCGGGAAGGTCCCAGAGGGTAGAGACACGTGGCGACTTCACTCGGGGTTGGTGGTTGTAGAACATTATTAAAGCGTTACAAACATTCCTTTTTAATTCGGTAAACTACAGCAGCGGAGGCAAACACCACTCCTCAAAGCGAACAAGGGCAACGTCGACATTTCTTCAGCGCTGAGGTGAGCGTGAAACACTGCCAGCCACTGTGGGAACCATGGTAACGGTACATGTTGTAGACCACAATACACTTTATACACTTTATACACACGCAGATATATACATGTAAATTAACTCACGGCTAATTGCCGTTTGATTGAAATTATACACAACTTGATTGTATGTAAAGTTTTAACTTAAAGCGTACGGATTGGCTGTGTGTAGTTATTGATACGGGTGTGTGTGGTAACTGATATTGCGATAGCGACTCGTGATCGATAATGCACAAGTTGTCTAAATACAGTAAAACTTGCCTCGCATTAGCCAACTGCGGTAATGTCAGTGCTAATTGCGGTGCTGAGTGTGTGCGTTATTGCTAATCGTGGACACGACTGCGTGTGTACATTGTGTGTGTAAGTGTGGTAATTGTGGTACAGTAGGGGGGTACAGCTGGTGGTGGTGGTCATCTCAGTCGGCCGACCCACGGCACCTACCTGGGGTCTGTCCCGATGCCTCCTGGCAGCAGCGATAGCCTCAAAGTGCACCTAGCCTGGCACAGGCGCCGTGGTGACGTTACCGTCACTTCGTAGCGAATGGCGGGGTATTGGTAATTGTGGTAAGGTATCTCGTGTGATAATTGTTGTGATGGGCATGTGTGCGGCGATTGTGGCAATGAGTGGATGTGTGGTGTTGGCCACCCACCCCCTCGTGTGCTGTGCCGGCCTTCATAGGTGCTCGCTAAAAGCACTTGCCCCCTACAGTCTGTCAAGTTTACACGGGGGATCTTTGTCTTTGTGTATACATACACGTAAATGGAAATTATTAGTATGTGTGTGATGTACAATTGTGCTTACAATGCTCCATTAGGGCGGTAAGAAGAAACAATAGTTGATGTTAATTGCGATAATGACCCATGGTGATAATACCATGAGGTTCACATTGGTAATCGTGGCAGCAAGGTGTGTTTTAGTCGTCATGCCAGCGGGGGTTGTTTTTCCGCATGGTCACGAGTGATTGTGTCTGTAATGAGGTATAATAAGTGGTAATGTTACGGTGAACAGGTACAAATCATCGCAGTTGTCATTATCCACGATAGAAATGTAACTCTTATCACAACACTGGATTTTTTTTAAAAGGACCGTCCATAATCTTCATACTCTTAGGTGACTTTACCGAAAAATCCTAAGAGTATGACTGTGAGATGCTTATTCTTAGGTTTTTTCTGTACAGTCACGTAAGGTAAAAAAAAGAAAATTAATAAAAGTAAAATAAAAATTTTTCTTTTATTTTTTCTTTTATAAATTTAATTTTAATTAACCGAAAAAACCTAAGAATATGAATCCTTGCAGTCACGAAAGCTTCAAATCTAGAATGTGAGATGCTTCTTCTATCTCTCTCTTCCCCTGCCGTCCGGCAGGGCCAGCTTGGGGAGAACCGCGTGGTTGAAGGAGCCTGCCGCGCGACACGATGCTGGGCGTGAGCATGAAGCCGGGTCGCCGGTTCACGGTGGGCGAGTGGCACGACAGCGGCGAGCGCATCTCGTCCGGCGCCCAGTCTCGGCGCGACGTTTCCCGCTCCGTTCGTCAGGAGGCTCGGCACCTTCGCGACCAGAGCAACAATCAGGTGCTACCCCGCTCCTGAAGACCTCGGCTTTAATTCACAATAGTGGTTTTGGTAGGCAGAGAGGTGCGGTGGTTACACGTGCGCCTCAATGCAGGAAGGCACTGGGTTTGATTCCTGACTCGGGTAGAGAGGTCGCAAACGGGTTTTGATTGCTTACCCGTACCCGTACCCGGCCGCACCAGGGCCGGGTACGGGTAGCCGGGTATTGGGTAGGGGTACGGGTATCGGGTACCCGGTTGCGACCTCTGCTCGGGTACCTTTCTGCGTGGACTTTTTGTATGTTCTTCCCCTGTCCTGCAATGGGGTTTCTCTGGGTGCTCTAGTTTCCTCCTACAGCTAGAGTCTTCAGACAGGGTTAGGCTTTCCTGATATCATTAAAAGTTATACCTCTCCTATTGTCTCATTTTTATTTTATTTATTATGATATTCACCTGGATAATCCCTTGAGATGGAACATTTCAGTGGCATGTGTGTGCAGTGAGTCAATTTATGCATTCATAGACAAAGACATAATGACATCTACGTAAATATTTAAATATACAGGTAGGAACACAGATTCCATACTACTCACCAGGGATTATTTGTCTGTCTGTCGTGCATATCTGTCTGTCGTGCACGAATGCGCTGTCCAACCAAGTTCCTACCTGCCCACTCCGAAGGAACGTGTTTCACTTGCTTCTCATGTCACTACTGGCCACTGAATAATATATTGATATGTAATCTGACAAGGACATGTTCTTCCATTAACACAAACGTGAAATACTGTTAAACAATAATTGAATCCTTCATGGTTTCCAGGCGCATTTGTGAAGCAGGAAAAGTACAGACCGGTTTGTGCTTGCTTATTATCAATAGTGTGTGTGAAGTTTAACATATACGACTGGGTTGCCAATTGCGTTAGGCAAAAGTAAAAGCCAACACCATGCTGCTCTTTCAGCACAGTACAGCACAATTGTGCATGCAACGTATGATGCTAGTTGTACAATAGTGTGCCCTCTACAGTATATTATATGACGCAATGTAACAATAAGGTTGAAAGCACTGGAAATAACAAGGCAATTCTGGTATTGGAAATTGTATACCTGTTCAAATGAGCAATGTAAGTGGCCCATAAGCTTGTGTTTTAAATTCCACATACTCCAAAGTTTTAATACATTTTATTTGTTACACGGATGATCCCATTGAACCGTTTTCTGGTTATTTTACAAGTGGGATCTATAGCCATCTCCCACCCAGTGGTACTCAATTGATCAACCCTGGAAGGATGGGAACCAAGTTCAATCATGGGTGGTTATCTGTATTTGAATTCAGAATATGTGAGCACAGTGCTCTGCCCTCTGAGCAACCTGCCCACCTGGATTTGAACTTGCAGCCTTCCATTTGTGAGTCGAGCGCTCTAATCACAGCACCGCTTTGAATTGTTGTCATGAAAGAATTGCCGAGTCTAATGGATGCGACTTTGGCGTCCGTGTGCAGACCAAATGGGACCAACATGACAGCAACACGAGGCTGGAGGAGCGCATGAGCTCGGTGCAGCGCTGGGTGGAGCGACTGCAGCACACCTTGGATGACACCGACGCCGAGATCAATGCGCTCGCCAAGGCAAGTCCTGCCAACAGCCAGGCTCCAGCTCCTGCTGGAAAAGGGCTGTTGCCTTCACTTATAGTTCTGCACTACAATGCATTCAGTTAAATTCGGGCATATGCCCCCAACGTCTGCTGTTGTTTCCAGTGTTAAATTTCAACATTGTTCTATTATGGATACTTTATATTAACACGTAAGAGCTCAATGAGACGCAGAATCTCGTGCGGCGTAGATACGAAATCTAAATACAGGCACTATGGAATGAGGTACAGACATTTATCATTGTGCATTTTTCATGAATTCCTTACGCCTTGTTTCGTTGCTGTTGTGGCTCTCGTGTTTCATAAACAGGCAACGCTATTCGTTAAGAAATCAGCAACTTGACCATTCTCTTCCTTGTCCCTTCTTTAGGACCCAAATCACCCTAAAAATTCCTGATCTTGTTGGATCACAGAAGCTAACCATGCTTTGTCTTGCTTAGTACTGGGATGGTTGACTGCCTGGAAAAATAGCAGGCGTTGTAGGCTTGGGATTATGAAAGGTCGCCAGGAGATGATAGAACAGTAATGGTTCTTTGAATCAATCTGTGCAGAACTTTGGATGTTACCATATATGGTGGGACTTCTCCACCTGCTCTGCTTTTCTCCTACATGGATCAACACATTCAGGGAGATTGCAGTGGTGCCCTGGTGCTCTGAAAAAGGGTAATTGCCAGAAACATGAGTCCATTAAGTGTTAATGATGAGAGTGGTCATATTTTTGTTAAAATGTGTACTCACTGATGAAATTGAACAAACATTCTAGTGTATGACCCTCTTTAAAAAGAGTCTTGAAACTTATTCACGCTCCCCTGGGTAAATGAAAGGTATCATTATTATAATAGTCAATCCCCTCTCCATCTGTCCTGGTCCTTTTTAAAGTCCTCCTCATCCCTCTTTTGAATTTATCTGCCAGTCAGATCGCCTTTCAAAAAGATCTTCTTAGCCAAATGGGCCTTTACTCGGGGAAATCAACTTCTGATGCCGATTCTCTTCTCCCCCTGCTCCTCATTACGACGTGCTCCCGTGTAGACCAAGGATGATGCGGAGCGTGCACTGCAGGCGAAGGCGGTGCCGCTGCAGGTGGCGACGGAGTGCCTGTTTCTGCGCGACGCTCGTCGCGGCGTCGACCTTGTGCACGACCCCGTGGAGCACGAGCTGCACCGCGAGGTCAAGACCATCGAGAGAGCCAAGGAGGCGCTCACGCGGCGCATCAACGATGCCTTCCTGCAGCTGTGGTGAGTGCATTAGCACGCACCTGTGTGTGTGCATGTGTGTTTCTGTATATCTGTGTCTTTGTGTGTGTGTCAACAACCCTTCCATCAGCTGGGGTGAAGTACTAAACTAAACTATTTTTATTTTACCAGATAGGGCCCACTGAGCTATGTAGCTCTTTTTCAGAAGCGACAAAGTGGCTTATCATCACGTAGAAATGTATAGCAGCCAAATACTCTAAACGCATATTGATTATAAATGTGGAGGGAAAAACCGGAGGACCTAGAGAAAAATCCACGCGACCACAGGGAGAGATACATGCAAACTCCAAATATTCGGCGTCAGGGTTGGAATCGAACCCACGACCTCCTATATACCAGGCGAGGTATTTAACATCTCGTCACCGTACGTTAGTGCACTCCTGTGTGAGCGTGTATGTGCGATCCGTTGGTAATTACATTTAAGGTGGAGGGGTTACCTGCCCCTCACATCCATCCAGAAATTCTATACTCCTACACGACGGGTCGTTATTTCCATAGGATAACCACACGTACATTTAACATCATGCTGCTGTTTTGAATCTCAGTGCACATTGCAGAGAAGTGCTCCAACAGCTCTCACTGGAGCCTTCCCGTGCAGTCGATCGATCACCTGCCGACCGGGGATTTAAGCGACTGTGTGTCGTGTGGTCCATGTAACGTGTGGTATGTATGTTGAACTTCTTTCGCACCGTACGTAGCCAACCTTGCTAATCGTAAGTGCGGTGTGGTGTGTGTTGTGTGCTCGTCTGTGGAACAGTCAGCTGCAGGAGGCTCGGCAACAGCTGCAGGGGGATGTGCGCGACAAGGAAGAGGCTTTGGAGATCGACAGCACGTGCCGGGCACTGAACAACGCCTCGGCCACCATTTCCCTCAAACCCAACCCCATGCGCGTGCCCAAGGGGTGAGCATGTGGCGAGCAGGCTGTCGTTGTGTTGCACGAGGCGGAGCTGTATTTACTTTTGCATTTGTATCTATGTCCACATATGCAGTGCTTTTTTGTAAATCCACTGCTGAATATCACGGGAGTTATTTGACCATACTTGACCGTGAGGAGTATTTCACCATATTTCACTGGGCTGGTTTGCTTGGATTGGTGAAGGAAGGAAGCATAGATGTTGGAGCATGAAAGTACAGTACAATAATGTATTTTGCTGCACTGCCCTTTACTGCCCATCACGCAGCCCTGCAGCAGTCTGCAGAACCTGTTTTATGCATGGTAGTCACGCATCTAAGCACTCTCCAGACTGAACCTTACTTACCTGCTGAGATCTGGTCACAATATAAATAATTTGGTCATCGGCTATTTATCTGTTTATATTATCATATATTTCAATTGTATTCCAATTGTGCTCTCTTGATATGTGATGAAATTAACACATTTCCTTTGAGAGCTCTCACTGAAAGCAATGTGTAACATGTTAGGGAACAGCCTCTGGAAGACGACATCACATAGCTACTTTTTAATTCCCTACATATGCCTCTTATCCACACCAGGTGGTGCGCCTATTTACCTGCCCCGCGGTAATGGGCAAATGAAGCCAGCTTTTTCTTAGTCATCATACCTAAAAAAGATAAGAGTGTCCTGCAATGGGATATACTGTTAATTCCGATGGAATATTTGACCAGGTGTTTGGAATAAGCCTGATTAAATGATACAACTAATTTAACCTGGTATTTTTGTGTGTGCAGTCATTGGTGACCAGGCTATCAACTTCCTACTTTTGAGAATCCAGCATTATGACAGGTGGCTAAAACCAAATTAGAAGCATGGATCTCAGCAGATATGTTATTAGTCTTCTGAAGCACCTGCCCATCTCAAAGCTGTAGTTTATTGTGGAACAATCTTGATTTGAAGTTTTCGTGACTGCAGGAATCCACACTCTTTGGTTCTTTCGGTAAAGTCACGTAGGTATAAAATAAAATGAATCACGACATTTCGGGTGCAACACAAGCGTCCATCATCAGGTGGGAAAGCATGGTCTGCTGCTGAGGCAGACTGTTTTAAAAGGTTTGAAATGGGTATAGCTCAAAGGTTATAAAGAAGTGTAACGTTCACACGTATGTGTGCGTGAAGAGTGGTGGAGCATGTGGTTAGCAGAATGTACTCCGCACCCAGTGAGCTCAGTTGAATTTGCAGCGAAGGCGATTATTAGTGGCGAGTAATATCTGAACAAGTCCTCGACCTCCCCCCCAGGTCAACTCCTTAAATGAGCACTGCTGTGTGGTTTAGTAAACACCAGCACTGGGGGGCCGGGTGTGGTCCTCACCACACACCTAGCTCTTGTGCCATACCTTCCTATCTTCACATGCCCCAACAGTTTTCATGCTTAAATGGGGGATTTCTTGTCACTCTTTATGCACCTGCATGTCTATTCTTGAATACATACAGATGCATGTCCTTGTGTATGCTTGTTTGGGGGGGGTATGGGGCTTGGTTTGGGGGGGGCTTCAGGTCATCGTCTCCGCAGACGTGGGACGAGTACAGCCGTAGGAATGTGGAGCGGGCCATGGCGGAGATGCGTGCCTCGTCTGTGCTGCGTGAGGCCATCACCGCGACAATCGCCCAGGCAAGAGGTTGCCTCTCCACACAGCCCTGCTCTCATCTAGTCTGTTATAATGCTCTATTGTCACCACTTTATACTCTTACAATTAATTCATACTCATTGCATTTATATTCTTGGTTCTTTCGGTAAAGTCACGTAGAAGGGAAATAATAAAATAATAGAAATATAAAACAATAAAATTATCACGACGTTTCGACTGCAACACACCTGATGACGATTGCTTGTGTTGCAGTCGAAACGTCGTGATAATTTTATTGGTTTATATTTTCATTATTTTATTATTTCCCTTCTACATGACTTTACCGAAAGAACCAAGAATATGAATCTCTGCAGTCACGAAAGCTTTAAATCATTGCATTTAATTATCGTGTTTGTATTTTTTTTTAAACACAACTCGGGATCAAAATTAAATTCACAAATTGATTCTTTCGTGGCATTGCGAGGTTTGTAGAACCATTTTGCTGACACAATTTCCAAAGAAACAACCACCAAGAGAGTATGAAGCGATTTGAATCAATAACGATGACGCCAGCACTGGCCCCACGGTAGCACGCTTACATCTTGCTCGTCGCAGCAGCATGACTGTGAGCGAGCGTTTGTTGTCTATTGCTCGGTGACCCCCACTGACTTACATTTTATAACGTCCATTGTGTGCAGACGACAAATGAGCTGGAGGCGCAGAAGAACAGCACCGACTTTGCGTTCCGCAAGCGCTCGCACGAACTCGACAAGGTCAAGGCTGAGCTGGAGTGGCAGAAGAAGAACGTGAGTGAGCACATCCGTCATTGCTTCTTTACGTGATTTATGCTTATATGTTTTCCTCCCAGTTGTATTCCAATTTGTGTTATCAGCATTATGTTGTATAAAGAGAAAGACATTTACATTTGAAGTTTGTGGTGAGCAGCACACCACTTTGTGTTATGAAGATGATGTCAGCTAATGCTGGTGTTGCAGCGTCAATAGTGTCTGTATCCAAATCAGATGGACACATTTATATGTCCAACCAAGAGTGTTTATAACGTGAAAATCAAATCTACATATGATGAATTAAATCAAAGAATAAGTTATATACTGTATCTTTTTGTGCAATGATGAGACCATCATCTCACTCCACTTAAGAACCTGGTTAAATCACAGGTGACTGAAACCCACATTTGAACCCAGGATCTGAGCTGTGGTGGCTGTGTCTGTGACACACAATTTACCTTCTTGAGTTGTTCAGCCTTCTCTCTATCACTGCTTACTTATCATATCTTTGTATGTATGTATGTTTAACTTCTTTCGCACCATACGTAGCCAACCGTGCTAATCGGAGGTGTGGGGTCATGTTTATAAACCACACTAGCTGGGATGAGAGCCATGCTGATGTTCTGTTACCACTGTAGTCACTGATGTCAATTTCGGTCATCCTCAAGCAAGAGTGGCTGCTCCCATGGGAAAGTGGAATTTCCACCTCTGGCTCAGGGCCATGCATTGAGATTGAAATCACCCATTGTTTGTATTCGTGGTATACAACTTGAACCTTTTACTTCTTCACCAAAACCTTAATCTGAGTATTTGTCTGTTATAAATGTCCACATGATTATCCACTTAATTGAGTTAACATTTATGGCAAGGTCGCTTCTGAAAAATAATTATATAGCTCAGTGGGCCTTACCTGGAAAAATAAAATAGTTTATAGTTTTACAGTTGTAATCTGGCATAGCGGTGTAGTAGTGTGGATGTCAGTTAGTTTGTTACATATTAAAGCTCCTAAACTCACTGGCCTGTGAGGTGGAGAAGAGATGGCAGTAGAGAAAGTAAGCTTTGTAATGACCTATCTATTTCGAACATTTCATGCTATCCCATCGTATGTGTTAGTTTTATTTGGGTACTGCATTTCTTCCCATTTGGAAAGCACTCTTTAAAAAGAATTGGCCAAACATAGCAATTGCAGGACCCTGGTGAAAAATAATTTTAAGACTCGGTGAGTCTTTCTTGTATCATAAATGGCGTTGTTATTGTTGTTGTTATTCTTCTGGTTGTTGTCCACTCAGAACAAGCAGGAGATTTCGGTGCTGGAGGGCGACATCGCACACTTGGAAGCAGATGTTCGTGCTAAGATGTTGCCACTGAAGGTGGCACACACGCGCCTGGAGACGCGCACTTACCGCTCTGGGGTCGAATTATGCCGTGATGAGGTATTCTCCCCCTCCACGTCATCATCATCATCATCGTGGTTGTCATTTTCACGAGTGGTATTACATCCGTTGCTGTTCACGGAGGAAAAGTGTGTTGATTTGTCCCTGTTGTGATTTAAAAGAATTGTCAACATTTTTAGTGATAAACAAATTCAAGGAATCAATTCTTTCTGTGATTATAGTTAATGTAGTGCGTCCATCATGTTCAAATACAGACATCACCCTCTCTCTAAACTGCTAGTCAACCTCTGCATGGTGAGAGACCGCTTCTGCTCTGATGCTGGTTTGATCCTCACCATGATATGATCTTCACTGTCTTTAACAAACTGTCATCTAGTGTGTTCATAATCACAATGACAAGCTGGCATCATAATCACGCCTCACCACATTTGTGACAATGTTTCATTGTGTGTCTGCTGCGATGGTTGTTGCTCTGACATGCCTCTTTCCCTCAGCCTCAGTATGGCATCACCACTGAAGTTCATCAAATTGAAGCCACCATCGCCGCTTTGAAGAAGAAGCTGTCCGATTCCTAGTGAGTAGCACTTTGCATGAGGTGCTGCTGTGGTCACGTTTTTGGGCGGCTCCCTGCCAGCTTGTCCCTGGTTTTGATGTGAGAAGTTACGAGGCATTTGGCTTGATCACATTTTCTGCTCTACATTCACTCACTACCCATTTAAGCCACAGCAGTTTCATATTGTTCGGAAAGTTAGCAGTCAGCAATAACTATCGGTATCACAATTCAGAGCAGTGCACACGCTTCTATCCAACTAACCGGTAAATTCAATTGGTTGGGCATTTTCCCTCAACAGATCGTCATTAATTCTAGATTTGAAGTTTTCGTGACTGCAAGGATCCATACTTTTTTTTCGGTAAAGTCACGTAGGTAAAAAATAAAATAAATTCAAATGAAAACAACTAAATTAAATAACGACGTTTTGGGCGCAACACAAGCGTCCGTCTTCAGGTGGGGACAGATACAGCGAAACGTCGTGAGAATTTTTATTTGATTATGTTTTATTATTATTATTTTATTATTTCCCTTCTACGTGACTTTACCGAAAGAACCAAGAAGAAAGAACAACCGCTTAAGTGTGCCTAAGAGATGGCACCTTCCAGCCCACACCCCGCCCCCACACTCACCCTGGCCCCTTCCCGCAGCTCTCTAATCCCTCGTTACATCCATCTCTTAGGCACACTTAAGCGGTTGTTCTGTCGCTGTGTCTGTCCCCACCTGAAGACGGACGCTTGTGTTGCGCCCAAAATGTCGTGATTTAATTTAGTTGTTTTCATTTTTTTATTTTTTACCTCCGTGACTTTACCGAAAAAAACCAAACATATAGATCTTCATTGCACAATGCTGTCTCACAGCACATGACACACACTTGAATACCGACTTGGAAATAGCCAGACTGCACGGTGTAGCTGTGACGTCACTTCATACACGAGTTACTAGACTTTGCCACTTGCAAACCACACACTTTCATCAATGTTATTTTATTTTTACAAATGTCTAAAGCAAAAAGTGTAGTTACACGTCACTAATGACATGTAACACAAATGACATATAATTGGTGCACAGCTCATGTGGTCGGTGGTCATAGCATAAAAAGTATAATAGACATGTAAATATTTAGTTACATGGGGATAAAATGTAATACAGGGGAAGATTTGTTGCACTGGAGTTAAAAATAGTGTCAATGGGGATTATTTATTTAAATGTGGAATGTTAGATACAGGAAAATGCACACACATTACGAGGTTTCATTACACATATTTGCAGCGACTGCTCACGCCCGCATGTTAATTTACGCCTCGAATATAAATATTAAACAATAATGCATTTGGATACGTGACAATCCTTTTCACCCGGACATTGTGACGTTGACATTCCAGTGAC
Source organism: Lampetra fluviatilis (assembly GCF_964198595.1). NCBI lineage: Eukaryota > Metazoa > Chordata > Hyperoartia > Petromyzontiformes > Petromyzontidae > Lampetra > Lampetra fluviatilis. The sequence continues at coordinate 29,251,822 of NC_136276.1, read as the reverse complement.
AGACAGCATATTAATATCGATTCTAGTTTCTCACGGAGCTCTTCCATAACCTCTGCACCCTACCCTCAATGTCGCCCCACCTTTCCCCGCTGCCAGCAACGCACTCACGGGCCTGCGCTGCAGCCTGGAGCGCGTGGACAGGGACCTCGCCAGCAAGGTGTTGGCGCTGGGGCTGGAGCGCCGCTGTATGGATGTGCGCCGCAAACTGACCGTGTCGGCGGAACGAGCGCAGCCGCTCGGTGACTCCTTCACCCGCGCCATCACCAACGGCCGCATCCCTGCAACACTCGTGTCCCCGCGTGGCATTGCCGAGAAACAGCTGGAGCTGGCGTAATTAGGTGGCAGTGGCGGTGGTGGTGGTGACGGTGGTGTTGGGGTGGGAAGGGGGTGGTGTTAGTGGCAGCAGCGGTGGTGGTGGTGGTGGTGACGGTCGTGTTGGGGTGGGAAGGGTGGTGTTAGTGGCAACAGCGGCTGTGGTGGTGGTGATGATGATGGAGGTGGTGGTAGTGGTGGTGGCAGTACTGATGGTGTTGGCAGCAGCAGTGGTGGAGGTGGGAGCGGTGGTGGTGTTGGTGGTAGCAGTTAAGCATCTTACCTGCTGTACCTCCGATTAGCACAGTTGGCTATGTATGGTGCGAAAGAAGTTCAACATAGATACATAATGTTTTCTTTAGGCATCACGTTGCCAATGCCTCATTTACATCAGGCTATATATATTAACTTGATAGTCAATGTTTTTGAGAAGAATGTCAGTCTCCATCAGCAGCAACGTAAAGGCGATGTGTTTCAGCTGTTTTGGCAAGATGTAAATCCTGCCGGTGATCGCTACCTGATCCATCAACCCCACTTTCAGGTCACTGACAGTCGTGCATAATCACCACAACACGGTCCGGTGCTGAGATGTTTATCTTAAACTTCTAGACTGAAGTAGATGTATTGATTATAGGGAAATGTTTTCAGTTTTAAAATGTTAGATTGTTGCTGTGTATGCACTGCGATGTCGCATTTTGTGCACTTTTGTCGTGTACAACTTGAATTGCACCTTCACTTTGCTTTATTGATTGATGTCCTTAATCAGATGTGTGTGTTCAGATCCCTTATTTCTTTTGCAGAGACCAGAGAAAGCACAGTTGTGCAGTAAGATATTAATATCACAGAAAAAAAAAATGTTTGGCTATTTCCAGGATAAGTTCATGGCCATTTACTAAATTGACAATTTAAATTATTACTCAATGATCTGCCTCTTTAATCCAAGCATGTGTTGTTGTCATGTTTAAGCCATTATGGTTACAATAAAGGAACCAAAATACACTTGATTCACAAATCTGACAAAGATCTGATCAAACTTTAATTATGTCTTACTTTAAAAGATCATGTAATTTAATTATCATACATTCAAATTGTTGAGCAATGTGACCCCCAATATAGATTTTAAAAAAATGCTTAAATATAGGTACAGTACATGCGTTAAGCATTTTACTTGTGAGTTTTAACTTCTAGCTTGACTTTTTATTTGTTTGAGATCTCACAGAAATACATATAAGAAAATCATTTGCTTCAAGAATTTTATTTGATCACATATGGCTGTGAAATTTTACCTGTGACCGAAAGCATGCTGAATTGATGTTGGCTTGTATAGTTTGGACACTTGATGTTTGTATCCACATGTTCATGTTCATGTGGATTCCCAATACTGCAAGCTCAGCAGGTTGGCCATTAACTGGCACGACTGAGAAGGTTTTAAGGCATTGTACATTATCCATTTTATGATTCTTTAGACTAGGATTGCCACGTGTCTAGGTTTGATTTGAACAGTCCAGAAATTGGCATTTCTGTTCAGGTTGCAGAATTTGTATTCCCCGAGATCTGGTAAATTGTGTTGAACTTTATAAAAGTATACAGTATTGTCCTGCAAAGTTTTAATGGACCTAGGCTGAATGAGAAATGTGGGCACCTGTGGGCTTAAATAAATTACTTTTACCTGGGCATAGTGATATACATTTCAATAATATGGTTGCTGAAAAAGTTTAACTTGGACTCATAATCTGTATCTACTTTCAACGGTCTGAAAGAATACTGATGGAACATCCAGTGCTGTATTGAGGGAAGGGGTTTGTTTATGCCTTGAGAAATAATTGGTATTGTAGAACCATGGATCAAGAGGTGTTGCTCACATAAATTTTAGGTTGGGGTGACATTTCTCCTTAACCACAGCAGTCTGACAAAATTACCCATAATGCACCCAATCTCGTTAGATCTTGGAAGCTGTGTAGGCATGAGCCTGGATAGTGCTTGGTCAACCACCACACTATTGGGCAGTGCAACAAAGGTTATTGTTGTTCTATACTATGCTTCAACGTCGAAGCTCCTTCCATGCCTTGACCAACCCGCACTGACCAGCAGTAGCAATTCCACAATGCGCGAGGACGTACTCAACCAGTGGTTGAAGAAAAGGCTGTACCGGAAGTTAGTCGTCTCAACAGTCTTCTATCCCTTCAACCATGGTGACTTTCTGAGATTTTTTTCATGAACGCTTTCATTCATGTAGACTGGAAGCACATGGGCTAGCGAGTGAGTTCACCACACACATGGGCAAGTGAATTCAGCATACACATGGGTGACTTGAGTTTAGATTCCAACGATTCTAAACCGGTTTGGTGGTCCAAAACTCACCAATTTTATCGAGTCATTCACTCATTGGTAGTCAGTTGCCTCCTTATCATACTGCTATCACTTCTACCATCGTTAGTTTCTGTAAACTTTACTCCTCCATTTTGAGGACACGGTCTAGCAGACTGTTTCATCTCATCCACGATGTTCACCCACCACACTGCAGGTCATAACGTTTCTCTTTCTGCTCCTTCCCTCACATATCTACTTTAGGACTCTCCCATCGCCTCTTTTCCCAAATTATGATGACCTTGCTCAATTTACAAACCTGTCAAATATAATCTGTTACAACCTACCATCTAATGGTGATGTTTGTTGCTGCCCGTTTGGCGTCTTGGGGTTGTGCTCAGCAACCGCGGTTAGAACAAACACGAGGTGGCCAGAGACCAGAGTCGATGCGTCAGCTTTTGTTCTCTATTCTCCATACGGCTGTCACTGCAAGCATCTTAGCCGCACTAATCGGCTCCTCGAGGGTAACGTTCTCGACCTGGTAACACCGTATTTCTAATGTGCTTGTTCACCTGCAATGGTGAGCCCTACTTACCGTGGACACCGCAACGTTGCACATTAATGTGGTTGCCCGCCAGTGTCAACGGACGACGATGGAGGAGGTTCGTGAAGGATGCTGCTTTGGGGAGTTTGTAGAAGTCGTCCTCCAGCAACAACGGAGTTGCAGAGAAGCGACGCTCATAACAACGAGCGGAGCTCCGGGCGGCTAAAACTCCGAGAGTTGGCACAGCGATTGCATCTGCCAGCCATCTCAGTCGGTCAACCGATGGCACCTGGGTCTGTTCCGTGACCTCCTGCCAGCGACAAGCCTTCGACATTTCACGTGACCTCAAAGTGCACCTCGCCATGGCACAAGCACCGTGGCGACGTTACCGCCACTTCGTGGTAAACGGAGTTTGTTGTTGCGCGTCACAGATCCACACCGTGTCAACCCATACGGTTTGCCCGTATTCTTGTACAGGGAAATTGTGTTTTCAGGTATCTACCGCGTACAGCCGTTTCAATCCGGACAATTTTTTTTATGTCTGTGTGTTTCGTCCCCGTGATGGGACTTTGGAGGAAGAACGCTGAGATTTATAAGGGGGACAGGGTGACCAATAAGCTCTGAATTGGTCTGTAATAAGGTAGGCACTGATAAGGGGGTGTCAGGTAGTGGGCCGTCCATAAATGACGTCACGCACCTCGAGTGGGGTTAGCTTCTGCTAACCCCACTCGAGGCGATCATGAAGGCGTGGCCTGCCGCAGTTAGAGGCGTGGCCTGTTGCAGTTAGAGGCGTGGCCTGTTGCAGTTAGAGGCGTGGCCTGTTGCAGTTAGAGGCGTGGCCTGTCGCAGTTAGAGGCGTGACCTGCCGCAGTTAGAGGCGTGGCCTGTCACAGAGGCGTGGCCTGCAGGGCCCGGGGGCGGCGCCGGCTGTGTGTGGGGCGTGTCCGTACGTGGTGACCCCTAGAACAGGTGACGTTGCAGGAGAAAAAGGTCTTTGTAACACATAAGGGGCCGTCCATAAATGATGTCACGCGATTTTGGACGATTTTTTACCCCCCCCCCCTTCGTCACACGACGTCACAAATAGTCAGACCCCCCCTCAAATATGACGTCACAAAGCTTTGCCCCCCCCCAAAACCATATTTCCATTTTGAAAATAAAACATGCTTCAAATCGCTTTAAACTATTGTCATTGTAGTGCGTATTTAATGTGGCGCTGACTCTGATGTTGTAGGAAAAAACATTTATTAAAAAGTATATTTAATTAAGTAGAACCTGTTGTCTATATTTATTTAAAGTTGCGCATTTTGATGTGACGTCACATTTCTCAAACCCCCACTCGTCACACATCGTCACAAACGTCTGACCCCCCCCCCTAGGTGCATGACGTCATTTACGGACGGCCCGTAAAATAGGCGTGGCTTTGCTTCAGTGGGCGTGGTCTAGCGAGTACGGGGAGGGGGGCGTGGCTTCGCAGTTCCGTCTCAGCCATGGCCGCGGTTCGCAGGGCTCGTAGCGATGCTCGCTGCGTCGTTCGCTTCACCGACCGTGAACTGTGCTGAGCGCCGCGTGGCGAGCGCGCGTCGTCGACAACCCCTCGCTCGAGCCGGGTGCAAATGGTGAGCGGCGATTGCTTTTAAACTCGGCGCGCGGTCGCGTTGAGGCGAAGACGCGAGAGGCGTTCGTGGCGGTGAGGGGTGGAGTTGCATCGGTGCACTCGGCTCAAGTCGGCCGACCCCATGGCACCCGCTGGCTCTGTTCCTGTTGACCTACTTGCCAAGCAGGGCGTTCTACAACTTCACCGTCGGTCTAGACGCGCACGTAGCCTGGCACGAGCGCCGTGGTGACGTCACCGCCACTGTGTGGCGAGTGGCGGCGGTTACTGTTGTGGTTGGGGGGGTTGTTGTTGGGATTATTGTTGTTGTTGGGATTATTGTTGTTGTTGGGATTATTGTTGTTGGGGTGATTGTTGTTGTTGGGGTTGTTGTTGGTGGGGTGGGGGGCGTAGCCAACACGGCAGTGTTGACACCAGCTCACCCCTTCTCGACGCTCATTGGTCGCCGGGGGGGGGGTGTTTACAACACCACGTGACGGCCTGCGCGCCAATAGGAGCTGCAGCTTGCGTGGTTTCTCTTTGACAGGTGGGGGGGGGGGGTTCTTTGGTAGTGGCGTCATCGTAGCGGTCGCTCGTGTCGTCATTGTCGATGTTATTGCGAACAGCGTGCGAGTATGACGTCACTTACGCGGTCCGCCCTCCCATCTGCGCGTGACGTCACGCACGCTGCTGACCTACTTACTGTACGGGTTGTAGACTTTAAAAAAAAATTGTGTGTACGTGTCATTACATAACAGCTGTTTGCGACAAGACGCAAGCACACAATGTCTCCTCCACATATCTGCGTCTCCACATAAAATAAAATGTAGAAAAGTAATTCATAACCCATCCGAGAGTATCATTTGAGTTTAACAGGTCGGTGGATTTTGCGACCAATATCCATAATCGAAGTTTTTGGGTTCGATCGCGTAAATATAAATGTGTCGTCAAACCCGTCACCACCACCCGACACAGCCAATTAGTAAGGTCTGTCACATGCCAATTCGATACTAATACAGCAGCACACCGCTGTGTGTCGGAGAGTAAACCCACAGCATTTACAATTCGAGTACCGATGACGTTTCGCGAGTAATTACAACCAGCATCATCAGGCGGACAGCCAAGAATTGTGGAGAAATCCTGGAGCATTGTTTCAACACAAGCAGGCTCTAGACCGGTTTCAACATTCGGTGTGCCATCGCCAGTTACGCTTTGGTAGAGCCAATGCGGGTGAATTGCCGATAATTACGATATCTTGCATAACTCGGAATAATCCTTGGCGTCGTTGTTGGATGATTATAACACGTTTGGCACCCTTGCAAACGAGTTCCAGCTCAAGGGATTTTCTCGGTAAAATGTTAACTGAAAAAGATTGCCTGTCAGACTGTGCGGTGGTAGGAGATGCCTTCATCCGGCAGTGGTTAGGCAATGGCTGAAGATGTTAGAGTTCGCTTGGTCCTCGCCAGAAGGTTAACGCGGATGACAAATTAATGCTGCTTACAGGATAACAACAGCGGCAATCGGGCTTTGGTTCATTGGTGATTCCCAAAAACAGCTATGTACGGGGCTAAACACTAACATGAATGAATACCCATAGACTGACATGAAGTAAACGGAATGCCTTTAGGTCCACATGGGAACAGTTGCATAACACTTTGAGAGACATGCGTGCTAAAGTGATGTCTAAAAACAAAGTGAATTTCCTGCGCAAATGTGCATTGAGGCAGTGCTCCTATCCTGTTTATAGCCATGTGCAAACGGTGTCTTCCACAGTCGTATGACAGGGGCGAGTTTATCCAAAGTCCAACGTCGTATTAATCTTGATCAACTCCGCAGCGGTGATCGGATGAGTCAACCTCCCTGCCACGATTTGAATTTGCATCCTTCTGATCTAGTGGTGTAATTTAAAATACATTTTAAATCTTCTTTTTCTCTCATGACTCATGAACGACGTTGTACAGTCCAGGAGTGCCTCTCTACTGGGATATAAACTTTAACAAGTGTTCCAACATTGTTAAAACACAGTGCGTAAATAAGGCGGCTGCACAACATGGCTTGGGAGATTCCTCCTGATACTCTTTCGATTATTTACCGTAAACAATTATGTTTGGCTGTTGGAGCTTTCGGCATTTAAATTGAATCGTTGAGTTGGACCTGGGAATTTATCAACTTAAATCGCCTGCAATTGCTATGTCTGCATCTGCACCTGCCTAGATATTTTGTACCATTAAACCAGTGGCGGCTCCTGCAAAATCTCTCAGGGGGGGCAAATGTCTGGATGATTGATAAGGATAAGGTCCACCCATGCAATGGATAAATTAACAGCTTAAGCATGTAAAGGCAACTTCACTTCTTTAATTTTAATGAAAAATAAAGTGACTCTTACAATACATCTTGTTTGTTTCTATACTCACTATTAATACAATCCACTCATGTTTCTTTTATTAAAGATTCCACTAGGTGGCGACAAATAATTTTGTTGGATGAAACGTGCTTACGTATGATGACGTAAGCACGTTAGTGCGAGCCCTCCCGGAAGCCATAGAGAATGCATTGCAGCGCCTCCCATTCGAAAAAAAACATCTTTGAATGTAAGTCTATGGGACTACTCGGGGCGATTCTCAGCCGGAGGGAAATCGCCCAAAAAGAGGCGGTACTCCACAGAACGTAGCATGACGCTGATTGGACTATATCCAGAGGCACAGTGACGGCTAGCGTGACTCTGTGGTTGAATGACATTGGTGGTGCGTCGCCCAATCGCCCTAATGAAGAAACCGCCCCTGCATTAAACACTCCATGCCTCTACCTCTCCGTGAGTAATAGGGCAATTGTGGAGATATTTGAGGAGTTCCCATACCCGATAGTGTGCTAATGACCAGCTCTCGGTTGGGTAGCAAAGGTCTCGCTTCGGATCACTCACACAGCATTCTATTTTCATCATTCGTGCTACGCTGTGTAGAAACTGCCTGGCATGTTACTCCACACACGTCTCCGAGTCTTCTCGGACACAGTTATAAAGTCTCTTCTCTATGCTTGCGAAACGTGGTCCCTTTCACAGGTACACCTGCGGATGCTTGAAACATTTGGCTTTCCGACGTTCCTTCCTGGGTTTAATCAGGCTGGACGCTGCAATGAGCTCACAGATACTCGAATGTTCTGGACAGAGTCACATCAGTAAGCTTTTTTGGCAGGCAAGGTTGTGTGGGCTGCATGCCCAGTTACTGCATGCCAAAGCAATTTCACTTTGACCAGATAGAGGGGGCCAAAGGGGTACAGCACAAGCTTGAGAGGAGATGACTGATGTGGTATGGGAAGATCTGGAACGCTATAGTGATATCACCTTTACTTAGTGGGAAATGGACATTGTTGAGTATGTGTGTGCGCATGTATTTGTGTGGGTGTGTGTGCATTAACAGGCTGAAGGAGACAAAGATCATCTCTCTTTTCTCATGGATGACAGTGATGATGAGCAAGAGGCTGCATCAGAAAAGAATCTGAATGTAAGTGCAGAACAAATGCATTTAATGATCCTTCTACAACTTATCCCATGAGCCTTAATCACCCCCTTGATTAGGATTGAACCCAGCATGAAAGCACCTAGTTAGTTTCCTGCATAATTTAAATGGATTTTAGTTGTAGTGATTTACTGGTCTTATCTTGGGCACAATTGGCAGCATAAAAATACTGCATTAAATTGGTGGTTCACTAATTTGGCACGTTTTAGCTCTTGGAGTACATTTTTGGGACTTATTGACAAACAATGTTGTCCAGATTTTTGATGGTACTTCAGAAGTCACCAAACACTCGTTAATGGAATTGATTAAGTTTTCCCTTGGATGACCCTCTCGTGAGCTATACTTGAGACTCGCTAAAGCTTTCCTGGGTAAATAAAGGCATTTCTTATATTATTATACTGCCATGTCATCTTTCAGGGCTATTGCCTGACACAAGGTGATCTGTTGCTGAATTTCCAGTTGGAAACGTACTCATCCCATGCCATCAATGGTGCATTTGAAATACAGCCGATTCCATTCTTCAAGTACAAATGAGAGAGAAATTACAAATGCGACAATACATACGAGCAACACAAATGAGAAATGGCACACACGACAAGAGCAAATGTCAAGTGCATATGAGGCACGGCCGATACAGAATTCAATGGCAAGACAGACCACAGAATTAATCTACACACTCGCCAAATCGTGCCGAATGTGTCTTCTACAGCTGAGGGACGTTTGGTCACACTTGTGAATCCACATGATGCTGTGTTGTAACATAATGGGGCCAGAGGAAGCACTCCACCTGGGTTGCGCCTGAGGCTCGTGTCCTTTGCCGCCGCCAGGAGCAGCTGGAGGCGTTCAGGGAGCGCTGGCGCTCGGAGCTGAAAGGGGGCCGCCCAGGAGGGGGTACTGCCCGCGAGGGCCCCCTGCCCGGTGGTACAGCCCCGCCGCTGCCCGTGCCGTCCCCGGTGCAGCCGGGGTCACAAGACCGAGCAAAGACAACGCTCGGCGCAGAAGAGCAGGTGCGGCGACAAGGGGGAGAGACGCTGGCAGTCCGAATTGGCACCGTCACCCATACTCGTTATTTAGGGTTGTAGCAATGCACTGGTTCCCTCATTAAAATGTATCATTACACTCTTGCTTAATAGATACGTATTGCCGCTTTATGACATTTCTGAAGCCCTCTGGCACGGTTAGCTACGTATGTTGCGAAAGAAGTTCTACATGCGTTGATAAAATGAATACTCTCTGTAGGGATGTCAACAGTGATTTCCCTATGAATTGTGAATTCCAAGACCTGCTTCAATCCATGTGAAGTTCTTCATTCCATGGCTTCCTCCTACATCAAGGCGCTTCTTCAAGTTTATGTTCCCATGTGAGATTTGCAGGGATCGGCTCGTCAGGTCATTTGGGTGCAACCACATACCAACTTCAAAATAGTCGGCATGGCATTTTCTGTATCCCTACGCAGCTCTGGGATCTGTTCCACAACGGTGCAATTTGCTTTGCAGTTGTAAATAATTTAAGAGGAGGTTGAAATCTGACCTTCTAAAAATGATATTCATCGTGCACTGATTTCTTCGTTTATTTATTGTACACTTTGGTAAATGAAATTTTATTTTGTGCTTAGGAATTGTTTTAAATGTACGTCTGTGCTACATATGTGCAGTGGTCTGTTCAAAATTAATACATTATCATAATTTAAACCAGGTGATAAACTGTTGAGAGTCAACGTCTTTTTAAGTGAACCTTGGGTTGCAACAAATACAGAATAAAGATGAAATATGAGACCAAAAAGAAATTGGTTTAATAAACTACAGTTAGTAAAACAAGAAATGAAAATTTGATCGATTAACTTTGCGATTTCATTCATACCGAGATTTCGATCAAACATTTTATATTCACTCGCTTGAACAAGTTAAGCCAATAACATTGCCTGAGGGGAAACGTGTGCAAACATTAACATTAAATACTCCGTTATAAAGCACTGAATTCGATGCTTGCCGAGTGAGCGTTGAATCAGTGTCAATTGGTTAATCGTAACAAGAGGCTGCGCACCTGGTTGTACATGACAGGTCATTACCAGCAGGTGGGGCTGCGTACCGTAGATCAGCTCTGGCCAGTGGCGTTTGGCCATCGCTGGTTCATTTTATCTCGCTGCGCCCGACAGAAGCCTACATACGCCCTTGTGTGACAGCCACGGGACTACACTTCTCTGAATTATTGTCGGATGCAAATCGCACTGTTGCTTCTGCACGTGCTCCACAGTGCCTGTTGTTTGTCGGAGTTTAAGCTCAAGTGTGATGCATTATAGTTTTTTTCTCAGTGACGCTTACCTATAGCGACGTGGTGATGTATTACAAGGTACGGCAGTCGTTAAGATGAAAGTCACTTTAAATGTTCTTCGTTTTGTTCATTGGTGGCCAGGTTGCTTATTGGGCTAATACCGTGGTAGAGAGACACTGAGCCAGCAATCATTCACAACCTGGGTTTAAATCTGGGTTTCAGCTGCTCGTTATTAAGCCAGGTTCTCGGGTTATTGATTTTATGGTCTCAGCCTGGTCGGCAATAACTGCACGTGAAAAATCCATCATTAGATTAGTAATTTTACGAGCCGTGACTTATCCCAGCTTGGAGATGTAACATTTTCCATTTCATTGACACTTATCAAACATTTATTCATAATCAACGTTCTTGGGTTAGATCACGTTATTTATGAATATGTCGTAATCCTCCACCACCCGACACGGCCAATCAGCAAAAAAGTGTCACGTTAACAAAAGACAAATAGTTCACTGCTTTAGCCCACTGGTGTGTTGAAGAGTGAAACCACAACATTTACCATTTTTTGAGTACGACGTTTCACTGGTAATTGCATCCAGCATCATCGAGCAATTCGCCAGAATGGTGAGGCTCTGCTCTTGCTCCCGGTCTTAAATAGAGCAGCAGCAGGGTGACGTCATCATTTAACTCATCAGGTGCAACGATTTGAGGCGGAGGGGGGAGTGTCAACGTGACACTTTTTGCTGATTGGCCGTGTCGGGTGGTGGAGGGTTACGACACATTTATAAATAATGCGATCTAACCCAAAAACGTTGATTATGAATAATATTGGTCGCGAAAGCCTACGTGTTAAACCAAACATTTATTGCAGGGCATATTAAAAGTGTGTCCCTCATGTTGACAAAGGAGATTTGAAGTGACTTAAGTAATTCTGTAACAACATCTTCTCAGGCCATTGACAATGTGGAGCATTGCTCGTCTTAAAATCTCCAATGGGAATGTTTTCATGTCGTTACGTAGCACATTCGGAATATAACTCTGGCAAGACGAACATTGGTCAACCACATATTAGACAACGGCTTTGAAATATTACATCAGTGTAACAGCATATCATTTTCATGTGATTTGTATTGCTTGTAAATATCCTGTTATTAAACTTTCAATTTGATGTATCATGCTTGTAAGATTACGTTTTAATTGAGGCATTGCCATGTGCCTAATGACAAGAGCCGTTTATTTTTTTTGTGCTGTGTATTTTTTGATGTCAACTCTTATCTGCAGAGGATCATGATTTGACGATGTTTGCGCTGTTGTGCCGTGTCAGTTCTATACAGTGCCATGAGATGCAGTCACATTGGTATTGTATTAGACACTACGTAAACCCACATTGTGTTGTATTAGATACTACGTAAACCCACATTGTGTTGTATTAGGCACTATGTAAACCTACATTGTGTTGTATTAGACACTACGTAAACCCACATTGTGTATATTAGATGCTCTATAAACCCACTTTGTGTTGTGTAATAGACACTACTTAAACCCACGTGTCCTATTAGACGCTATGTAAACCCACGTTCTGTTGTATTCGCTACGTAAACCCACGTTGTGGCCTACTTGATGCTATATAAACCCACATTGTGTTGTGTTGCGTTGCAGGCGCGGGAGCTGTTCATTAGAGCTGCAGAGCTGGAACAGGAGGGGGCTCTGTATGAAGGTACCCAACTCAGCACCCATTACTGGGATTAAAGGGGATTTGGAGCTTGTGATGACTGCGTTTCTCTCACCCGTAATCCTGATCCGGGTCACCACAAATCCGAGGGTTTCCCACTTAAAACATCACAATTACTCGTCTTCAAATCCCTTGCGAAACATAAAAATCACAACATTCAGGGTCAGTGTCAGCGTTGCGTTACTGTAAACATTTGCTCACAAATCACATCTGTGCAGTTTTTTTTTTACGTTTGGTGTTTGCCAGCCGTGATGGTGGTAAGCCGAGCAAGAGTGACTTTTTAGGGAATCGATATTCTAAAATAAACTGGTCAAACATTCCTGGGGCACTCCTGAAAACGAGACTGTAAGGATTTCTGTAATGAAATAAAATCAATGTTTTTATATGTTCAACAAGCAACCGCTGCTGTAGCACTCAGCTTTGCTGCTGACCCTGAACTATTGGTTCATATTCCACATTACTTTGACAGCAACCATACTCCCCCTAGGCTGGCAACAAACAACAATGGTTATCGGTAATAAGTGGTATAACATTGTGCAGTAAATTAAAAGGGTAATTCAGACATAGGTTATTTACGGTCACTGAAAGAAGAGATCTCAATGTGTAGGTTTCCTTCCGGGAAGCCTTCTTTCTGTCTTCAGGATAGACTGGTCTCTGTCCTAGAAATGTGGAAATTCCACCACTGGCTCAGTGCTTTCAATAGAAGCCTTATAAATAAGGGCATCCGGTCGGAATGTCTGAATTCGCTTTTCATTTCATAATATAGATTATGAGTAAGTGCAGTAATGTTATACTCTCTCCTTTGAAGACAAGCTTCAAGCTGGTGTAACTCAGAATAGCATGGCGTCTGTGTGGTTGCAGCAAACAGTAATGCCATCATGAAGCCTCGGTCCCCACCATCGAAGGCCCTCCAACAGCAGTGTTTTGACAACTTCCCTTCTCCAAAATGCTGGTCGTCCCTCAATTTTTCTTTTCATTTTTCTTTTTCTTATTTTTGCCGCCTCGCTTCCTAAGTCTTCCAAACTTCAGAGGGCTAGGTTAGGCGAGGGTGGCGTGGTGTTGGAAACGCGGTGGGCGGGGGGGGTGGGCAAGCATCACCTGTGTGCGGTCGGGTCAGCGCTTGGCGTCTAAGCTGCCGCTGAAGTTTAGGGTTCGACTGGGGGCCGAGGCTGATGATGGAACGGCACGCATGCCTTGCACCGGAGATGGCGGAGTAGGGGAGGAGCGGGTGGGCGATGGCAGGGAAAGGCTGTCAGGGCCACTGGTCCCGTGAAACATGACACCGGGGAATTCGGTCAGGTGACGGTGGGGAGAGAGGGGCGACTGTGCCGGAACGGCCTCTCGGTGTTTTTTTTTTAACACTTTTTTTTTTCTGTTGTTGCTGCTGCCGCTTTCTTTGTCACCGCCCGTGTTGGCCTGGCAGTTTGTCACTGATAAGAGCGAGAGCAACGTCTGTCATGGACTCTGTGGACAGGCACAATTTACCACAAGATGGAAACACAGCGGCACGCCTGTCCACCAAGCGTGTTCAATTAGTTTTGTAAACAGGGTCACTAAACAAGTCACATACCCTCTAAGGCTTATCTTCGTTGGCAGTCCTGAGCCAGTCGTGGACATTCCACATTCCCATGATCGGGACCAGTCTTTCCAAACGAAAACGTCTATTCCACTGAGGCAGTCTTTTAATTTAATCTCACTCGCAAGGGTGATGATGGTGACAGTTGAGAAATAGTACTGCCAGCAAGTACGTTATTTGACGGTCAGGAATTAAAATCCTCATCAACTCAGCTTGTCATCCCTCTGGGTCAATAATATCAGTACTGTTTTCTGCTAAAGTCTATTATTGGTTGTCTTCATGGTAGACTGACCCCAGCCATAAAAATGTAGAATATCCACCACTGACTTAGAGCCCTAAGCATAGATGTAAGTTGCCTCATTTATCGTTTAAGCAGTTAGCTATTACAGTTTTTTTTGTAATTGCCCCACTAAGAACAATTTACAGGAAATATTAAAATATTTACAATTTAATACATTAAATGATACATTTGAATTATCTTTGTAAATATTTACCTTGTTGTTGTTGTTGGTTATGTGCCTAGCGTCTTGTCTCCTGTGTGGTTTAATCGTATTCATTTCAAATTGCCTGTAATGCGATACGAGCAAGTCAGCCCATGCCCGTCTCATGCTAAATGATGTAGCAAATGCCGGCTAAGTTGTCACGGGAGCACTGCAAAGGCTGCGGCTGGCTGTCTTAGTTTCGTGCTGCCAAACGGATAGCGGGCTGCCGGGCGAGCGCGCGAGAGCAGGAGACATGACCGCGAAATCGGACGGGGACGGCTGGCCGCCTTTTGTTCCAGCCTCAACGCCGCACGCACTTAGGGAGAGATTCCCATCTCAGCGACATGGCCAAAACACATCACCTGGATGATTTACCCCCCCCCTTCACCTCTTCACTCCTCCTCAGTGGTGATTGAGGCACCAGCAGGTTTTTTTTGCAAAAAAAAACAAATCCAATTGAAATAAACGTTGGGACAAGAAGAGAATTTGGCACGTAGGCTCGCGAGTCTATACGTGAGCATTAGCTGGGAGGCATTTGGGGTTTGCTGAAGGCGGCGATTGTTGCAGTTATCAGCAAACAATTACCAATGTCTGTGTGCCCCTAGTGTGGCTAAAGCGGGCCCCTTGGGACCGACTTCGGAAGTAGTTCTGACATCCTCCAGAGCCACCCTTTGCCCAAGATGGTACACTGCTTGCCATGGGAGTTCCAAGTGGAAATTGTTTTGTCCGATAGCAACATTGGAATATTATTTAGAAAAATGGGCATAAGAATCACGTCCCAAGCTAAAACTATGCAAGAGTGGTCAGATGGCCAAGATATTTTGGAATGAAAGAGACTTAGTTTTTTAAGCTTTAACACATCTTTCAGTTTCACATTCTGCCAACAGGTTATCAATTTGAATAATAGACGAATAACTAAGTGACGGTAATAAGTAATGATTTAATTGTAAAACAAAAACATCTGGCCATGTGGTTTACATGTTTAAATTACAATATTGCATGTTTGGGTTAAGTTACCTTGACACAACTACTGCATACAAGTCTTTCCCAAACCTCTTGCAATGGAGACCTGGGAAAACACAATAAACAAACAAGTGCAAAGGCACAGGGAGTGCAATCGAACACAAGTCACACACAACGTACCATGCGCTCAACATTGTAGATTGTATAATCTCGAAATAAGCCATCATCTCGGTTATAATCTGTCCACTGCTGGATGAAGGCCTCCCCACCCCATCGCCATTTCTCACAGTGCGGCAATGTAACAATCCATGTGGGTCCCGCACACAGGATAATGAAACTAACAACTGGACATCTGTGAAAAGAGCTTTATAGCTCATCGGATTCTGCCGGTATAAATCAAGATTCTGATTCTGAACAAAAAAACTTTCAGAATTGAACCGCAATTTCGAAATGTGACATTGTTGATACGCTGGTGGTGGGGCGGGGGGGGGGGGCGTAAATCATAACATAAAATAGCGACAATTTTCTTTGTTGCGGGTTTTTGTTTTCTCTGCGCTTCCAGCCATCAAGTTTTACCGGCAGGCGATGCAGCTGGTGCCTGACATCGAATTCCGGGTGAATGATTTTGAGGGCGAAAATGGCTCGCCAGGAGACATGGACAATCGGTAAGCTTGGCCCGGCCCGCACGAAGCATAGTGGGGTTGTTGACACTGAGCGAGCATCGCTGGGCCAACTGCACTCTCCCCGATGCAGCGTCGGTCATTATAATTTCAAGAGAAAATGGCGCGATTGCGCAGGGCCTTGTCGATGGAGTATAATCTCTGATCTCCAACGCCTTGTCTGTGGCCATGCTGCACAATAACGGCAGAGGAACAACTGAAGTGACCAGCGGGAAGGAACGTCACAGGAGGTGCCTAATGGGAAAAGCCAGGAAGTGATGTTATGTCACCCTTGTGTTGTCTCTTGTTGATTTTATAATCCGTCAACCTCCACCCTCTTAAGTCTCTGAATTTACAGGCGTGTGCCACCACGCTTGAGTATAGTCCATCGCTCGTAATATTTGCTGACCGTTCTCCCCAAGTGGAAGTTGACAGTGAACGCATGAGTGAGTGGAAGCTCGCAGTCAATGAACGAGTGGATGGGTGGTTTCCTTCAGCGAGGCGGTGGAGGACAACGCGGTGACGAACCTCCTCACCTCCTTCCAAAGTGAACTGAGCTTGCAGGAGGCTCAACCGAAACTGTGCTGGCGGGACACCGAGTCGAGGCAGACGCACATTTCCGGTGAGAGAGAACATTGGCACACACTCAAAACGTACCCTTGAACACTCACACACCTACACACACTGACATACCCGCATGCACTCGCACACAAACATCCGTACGCACTTGCAAGGAGTCGCTTGCCTGCATGCACGCTTGCACGCATCCGCAAGCGCTTGCACACGCGTGCACTGTTTTACCTGCACACATACAACCGCACAGTTGCACACACACACACTTGCTCGCGCACTTGCTCGCACACACACATACGCTCGGAAGCACGCATGCGCTCACATATGCCCACACTCAAATACACATGCTTGCATACTTGCACTCACACGCTGCACTCTATTGCACACACTTGCACACACTTGCACACCTGAAAACCGGTACATAGCCACACACTCGCACACCCATATTCATCCGTACCCATATGCACATTGATACACATGCTTGCACAACCATACACAGGACATTAATAT
This sequence comes from Lampetra fluviatilis, assembly GCF_964198595.1. NCBI lineage: Eukaryota > Metazoa > Chordata > Hyperoartia > Petromyzontiformes > Petromyzontidae > Lampetra > Lampetra fluviatilis. The sequence continues at coordinate 29,234,787 of NC_136276.1, read as the reverse complement.
ATGCACACACACTCGCACACATTCGCGCGCCAACACAAACACACACGACTGCCGTGCTCGTGCTGTCTTCACTCCACCGTATGCGTTCTCGAAAATGTCGCATTTCATGCGTTCGCTCTCGGATGAAATGTCACAGAGCAATGAGTCGTGATTGCTCTACTGACGGTCCGCATGCGATCCCACAAAACAAGCGCGACCGACCGCCTCTTATTTTCCCTCCTTCATATCTTTCCCCCAAAAATCTATTTTTTTTTTCTACCACGCTCGTATCTCATAATTTTGCATCATTTGTTTTCGTATGAAAACACGGTTAAAGAAATCGACTATCTTCTCCCCAGCGCTTGAAACGTTTTTTTTGGTAAAACAAGCACAGACGCGCGTGGGCGTGTATCGCTCATCGTCACAGCAGACCGGGCCGCGCACGATAAGCGACAACACAGTGCCGTGCTTGTGAAGGTGCTTTATCGAGGGGTTGCATCGCAGGCTGATCCAAAAATCCACGGCTCGGAAGAAGGCTCTTGATTTTAGGCGTAAATTGTGCGTGGTACACTCGGAACGTTAACATTTCTTTGTTTTATAATTTTTATCGCGTTATTGACGTAAATAATCTCTTGGCGCGTGAAAGCCCGAGAAGCCGTGAAGCCATCGTGTAATTTATTTACAAGGTCGTGCCGTGTGCCTTGTTGAGTGTTGTCAAGCACTACTCTTTTATTTCTTGGGGCTCCGGAAGTGGTTTCTCCTGAACCCGTCCATGCTGACGGCTCGTTCCAAGTGCCGCAGCTACACGAAATAAAGAAATAATAATTGAAAGTCACAAATGTGCTTCGGATTTTTTTTCCACCTCGGAAAGACGAATGAAATGTCATTATAAGGAAGTCACGCTCTCCACGGTTTTCTTATTCTCTCCGGCTGTGACCGAGGCACCACCGTCTTTGTAAATACATTCTTTTGTGCATCTTCATGACCCAAAACTTGACCGTAAAACCCCATCATTGACGTGAGCATTGTTTAGAGGGGGAGAGAGAGCTGCACTTTTAACGCTACGTGCAGCACCTGAGGCTCTCAAACAAAAATAACGACCACTCGGCGAAACGTGAGAGAGAAAAACATTTGAAAAAGAAACAACCCACGTGGCTCGCCTGTGATGATAAAACCAAGTGAGCGGCGGGTGACACAAAAGGAACATAAACGCGTGCGTTTATTCACCCGATACGCTTTGCTATTCTGGGTTATCGCTTTCCTAGATTCTGCAGATGCTCGGAAGTTCATAGTCACTTTGATTGCAGTAAAACTCACTGAGCACCATGGCTGGCATAGTCCAAGCATGCTTTCTTGCTCCCTTTCTCTGAATATATCACGGCAGATGAGATAAGCCAGATGTGCATCTCTCTATACCATCGCTGAACATCACCACAAAGCTTCCTGCTGATTGGATGTTGAGCAACCCTTGGCTGATCGATTGGACATTGCGATTCCTGCAGGTGATTGGACGTTGAAATGTCTCCCAATGATTGTATTTTGAATGTTAATTCACGATTGGGGGTTATTCCTCCTGAGTCATTGCCAAAATGTATGCCGCGAACGTGGCACTTTGTGACTCGCTTGTGTGTGTGCTGTCACAGGGGCTCTAGTCGGGACGATGTGATTCTTATGCTCTGATGCATGCATAGAATTCTGCATCCGGCTATAATTATATTTGCGTTCTGCAAATGATTCATTGAGGCTAATGGTTTAAATGAGTTCCAAGTAACAAACGAGACGGAGCACAAAAATGATATGGTATGACAAATTGTGACGGTGCAGACTGTACGAATGGGATAGTACCGTTGAAATATGCATTATGGAACGGGCGGTTCCCAGGGATACCAAGTGACATCTCGAGGGTTATGCGACACGGGTCACGGAATGTCAATGGTCACGTTGGGTTAGGTCACGCGGGGTTTCGAAGGAGATGACTAAATTGGAATATACATAGCAGTCATTGCCACCTACTGCAAAAACATGGCAGGATCCTCCTGGCAAAAGATTAGTGGGACTCGCTGAGGCTTTGCTGGATAAATAAGTGTAAAAAATATGTATGCGCATTGTGTGTGCACTAGCAATTCTAATGCCATGTACTTATCTGTCGAATGGAATTCGGTGAACCCATGAACTTGGACGCCTCGGCCATCCACATACTTTGCTTGTGCCCTCTCGTGTTTACACCGTTTATTTTATTCCACGCCCAGTGATCCTCAACTTTCCTGCTGTGTAGTGTGGTGTTTAAAAGATTACTTAAACTGTACGGAAGTGTGTTGTTCATGTGGAAATATTACATTGTCAATATTTAGTCATTGTTGTTAAGTTAAGAGATAAATGGCTTCGGTTTTAATTACATGTAACTAAGAGCATCACAATTATTTAATCAAATATTGAACTCATATGCTGGTAGGGGTATATGGACAGTTGATAGGTCTGGTAGGGGACATGCGGCAAGCAAGAGGTTGTAAACCAATGCTATGGAACGTGCAGACCAGACAGTGCAGCTAAGACGGTCTAATCGAGACAAAAAAACGAACGCAATCTTAAAGTGAATCGCGCATATTTTGTAAGAAATCGTAATTAGTAGATTATCGCACGTAAATAGTTTGATCATACACATGATTTAAAGCACGTATCTTGAGTGTTACAACTGATTTGATTTGGTGAATCAATGCATCGTTACCTTCGTATTGGTCAGGTGTGGTCAACTGGTAAGGGACGTAAGATAGGTTTGGAAGACTTAGGCCTGCCGATTGAATTGCCTGAGAGGAGGCTCCGTTTATGGACTGGCTGGCGAGGCTTGTTTTTGCCACACGATTGCCAGCCTACCTTTCCGATAAACATCGGCGCGGCAGAACGGAGAGTTTACCCGAGCGAGATGCCGCGACGGAATGTCTGCACAGTGGCCCAGCGGATGATGATATCTTGGCAATGTTACTCCCGAACGTGGAGAAAATCAACCCCCTTGGCCCCTGGCCTCTTGGTTTGTAAAGCAACTGGAGACGGAGGTTCGTTAATTTCTGTGACGTGCGAGAGCCTCCGCGACTTGAATGTACGCGCGTATCGAGCGCGTGTCTGCAGACCTCTGGGCCATTGGCTAAGGCTGAAGAGGAATACTGACAAATTCCTGTGGCGAGAGTTGTATGCTTTGAAGTGTGGGTTTTGCGTTGCAGACAGAGGGTACGATTTGTTAATGCAAGGGCAATTGCTTTGGTGCTGAGTGCTTGGAACGCAAGAACCTGGCAGATGAAGAAACGCTGTCGGCGTTCGACTCGCAATCAGAAGGTCGCAAATTCAAATCCTGGCCCAGTGTCAACTCAACCCATCACGATCACCTTTTCTGGGTGGATAAAATGAGTAATGCCACTTAATGCACGTCCTTTTGGATCAACTTGCCCGCTACTATTAGCACGGTTGGCTACGTACGGTGCGAAAGAAGCTCTACATACATGTGACTGGAATTTCCACCACTGGCTCTGGTACTGCCAGTGAAGATGAGCGTCGCCCCACACTCGAGTGAGCACACAGACAAGTTTTCGCTCGACGGTTTGCATGCGGGTGAGTGTGACGGTACTGCTCTATGCTCTGCCCGTGCTTTGGTGTTCCCAGCGCTGCCCGTGGAGGTGCTGGTGTATGTATTCCGCTGGGTCGTATCCAGCGACCTGGACCTGCGCTCTCTGGAACAACTGTCTATGGTGTGTCGGGGATTCTACATGTGTGCCAGGTCGGTAGTGGTCTACGTGAATCCAGCCCGCCTTTATGTGTATGTGCGGTGTGTTTGTCGCTGCCTCTATGGATGAGTGTCAAAATCAGAATATGTATTCATACTGGAAGAATTCGATGGGCTATGCAGCTCGTTTTCACAACTTTCCAGTCGAGGCAGGTCAGAACGTTACAAAAGCAACAAACAATAAACAATAACATGATGGGAGTGCAAAGTATAGGAAAGGTAAGCAGACTAATTGGCCTACACTTTCAAGAAGGCTGTCTCTGGTGTAGGCCAATCGGTTTCAAAGGCAATGCACATATTATCAGGGCGTGTTTGTTTGCATGCTTTGCCACGAGTACGTGTGGTTAATGCAGACTTGATGCCGACTTGCAATCGGTATCCATTTGGTGTTTGAACATCTTAACACCCGTTTTATTGCCAGAAAGGGTAAAGCCGAGTCTTATTTTTTCATCCAGATATACAACCAACCACATCACTATTCTTGGTTCTTTCGGTAAAGTCACGTAGAAGGAAAATAATGAAATAATAAAAATATAAAACAATACAAATTCTCATGACGTTTCGACGTGAAATCCACAGCAAGAAAATCCACAGCAAGAAATTTTCTTGCTGTGGATTTCACACCTGATAATGATTGCTTGTGTTGCAGTCGAAACGTGAGAATTTGTATTGTTTAATATTTGTATTATTTTATTGTTTCCGTTCTACGTGACTTTACCGAAAGAACCAAGAATATGAATCCCTGCAGTCACGAAAGCTTTAAATCGAAATTCCACCACATCCTGTTGACCAGGCGAGGTAGTTAACATCTCGCCATCGATTGTTCCTTGCAATCCCGATGGAATAGTTTGCAGGTAATTTAAGTCTGTGTTTTTGTCACTGCACAGGGACCCGGAGATCTGGCGGCTGGCCTGCCTGAGGGTGTGGGGCCGTAACACGGGCAAGCTGTCGCCCTACCTGTCCTGGAGGCACATGTTCCTGGAGCGAACGCGCCTGCGCTACGATGGTACCGCTCCCTCCGCCAAGGCCACCTGCACAGCCCTCCCCACCGTGTGGTTCCTCACTTCACGGCAGTGACACCCTGTGACCTCGTGCCGTGACGAGACGCTGTACCCACAGTTGGCCTGCGACTGGGCATGCGACGATTAATCGGTTAGAGTCAAATCTTTACACAAGTGCGTGCATCGAGTTGCGTGTCATAAACGATTGTTTTAAATGTTTGGATTTTTTTTTATGTATGCATGTGATACATTAATGTTATATTTAGGCAAACTGAGCAAACACAAAGTTCAAATAATAATGTTTTAGGCTGTTGGTTGAACTGAAGAAATGAGACAATGACTACAAATGACGCAGTATAGACAAGCGAGAACAACAATCGAGATTGGAGAGGCAGTAAAAAGAAAGCCATACACTGCAGGTGATTTAAGATAGGCATGATGATCCCCAGACTTCACACATGATGATCGTCGGCTTTGACCCTCGCGTGCTCATAGCTCCATGCGTTAACGAGCGCTGTTCTGCGGGATGCAGGGGTGTACATCAGCAGAGTGAGCTACATTCGCCAGGGCGAGCAATCCCTGGACGGCTTCTACAGCCCCTGGCACCTGGTTGAATATTTCAGGTGAGTCGGGCGAATTTAGTGGATAGATTTCAACCATTAACCCTTTCTCGTTCCAATGACGTACGTGTATGTACATATCCGTCATCAGTTTTTCTTCCACGTCTTGGTCACAATCGGAAGTAAAAGGCCATGCCGGAGGGCGTGTGGCACGGTTTGGCATCAGCTGTCATAGAGTGCAGTCGTGTCGCTACAGTTTTCTTGCGGTGAGGACAATTATCCTTAAAAACAATGACACGATGCCTCACAATAAAATGAATGCTAACCGAATCTAGTTTGAATGCTGACCGCTTGCGCGTTCCGAGATTCAGTGGTGAACGGGACCCACCCTGCAACTTACAGATGTCTCGAAATGGAAAAGGGTTGAGTTGTGAAGCAATAAGGATGTGTCTGGTTGTGCTGGGTGGGACATGCGCAGAATGGGTGAGGGCGATTGGCAACACCCGCATTGGGGTGATGTTCACGAATCTGGTGACCAAAATGGAAGCCCCGAGAGCAGATCTTGGGATCCTGTCAGGGCAGATCTTGGAAGTCAAGTTTCTATTGTGGAGCAGCAGAGGGATCTGTGGAGGGTAGAACGTATTGGAGAGGTCTGGTGACAACATCAGCTTTGGCCATGATGACATCTTGGCCTTGATGTATCTTGGCAAGTGGCACTGCGCTTGGAGCACTTGACTCGCAATCGAATATTGGAAGTTGTAATCCCAGTCGGGGGCCGAGTCAACCCATCATCTCTGGGGTCAATAAAATGCATACCACGGTGTGGGACGTCATCACAGTTTGGTCGCTGGATAAACTTGGCCACCGCCATAGGATGTGGAAGTTACACATCTGGCTCAATCCCACTAGTTGGTTTATTTCATGCCTTGGGTTGGTGTTTAAAATGACCAAAAGCCATTGGGCTTTGAGGTTGCTTTGAGATGGCAAGATAGCAAGGAGAATCTCGCATCCATGTGCGGACCTTTGAATGTTTTTCCATTATATTTGTGGATGGTCTGCATATTTCCATTCATTACTACATGTGAAAAAACCTTCATTAGTAAGAGTTTTGAGACAGGCTTGTCTGGATCAGTACAGACCAACTTCTTCCATTGTTCTATTGGAGTTAGTGCACCTCAGTGTGGAGCGTGCATACCTGGTTAAGTAAAAAAAAAGCATTGTCCCCTATAAGCATGTAGCGCTTCACCAGTGAAAATTAACACACTTTCACTTTAGACCAATCCAACCGTGTTCATGAAAATATATCAATTATTATGAGATGCAAATTACATGCAATAGTATAAAAATGTTACCTTTCAGCTCATGGAACGAACGAAGCACGGTACATGAAGCGGGCAATGCAAATGAGACAAAAAATCGGGTCTTGAACTGTTGATCGCTTGGCAGAAGGGGGGTAGATCACTGGATGGCTGGCTGCGTCCGGGACCTCCGTGCGATGTGTCCCTGTTTACTGCAGGTATCTGCGCTTCTTCCCTGACGGGCTGGTGATGATGCTGACAACTCCAGACGACCCCCAGTCCATCGTGTCACGTCTGCGCACAAAGCACACGCGGTAAGCGACGAGCGACGCCACATACAGCAGCCGTCATTCAAATCTCGCATGCCCACCTACTCTGTATGTACGCACATTTATAGCCCTCTTGTCAGGCGATTATTGGATGAGAACCTCCCCACACTGTTGGGTCGTGTTGGTTGTTTGACGACACTTGACCACGCTGGTCGGTAGGCTTTGGTGAAGGTTTAGAAGAATCAGTTCAGATGTCATTCGACCCTAATGGTAGCTGTGGACAGGAATCGAATTGTGGAGTATTTTAAGTGTAGGAGATGCATCCAAAACCGACTTGCCCTTGCCGCCTTGTTTAAAGTTCTCTACTCATTTTAAGTGTCTCTCTAACATTGTCTCAAAGTGGCCCAACTCATATGTCCTAACTTGTATCTTTTGTTGTATTTCTAACCATTTGATGGTTTTTCAGTATTTTGTCCTGTTTTTGTTGAACGTCTCCGTTAAGATATGTATTCTAAAACGTTCTCCCGTTTATCTGTCCCTAACAACCTGTCACACCGCAGCATTGACGCTGTGTTGTACGGCCACTTCCGTATGACACAGGACTCTAACGGGGACACGCGCGTCCTCTCCATCCTCACCAAGAGGCCCGACAAGGAGGTGAGGGCCTCACGCCCAGCATGGCATTGTGACTGAAACCAAAGCAAAGTGACCTCTTAATAGATCGTTGAACCAGTGCTGTCATCTCCTTGTTGAGAGCATTGAGCCAGTGGTGGAAATTTCACGTTCCTACAGCAGGGGTGAGTCTATGCTGACTTTCTCGCAGAGTGGTAGTAATTTTATCGACCCCGGAGGGATGATATGCTGAATCAATCATAAACCGGAATTTCAACTCATAACCTTCTGATTGTGAGCCAATCGCACAACTGCCAAGCCGCAACAACATTTAACTAAATACCTTTTAAACACAAACCAATTTTAGGTGCGTAAAAGGACATTTAAAAACAAATTGTTAAAATTACACCAAACCGTTAAAGCCTTTTCACACATGATAAAATAGCTTTTATATATAAAAAAGTATTCATCACTGAGTGTCGTTGTGGTGAACGCAACTAATGGAGGTCTCTGTGCTGTGAGTTCTTTAGTGGACGGGGCGGGGGGGGGGTGCGCTGATGGGGTGGGGAGTGTTCTCTGTCGTGAGTTCATTAACTGTGCCTTACGCATGCACACGCGTGCTTGATCTCGTGCAGAGGGGCGGGGATTTCCAGCGATACCGCCGTTACCGCCGTGTGGCACCGCCCGAGTCGGAGCAGCGCTTCCACGTGGAGCTGCAGTTGGTGTGCGGGGGGCGGCAGAGATTCAACAAGCTGTTGTGGCTGCAACATTCATGCCAAGTGACCTGCCGGTGGGTGCACGTGGGCATGGGGGATTGCGCACAGGGATGTGCGGGGGACCATGAGCTGTGTTGTGGATGGTTGTGGTGAGGTGTTGGGGTCGTGGGCTGGACGGTGTGGTGTTGCTGTGTGTGTGATGATGGGTGTTTGTGGTGTCTGGGATGTGTGTGCATGCCTTAAATCACTTGATATTTGGTTTGTCATTTCATATGTCTTATTCCAACTGTTAAAGATGAAATAATTTCGGTTTGGTTGAAATGCAAAAAAACTGAAATGTCACCTTACTGTTGTATACAGAACCATTTTTAAGTTATTTGTGACATTTTCCAGGACCATTCTCCAAAACAAGGTGGAACACCTTCACCCGGGCAAATATAGAAACTTCTCAAGGGGTTTGGCAGTCCTGAAATATCAAGCTTAAAATAGGGTTTAACATTCATAAAAAAAACATTCAATGCATTTTCTCTTGTAATTTTCCATAAAATACCAATTTCCTGAGTCTCAAGGGAGGGTGGGGGGGGTCATTCACTCGCATCACTCCCCCTTTGTATCCTCCACTGCACATAGTCACTTTAAGATGTTTTCTTGTTCATGTTTTAGTTTTTTGTTTGTTGTGGTTGCACCCAATTCAAGAGCCGAATGGCTCACAGGGCGATACCAAATGAATGAAACTGAAAAATGAAAAACTTCACCTAGAGAGACAAATGTCTCCCCTTGCTCTTACCTGGTGTCTCTCTTTGCTTCCAGGGCAACTGGAGAGACGGTGGTGTCCAACTTTGACATAGACAAGAAATACGCCTCGTTCTTCTTCTCCCGAGTCAAAAGCTTCACAGCCTACTCGGAGGGGCCCCTCTAAGAGAGCGCCCCACCCCCTCGAGAGTGTATACCCAGCCTGCAGGAGGGGGGAGTGGGATAGGGTCACGTGTCTGGAATCAAGAGGTCGTGCGTCACAAACCAGGGCGGCAACAGACCTGTCACGTCACCACTGCGTAGATGTTATGGAGACGTATATTAGCGTCTTCACATGTTCTTTAAAAAAAATATGAGTTTTGAGGTTGAGTGTTCATACTTGTTTTATCCCAAATGTCTTGAGACTTGGTCTTTCCTGGATAAGTATATTATCATTATTATAACCTGGTTTATTTGTATAATTTGTTAAGCATGGGAGGGCCGTGAAAGAACTTACCCCATTTTCATTGAATCTTATCACACGTGTGTACATTTTATTTAGCAATTTTGTAAATGACTGCTGTGAAATCTACAGAGTACATTTAGAAAAATATTATTGGGTGTTCAAAAGGCCGAAAGGAATTACTGCAAAAAAGGTTCAATATTGGGTAGAAAATGTTAAACTTTGACAGCTTCCTACATAAATTCATTGGGATTGTTAAATTTATAGATAACTCAAAGGAAATGTAATCTGAATGTAACATCTTGAGACCTTGTGAGAGGCACAATTGCCTCTCCAAAATATCTATCACATACTACAAGAGTAAAATGTTATCTGCCTTTGGGACCTTTTTGCCAGTATCAAAATAAAAAAAAGGTATCTATTTGGCGTTTGAATATCTTAACACCGGTTTTTATTGCCAGAAAGGGTAAAACCTATTATTTTTCATTTTTAAATGTATCTGCCTGGTGTAAAGGTAGCATTCAATCCAGACAAGTTGACTCATCTAGACCGACCTCTTACTCCGACCCTTCTGCTTGGCTTGCGTGGACCTTGCCCAGCAGAAGCTTATTGACCCGTGTGAGATTGCTGTCCAAACCTGCCATGGATTTCACAATTGTGCAGTTTTCAATCGCCGTGAGGCTATTGTGTTACTCCCAACATGGAATTAACTGAGCTGTAGTCATAACCAACATTGCCCACCTATGTAGTCGACTGCCATGTGTTTGAATTGCACATCTTGACCTATACAGCTGCCACAGAATACTTTTGCTTTGTCAATTCAGTTGAATCGCACTTGCGTTTAACCCCGATATCTGATTTTTCTCATATTCGCCACCCACCAGGAATCGACCAACCAATCGCAAACTTCGTTCAGGGCAGGCAAACAGTGATTGGCCAGTAGCCTGGTTGCTTGTTTGATCCCTTGTAAAGGTTAATGTCAAGTTAGGCTTAAAGGGGAATGCAGTGCGGCTGCAGGTGAAGCACCTTGATTATATTTGCGCTATCTGCGGTGAAATCAAAAGACTCAATTTTGCCGGTGTCATGCTGCGTAGAATGTGTTGTTGAGCCATGATTCTGAGAACTCCCTTTACTTAGCAAGTGCATAATTGCAAGCTTCCCACCGGCCCAATTATTCGACGGAAACCATAGAGGGCACACATCAATGAAAGTAATAGTGAACAGCATATCCAAAGCGTATATTGCATCAAAAAATATATAAAAATGAAAGCTTGTGAACATTGTTTTAGGGGGTGCTGGTGAAGTTATTGCTCAACAGAAGGCAGATGAGTTTTGGATGAAAACAGGTTTCATCATTAGACGCATCCATTCGTAATGATTTTTTGTTTTGCTATACATGCAGTGAATCATGCATGTGAGAATCGATTATTTACAACTTAAGCAAATTATATGCAAATGATAAGCTTGTAAGTGAATAAAACTAGAAAAAATACAAAAAAATACGAACAAGATGTTAAAAATGAGACGAAAAAAAAACTATTCTGGAATCAGATCGTGACCTATAAATGTGATTATCGAATCTCCGGGGGGCTGTTCTGGTTTTTGACTTGTTACAAGACTGGTTGCCACCTTTGAACACAGTAGGGCCACTGCCTGCAATGCGCTGCATTTGTTGTAGAACAGCGGTAACGAGAGGTGGCGAGATCCTTTGCGTCTCCTTTGGAGTTTTTGGAGTTGTTGATCCCTGACTTTGAAACATCTCTGAACATTGTGGCCTTCCCGCTAGGAGACCAATTAGCGATTCACTTCCAGTCATCGTCTCCTCTGGGTTCCAGCCAGCAACGTCTGCTCGACTCGATCTCTTGGCATGGCCAGTTGGTACGGTTTTGACGTTTGTGAATGTAATGCTGTAGAATTAAGATTAATTTAAAACACAACAAAAAAAGCACTTAATTGCTCCCTGCGGCAAGCCGGATTGACATTTACACGAAATCCTCTGAAAACAAGGCAAGTAAAAAATGCAGCCGTTGACGGTTAATTGCCAGTGTGAGCGGTTCAGCACTAAACGTGAGCAAATTGATGAGCGGTGTTTTGCAAGAGAATTCGGATCACCAATCAATGGATGGTCTGTAAACTTCAGTTCCTGATCGCAAGTCTGTATGAATTCATGAAATCTGATCAAGGGCTTTCCATTCAGAATCAGAATATTCTGGAGGAATCTGATGAGCTATAAAGCTCTTTAACATGTCCGGGGGGGGAGGGGGTGGGTAAGAACGTTACAACAACAAACAGTACAAAAACATGATTGTGCAAAGTACAAGAAAGGTAAACAAATCACCCAAACACATACAAATACAACTAAACCATCCCATCCTATCAGGCAAAGCCCACTGAGGTTTTCAAATATTATCGACACAACACTATGTAACACAATTTTTGTTCCTGGGTACTAAGTGTTATTTTTTATTGCTTATGCCTAAAAAGTATAGAAAATGGCTGTCAGTACCCACAAATTTTGCTTTCGTGACCAGGACTTTATGTGAACGAGAAGACACATGGGCACGTTTTCTCATTGAAAATAGGTAAATTTCAAAATATCACTGTCCTGGTCACAAAAGCAAAGTTTGTGAGGATTAATAGCCATTTTCTGTACTTTTGAGGCGTAAGCAATTAGGAAATAACACTACCCAGGAACACTTTTTTTTGTTACACGGTGTATAATTGCACATTTTTGTGAACAAGCGATTGAAGGAATGATTCTTGGTGTAGAAGGTTCATCATTTACATGGCACCTCATTCAACTGCTACCTTTCGCTGCAAATGTTTACACTGGCAATTAAAGTCGTGAAGGTGAATTGAGTCAAGAGAGGCTGTTCGCCACAGAGAATTGTAATTTCAAATTCCGGTTGCCGTAGCCGCATGTATATAACGTACAGCTCGCCATTGTTAAATAATTTCTGTTAAATTCACCGTTCAAATGGTTTTATTCAAAACTCAAAGGGTGGACGTAAAAAAATGGCTTTGCAGATTAAACAAAAGAAGAAATTTAAAGAAGTCTTATTTTTTTTGTTGGCAAAAAAATATATATTTTGCAATGCAGTGTGACAAATGTCTATACCCCTTGAGTAATGTGAGCCATCGTTGACGAAACTTATGTGCGAGCGCTACAATTTCTACTTGTGTTTTATTTAGCATACGTTAAGTGTTGTGGTTTATGTTGCGGCGAAATGTGAAAAAGGTCTTCAGTTGTAGGAGGGATTGGATGTGCACACATGTGAACGTGCGTCCGACTAAGGAATTGCCAAAGATTTTAGATTTGTGTAAAATTTATATTCGAGATAGCTTTGAATTGACAGTTGTGCTGGTGGCTTTCTATTCATGTGCTGTGACGAAGAGCCAATGCCTAAAAATTAACCCGTAAAAACAAAGTTCTTCACTATAAATCCTTTATATGCGTGGCGGCTAGAGTCCACTCGTCCTCTGGCTTGAGATGGCTGCCACCTATGGGTCAGATGATTGCCTGCCACCATTAAGCAATTGGTAATTAAATATTAAAAAAAAATCCTAAAAAGTGGAAAATTTTGGAAAAAAATTTTCACGAAAATAAATTGTCACGCACGAGTCTGTGTGCAAAATGTCAGCTCGATTGGATCACGGGAAGTGAGTTAAAAAACGACCGAAAGATTTGCACGGTCGTAAGCGCGCAAGCAAGCAAGCACGTGAACTTAATATAAAGGATTTAAAAAGTGGCCTGTTCCTCTTAAACCAGTGTTGTTGACGAATGTGTCGATTGTCGGTTACGCTGGGGTAATCGGCAAAAAGCCACATTAACAAATTTACCCAATAAAAACAATATACTGGTACATTTGACATGTTATAAATAAAAGAGGGGGGGGGGGACCACACATTGAACCCAGATGTATACCTTTTGAAATAACAAGTCCATCAATAACAGACTAGCAGATTTAGTTTCTGGCTATATTACAAATAGTCTTGCATTGGTACTCCTTGGGGAAGAAAACAAGTTAAATATCACAGCTTTTTCAAAATTACCATATACAAAAGTTTTGACACTTAATTAAAATGTCAATTGCACGCACATTAATGTAGTCACCTAATTTAAATGTATCGGGGCATCTTTACTTCTTGACGAAACTCCCGACGACTTGCCCCATCGTTGGCCGATGGAGATATTGTCACCTTTTCGATGAAAATCGGGACAAAAAAACAATCGACAACAATGCGTGAATCGGACGCAGCCCGTGAAACAGATTCAGCCAGCGCATTGCTATGTTAATCAAATTCCATAGAGTATTAATAATAGCACATCAGATGATATATTTAACAGTGTCTGCTGGCTATGACTGTACATCTTGATGTCAGAAACTCTCCCACAATTGAACACCTCTTTGGGGTCTGCATTTTATTAATGTCTTACAACTTTAGTTCAATGTTCATGTGAGCTCATGGGCTGTCCTCTGTGTGGTACTGTGTGCTTGTGCTACTGCCCTGTATGTTTGGCTCTGTTATAGAAGAGTTTTTATTTTGTTTTACGGCAGCTGTACCAAGTGTGTTCATCATTAAAAACATTTTGACTGCTGGACAACGTGTTGCTCTATGAGACATCTCCTTTACCAGTGGCAAAATATAGTTATTTGTTTTTACCCTTTTAAACTGGTACAAAACTGACACCTTTATACAAGGCATCATGTTTGCATGATGCCTTGTATAAAGGAGACTAGGCTCTAAGGAAAGCTGTCTCGGGTGTTGACCAATCAACTTCAAGGACAGTGCATATCATCATCAGAGTTTATTTTTGTTTGCATTTTGACTGCTTGTGTTGTGGTTATTGCAAACATGATGCCTTGTATAAATGTGTCAGTTTTGTACCAGTTTAAAAGGGTAAAAACAAATTACTATAACGTGTTGCTCGTCGCTTATGAACATGACTTCACCCTGAAATGAATGCCCGCCGGCATGCCATCAATATCAGCACGAGGAAGAGAGGCAAGGAAGCTGAGATCGCGGTGCAGAATGCCTGTGTTAGCGGATAGAATTGTGTTCAGTCTTAGAATTGTGTTTATGGTTCATGTTAACTGTATGGTGGTGGTTAAGTTGGTGTTGGACTCGGGATTGGTCAGTCTTCGGATTGTGGTCATGGTTTGTGTTTAAGGCTGAGAATGTGATTAGGTTGTTAGGATTATAACTTTGGTAAATAATAGCATTGTGGTCATTGTTATTCGAGTTACACCTTTAGGGATGTGGTTTGGTTAGAGTTAGGATGAGAATGTGATTAGGTTGTTAGGATTATAAATTTGGTAAATAATAGGATTGTGGTCATTGTTATTTGAGTTACGCCTTTAGGGTTGTGGTTTGGTTAGAGTTAGGAATATGTTTTTGGTAATTCTTAGGATTTCAGTTAATATTGGTGTTCAGGTCAAAGTTGTGATTAACATTAGCGTCAATACGTGTATTATTAGTATAAACTATAGCATTAGATACATCAATGCCGAAAGTAACAAGTTCACAAGAAGAACATTTCACAATACGAACAACAAACTAAAATGTGAATCATTCACATAAGTCCAACAATCTTTGTCATTAGCGAGAGGGCCTTGCCCAAATTTACGGAATGGGGCTCTTGGCCATGGGGGCTTGGTACCACCTGCCCTGCCTCCATATGCACTCATGCTTTTAATGTGTCTTCATGTGCAGGGTCCTTGTGCTTGTCAGTGTTCAGTGACAAACCGTAATGGAAACGCCGTGATTGCTTTTGAAAGCTTTTGGGCTCTGTCCGCCCTCTGCCCGCAATCACGCGAGTGCCGGGAGCTCGCTCCATTTTTCTTTGAAAATAAAATTGAACAACGTATCCCGGGGTTCCATACATTAAAGCACAAAGCGAAAGAACACTGCCCACTGAAATGGCTTTTAATAGGAAGCTAAAAAAAATCATGGCTGCATTAAAATATTTGTACGTCTTAAATGAAATCTCTATTGTGGCATGTAAATGTGTAGCAGTTTCCAACTTACATAGTTAAATAAACTGCAGATAAAGGTGCATTAAATCCGCTATGGGGCACTTTTATTTTAGTGTAAAGGAAAAAATATTGTACTATTTGTAATAGTATTGGACTGTATTCAACATCGAGACATGATGATGCAGGGAGAACGGTAATAATGTATCCCCCCGGAAAGCTTCACTGAGTCGCAATACTTTTTTTTGTAGGATCTTTGATTTGGAATTGTTTTCTATTTACACATTAATAAGTGGTTGGCACGTGGGATGAAACTGAAATACCTGGAGAGAAAAAAAACACGAGGCCTTAACACTCAAAGCTCTTAACAGATAAATGCAATAATCATTTGCCATATTATCATCTACTGACCACCCCCGCGAAAGTCTATACAACACCTGATATTCCCACGTGGTTTGCCATCCAAGTAATAGCCAGGCTCAATTCTCATCATTGGAAGAGACATGGGGCTCAATCTATTTAATTGCCTAAGTCTGGTAAAACATGTTTCATCTCTATATTTCACTGATTAAATCCCAACTGTGATTGCAAGATACATGCGAACAACAGAGATGTTTTGTGATTCTTTTTAACTCCGAACAATTATTACTTCAAGGCAACGCACAAATTCAGCCGAAGTTGGAATGCTGCCATCATATTTGGAGTGAAGCACCCAGTCTACTTGATATAATAATGTTGAGTGATGATCCAGCACTTATTGATTCACTCCAATCAGTCGCTCACTGCCAGTCAGTAGCCTCATCGATATCATATCGCTTGTACATTGGATGCTGTTGCTGAGTAATCAATCTACCCAACTGTTGTTGTCTCATCCGCACTGCGTTCAACCCCGACGATGAATCTGAACACTTTTACTTCTGCTTCTTCCTTCGCACTGCTCCACTTTGGAATCTCCCTTCGATCGTAAATGTTCTCGAGTTCGTATCACCTTGCTTAATCCAAGAAACATTCATTCGTATCTCTTGCACCTTCAAAATGTCTTTGCTGCTGGAAACTTGGCATTTTATAGGTTTGGGGCTTGTGGTCAGCAACTGGAATTTAGATTAAAATACAAATTCATCATTAGCTAACATTAATGGATTTGCGAGACATCCTATCAAGGGCATGTCTTGCATAAACTCCAGTGTGCTCCCTTTATTCGTGCAGCCGAGTGGTGCTTCAACCTCTAATCTAAAACTACAGCTGGGCCCCAACTAAGGTGTAGAATGAATTGCAGTCATTGCCGGTCAGGCTGACGCCACCAAGCTCTGCACTTGAAAACTTGCAATTTGATCTCAGTGGGAAACTTGGGGGTTGACTCAAGAACACACTTGTGTTGTCTCGGTGGCCGACACAGGCGTTGTGAACCCACTTTACTACTCAGCTACTGCCCACACATCTTGGGCCAGACCAGAGGTGGATCTAGAAACTTCCAAAGGTGATGGGGGAGGTGTCCCGGGGCTGTATACAATGTTGAAGGTTGTTAAACAGGGCCCTACAACACATTTCTGCGGAGGGAGCTGGTAGGAACGTTGGGTTGGCCAGGGTGAACGGCGGCGTGGTGTATTCCGCAAATATGCCCGACTGTGAGGCCGGGCACAAGCCGGCGTGAGTAGGTTAAACGTTGAGTTTTATAAGGGCACCACGGGGTGACCAGCCCCTCCCCACCCAGCCCCACCCCCCACCCAGCCCCTCCCCACCCAGCCCCTCCTCACCCTCCCCTCCCCACCCAGCCCCTCTCTCCCCACCCAGCCCCTCCCTGCACGACGGACACAACAGTCCCCTGTGGGTTGGTGTAACCAGGAGGTTCCTACCAGTATTAATATATATCTAGAAAAACATGCATTGGATTTTGCATTGTGAATATTGTATCAATAAAATACCAATTTACAGGGTCTCAAAAGGTTGGGGGGGGGAATCATCCCCTTTCCCCATGGATCCTCCACTGGGCCACACGCATCTTAATAATCAGCTGTGATAATCATCAGCTGTGATAATCATCAGCTGTAAGTAAAGACGGTTACTGCATCGCGCGCTTTCAGATGCGCTTCCGTGGCCGTCTGGAACGCCCTTTCGATATTAGGAAGCCACTGGAGCTATGCAGTGGCTTCCTAATATATTTTTTGTGTTTAGTTTGTTGTCCTTCCCCCGCATCTCCGATTAGCATGGTTGGCTACGTATGGTGCAAAAGAAGTTCAACATACAAAAACATTGGAGACTGACAGATTTTCTTCAAAAACATTGCACAACGGAGAACATTCACCAACACGTGAACTGAGCCCCCTTTTGCACATCACTCGTACAAGTGATACTGACAAATTGGTGGACACGTGACCAGTCTAACAAAGGATGGGCCACGCGATGCGGAGTTCAGGTCACTCCATACAAAAAGGGGCTTACAAAGACTGACCGTGCCCCGCGGCCCATATAGTTTCGTGCGTATAGTGCAAGTATACCTTTATGTAAATATACAGGAATATCTTAACAGTTTGTTTCCTACAAAAGCTGCTCAATTGTGGCGGCAATGAGAGATGAAAGCGCCACCTGAGACGCTGATTATACGGAGAGACAACCACCCCCCTCCAAAAACCCGAGCTTTAAGACCGCGGCGATTTTCTTTAAATCACGAGCCCGTGTGGGAATTGATCGCATTTATACGGCACGCTAAGAGGCCACCACACAGCACGTGTGTATATGCGTGCGTGCGTGCGTGTACACGGACGGTGCCTTTGTCGTGTCCCGGTTTAAGTGCAACGCCGCACTGCGAGCTACTGTGTTGCAAGGGACGCGCACATGCGGCTTGGTCCATTAGGGGCTGCATTACACAAATATGACGCATGCGGTTGTTGTCAGAAAATTGCCGTTGTTCTGTGATAAGTACCCTTAAATTGGGCTGCGATATGAGGTGGCTGCTGGAGGAAAGAGACCCTGGGAAATGACTATGATTGCGGCACGGCGGTTTTATGATTTAGAGTGCTATTCAGGACTTTAGAGACTGGCGACTGCAGATATGGATACTATTGCTTGATGGATTATTGGATGGGGTAGTGGGTGGATTGGTGGATGGATGTATGGAAGGATGTATGCCTTTGTCATTGCGTGGATACGTGGGTGGAAGGGTGGACGGGTGGATGGACATAAGCGTGGATTAATGTGTAGATGCATGGATTTGAAGATGCGTGCATAGATGGGTGGATGGTAGGTTGCAGGAACTGGTGGATGTATAGAGAGATGGATAGATAGACACAATCATGGATTAATACGTGGATGGATGGGTCGATGTATGGATGGCGATGAAGGTACGTGCATCCATGTGTAGATGGATGGACAGGTGAGTGGATGGATGCAGATAAAAGTCTGTAAAATCTTGACTGAAAATTTTCGTGACTGCAGGAATTCATATTCTTTGGGTCTTTCGGTAAAGTCACGTAGATAGGTTCAAAGAAAAAAAAACTACGACGTTTCGATCGCAACACCAGCGGTCGTGCGTGCGTGTGGGGGACGACCGCTTGTGTTGAGATCGAAACGTTGTCGTTTTTTTGTTATTTTGTTATTTATCTACGTGACTTTACCGAAAGACCCCAAAAATATAAAAGTCTGTAATTAGATACATGGGTACAAAGTTTGTCATGGTCTCATCGGATTGCATTCACTAATATGAACTAATTGATGCATCGTAAATAATTAAGAAAATACTTTTCATATGGTCCAGAAGATGACACCATAAAACATTAAAAGTAAAATAAAAGCTTCATTTCTAAGCAAAAATGCAGCATTCAGAAACGCTCCCATTCTTTGTCTTTCAATAAATCCTTCGTAAGAAACAAATCATGTAAATCACGCGAGTGGACCACGTTGCCCCGTGACGCTCTCCGGCACGCGGCTTGACATCCCGGCACCGACAACAGCCGTAGCGATCGCGCCAGGCGCGCGTCCGTCGGCCACGACGAGACCACGGGGAGAGGAGGGGGGGAGAGGGCCCGGCTCTGGCCGGGGAAGGGCGCGCCTCGGACGGCGGGGTCAGGGAACGCTGGGGAGGTCTTCTGAGCAACCCCCCTCTGTTCTAGATTTGAAGCTTTCGTGACTGCAAGGATTCATATTCTTAGGTTTTTTCGGTAAAGTCACGTAGGTAAAAATGTTTTTATTTTACTTTAATTAATTACAAAATTTTTACCTACGTGACTTTACCGAAAAAACCTAAGAATATGAACCCCCTCTGTTCGCTTTACGCTGTCGCGCCAATTGTGAAATTGAACGTCAAGAGCTCGGGACGAAGTCTGCAAAGGTGATCGAGGTAGAAAACAGCGAGAAGAGTTTAGCGATATTTCGATTTAAAGCATTCGTGACTGCAGGGATTCATCTTCTGTCTTTCCGACAGACCTGTTCTTCGCCTGAGGACGGCTGCTTGCGTTGTGGTCGAAACGTCGTGAGAATGATTTTATAATGTTTTATTTTTATTATTTTATTATTTCCCTTCTACGTGACTTTACCGAAAGAACTAAGAATATGAATCCCTGCAGTCACGAAAGCTTTAAATCAAAATTTTACCGTGTGGTCTGTTGTGCAAACGAACACTGCAATAACTCCAGTCAGCACGGCTGAATGCAGTGATTTATATGAATAAGTTGCACCTTGCCATCAGAATGCCGATGACACGCAGGGCGTGGTGATGTCACAACACACACAGAACATTTCCCCCATATATATGAGTCAATTGTTTATACATGAGTAAACAATCACTGTAATAGAATAAGATTAGTGCCTATAGTATTGTGTATGGGCAATATGTGCAGGAGCTACATGCCAATGTCGAGGTCTGCCAGCCACGACGGGAGGACTTCAGGAGAGAGTTTCTGTGGTTTTCCTCTTCCTGGTTTCTCCTCCGTTGAAGGCTCACAGACTGCAGGGGTCCATCGTTTGGGTGGGATGGCCACAGTCACATGACTTGTGGCCGTGTCATTAATCTGTCTCGACTTGCTTTTTTATGCCCGTCTAAGGACGGGTGTATATTGCAGCAAATCTGAAATATTCAATAGAAAAATTGTTCAGCTTATTATTATTAATGAGCGGGGGGGGGGGGCATGTGGAGTGACGTCACCCGCTAATAGTTATTGGGGAATTTTGACTTGTACATATGGATGGAAGCCATCCATATATACAGACAGACACAATTTCAACCGAGACGACGGTTATAAACTCAGCAATCATTGTAAAGATGTCATCAACCACTTTGGGTCATGACTTGATTTGTGTTTTCTTGTCAACTTCTACCGTCAGCAGTGTGGATGTGTGTTGCGAGGTGCAATGCCCCCCCCCCCATCTCTCACCCCCCCTCTCCCCCCATCTCTCACCCCCCCTCTCCCCCTATCTCTCACCCCCCTCCCCCTATCTCTACCCCCTTCCTCCCCCTATTGTCTACTCCGACATTGGCACTGGCTGACTGGCTGCCCCGCCCGTGCTGTTTGCGCCGTGCAGCTCTCCTCCTCCTCCCAGCTCTCGTCCCCTGACCACTCACTTTGAAAAGCCTGAGAAGCAGTTGCATTTGGAGGCTTGCCCTCTCTATTCTCTCTGCCTGATGAAGACTGCTTGTGTTGCGCTCGAAACGTCGTGGGTTTTTTGCTTTTATTATTTTAAAATGTTTATTTTTTATTATTTTACATGTTTATTTTAGATCTACGTGTCTTTACCGAAAGAACCAAGAATATGGTTATTGGGGAGGGGTGCGGCATGTGGAGTGACGTCACCCCCTCATGGTTATTGTGGAGGGGTGCAGCATGTGGAGTGACGTCACCCCCTCATGGTTATTGGGGAGGGGTGCGGCATGTGGAGTGACGTCACCCCCTCATGGTTATTGTGGAGGGGTGCAGCATGTGGAGTGACGTCACCCCCTCATGGTTATTGTAGAGGGGTGCAGCATGTGGAGTGACGTCACCCCCTCATGGTTATTGTAGAGGGGTGCCATGTGGAGTGACGTCACCCACTAATGGTTGTTGTGGAGGGGTGCGGCATGTGGAGTGACGTCACCCGCTCATGATTTTTAACGAGGGGAGGGGTGTGGCATGTGGAGTGCGCGACCTTCTTGTGCGTTGGTGTAAATTTCCACGTGGGCATGAATATTAATGAAGGGGAGGGGGCTCTTTTGCGGTGACGTCACACACGGACGTAGCACTGTGCTGCTTAGATTTATTTTTTACCGTCACTTTCTGTAAAGAAACGTCATATTTGAAGCGACTTTGCATAATAACTTATTAAAATCGGCTCGACCTTCCTCTGCGTTCGTGTAAAAATCCACCAACTCATGAATATTAATGAGGGGGGTGGGCCTCATGGGGAGTGACGTCACGCGGGGGGGGGGGCTCATGTGGAGTGACGTCACACGCGGGACGGACAGACATTTTTGGGTGATTATAGTAGGTAATGGGTCCCTGTGAGCCTCGATGTGTTTACTATATGGTCCATAGTTTGGGTCGCACGGCCTTTAGTGTTCCGTTAACGAAGGAGATGTGTGCATCAGCCTGTTTATGAACTGATGTGGTTGATGGTTCCACCTGTGTCTCTGAAGAGAAATTGCAAAGCCAGGAGGTTTGCGATGTTTGGGTAGAACAATACTCTTAGTTCTTTCGGTAAAGCCACGTAGGTAAAACATGAAATTAAAATAATTTTATTTTTATTTTATTTTAATTTTATTTTAAATTTTATGTTTATTTTTATTTTATTTATTTCATTTTTTACCTACGTGACTTTACCGAAAGAACTAGGAGTATAAATCCTTGCAGTCACGAAAGCTTCAAATCTAGAATGGGTAGAACAAGATTAAAAAGGTGGGAAGGTAAAAGTTGCAGCCCTGGGTTTGCTAACGCTACTTCTGGCGGTGAAAGGGCCTTCAATTAGAAGTAGCGCCGCTTTCTCATATTGTGACGAGCAGACGGTCAACTCTGCCCTGTGCAGTATGAGAAAGAAGCAATCTCCTAGACCACTGGTAACACGATGTAACGCGATTTTTGTCCCTGGGTACTAAGTGTTATTTTTTAATTGCTTATGCCTCAAAAGTATAGAAACTGGCTATTATTCCCCACAAACGTTGGTTTTGTATCGCATTGCGATGTGAACTTCAGCAACCCCGAATTACATTTGTGGCCAAGACCAAACAACATCAGTGGTGAGGGACATTTTCATAGGTCCTGGGCTCTCCCTCTACCAACCGTCACTGCCGAGCGTGTTGGGTGATGTTTGGCCAAACGTCCCCCATGACCGACACGGAATGGAGAGGCCAACATTCAGTAGTTGATTTACAAAGGGCTGTAACGGACTGTAGTTTTGCTCATTGCTAATGTATATAATTCATTGTAAATGTATTGCTAATATTCAACGCTATTTAATGTTCACATCGATGACAGTTTTACGATGTTCGTTGTCTTGATCATTTCTTTACACGTTTACCGTATGGCTTGCATGACCCAGATCTCCGTTGAAAACGAGACTTGTTTTTTTTACTTAGCAGGCTGTCTAAACGAGGCGTGTGCGTGTGGTGTCTCAAAGGTGAACGATGTGCAGAGCCAGGAAGCTCGATCACCTCGGGGTAAGAGGCCGCAGAATCTAAATCCTCTAGGCCAGTGTAGATCCCGTGGTGGTCCTGCTCACGTTCCTTCCATTCCGCCTCGTGCCAATGGCCTATTCATTCATCGGATTTCTCCAGCATGAATAAATAAAGATTCTGATTCTGATCTTGCTGCTCAACAGTGGAGGGGAAGTGCGATTTGTGATGTTCATGTCGGAACAAGGGCTAATCCGCACGGAGAGATGGACTTCGGTAATACTGTATCTGCTCCTGAAGTTTCTCCACATTGGGCCTGAAATATCTGACCTAGTTTATTCCAATGCTTCTTCTTCTATGTTGTTCAAGTGTGGATATTTTTGACCTCACTCCAAAAACCACGCTCATGTGGACGCCACGGCAGCTTTTGCCAATTTGGTTATTGCCTGAACACGTTTGTCCAAATTATAAATTGAAAGCTATTAATTGGTCAATTAATTCGGGAGGTGAGTTTGAGCTCGGCAGCGCACATGGCAGTGTGTCGGTATTCCCCCTGTGATGTTGTACTGTGGTAGGTGGGAGTGTGCAGCCCTTGTGATTCTAACAAGCAGTGATGCATTTGTGATTGTGCCCTGCCTGTCAGGGGTGGTCGTGAGTTGCGTGGTTTGATACCGTGAAGAAACAACTCTCGCACTCGGTTAAATGGTATGCATCAGGTTCTTGGGTTCGATACCGACCCTAACGCCTGTATATTTGGAGTTTGCAT
This sequence comes from Lampetra fluviatilis, assembly GCF_964198595.1. Lineage (NCBI taxonomy): Eukaryota > Metazoa > Chordata > Hyperoartia > Petromyzontiformes > Petromyzontidae > Lampetra > Lampetra fluviatilis. The sequence continues at coordinate 29,211,071 of NC_136276.1, read as the reverse complement.
ATTCTCACCGTGGTCGCGTGGATTTTTATCCGGGTCCTCCGGGTTTTCCCTCCGCATTTAGAATCATGCGTTTAGCGTATTTGGCTGCTATAAATGTCCACGTGATAAGCTACTTCGTTGAGAGATCATTTGTGACCAAGTCGCTTCTGGAAAAACAGCTATATAGTTCAGTGGGCCTTACCTGGTAAAATATAAATAGTTGAAATAAATTTCGATTTACAGCTTTCGTGATTGCAGGGATTCATATTATTGGGAAATAATAAAATAATAAAAATAAAACATAATAAAATAAAATTCTCACGACGTTTCGGCCACAACGCAAGCAGCCGTCCTCAGGTGAAGAAACATAGCTGTCGGAAAGACAGCGTCTTAATGAACACTGCTAAGCTTGGCAGCGTATTTTAAGCTGGGTGGGAGGAGGAGAGAGCCTTGACAAAGGAGTTTCCATATCAACAGAGGAATGTAGCATATTGATGACAATTGCAGATATGGGGTTAGTCACTCCTTGCGGAATGTGCCTCGTTGAAATAGTTTAGTTAAATGGCATTTTCCGTGTTAATAACTTGTAGCACGCCGCCGCCGCTTGCTCTCGTCGAGAGAAAGAGACGACGACTCAGACGCGCCAAGAGGAGAGACCACCGACGAGTGGGTAGACAGCAACAGCAGCCACACGGCTGGCCCTACGGTTCGACTCCAGTGGCCGCCCTGGTTAACACTGCGGTGTGTATTTAACCATTAGATTACTACACGCCATCTGCTTCACAGCGGACGGTAAAGATTCCGTGTCGCCATCGTGTGCTGGTGGTCCTCTGTATGTGATAATCGCTCGGAGCAAACTCACACGTGCGAGGGACAAATACTCTGTCCCATATTCTTAGGTTTTTTCGGTAAAGTCACGTAGGTAAAACATAGGTGGAATTCCTCCCCGTAGAGGGCATTAATTCTAGATTTGAAGCTTTCGTGACTGCAAGGAATCATATTCTTAGGTTTTTTCGGTAAAGTCACGTAGGTAAAACATAGGTGGAATTCCTCCCCGTAGAGGGCATTAATTCTAGATTTGAAGCTTTCGTGACTGCAAGGAATCATATTCTCTGTCCCATACATATGGAATAGGTGGAGTTCATGTTTTTTTTTGCTGTACTGCCTTCTGGCAATCCAGGGTATGGCAACATTTGTGTAATCCACCAACCCTCACGGCCTACACATTGATGGATTACAGACCATGTGCAGAGCCGCCACCACCGCCCGTATACGACCGAACGCAAATTTTGAAGCAAGCAATCAGACAGTTTTGGCGAGTTTACGGTTGCAATAGAACAGGCGTGTAATGTGCAACAATACATTATTAGCTTACTTTAATTGTTTACATTACAATGACAGTGTATACGGTTTTAACTTTGTACAAACTTCTGTTCCTCCAAGACGCTCCAATGAAGCGGAACAAGACAGCAGTTTATGTGGCTCTGGATTTGAATATTGATGCCCGATACCCTGAATCATCGAGCAGGGGTGCAATTAGGCATCGAGTCGTCGCCACACACGATGCATAAAAAAACTAAAATAATTATTCTTGAATCAAATTGAAACAGTGAATGGCCCGGAGCTGGAGGGTGAAACCGTTCTACCCCGAGTCATAAAGCCTCAAGGACAAGTTTCTTTCTGTTGAAGCCTCAATGGTGAATTTGTAATAATGTTAACGATACATTACACTTTAAAGCTTTCGTGACTGCAGGGATTCATCTTCTTGGTTATTTCGGTAAAGTCACGTAGAAGGAAAATAATAAAATAATAAAAATGAAACATAATAAAATAATTCTCACGACGTTTCGGCCACAACGCAAGCAGCCGTCTTCAGATGGAGAACAGGTCTGTCTGCCTTCTCGACAGACCTGTTCTCCACCTGAAGATGGATGCTTGCGTTGTGGCCGAAACGTCGTGAGAATTATTTTATTATGTTTTATTATTATTATTTTATGTTTTTCCTTCTACGTGACTTTACCGAAAGAACCAAGAAGATACATTACACATTAATGCGTCCTTATACTTTCAAATACTCGCTCGTAGTGTCATCTATAATCGTGTTACTGTAATGGCGTCATCAGCATCTGATTGCTCCTTTAATTCTCATTCAGAAAGCAAATGACTAATTTCGTTAGAACAGCTTTTTGTGTTTAGTTTGCTATCCTCCCCCCCCACACACCTCCGATTAGCATGGTTGGGTAGGCATGGCGCGAAAGAAATTCAACATACACAGCACATACTCAATAATTGTAAGGTTTTTTTTCACGACTAGATTGCTCTACAAAAATACTATCCAGTCAAAAACGTGCAGGCCAAGTCTTGCTATCAAAATAAATAACAATAAGTGCTCGTATAAATACATTTACGCTGCAAGGCACCACAGGGAGAACTCAGCAATACATTTGCCTGCCCTCATGTGACGTGCAATGTCCTCTCGTGGGGAGGTGATACGTTGTGGCCTAAACATATTGAATATTAATTATAGATTTGAAGCTTTCGTGACTGCAAGGATTCATACTCTTAGTTCTTTCGGTAGATGTGTTGCCTCCGAAACGTCGTGATTTTTATTTAATTTTTATTAATTTTAATTTCATTTTTTACCTACGTGACTTTACCGAAAGAACTAAGAGTAAATATTGAATATGAACTTAACACGCATGTATTCACAGCCAACATGATTTTATATTTAATGATCTCGCCGAATGTGTCTTGCAAGACTTGCTAGAACCCGACACGGCCACAAACACATGAACTTATCACCTGTGCAGGCGTGGTCATTTTCATTTTTTAACGCGACATTTGTAATTGTATCAGCTCACGGCTACGTTGAAGAATACTCCTCACAACCAAGTTTGGTAAAAAAAGAAATGTACGTGAACACGTGACTATTTAACTTGTCAGGAAAATTGTGGTGGCGGAGGGTCTGACGACACATATTTTGGACAGAACGTTACGTGGCCTAACCCACAAATCAGTTATGCATCAAACTTAATTTTGTCATTATTCTTATGAAAACTGGCGTCTCAATGCATATGTTGATAGCTTTCCTTTTTGCCACTGGCTCAGCCAGGCAGCAATATTTGGCCGAGATATCCTTTTAGGTAAACGATCAAGAGATTTGGAGACAGAGCCACACACACTTGTGGATATCGTTACTGGAGTCATAATGCCCTGCAGTGTAAAACGGCAAAAAAGCGACATTCATTTGCAAGTCAATTAGGAGGCACAAGCTTAAAAAAAAACTATTCGCAAAGACCCATCAAACACATGCCACGTTACACTTAAAGCCTCTTATATTGATAATAAGATATAGAGCAATGCAAAGACAAAGATCCCCCTTGTAGCTTTAGCATACTCCTGGGGCACGTGCTGTCAGCGAGCAGCACTTATGAAGACTGGCACGACACACGAGGGGCTAGGTGGCCAGCACCACGCCCGGCCGCCTTTGGCTCCCCAAGTGCTAATATGTACACACCGCACCAGGTGCTCATTTAAGGCTGAGTCGACCCAGGAGAGGTCCAGGGTCGATTCAGATACTCATCACTGGCGTTGGCCGTGGCCGGGAATCAAACTCAATTCGTTGGCTGCTTCGTGGAGTGCTATAACCATTACGTCACCGTTCGATGCAAAAACACAAAGACAAATATACCCCGTGTAGCCTTTAACGGACTGTTCAGGCAAGTGCTGTTAGCGAGCACCTATGAAGGCCGGCACGGCACACGGCGCACACACACGTTGTGTTTTAATGCCAGGGCTGCTGAATCACCTCATGCTGGGCACGCTCACTGCTGGGCCAATCAGCACAAAGGGGATATGGTTCGATTCTGACCAGCTGCCCGATCATTCACCACGTAGACATCTTTCAAAGCGTGCCACACATGCTGCGTGGTGGTGCAATATTCAGATAGAGCAAGCACGCGAGCTGGTTGAGGGAGGGGGGTATTATGAATAAATGCCGGTCGTGAAGATCAAGGGAGAGTGGATGCGATCTAAACAGACGCAAACTCGAGTTACAAACGCAAGTGGAGACAAACAGAAGGGAAGTTAGAGGACGTATTGACTGGCCATGGCATGTGCAGAAGGACAAGGCGATATGGGGTTTTCCTCTTAGTTCTCGCAGACAAATCACGTGAGTTCCTTTCACTTTGGTTCCGTTGCGAGCCAATGCCCTCGTGAGAACATCGCGGTATGGTGCGGCCTGATCGTTCTTGTCGGTCTTGTTCGATGACGAAGAATTTCAGTCGGCAATAAAATGTTCACCCCGCTCTGAGATTCGCGAACAGTCGCTGTCTCACATGGAATGGATTTCTTCTGAATCCGGATGATGTATTCCTATTCAGTCAGTCTGACTGCTCAGTGCCTGTGCACATCCATCATAAATTGGACCGTGGCCCACCATCTGCGTTAACCACGTGATGTCTGCAGAGAGGAACTGGAACTAAAAATGATCACGGGTCGTCAGTTCTTGCATTTTATCTAAAAAAAAAACCGAGTCCTCATGAGGCACGCCCGCAGCTTGATGATGGAGATAACGTTTACACGATAAATAATCCCATGGCAACGGTCAATTCGACGACACAAGTCTATGTCACGCGCGCTCCCGCTGACGCCGTGCTGTGAGGTGTAACATTAATCACGGGAATCTCTTCTTCCCCCCACGAGGACGCTGCTTTGGGACGTTGGGTCAACTTGCCGTCGCGTGCGCGTCGGTCACCGGGGAAGATCGCGCTCGACAGCCAGCACGGATGGGGGCAGCGGGAACGCCCACCTCGGTGCGCTCCCACCGACTACTGCCCCGCGGGCCACCGAGTCTCGCTCGCGTCCTCGGCGACCTTCCCCCGGTGACCGCCGCCAGCGGCACCCGCGCTAGAGGTCGTAGCGCGAGTGGTAGAGCGGCGCACAGCACGACGCGTTCCCGTCGCCCATCCCGTCGGATCTCCCCGCGCCCACCGTCCCCACCGTCCCCGCCGCCGCCGCCGGCGACTGCAGATACGCGGGCGCCGCCAGTCTGGCGGGCAGCCCGGCCTCGGAGAGCGCCAGCTCGGGCCACCCGCCGTGCTGCACCACGGGCGGGTAGCCGTAGCCCTGCGCCGCGCCGCCGGGCGCCACCACCGTCCCCGCCGCCGCCTCCTCGGCGCAGGTGCCGTGCTGCCCCTGCTGCAGCTTGTACGCCTGGTACGACACCTTGGTCGTGGTGGTGATGATGGTCTCGACCGTGGGCTGCGACTGCGGCGGCGGCGGCGGCGGCTTTCCGTCGGGCGCCTGCCGGGGCCTCTCCTGCATGCAGTGGTAGGACAGCGCCGGGTCGTCCGCGTGCCCGAGGCCACCGGACGAGGCAGAGGCCGCCGACGCGGGTCTGGAGGAGGAGGAGGTGGTGACGCGCGCCGAGCGGAGGCAGTCAGGAGCAGCGGCGGCGGCTCCCGCTCGCTCGTAGCCGGCGATGAACGGACGGGAGACGTCGACGCACGAGCGGGGTCCGCCCCTGGCGTAGCCGCCCTGCGTGGGGGGCGGCGCGGGCCCCCCGCCGTGCTGGCCCAGGGTGGCGAGCGGCGATGTCAGCCTGCCGTAGCCGGGGTAGGGCAACTCGTATCCCGCCGGCGTGTGCGACGAGTAGTGCTCGGTGGTGTCCGTGGAGAGGAAAGCTCCTTGGAATGGGAGAGCCGAGGCGCTCGGCTCCCTGCAGAAGCCGTCGTCGGGGCGGTAGAAGGAGGGCGGCATCATCGCGTAGCTCGACGACCCCGGGTATTTGATGAGCTGCGACGGAGACACGTCCGTGATTCTATAACGGTAATCGTAACCTCTCCTGGTGTCACACGTGCCAGCGGGAGCCTGTAATCCAATGCCATCGGTACAAAGGTTATTGCAGTCTTGGCCTCATTCAACAACATTGGGTTATTCCAGCCAACTTTTATTGGTTCAGAGTGGGGGTGAACAAAGACTGTTGCCGATATCAACTCTCTGCCGATGTCAGCCATGACCGGGGAATCGTCAGGTTCATGGCACAGTGGCACCACTTGCAGCGCCACTTTCCCCGCACCCAACAAAATATATCCAAGTCAATGTTTGCTATCACAATTCCAGGGGGGGGGGGAAACATCACCTACTTTGCTAAGTTTTCTGGGTATAAAAAGTGGATGGGAAAACCTGTGAATTGTAAATCATCAGGACAAATTGCTGATAAATTTCGATTTAAAGCTTTCGTGACTGCAGGGATTCATCTTCTTGGTTCTTTCGGTAAAGTCACGTAGAAGGGAAGTAATAAAATAATACAAATAAAACATAATAAATACAATTCTCACGACGTTTCGGCCACAACGCAAGCAGCCGTCCTCAAGTGAAGAACAGGGCTGTCGGAAAGACAGCATCTCTTCTACGTGACTTTACCGAAAGAACCAAGAAGATAAATTGCTGATACTTATCAAACTATGACATATGACCGCAGTTACCTGCTCTTTCCATAATACTTCGTGACTATTAAGTATCAAGGGTAAAACAAAAACATTTGTTATTAAACACTTACTCCAGTAAATTTGGCCTATATGTAACATACGGCCACTATTAATGAGCAGAAAGTTTAACTGACATTTTATTTGATCGATTATAAGTATTTAAAGTAAAACATAATTCGAATAATTGGTTTTGTTATACGCGAATAAGTAGACTCATCGTCAAAAAAAAGATGTTCACTCATCTCGTCACCACAGCGGGCACTGTGCGTGCATACAGTGAGTGTGTGGTAATATGCGCGTTTATGGGGTGTTTTTTCGCGATCGGGATCGTATTTCATCTCGGATGGATGATATTTACAGAGATAATAATCGTCGTACGACGAGCAGCTTGCGAGAAGAAGAAAAATCCACGCAGTTCAGAGGCAAGCGCACGTAGCATCAACACGAGCCACGTCGCATCAAAATCACAACACTCGCCAAGCAGAGATCACCGCAGACGACTCGACATCTGACGACTGCGCGTGATCTGAGCCGGCTCTGTTGATCGGAACATGAAAACTCCACGGTGGAGTTTGTGGCCTCCCGAATCTGGAGCATCAAAGGCGCCACTGACGCTGAGTGTGAAACCTTTAGGCCCTGGGTTCTTGGTGACGGCCTGCCTGAGGCTTGGCTCTGTTGATCGGAACATGAAAAGTCCACGGCGGAGTTTGTGGCCTCCCGAATCTGGAGCATCAAAGGCGCCACTGACGCTGAGTGTGAAACCTTTAGGCCCTGGGTTCTTCGTGACGGCCTGCCTGAGGCTTGGCTCTGGCTCAAATGAGCCTTCCTTAACTTGAGCCGGCTCTCACTATGGTCCCCGGATCATGGCAGAGCCGCTCACTCGCGCGTCTTTGACAGGAAACTGAGCGGTTCAAGCCTGAGCAGAGCCGTGTAAGCGCCCAAGCCACAGCTGAGCCGTGGCTCAGAACAAGGCCCTGTATCTGGAGTAGAGAGGTGTGGATATTCACTTCCGTTTGCTCAACTGTGGAACTCGGCTAGTGTTCAGCTCACTTAGCGAGTGATGTGACCGCGTGGTTCAGAGGGTCAGACCTTTGACACTGGGTTCTCAAGTGCATCGAGTTGATGGTCTTAGCCCAGTCACCAACGACTGCACAAAAACCGCATCATACAACATTTGGTTGTGAACATAATCTGGTTACATTTCAGCCCTGGTAATTCAAACTAAGGATACAAGGGCATATTAAAGGATTGTTCGGGAGAAGTGCTGAGAAAAATATATTGTACACCTGTTCCCTGCAATCAGGGGATTTTGCATCACATGAATTTGCCTCTAACTTGGAAGTAACTTGTCATGTCCGCAGATGAAGACAGATACAATTATTAATTTGTCTCCAGTGCTGGATGATTCATCTTAACCACACTAAGGTTCGAACAAGGAACTGCAGTTGCTTTAGACAGACTGATTCTCTGGGTTACTCTCCTGCAGGTAAACGCGACTAAATGTATGAATTTGCCACCACTGCTGTGCGACCCGTGATACTTTATCCGCAGGAAAAGAAAAAAAAACACAAAAAGGAAAAATGGGATTTTCTACACATTGATCAAGGGGCGATGCCAACACGAGCATCGGATATCAGGGCCTTTATACCCGACGACGAGGCGTCTCGCTGCACGGTATTCATATCGCGAGCGGGCAGACCCGTCGCGAGACATCTTTTAGCGCCCGGGTTCAAGATGCCATCCATCCTCCCACCCCACCGCCCCATCAAACATTTGCGCCACCACTGCCGGCTTCGTTTCCAACGCACGTGGTTGTGAGTGCACGCGCGCGCGTGTGCGCGCGCGCGATGGAGCGCGCGCGTGTGGTGTCGTGTTCGTGAATAGGCGCGCGTGCGCGTGCACGTGCGCGTGCACCTGCGCGTGGGCGTGGATGGCGCTCCGCTTCCCCCGCTGCGTTGCGCCCGTGCTCAGCGTGGACGCGGCGCTGCGCTTTTTGGCGGCGCAGCGTCGCCCCTCCGCCTCCGTCTTGCTCTCGGGTCGCGGGTGATCGTGAACCCCCTTGGCCTGTGCGCAGCGACAGCGCTTGCATGATCACGAGAGGCTTCATCATATTCTTAGGTTTTTTCGGTAAAGTCACGTAGGTTAAAAAAATAGCTGTATCAAGTAACTCCTCAGTTACTTGATACAGCAAGCGTGCTGTGACGGTTCCACCTGAAGATGGAAGCTTGTGTTGCCTCCGAAACGTCGTGATTTTTATTTTATTTTTTTATTTTATTTTACTTTTATTAATTTTATTTTTTTTACCTACGTGACTTTACCGAAAAAACCCAAGAATATGAATCCTTGCAGTCACGAAAGCTTCAAATCTAGGCTTCATCATCCCCGTCGTCGTCGTCGTTAGCAGCCAGGATCTATCCGGCACTGGGTATAGGTCTCTCACCAAGATGCTCTCCATCACTCTCGCGCGCGGTGAGAGACGGGTTGGAGAGATCTCACAAGTGCCTGCATCCCCCTGTTTGCTGGCTGTTGGGCTGTGGGTTCGATACCGACCCTGACGCCTGCTGCTGTATATTTGGAGTTTGCGTGGATCTTTCTCTCTCCCCGTGGTCAAGTGGATTTTTCTCCGGGCCCTCCGGGGTGTCCCTCCACATTTAGAAACGCGCGTTTAGAGTATTTGGCTGCTATTGATTTCCACATGGTAAGCCACTTCGTTGAGCTGCCATTTGTGGCCAGGTCGCTTTTGACAAAAGAGTTAAACTCAGTGGACTTTTCCAGGTTAAGTAAAATCAAAACGTGGCCTAGTTTCAGTAAATTTACTGGTGGAGTAAGGAGGTTTCGATTCTGTAACCCGGTCCCCATCGGCAATGGGCATTCATTACCCAATGGGCTACACCTGCGCAAAAATAAACCCAGTTGTACTTTGTTGCTTACGCGTCCGGTACGTGCTCATAAAGATGACTTACATTATTCAACTAAAGCCAGACGTGTTTGTTTCGCAATCATTAGAGTTTCTGACGCACATGCTGTTTAGTTACACTGAATGTGTAAATAGGCGACGAAGGTGATGACGTCATAAATCGCCACTGTCAATTACTCCAGGAAACGTTTAGAAAAACACACATTTTTTTGGGATAATAGCTACTTAAATTTTAATTTATCAACGAAAAAAACCGATCTAACGAGCAACGATAATAACGATCTCGCGATATTGAGTGAAACGGACGATACGATAACCATGGAGCTTATATTGTGTGATATATCGTAGCGTTGTTGACTTATCGCAGCTACCATACAGCACTCTACAGAGGGTCGGTGGGGTGGGTGAGGAAGGGGACACGCCAATGCCGAGGCTGTTGACGTGTCTAATGGACACGTGCAATAAGCCTGGCTTGTCTTTATTGTGACATTTTAGTTTGCTGTCATTTTGATAGCAAATACAATGAGAGTCTATCTTCACTGCGACTCAACATGTATGCGTATTTGGAACCAGTTCGCTATTTTTTTTATTGTGGCTCACTATGGCCCACTCTTTTATTGTGGAATATTACGGCTCATTGTGGTTCACTGCTTTAATGCGGCTCGCTATTTGAACCGCAGCTCACTATGGCTCGCTGTGGCCCACCGCTTCAGTCTGGCTCACCACGGCTCAATATTTAAAACGCGTGTCTCACGACGGCTCGCGCAGGTGGCTGGCCGCGCGCGGTACCTGGAAGAACACGAGCTTGCCCTCGTGGCGCCAGAAGTTGGTGACGGGGTATCCGCTGTGACCACGGCACGGCACCAGCTCCAGAGGGCCCTGGCAGCTGGGGCACATCTTCTCTGCGGGGGAGAAGGCCACGCGCGCTCTGGTGACGAGGAGCGGACGCAGCGCGCCTGCCCGCTGCCCGCAGTGTCGTCAGATCGCTTTAACCACGCAGCACACGCCGAGTTACCACCACCACCACCACCACCACGACCACCACCACAGTTGCATAGCTGTCAACTCCTTATCAGTGTTGGGTCAGGCGCCTTTTGGCGTCATCTGGTCCAACCCATTTGAGACTAGGCTCTAAGGAAAGCTGTCTCGGGTGTGGACCAATCAACTTCAAGGACAGTGCACATTATTAGAGTTATGTTTATTGTTTGCATTATGATTGCAGGTATTGTGGTCTATGTAAACATGACTCCTTGTAAAAAAGGTGTCAGTTTTGTTGCCAGATAGAAGGGTAAAAAAACAATTACCACTAGTACACTCACCACTACATAACCTGTCAACTCCTTATCAGTGCCCTACCTTATTACAGACCAATTCAGACCTTGTTGGTCATGCCGTGCCCTTTATAAATCTCAACGTTTATTCTACCAAGTCCCATCACAAGCGAGAAATACAAACAAATAGACAAAATTTCTTTGGCTGCCCGTGTTAAAATGGCTGTACGCCGTGTGGACCTCACAACTCAATTTCCTTGTACAAGAATGCGGGTAAACCGTGTGGGTGGACAGGCATGCAGTTTATCATCGATACAGCTGAGGTCATGAGCTCAAACTTTACAGCCAGTGACCGCGTCGCCGTTGTTCATTTAACACGACGACAGTCTGTTGGTACCCGTGCAGTGATGTTCAACCAGGGGTGCACGTGTCAATGTCTCAGGCGGTACACGCGTGAAATTATATCGTGCATGAGAGTCATTGGTGAATAATCACGTGTGAATATGCAAATATAAAATAACTACGATAACATTGAATTCCACGTGGTAACCTCGAACGATCTTAAAGATATTTCCGAACTCATTGATCGTAAACAACGCGGGTTTCCAAGGGTAATCAGCGAGCGCAAACAAATAACGTCACGCCAAGCAGAGCGTCCGTTTAATTTTTTTTTAATTTCGCTTGCAAGTTACTCGCTCGTCAGGATACCTCACAAAAGGGACAATCGGGTGAGAATATTTGATGCTCATTATTATTCGTACATTTATTTATCAGACCCGTGTTGGGTCAGGCAAGGGAGGTTGAAAAAACATTCAACAAGAGGGGTGGGTGGAGGGGTACAACAGTCGCCAAAGCAAGGCTGACAACCACATTCGGTGGGGGTGATATGCCGGTGGCACACAATGGCCTTCAAATCTCCACGTGGTCGCGTGGATTTTTCTCCGGGTCCTCCGGTTTTTCCCACCCAGCCAGCGCTAACAGCAAATGCTCTGCGGTCCTCTACATGCTAAGATGTTTTCAGGCAATCGGCGACGAGCGTGTTTATACACCGTCCTGGGACGGAGCCTCGTGAAGGAGAGAGCTGTTGCAGAACGAGAGAACGAACGAGATGCGGGCGTGCGTGCGTGCGAGCGTTATTCATCATACATGGTTTATGGGTTTAGATCGCGTAAATATAAACGCGTCGTGAACCCACCACCACCACCACCACCCGACGCAGCCAATTTGTGTCCGTCACGTAAACAAAAATCGTGCCAACGAGCTGCCAATTCACCACACCGGCGCGCTGGAGAGTAAACCCACGGTTACCATTCAAGCACGGCGGCGTCTCGCCGGTGATTACCACAACCCGGCCTCATCGGACGATGTGCCAGACGTCGAACGACGAAAAGGCCCCGCGGTGTGAGATCGTGCGAGCGTTACTCTGTTGCTTCTGTCGAGCCTTGTCGCAGATGGCTGGGCGCAGGAAGAGGCGGGCGCCCGAGGGCAGGAGGCATCCTCGGCTGCACAGCACGACGCCCAGGCACGACTTCTTGAGGATGGCGCAGTTGTGGTTGTTGGTGTTGCGCATGGCCCAGCCGCTGAGGTGGCGCTGCGCGTGTTTGTCCTCGGAGCTGTACACGAAGCGCGCGTAGCCGTCCGGCCACTCCTTGAACGCGTCGGGCTGCTTGATGCACTGCGCAGGCACCGCGGTGTGAACGAAGAGCGGAGCGGGGGGGGGGGACACATTGGTGCCGTGTAGTGTATGGAGCACGTGCGTTGAACTTCTTTCGCACCGTACCGTGCTCGTCGGAGGCGCGGGGTTAAGGACAAAAAACTGAACGCAAAAATACGTTTCTAAAGAAATTAGTTTTCAATCTGGGTGACTTCAAAGTTGCATAGCTCCCAGTGGTATTCTGTCTAATATCGGTAAGGAGGAGAGTTCCAGACGGCCGCGTTGCTGGGTCTGCCTCCCAGTGGGGCTCGTCTCAAATCTGTAGTTTACAAAACTCGACTAAGAAGATGCCTGAATGAATTGCGACAACGCAGCAACAATAATAAAAATCGTAATAAAAATGTATGATTAATATTACAAGATTACACGCCTTGTAATCTCGTTTGGGGAAGAAAAAAATAATCCTACATTTATTTCAAAAAAGGAATTCGTGCGTGCATTCATGTTAATGGGAGTCAATGTAAACATTTGTTAAAATACAATTCATGATCGCATGTCGTTTGTTAAAAGAAATAACCCTACGTGTCCTGACTTTTCAGCCACCCTGTGTGTTTGGTATCATAATTATTAAAATAACATGCTGTGTGTATATATACAGTGTGCAACGTCTCTTCAACGTCTGTAAAGGATTTAAAGTTTTAATGACATTGAGATGAGCGTGTATGTTTAAGTTTACGTACGTACACGAACACTCGATCTCAATCGGCCGCTCGCTTTTACAACTTGGAAGCAACAGGCACCTGCAGTTGATTGTGTGTGTATATATGTATGTTGAACTTATTTCGTATCGTACGGAGTCAACCTTGCTAATCGAAAATGCGGGGAGAGGGCAGAAACAATAAACACAAAAAGTTGTTCTAAAAAGGTTTAACACGTAGCAGGATTTCGCGACCAATATCATCCATAATAGAGGTTTGCTTTGGATAGATCAGGTAAAAATATAAATGTGTCGTTAAACCCGCCACCACCCGACACTGCCAACTAGTAAGGGTTGTCACGTAAACAGAACGTGGCCAATTCGTCACTAGTACAACAGCACACTGGTGTGTTGGAGAGCCAAGCCACAACATTTACAATCTGAGTACGACGCTTCGCCAGTAATTACAACTAGCTTCATTAGGCGACGGCCAGATTTGTGGAGAAGTCCACCTGTTTCGTTCCTTATAAAGAGACGTACATGCGGCGACCGCACTTCTTCTAAAGAATTACGTTTTCACCCTAGATTGTAAAAGTATATTGCTCCAGTGGCTTCCTAACATCGAAAGGAAAATCGTTCCAGAGGGCCGCAGAAGCGCATCTGAAAGCGCGCGATGCAGTGGCCGTCTTTGTTTAATGGTTGGCCAAAAGAAAGGTCCTTAACGCGTGTGCGTGGCTTGAGCCGTGTCTGTTTTTTAAATGGACATTATTATTATTTCATCTTTTTGGTTCTTTCGATGAAGTCTTTCCGACAGACCTGTTCTTCACCTGGGGACGGCTGCTTGCGTTGTGGCCGAAACGTGGTGAGAATTGTATTTTATTATGTTTAATTTTTTTCTCATTTTATTATTTCCCTTCTACGTGACTTTACCGAAAGAACCAAGAAGATGAATCCCTGCAGTCAAGAAAGCTTTAAATCGAAATTTATTATTATTTCATTAGTGATGTTGCATTGGCAGTGTTGCACAAGCAACATTAACAGCAACAATACAACTCGCCACATTCGTAACTAACACTGTGGCCTTGAAAGGGGAAAAACATATACCAGGAGACGTTTCGGGCAAAGGCCCTTATTTATAGTGCATATTTAAGCCCCATATAATTGCAAAATATTACTATCATCATCATCAATGAATACGGGAGGCCAAATCCCAAATTTGAAAATCCAGGCTTCTCGGTGTTTGCCGTCTGGCTCAGCGTCTCTGATTCCTCAGCCTCCTTCCTGGCACCTGCGGCATCTTGGGGTCGTTGATGTCCCACGCGAGGCGCATGCCCTGCCCGGTCACGTCCACCTCGTCACCCAGATCCAGGAAAGACGGGTGGCCACCCTCCGACTTCAGCATCGCGGCCGATGACGACGATGATGCCGATGATGGCAATGATGATGGTGATGATGCTGATGATGCTGATTATGCCGATGATGGTGATGCTAATGTCGTCCGGCTACACACACACACACACAGACGCTCAGGTCAAGGGGCGATGTGTCATCATGGCCAGTGCCGTTCATGTAACCACGAAACCTCATTGCCACCAGCCAGATCCGCCCCCCGTAGCTGTACACGAGACGCAAACAGCGACCTCCAAGATCGGCGCTGACAAGTCTCCCACCACCCGATCTTCAGGTGCGCGCATGTATGTAGCCGTCCGCGTGTGCGTTATGGAGACACGCGTATGCATGGGTATGTGTGTTTGCAAGTAGACTATGCATTGTATGTGTACAGGTGCACATGCATGTCGTACAAAGGTATGTTCACCTGTGTATGTGCATACTCAGTCAATGCAAACGTCTACGGCTATAATAACGTATAGAAAGCGATATCAAGATATCCATACACCGATAAAGACAACGGTCCCCCATATAGCCTTTACAGTATATTGGGACAAGTGGTGTTAGCGAGCACGAGGGGGTGGGTGGCCAGCACCACGCCCGACCGCCTAGGATATGCAGTTTACTCTATAGCACAGCTGTACACAGTTGTCAAACATATTTACATAGCCCGTTGGTGTAAAGCTTTCGCTGCAAGCATATCGATATGATGATAGTAGAGCAAAGGAATGACTGACTCTATTTGTGAGAAGCATTGAGCGTTCAGTATCACCTCCTCTTATGCGCGTTGGATCTTCACCGGGCACTGAAACGTCCTTAGGCAAGCCAAACACTGTCATCCCAGTGTGGCAGGACCCTCCTGAGAAGAGAGAACCATGAACGCTCAGTGAGGCTCTCACTGGAGTAAGGGCATTCTCGTTATTACATTTATTATATCACTAATCATCATGCGATAGAATTTATATATTATCAGTACATTGATCAACTCTATTATATCCCTAACATGTCCAGTCTTGCACTGACGGGGCATGTTCTAGTGGTGACATTGCCCAGTGGCAGCGCGTTCGCCCCCAGAGGTTCACGGGTCACGGTTCGAAACCAGCGGCCGCCCTGGTTATTAGCGCAGCGGGTGTATGTATATGTATTATCATAGAATAAGCGCCGTATGCTACGAAGTGAAGGTTAAATATCCCGCGACACGAGTGACAAGAGGAGGCTATTGTGTGCCGCTGTCGTGCTCCAAATTTTTCTCAAATGAAAAAAAAAACTTTTGCTGCGAATTCCTTAAGTGGCATTATGCGTAGCAAATTATCGCCCCTCGTTACGAAAACTTGTCAGGAGCCTCGTAAACAAGGAGTCATGAGACTCAGTGAGACTTTTTTTTAGCTAAACAAGTTTCATAATGATAATGATGAATAGCACGTGTCGACTGAACGCGTTTCATACGCCACACCACGTATGCAATTATAAACCGTGCTGGTCTGTATGCTTAACAACGCGTAGCATGCGTTCATTCGCCAAGCTAGATATCACATTAGCACTGACACTATGCCATCAAGTATTTATATTTAATACCAGTCCGTACACAATGAATGGTATACAGCTCTACTATGTGTGTGTCTGTACAAGGTCGACTCAGCCCCAAATGAGTACCTGGTGCGGTTTTTAAACATCGCCACTGGGGAGACAAAGGCGGCCGGGCGTGGTACTGGCCACCCACCCCCTCGCGTGCCGTGACGGCCTTCATAGGTGTTCGCAAACGGAACTTGCCCCAACAGTCTGTTAGATGCTATACGGGCGATCTTTGTCTTTGCAATACAATACTGTTAAGTTTACGTTTATTTGTTGAACCAGTTGAGAAATCGAGAGACCAGGACAGTCGTCTCGTTTGTAAGAGTGACCTGGGCCATCCAATTGACAAAGCAAGATCGTAAAATCTGGTACTACAATGGAGCAAATATTGACTTGCACACGATACAATCTGCAGCGTGCGCACATTAACAAGTGAATACTTTAAATCGATAGATTAGTACCCGGATTAACTCCTAGAAACATAGTGTCTGAGAACGTTGACTAATTCTTGCAGCCTGACACTGCTGTGGTGCATCTGGGCTGCGTGTGTGTGTGCCAGTGCCTCACCAATATTATCCAATTCTGGTTACTAAAACGAGGGCATTGTACCGCAATGCGTGTGTGTTGTGTCGTGGTCAGCGCGTTGCGCTACGAACCCGCCCACCCGAGTTCGATTCCCACTCACGGCCACCACCAGTTACGAATATCTGAAATGGTCCTGGGCCTCCCCTAGGTCGATTCAGCCTAAAAAAATGAGTGGTGTGTAAACATCGCCACTGGGGAGACAAAGGCGGTCAGGCGTGGTACTGGTCACTCACCCCATCGTGTGCCGTCCTGGCCTTCATAGGTGCTCGCTAACAGCACTTGCCCCAACATTCCGTTAAGGTTATACATTGATTAGCTTACACTATGATAGTCCGCAGTTTGTTATCTCGCGCCCGTGTGTGTGTGTGCGCAATACGAGTGAACTCGGGTGTGTGGGTTCGTGGTGCACACTGGAAGTGAGTGTCATGAGGCTGGCATGGACCACCAACCCCAACTGCTATGCCTACCTTCAGTAGAAACCCGATAGCCGCTCCCTCGCTTCTTGCAGTGATGTGTCTACCCACAAACACGTGTACGCACCCACGCACACACACACGTGGACAAGACACACCACACACACACGTGTACACGCACGCACGTGTACACACCCACGCACACACACACGTGGACAAGACAACGACACACCACACACACACACACGTGTACACGCACGCACGTGTACACACCCACGCACACACACACGTGGACAAGACAACGACACACCACACACACACGCGTTGTAGGCACACCACACAGAACTGTGCTCGCAGCCCGCCTGTCAATGCTGTCCTGAGCGCGAGCAGGTGAAACCCGCACAGGTGAGCGGGCAGGCGGAGTAGCCACACACAGAGAGAGTGAGGCCCTGGTCACGACTTGCATCGGGTCCGTGCCTCTATCTCCACGCGCGCCGTTCTACGAAGTCGCGGGCACCTCTTCACGCCGACCACCTATTGACTCTGTAGAGCACACCGTGTTGTGTGTGCCCGCTGGGCAGGTGTGTGTGTGTGTGTCTCCGTGCGGGGGAGTGTTTATATGTGAGAGCGTGTCACGAGAGAGGCCACTTGGAGAGAGAGACGGGAGGAGCCACCTGCTTGGGTCGAGGGGACACGACAGGGATGGGTGGGGTAGAAGGAGGAGCGCTCGTTGTTATTGTTGTTGTCTTTTTTCTAAGACCGCTACATCTACCTGTCGATGAATCCGTGGTACGAGGCTTACTGAGCACCCGACGAAGGGACGGTCTGGTTTCTCTCTGTCGCTCCGATGACAATGGGACCCGCTCTTTTATTTTTATGTTGCGAGTGAGTATCATGAGGTTGTCCGTACACCACGCGACGGAGGAAGAAGAATAAGAAGAAGGAGGTGTGGACATTTACTCCAAAAATTGAAGATCAAGGACTCCACCAAACTGCGAACGGGGTGAGGTGCTAGCCATGAGGCGTACATCACGGACGACTGTCCACCCAATACAATCGCGCACATTCTCGAGAACGAGTGTGGAAACTCAGTGATGCTTTACTGGATACACATCAATATCACACGTTCCGTTCAGGATTGAGCGGTGAATCCGGCAAGCCTGAATTCGATAGCTAACCACGGATAAACTAAACAATGAAGATATTTTGTTTGTATCTTGCCAGGTAAGGCTCTTTTTCAGAAGCGACCTGGCCACACATGCCCCAAACGGATTCTGATTCTAAATGCGGAGGGAAAAACTGGAGGACCCCGAGAAAAATCCATGCGGCCACGGGGAAAAAAATGCAAACTCCAAACATACAGCAGGCGTCAGAATTCGTGATCGAACCCACGACCTTCTGTATACCCGGCGAGGTGGTTAACATCTCACCACCGTGACACGCACGGCAGCGATATTTTGGTGAAGCAAGCGGACTACTGCACTCAGCACCCTGGATGCTGCCGTGGAATGGCTTACAACGATAACACACCAATGTAGCCATGCCAATGGCGTTGCTTTTTTGTTCGGACAAAAGCCACACGAAAGATTAAGTCGCCACGTCGTGTAGCAGTTGCCACCACTCCACTGGAGGCGTGCGATTGTCTTCACTCATGGCGAGGATCGGAAGTGTTTGGCCACGAGACTTGAAGCATTTTGTGGTACGTCAGGCTGAGCCGGCCCAATGAGTGAAACCGATCAACCAACCTACGGGACGTCATCTTTGGGATACTTAATGGGAACATTCGGATTTTTGGGAAATACAATTTTCGGATGGGTGGGTGGGTGGGGGAGCGTAGTGGCGGCCGTCGCTTGAGACCTCGATATTGATATGTACCAGAGAAAAATAAATGCAATGTTTTAATGCAACTATTAATTATTAATGTAGGGCCCTATTTAAATAAAGGTTCGAGATCCGCCTCTGAGTCACAGACAGCACGAATCTTAAGTAGATATGTGCTACTCGGGTGGGACAGCAGACTGATGCAAACATTATAAGTTCAAATCCTCGCCAGGGTCGACTAGGCCCCAATCTCATTCAGGGGCCGGGACTGGTTTAATCGCATCTGCAGGTCACCTGCAGGTCACATGTGCAGGTCACCTGCAGGTCAGGTGTAGGTCAACACACGTGTATTGTTGCTTGCTTCATCCTTTGCACGACGGGGGCTGTGAACTTCGCTCCCACAGTCTCTTTTTATTTCTCTCCCCAAGTTCGTATAACCTTGCTCAATGCAAGTAAAGTATTTATTTTTACACGCTCATCTATTTCACCCTTAATAGCGCCGTTTGTTGCTGGCCGCTTGGCGTTTAGAGCTTGTTCTGTTTGTGCTCAGCGTTTAAGTTGTACGTACGTATGTATGTTGAACTTCTTTCGCAACGCACGTAAGCCAACCGTGCGAATCGGATGTTCGGGGGAAGGACATCAAACTAAACGGAAAAATCAGTTCTAAATGAAATACGTTTTCAACTTAGATTTGAAAGTGCATAGCTCCAGTGGCTTCCTAATATCGGAAGGAAGAGCGTTCCAGACGGCCGGAGAAGCGCAAATGACCATATTTGTTCGATGGTTAGCCAAAAGTCGCTGCGAGGGTGACCGGAGTTTGTGTGATGGTTTATGCTCCTTGACGCGATCAGCAAGGTATTGTGTGGTTCATTTGTGGCAAGCACTGTGTGTGTAATGAGTGCGACCTACAGTAATGAGCCATTGGTGGGAAATTCCACATTTCAAAGGCGGGGGCGCAGTGGTTATCGCCATGCGCTACGAACCTGGCGACCCGAGTTTCATTCCCGCTGACTGTCAACACCAGCGACGATTATTGCTAACCTGTTACCCAACGGCATCATCCTTATTACATGCTGTTTTGTAAAATAGCGTTCATATTGTACGTTATATCTTATAGATAAGTACTGTTCTGCAATGCTGCTTCCGTTTTAAATTTAATCTTGCGATGACTAACTGTTACATTGAGGTTGTGGGTTCAATCCCGACCCTGACGCCTGTATATTTGGAGTTTGCGTGTCTCTCTCTCCCCGTGATCGCGTGGATTTTTTTTCCGAGACCTCATCTGTTTCCCCTCCACATTTAAAATCAACATCACGCGTTTAGAGGGTTTGGTTGCTATACATTTCCACATGATAAGCCACTTCGTTGAGCTATCATTTGTGTTAGCCAGGTCGCTTCTGAAAAGAGCTATGTAGCTCAGTGGGCCTTACTTGGTAAAATAATAAATACTGTTTCGCTGGGTCCTCCAATTATTCCCTCCGCATTTAGAATCAACATGCATTGAGCATTTGGCTGCTATACATTTCCACAACCGAAACAAAATATAGTTCAAATCAAAATACAATACGGTAATTTCAAAATGCAAAATACGAGACGGACACGAATGAGTTGAGCGATTTTACTCAAACCGAGGTAAACAACTTGATCCTATAGTTCAATTTAAAAAGGGAACTTAACAACATGTAAGCCGAAATTATACTCAACAATTCCACGCAGGAGTGTAATTTTTTGTCTCTCTTATTTAAATTGCCCATAAAATTGGGCTCATTATAGACCAATGAGCAATACGGCGAGACGCACGCAAGAGATTGCAATAACAAGACGCAATCGTGGCGTATTTCAGCTCAAGTGGCAATTTGCCATGGATAAGACGCGTGCTGTGGTAGATAGCGCAGTATATTGTAAAAAAAACACACACGAGTATTAACAATTGATCTACATCCACATAAGTAAATGCAGTAAATGAAAAAAACTGTGGAAGGCCACACATGCACCCGACCTGCGCTACCATTTGTGCGTGTGTGTATATAGATATGCAATGTGTGGGGAGCGGTGGTGCAGTGGTTAGCGCACTGCGCCATGAATCCGGCGACCCGAGATCGTTTTCCGCAGTGGCAAATATTTGAACCGGCCCTGAGCGTCGCCTAGGTGGACTCAGCCTTAAATTGGTACCTGATTCGGTGTGAAAACATCAGCTAGTGGGGAGACAAAGGCGGCCGGGCGTAGTGTTGGCCACTCGCCCGCTAGTGCGCCGTGTCGGTCTTCATAGCACTTGCCTCGACCGCCTGCTAAAGACCTACGGAGCCATTATTTGTCGTGGTTGCACACCGCGTACGAATGTGTTGTGGTGGTCGTCGTATTACAAAGTTCTCGGACTACTCTGCCATTCCGTCACTCGTACTCGCCGTGACGGCCCAATGCCCGATAATTGCCAATATATTTGAATTGGCAATGTACTTAAATTGCCGATATGATGGTTCTGATTGTTGATAATTCGCGCATGCACCGCGGTCATTATTTTGTCTCTCGGTGTAATTCCAAGCACGCGTTTAAATATGGAATATGTACTGACAAAAAGAAGATGTACTTACAAACGCAAACACACACACGCGCGCGCGTACACTACTCTATTTGCTACACGTATGGAGTATAAAAACATGTAACTAGTTTGTGTGTGTACAAATGTGGGGTGGGGAGGGATAGTGTAATAACATCGATGGGACCTTTTTTTTGCTGGTATCTATTCTTCTTTCTTTCATCGGTCTAATCAAGTATCACACAGCCCACGTGTTCATTCACTGCTGGATCGAGAGCTTCCCATACTGCGTCGGTCATGGCGATTTTTTTTGCCATACTTCACCGCGCTGGTCACTGCGTGTTCATGAAGGTTTGGGAGGAACGGGGGGGGGAGAGACGAGTTCCGATAACTCGCCACTGATGTTATCCGTGGCCCGGACTCAAACTCTGGCGGGGCAGGGGTTGATATCGCGCAGTGTGCTAACCGATGTGACATCGCTCCACCAAAAAAATGCACGTACACATACATGGTGCGTAATTACAGCGTATGGACATAGACGTATATAGGTATGCCGTATTTATATATAGTATTCAAATACGTGTGTCCTATAGAACGTGCACGTGCCAACGTGTATCTTGTTCGTGTGTTGAATCTGTCAAGTACTGGACACTAATACACCGCGTTATTACATAGGTGTGCACGCTGCTGTAGACCCACAGCGAATGTTGACATTGACAAACTTCAATATGAATGTACAGGATATACACACACACATCGCATTTACATCCAAATGTATGTGTATGCAGTATATACAGTATATAAATACACAGATCCCCCGTATGTCCTTCACAGACTGTTGGGGCAAATGCTGTTCGCAAACACCTAATACAGTATATATATACACACACACGCCACATAACATATACATTTACGTGCTGTTCTACAGGTCTATATCAGGCGAATTTTATGTGCGTTGTGAATGAATGTGCGTGTGTGTTCGTAGCTACGCTACGAACCCGGCGACCCGGGTTCGATTCCCGCTCACGGCCCAACACCAGTGACGATTATCTGAATCGGTTCTGGGCCTCCCCTAGGTCGACTCGGTCGCAAATGACAACTTGGTGCGGTGTGTAAACGTCGCTACTGGGGAGACAAAGGCGGTCGGGCGTGGTGCTGGCCACCCACCCCCTCGTGTGCCGTGCCGGCCTTCATAGGTGCACGTTAACAGCACTTGCCCCAATAGTCTGTTAAGGCTATAGGGGGGATCTTTGTCTTTGTGTATTTGTTTGTATACAAGCAGCGCGCTAACACAAACTTTTGTTCACTCGCTCTTACTGTTAGCATGCCTAATAGCAATTTTATTTACATAAGAAACTCATTTACAAATGATTACTTGAACATGTATGTGTAATAATATACAATAATAATAATACTGCCCAACCCGTTCTCAATCCGGCAGCGGATTGGTCATGGAGAGAACAGACTTCGCCAGCAACAAACAGCACACATATTCAACGTTCCACACATATGAAAGTTTAGCTTAGTCGGGGCATGACAAAAAAAAGTTAATAACTGTAACCAAACTTAGCGGACGCACGATAATATCGTTTTATGTACAATGTCCTTGACAGCTAATACAACTGAAATTTTTTTTTGTTTAAAATGTCTCCTCGGCGTGTTTACAATTTGCTTGTACTGCCCGCGTGATCGCGTGGGATATAACTCAACAGGACTGCAAGCGACGTGAATTTCCTGCTGTTTGTTTCCCAATGACACTCGCCGGTCTCACCTTCAATCGACAACAACAACAATAATATGACATACAGATAACATAAACAGCATCAGCAACGATATTAGTTTTATAATATATCCAACAACAATATGACAGTATGACATAGCAACAATATCAACAATAATAATCCACACACATTAACTTTATTTTACAACATGTAACGTTCGCGTACGCGTACATAGTACCTGCTATCTTGCACAATGTACATATATACGTTTCCATTGTATGGGAAGTGTATACAACTAATTATTGTATATACACATATACCCCTACTTAGACATAGCACATTGGAGCAACTTGCGTTGCGTTGGTGTGTTAATTAGTGTGTTAATTAGTGCGTTAATTAGTGCGTTAATTAGTGTGTTAATTATTGTGTTAGTTAGTATGTTAATTGAGCGTGTTAATTAGTGTATTCATTCGTGTGTTAATTAGTGTGTTAGTTAGTGTGTTAATTAGTGTGTTAGTTAGTGTGTTAATTAGTCTGTTAATTAGTGTGTTCATTGTGTATACGCAGTCGATTGGTCACACCGAGTATAATGCAACTCGCAATGAACGTAACGAGCAATGAATGAAACGCGCAATGAATGAAACGTGCATTTGACAAAAATATCGTGACCGTCTGCAGTATTAAAAACAACCCCAATACAATCTCGAGTGTAAAGCTACTTCCCACTACTCACACCAACAGATACCATTCGTGTTCATAGTGTTTGGATTTGTGAAGGGACTAAGTGCGATCATATCTCGAGATCACGTGTGTGTGTGTGTGCATACCTGTATGTGTGTTTCTATATACATCAGCACTGGGGAGACAAAGGCGGCCGGGCGTGGTGCTCGCCACCCACCCCCTCTTGTGACGGAGCGGCCTTCATAGCTGGTCGCTTAAAAGGACTTGCCCCAATAGCCTGTTGAAGGCTATATTGGGGATCTTTGTCTCTGTGTGTGTATGTGTATGTATCTGTGGGGAGCGTGGTGATGAACGTACTTCGCTGCAAGCCAGGCAATACAACACCACGGCCACCTGGGCTCGGTTCCCGACTCGCGGCCAACTTGAGTGTACAATATCTGAACCAGCCTCGTCTAGGTATACTCAGCCTTAAAAGACAAAGGCGGCCGGGGTGGTGCTGGCCACCCATCCCTTGAGCTTCCCCAACAGCCAGTTAAGGCTTGGGGCAGGGTGGGGGTGTAGAGGGGGGGGGGGGTGAAGAGGGGGGGGGGGGGCGTGAAGAGAGGGGGGGAGAGGGGGGGGTCCTTGTCTTGTAAGAGAAAGTAACTCCAACAGCGCTAAGCGCATCACAATGTCTGGTGTGTACGTGTCGACGTGCACGTGTGCGTCTGTGTGCCCGTGTGCGTCTGTGTGTATGGTGTTTGGCAGCGGTAGTGTAGCGGTTAGCGTCCTGCGCTACGAACCCTCACGGCCAACGCCAGTGACGATTATTTGAACCGCTCATGAGCCTCCCCTAGGTCGACTCAGCCTCAAATGAGTACCTGGCGCGGTGTGTAAACATCGCCACTGGGGAGACAAAGGCGGCCAGGCGTGGCGTTGGCCACCCACCCCCTCGTGTGCCGTGCCGACCTTTATAGGTGCTCGCTAACATCACTTGCCCCCAACAGTCTGAGGCTACACGGGGGGGGGGGGATCTTTGTCTTTCATGCATGGGGTGACACCGTGCCCGGTAAGAAGAGAAAGTGCAGCAGCAGCAGCGGCCCCTTAATAGTTAGTAGAGTGCACATCGTTGCCTTGCCCTGCAGTGCCACCGCGCTCGCCTGTCGCGTTCATTAGCGGCAGTGGAGACACAGAGAGACAGACAGACACAGACAGAGAGACACAGAGAGAGACACAGAGAGAGACACAGAGACACACAGAGAGAGACACAGAGAGAGAGAGAGAGGAGGCCGTGTGCTCGGTGGCAGATGACGGGGAGCTCTGCATGCAGTTATGAGCTACCCGTCGGAGGCCGTTGGACTGCGGGAAGGGCTGCGTGCAGAACGAGAGAGTGACCGAGAGAGTGAGCGAGAGAGTGACCGAGAGAGTGACCGAGAGAGAGCGAGAGAGTGAGCGAGATAGTGACCGAGAGAGAGCGAGAGAGTGAGCGAGATAGTGACCGAGAGAGTGAGCGAGAGGTGGGGGTTTACATAAAGCAAAGTTTAAAAATTAAAAAAATTACGAAATGATGAACGAAGCAAAGTGCCGACTACACCGAGCATCTTCTTGTTTCCACTGATCGTAAAAAAGAAGAGAGAGACACAGAGAGAGAGAGAGAGCTCCCGGTGCCTTGTGGCGAGGTCACCGCTGTTGACGAAAAGCCACCACAGGTCCCTCCCTCTCCACAAAGGGCCGGACACGGGGGCTTAAAAGCAACAACCAAAAAACAACAACTCCGCATCCATCTCTCTCTCTGCCGACACTGCCTGCCAGCCAGCATCAGGCGATGATGATGATGATGATCCACCACTGCCCCATCACCTCCAACCCGCAACCCACAACCCCTAACAACGCACGCACACACACACACAGACACGCGCGCAAGTGCAGAGAGCAGAGAGTAGAGAAAGGAGAGAGAGAGCAGAGAGAGAGAGCGCACACACACGCGCACATAAACGGTTCCCTTTGTCTCGCAGTTGAAACGCCGCTTTGGTAAAATACAAACGATAGGCGAGGTAATAGCCCGCGACGCTCTTCACTCGCGCTCTGGGTGCCCGTGAATAACTTCAAAGGCAGCCCGCTTGCATGCACGTTGTGTGTGTGTGTGTCAGTACGTACGAACGCGTTGCGGGGGGGGGGTAGTGGTTAGCGCATGAAAAGTTCGATTCCCGCTCGCGACGGCCAAATAGCCGTGGCGAATATTTGAATCGCTCCTGGGCCTCCCTTGCTTCCTTAAATGAGCACCTGTTGCGGTGTGTAAACGTCAGCGTCGGGGAGACAAAGGCGGCCCGGCGTGATGTTGGCCACCTAATCTTTCGGGTGCCCGTGCCGGCCTTCATAGGTGTTCGTTAACAACGTGGTTGGCTACGTAACGGTGCGAAGATTCTACATACATATATAGGTAGTTGTCCCAAGTCTGTTAAATACTATACGGGGGGGGGGGGTGTATTTGTCTTTGTCCATACAAACTATATCCCAAATGCGTCTGAAATCGTCAGATCTCTATAGGTTTCGTCGGGTATCTGGGAATTTCACGGTGTTCTTGTCCACTCAGACTGTGGAGCGGCCTGAGATAGCAAAATAATAGCGGTGGATTATATCGAATCTCTCTTTGTGGAGCTTTGATTGTTACCCGTTCGTATACGTGGTGGGGTTTTTCCGGATACTACAATTTCCTTCCCACATGGCAAACACGCAAACGTAACATGGCCATATGTCCTCAATGCAGGATTCTCCTGAGAACGAGTTTCCAGAGGTTTTACTGGTCACATCAACATTACACATTCTGTTCGGGATTGAGCGGTGGCGCAGTGGTTAACACACTGCGCTATGAAGCCGGCAACCTGAATTCGATAGATAGCTACCAATAAACTAAACTATAATAAAGTTCTTACCAGCTAAGACCCACTGAGCCGTACAGCTCTTTTTCAGAAGCGACCTGGCCACAAATGATAGCTCAGCGAAATGGTTCATCAAGTGGACATTTATAGCGGCCAAGAAAAAAAATCGACGTGACCACGGGGAGAGAGACACGCAAACTCCAAATATACAGCAGCAGGCGTCAGGGTCGGGATCGAACCCAGGAAGCTCCTGCATACCAGGCGAGGTAGTTAACATCTCCTAGCCACCGTGGCTCCCTGGATAACGTCAGCCGTGAGTAATATCTGGACTGGGCATGGCCTCCCTTTGACCAACCTGCACTGAGCAGCGTGGTGGAGTATTGTAAATATCAATACCCCAGCACTGACATGGGGGTTGGGGGACGCTTTTATCCAGCAGTGGATGGATCAAGGGTTGTTATTCTGTGTAACCCATAACTACGTGACTTTACCGAAAAAACCTAAGAGTATGAATCCTTGCAGTCACGAAAGCTTCAAATCTAGAATTAACCCGTAACACACGGGTTTGTCCCGTTCGTTAATTATTGCTGGCCAGCCACTGCGCACATTTTACTGACCATGCACTCGCCTGGAAAACAGAAGACGCATTGCTCAACAATTCTCAATTGACCCCCCCCCCACCACTTTTATTTCAATTCAAAGAAATCAGCACCCCACCCTCGCTGCGTGACCGATTGATCACCAGGTCCATTGCAAAGTGTGCCACCGCTCACCCTTGAAGAAATACATCCTTATTCTTGGTTCTTTCGGTAAAGTCACGTAGAAGGGAAACAATAAAATAATAAAAATAAAACAATAAAATTCTCACGACGTTTCGATTGCAAAAAGTGGCGGTTTCAAATTTTCTTGCTGTGGATTTCACACCTGATGATGATTGCTTGTGTTGCAGTCGAAACGTCGTGAGAATTTTATTGTTTAAATTTATTATTATTTTATTGTTTCCCTTCTACGTGACTTTACCGAAATAACCAAGAATATGAATCCCTGCAGTCACGAAAGCTTTAAATCAAAATAAAATCCTTCTCAAGAGCAAGGTGATTCCAAGGTGATAACGGGATTACTCAACCAATCCAGGCGGATTACACACGAACGTGTAAAGAGATATTTAATTTGACACCAGCCTGCTATGTACGAGCAGATATAATAATAGCTCACGTGATGCCTCCATGTTAAACGTTATATGTACGGTACGAAAGAAGTTCAACATACACTTACGCTTTCGCGACCAATATTATCCATAATAGAGGGTTTTTTGGGGGTTTCAATATACTCCAATTGTTAATGTTGTGGGTTTACTCTCCAACACACAGGTATGCTGAAATCGTAACTAATTGGCATGTTTCATTTACGTGACAACCCTTACTAATTGTCTGTGTCGGGTGGTGGCGGGTTTTAACGACACATATTTATATTTACGCGATCAAACCCCAACCCCCCCCCCCCCCCTCTATTACGTACACACACATACGATTATTGCGGGTGTGTTTGCCGTAATTCCGTGACCGTGGAATTGATTACATAGTTAGAATGATATAAACGTACAGCAATTCCCCGATTTACGTCGTTCCCCATTTGACGTCGTTTCGCGAGTTCGTCGTCACGTGGCCTCAACCCCCATACAGCATCGTCCGCGTCCCGTCTCGTTACCCGTCGCTTAAGGCGTCGCCTCCACCCTGTAGATCGCTCGGATTGACGTCGTCTCGATATTCGTTGTCGCGCATTTCGGCGAACGCTACCCCCGACGTTAAGCGGGGGTCACCACTGCGTCCGTATCCGTCATTTCAAGCCGCTCTACTGCGACGACACTTCCCTACGCCGATCTACGCGGGTCGGTGGAAGAAACTCACCTGGCGTGGGGAACGCACGGCTCTCGTCCAGGTGACTCCAGCCACACACGCCACGCAAAGTATTCGGAGTGGCATCCGAGAACGAGGCAAGCGCGTTGCGAGAGGAGCGCACACCGCGGAGATGGAGCGACGGAGCCTATAGATGGAATCTTACATCGCAGCAGCCGTGAGCGTTGTCGATGGCTTGCGGAGGAGGCCTTCATCCAGCAGTGGACTGATTACGACTGCTGCTGCTGCTGCTGATGATGTAATTTCAAATGATGCATCCAGGACGCGAGTGAACGAGAGACCCTGTGAGAATCACACTTGACAGGGTACACATTCCCAACAATAGTTTGCGGGCGAGTGCATAGTCAGACGCAACCAAACCGTTTAAAAACAATCTCCTCTTTCTCTTTCTCTGTTAAACACGAGACCCTTTTTCGGTGCGCATAACATTGCCCGTCCAATGTAACTGCAGTGCAATATTTATCTCTCTCACTTAGCACAACGTTGATGGCTTAAGTAGTTATTACGCTTTCTTTGTGCATTCAAGTTACGCTCGACAACACTGGTGTGTTGTACACTGTGGCCCACTGTGGTGAACATCCAGATATAACGTGTACAAATTCAACCTTTCTCGCTCGCTTAAACCTGAAGTGTGCAATTAGGGCAGCAAAGGGATTTTTTGCACGGAAGATTTGGGGGGAAATAAATTTTACAAATCGTCAACTCTTCCCGAAATTCCTCCAGGCGATACAAAATATTGCTGCCAGACTTCTCACCAGCCACCCCCAATACCACGATCCCTCTACTCGCTCCCGATCCAGTCACGGATCAATTTCAAGACCCTTAGTGGACCTGGCACTCACTGCCTTCAGATACCGGTCTCCTCTCGTCTCACTCTACTCCCCTCCGTACTCTCTGAACTCTGGCAACCAATGCCATCATCTGTCGAGGCCCCGCATTGAATCTTCACTCAGTGGGAGGTCGCTCGTTCTCTTCTGTTGACCAGACGGTCCCTTCCCCCAGCGATCCGTGCTGTCGACTTCCTGCCCCAGTTCAAGTCCAGGCTCAAGACATTTCCTCTTCTCATCTGCCGAGAACTGCACGTCTTTTTTTAAATAAAAAATAAATATGCTCACTTTGATGCACTGCGTGGAGGAGATGCGCTGAACATGCAGCAGACGCCGTATACATCCACCATCGTACTGTGGATGCCACATTCGGTGGAGGCGTTGGCACCGTTTTTTTCCACTACGGCCACGTTTCGCAGCAAGGCAACTGAGTGCACAGAGGCTCATCCGTGCGCCACATTTGGTGCCTGAGTTATACATGGACTGACGGACAAACCGTGACGACAACGATGATGATGATGAAGGAAACACGTGTCCTTTGATAAATCAATCGTGGAACCTTACCAATTTTTAAAAAATTCAGCCATCCGTCAATTGACGTCCCTCGCAAGTAATGACAACCATCAACCCAACCAATGTCTGCACATTAGACTTCTTTCTAGGATAAGGTCACGCTCTCTCAAAAGGGGCATATTTGTCGTAAAAAGGGGCATTCAAAAAAAGAATGCAGACTATTTGTGTATTGTTCTTCCTTGTGCTGCGGTTGCTTCTGGCTTTATAATCATCAGTGCCAGTGTGCGAAGACGAACGGCGCCATTCTTAAGGAGCACAGCGAAAACCGATAGTACGAAACGAAACTGACGTTGTTGACAATGACCTTCACCCGTGAATACAATACCGAACTTAATGATTCCATCCAAAGACTCGATCCAATAAGTAACTCAAACCAGTCTGGCATTAACCTCAATAAAGTAATGATTTACGTTATTTTTAGTGTTATTAGGCTTAATAGCAATACCGGTTTAACTGTCCCCATTCAATAAAATCCCAACAATGTAAACAACAACCCAAAGAGACAATTTTTGTTTTTACCATTCGCTAATGGCCCTTCAAAGATGCGTAGCTACAAAGGGTACGTATAATAATAATAAAAATATTAATAAATAAAATGCACCCCTTCCCTCATAACTTAAACCCAAAAACCACACAGAAACATCCCCCTGCGTGTGCCTTTGCCGCCCCTATGCCCCGGGCTGCCTGTTCGCAGGTGCGCCGCCTCTATCACCGCTTGCACGGCTGCGCATGGGGGAGCAGCATCGCTTGTGAACACTGCACCACGATGGGACAAGAGAGAGAGAGAGATCTGCAGTGTGGGGGGCCAGACAGTCCGGTGCAGTGTGCTTCAATAATTTTCAGAGTGGGGGAGTGGAGGGAGAAGTTCAAGTTCAAGTTCATTTACTAGGTATAGCCCTGTGAGCCATTCGGCTCTTGAATCGCAACAAACAGAAAACAAAAACATGAACAAGAAAACATCTTAAAGTGACTATGTGCCAACAGAAAATCCAAGAAAAGACAGCAAAATATTGCAGAAAAAGCACCGTACACCAACACTGTGTGCAAAAATCCCAGAGAAGGTGGGGGGGGGCAATGTAGCCGATAAGACATCATCAGTGTGAGGGCCGCCACACGTTTTGAAACCAGCATGTTGGGGTGTTTTCACTTTTGTGTATTTTTTGGTGGGGGGTGGGGGCACACGTCAGGGGCCGCACTAAGGGTCACCAGGGGGCCACCAGTGCGACTGTAATTGTGACTTATAATACAAAAACTAAAATGCTGATCAAGCAGCCTGTGTGCTGCCTATTCGGTATTGATATAGCAAGCTGCAGAGGCTGAGCAAGTCTTTACATAGTAATTGTTCATTAAGTTACATGGAAATGCTTAATTTTCTCAAGACTGAAACTACAGTCGGTAATTGGCTACCTACTTCTGTATATGGCAGCTATATGAGTAATACAGTACTATTCAGTATTGACCTCCATTCCATGTGGAATAATGCAGCTTCATACAAATGCAGTGTTTGGAGTGTGAATTGTCAAGGCTATGGATGATCTTCATGGTCATCCATGCACATTTCAAAATAATGGTCCCTCTATTTAAACTGCAGTGGATATATCCTATTATGCGTGTCCATCCACAGGAAATCACTCCTTTATCCGTGTGGATCTACACATAATCACGGATAATGGTATTCATTTGTTGCCACTTTTGGGTGACTAATCGACGGATAAGCACGGGTAATATTAAGGATGGATTCGTGGATAAGAGGTTTTCTGCGGATTAACTGCGAGTAGAAATAGTATGGGAATCGGGATAAAAGGGTGTCTGGCAATTGGAGTTTCACTGGAGTTGAGACTCCATTGATACATATTCCTTTCTATAGGCGTGTCTGGATACGTATTAACTTAACGACGTGTCATTTTCACAACTGTCGAGGGCAATTGTCGGAGTTGGGATTTGGGCCCAGACACGGACGCATAATGGCCTACTCCAATTTCTAGTTGTCAGGAAGTGGCTTTTAAAAAATCCACTGTCGCAGACTATACGCGTGAGTAAAACACTCCACATATATTAATAAAGGGGCCTCTTTATTAAGCGATACACTGCATCAGCAGCGCACTACATGAGTGGTCGCATAATATATCCCTCATTAGGAATGTATAGTGCTTTTCGTAGGAGTCTTTTAAAGACGCTCTCTATGATATGTTTTAAAGCTGCCCTTTACATCATCATCACCACAATCATCAGCCACGTGCTATCTACTGTTGGATGAAGGCCTCCCCATGCCGTCATCGTTCCTCGTGGTCCCACGATGCCACGGTCAATGTCGCTCGTGCCCGTGCACGGATCTCATCGCTTCATCTCTGCGCTCGCCATCCTCTGGGCCTCGTCACCTCTTGTGCCTGCCATTCCGTCACGAGTCTTGTCCGTCCGCCATCACCCCCTTCTCGCGATGTGCGTTGTCCAAGTCCACTTATGCCTCTAAGCATAATGCTTCCCTCATCAGGAGCGTAGTGCTTTTGAAGAGAGGTCTTCAACAGTCATATAGAAATCGACGTTAAATGCATAGTGCTTCGTAAGAGACCTGCTTGACTCGAAATGTTTACATCCATGTACTGTGATATTGATTGGCTTTTCTTTAAAAAACAAGTCACCCTCTGCAATGAGAAAGAGAAGCACTTTGAATTTCTTTCTCTGAATGTGCCTTTGAATGGGGACGTGATACGCCTCATCTTCCCGAGGCAGCTGTGATGTAGCTCAGTTGATTGAGCAGCAGATTTTAATTTTAAATGTTTTGAACCCTTCGATATGTGGGCGTCGCTGGCTATCCGGGATGTATTGCCCATTCCGAGATGCGCTGAGTGGGAGGAGGAGGTGGTTGACCTTCTACTGAAGAGGTGATGAGTAGGTGGTGGAGGTGGTGGAGGAGGTGGTGGTGGAGGAGATGGTGGTTGATAGAGGAGATGAGAAGAGGGTGGTGGAGGTGGTGGTGAGAAGGAGGAGGTGGTTAGAAAGAGGTGGTGGATGAGGTGGTGATAAGGAGGTGGTTAGGAAGTGGTGGTGGATGAGGTGGTAGTAGTGGTGGTAGAAGAGGTGAGAAAGATGTGGTGGTGGAGGAAGAGGTGGTGAGAAGGAGGAGGTGGTTAGAAGGAGGTGGTGGTTGTTGGCCTTTTACTTAAACTGCCGCCACAACATTGTTCGTGCCAGGGATCTCCAGGATACTGACCCAGCGATGGCGACTGAGCAGGTAGAGGAGAGGGTGGAGGAGAAGGGGGTGGAGATGGAGGGTAGTGTGGTGGAGTGGAGGAGGTGGAGGAGAGGGTGGTGGACGGAGTGAAGGGGAAAGGGTGGAGATGGAGGAGAAGGTGGTGGAGTGGAGGAGATGGAGGAGGTGGTGGAGTGGAGGAGGTGGAGGAGATGATGGAGGTGGAGTACAGAGCGGTGGAGGGTGTGGAGGACGTGGCGTTCTGGCTTTGGGCCTCAATCACGAGGTGCGTGCGTGGGCCCATTCCATGTTTTGTCTGCCACTGGAAACCCAAGGAGAGGGGCGCAGTGATAAGTGGGCTTCCTTATCGGCGCACATCGCGCTATTAAACAAGGTTCTAATCTGGCAAAGTAGCGCCAAGGCGCGCTGAAAGACACGCGTGTGTGTGCGCGTGCGTGCGCGTGCGTGTGCGCGCCTGTTGTTGCTTGTAAGCGTGACTTGGTTGCGATGCCTTTGTTTAAGCGAACGTGACATCTCTCCAACGTAAAATCGTACATTACTACCGACAATTCATTTCTGCCACATATGAACGCCGGCACTTTAAGACTCCAGGGGTAACATTTGTGGCTGCGATTGTGGCATAGAACAAGATCAACCATTCCGATAGACTACTCTTCATTTGCTCATAACGCTACTGTGTCGTATGCAAACACACACACACACAGTTTGCAAGCATTGCACGTGTTATATGCACGTACGTTCCAATGTATGTCATGTATTCACGAGGTCATGAAGGTGGTTTGACCATACTTCAACCACGGTGGTGAGTTCGGGTTGGTGGTGAATGCGAGGTTCCTGCGAGCCCAGCTCAGATATTCGCTCCCCACTGATGTTGGCCAATGCCTGGGACGTCAAACTCAGGTCGCCACGCTCGTCGTGCAGTGCGCTAACCGCTGCACCACCGTTCCACCGGCTAATACGGTAGAGTAATTAAAGCTCTTTCGCTGTGGTGATGGGTTTCACCACGTGCAATGTATGCCAAAGCAGTTCTTTCAGTTTAACAAAGACAATGATCCCCCTTGTAGCCTTACCATAATGTTGGGTCAAGTGCTGTTTGCGAGCACCTATAAAGGCCGCACGGCACACGAGGGGGGCGGGTGGTCAACACCAAGCCCGACCGCCTTTGTCTCCCTAGTGACGATGTTTACACATCATTTGAGGCTGAGTCGACAGATAGTCGTCACCGGTGTTGGCCGTGAACGGGAATCGAACTCGGGCCGCCGGGTTCATAGCGCAGCGTGTTCACCGCTACACTGTCGCTTTTCCGTTTACCTGCGCAACACACACACACAGCACATGTTTATATTAAATCACGGTCACTCGCACTGGCCAAAAACGCCACACGGCCAGCAACAAACGTCACTGTTAAATGTGTAATAGATATAACGCGATGCGTTTCTTGAAGTCAGCAAGAATATAGAACTTGGGGAAAAGCGACGATGTGATGGAATTCCAAAGACGAGTAGTAAGGGAAGTGACATGTGGGGAGCGGTGGCGCAGCGGTTAGCGCTACGAACTCGGCGACCCGAGTCCGATTCCCGCTCACGGCCGGCCAACACCAGTGACGATTATCTGAACCGAACCTAGGACTTCCCTACGTCGACTCAGCCTTAAAAGAGTACCTGGTGGACAATTAAATATCGCTGCTCTGGAGACAAAGGCGGCCGGGCTTTGTGCTGGTCACCCATCCCCATGTGCGCCGTGCCGGCCGTCACAGGTGCTCGCGAACAGAACTTGCCCCAATAGCCTATTAAGACTACACGAGGGATGTTCGTCGTCGTTGTGACCTGCAGTGTGCGTGGTTGAGCACAGCGTGGATGAGATCGAACAGTCAGTCCGGTAACACCGAGCACTTGAAAATCTAGATTGATTGTATGTGCAGCACAGCAAGTGTTAGGTAGGGGAATTCGCGTATAATGGCTGAGAGTGGAAATGCCAAACGTTCCACACTTCATCCACCTCCACCCAGAGCAGAGAAAAACTGCGTCCATCAAGAGGCGTCGTGCCAACTTATTTCCAAAACATTGCGCAACGCAACGGGAGACACGTGGGTGACATTAAGAGCCCAAGGAGCATTGGAAGCAAGTGAAAGGGCACACGTGGCAAGCGTGGAGCTTTGTATTTTTCCACTCGGTCATACGAACTCCTTTTTTGTAAATTGTCACGCATATACACAAACATACAAACACACACACACAACTATAGCATGCAATATGACTCCAGGGTTTCAGGCCATTTCACATGAATCTTATACTCAATGCTGCATGAACTTCATGCAACTGGGAATACATAATACCGATAACGTAATGTTGAAGGGCCTCCCCAAACCGTGTCAGTCGTGGATGATGTTTAATTATGCTTTACCACCCTGGGCAGTGCTTGTTGCAGGAGGGAGGGAGCATGGTATCACGAATAGTTGTCAGTAAAACTATGTAGAGCTGTAATATATAATTAGAGTCATGTTTGCTATTGTGAGAAACCTCTACAATAGTAATACTTCAATCCACTCGATGTTTATGGCCCAGCTTGCAGCCAGTTCTGAATCTTTATTTATGCTGGGGGTATCCGATGAGCTATGAAGTTCCTTTTCAGAGATGTCCAGTAGAATGTCGCTCGTTGCATGAAATAAAGTGTCGATAATACGGCCACCCTGGTAAATACTGCGTGTGTATTAACAAAACAATTATTCGCCATCTGCATAACAGTAAACGTTACAAATCTTGTGACTTTATTTGGAGAATAAAATAGTGCGGCCATGTGTGCTGGCGTCATGGTACAATTTTTTTTGAAGTTACAGTACTCGAAATTTAATTGTAAGTTACAGTACTCGAAATTTAATTGGGGAAACATGAAACACAGCAATTGTCGCCCCCTACTGTGAAAACGTAACAGGACCATCCTTTAATAAGATAATTGGGGCTTTAGCGAGTTTTTCCTGGGTCAACAAAATCTGTTCCCAATAATAATGTATATTATTGCACTTTTATAATGTAAACTATAATTTTTTTTTAAACCAATTTATATGAACGACTTTATTAGACTTGTTTTTATGCTTGTAAAATCCATTAAAATTTTTGACACTGTAGTGACATATTTACGAAATAATGAAAAGAGTGCAATAAAAAGTTACGGATGATGCCGCTTTGTAATGCGCAGCACATTGGACTTGCAATCCAGAAGTTGACCGTTCGATTCGATCTCCCTGCCCGTCATCTTGTGCTTGACGCCTGCATATTGCCAGATAGAGTACACAGTCCACTGCTCATGTACAATCTTGTCTTGGGTTGTTTCATCTTGTCCGCATCTCGTCTCGGTCTCGGTATAGGTTACTATGGGTCTGTATGGGTCTCTGTAGGGTCTGTATGGGTCTCTGTGGGGTCTATATGGGCCTCTGTATAGGTTATCATGGGTCTGTATGGGACTCTGTGGGTCTGTATGGGACTCTGTGGGTCTCTATGGGTCTGTATGGCTCTTGTATCATCTTGTCCACATCTCGTCTCATCTCGTCGTCCACACCTCGTCTCTCGTCTCATCTTGCCCGCATCTCGTCGCCTCTTTCTCAGCTGCCTCCGCTTCACGTCCGCGTCTCGATCCCGCGGAGAGAGGAGAGGGAGGTGAGTCCTCTCTCCTCCTGATCTCTCTCTCCTCCTGATCTCTCTTTCCTCCTGATCTCTCTCTCTCCTCCTGATCTCTCTCTCTCTTTTTTTTACGATCAGTGGAAACAAGAAGATGCTCGGTGTATTCGGCACTTTGTTTCGTTCATTATTTCGTAAACATTTTTTTTTTTAAACGGGGCTTTATGTAACCCTCGCTCTCTCGCTCACTCGCTCGCTCGCTCACTCTCTCACTCACTCGCTCGCTCGCTCTCTCTCTCATTCTGTCGCTAATTCTCTCGCTCTCTCTCGTTCTGTGAAGTGGAGGCTGAACTTTAGGAGGATGTTTCTCAGGACCTTGAACAGCGAGTCCAGGCTCTTGCACTCCACGTATTGGTGCGCCACCGTCTCCACTTTACCGCAGAACCGGCACTCCGGGGGCGTGTCGGTGAAGCGCGCCAGGGAGGCGTTGGTGGTGACGGTGCCGTGGGCGATGCTCCAGCTGAGGTCGCCGATGCGGTTGTACGTCGGGCTGGAGTAGAGTTGCCTCCAGCGAGGCCTCTCCGGAGAGATGCAGGTTAGGGCTTTCCTCCAGGCATGGTCCTTGTGGCTCCTCAGGGTGTCCTGTTGATGAAACCGGACCATGTAGGAGTAGAGCACCTTCCTCTTGACATTTGCGAAGGCCACCTCTGGTAGGTCTTCCAGCCGGCACAGGTTGTGATCCGCCTTCGCTTGTCGGCATTGGCGATGCAGCGGCACGACGGATAGCTCCGGTGGAGGGGGACCGAGAGGGGCCTCGTCATCCCCAACGCCGATGGGGGGCGTTCTCCCCGCTGCCGCTGAGAAGGCCCCCTTGGCTTAGGCCAGGATCCGGGCAGCCACCCGGAGCGATTGCAGCCCTGTCTTTGCGGCCATGTCTGCTGGTCCGAGCCACCGGCCCCGTGTTCCAGGCTCCACCAGATCTCCCATCCTGGTGAGCTGCGCGTTGGTGAGGCGCCTCTCCATGCCGGGGGTGGCGGTGGTGGACGGCAGCTTTGTCTGCGGGTTCCTGAGGATCGGTTCGAAGACCAGATCTTCGGCCGATTGCGGCTGGTTCAGCCTCCTGACGGCGAGGGAGCTCCACGTCTGCAGGACGCTCCTGTAGAAAGGTGGCAGCTGTCCCAGTGGGAGGCCCTGCAGGTCCATATAGAATAGTTGTTTGGAGCACTGCAGACCCCCCAGCTGTTTGAGTAGGAAGGAGGCCGTGACGCTCCAGGCTGGTGCAGGGGTGGTGGTGTGCAGGAACTTTTGTGCGGCCTGCAGTCGGAAGGTGGCCAGCTGACTCCGCACGCACACCAGGCCGTGACCGCCCTCGTCCAGTGGCAGGGCCAGGACCCCAGCCGCGACCCGGTGTCCTCTGCCCGACCAGAAGAAGTCGAGGACTCGCTTCTGAAGTGCGTTGACGAGGCTCATGGGGGGGTGCAGGGAGAAGAGTCGGTGCCACAGCATGGACGTCACCAGCTGGTTCACCACCAACGTCTTTGTCCTGAAGGTGAGGAACTTGCACAGGCGACTCCAGGTGCCCAGCCGCTCCTTCACCTTCTCCTCCAGCTCGACCCAGTTCCTTTGCGGTGGTTCCTCCTCTGGTCCCAGGAACACCCCCAGGTGGTGCAGCGATGTTGTGCTCCAATTGATGGTTTTTGCCTTCTCCGGACACTCGGTCATGTCCCACGCTCCAACCAGCAGGCCGCTGCACTTTTGCCAGTTCATTTTGGATGAGGAGGCCTTCGAAAAGACCTCCAGGGAATGAAGGATGAGGAGGATGTCATCGGCGTATGCCGTCAGGACCAAACTG
The DNA here is from genome assembly GCF_964198595.1 of Lampetra fluviatilis. Taxonomy (NCBI): domain Eukaryota; kingdom Metazoa; phylum Chordata; class Hyperoartia; order Petromyzontiformes; family Petromyzontidae; genus Lampetra; species Lampetra fluviatilis. The sequence goes on along the minus strand of NC_136276.1, from coordinate 29,172,493 downwards.
ACACTTGGTTCCCTGAGCACCAGGCCGCTGAGTCTCCGCCTTATGAGACTCAGGAAAGGCTCTAATGCCAGTGCATAAAGTTGGCCCGACAATGGGCATCCCTGTCTCACTCCTCGCTCGAATTTGACGGGGGCAGTGAGGGTGCCGTTGATCTTGATCATGCACTCCGCCTTGGTGTAGAGTAGGCGGATCGTTCGGACAAACCCATCTCCAAAACCAAAGGTCTTGAGGGTTCCCAGCAGGTATTTGGCAGGTATTTGTGGTCCACTCTGTCAAAAGCCTTTTCCTGGTCAAGGGCCAGAAACGCGATTGGGATGCCCAACCTCTGGGACATCGCGATGAGGTCTCTGACCAGGAAGATGCCGTCGTGGATGGATCGTCCGGGGATGGTGTAGGACTGGTCCTTGTTTACGACTTGTGCAATCACCCCTTTCAGTCGCAGGGAGAGAGCCTTCGTCAATATTTTGTAGTCGGTGTTCAGGAGGGACACCGGACGCCAGTTTTGTAGGTGCCTCAGGTCTCCGTTCTTGGGAAGCAGAGTGAGCACCGCCCTCCTCCAAGACTGAGGCATCACCCCGGTGACAGAGGCTTCCTCCAGCACCTCTCTGTAGTCTTCCCGTAGGGATGGCCAAAAAGCGGCATAAAACTCCCCTGTTAGCCCGTCTAACCCTGGGGATTTATTTGGGGCCAGTCCTCCTACAGCTGCGTCAAGGTCATTCCTGGTGAGCTTTTGCTCCAGCAGCTCTTTCCCGTCTTCCTCCAGGGTGGGTAGACCGCTCCATGCCTCCGCCTGGGCCGCTGCCGATGTTTCTTCAGGGGAGAACAGGCTGCCGTAGAAGTCTCTGATGATGGTCGACTTCTGCTGGAGTTCGTGCGCCAGGACACCGTCACCATCAAAGAGGCACTCCATGTATTTGCGTCTCCCGTTCTGCCTCCCGAGGGAGTAGAAAAACGGGGATCCCGTGTCGAGGTCTGTGATGAGCTTCACCCGGGATCGCACAAACGCTCCCCTCGTCTGCTCCTCCTGTAGGCCTTTGAGACGCTCCCTAATCTCCTCGTATTCTCGGAGAAGAGCAGGGTCACTGTCCTCGGCGAGGCGACTCTCCAAATCGAGGACCCGGGCTTCCATGTCTGTGATGTCCGCGTTCTTCAGTCTGGTGCTCCCCCAGGTGTATTGTTGGCACAATAGCCTGGTGTGCACTTTGCCCATATCCCACCATTGGGCCAGAGAGTCGAACTGCGTTTTGGTTTTTCTCCACTCTTCCCAGAAGTCCTCGAACATCTCTATGAAGATGCCATCCCCCAGCAGCGAGTTGTTAAAATGCCAGTGGAACGCACCCTCGCGGGCTCTCTCCAGCTTGACACGGAGCACGATGAGGTTGTGGTCCGTGAAGGGTGCCGCCCTGATGCCAGACGTTATGGCGCACGTCACAAAGTTCTTAGAGATGTAAAATCTGTCGAGCCTGGACTGTGTCACCGAGCCATCGCGCCTCGTCCTCGTGTACGTGAACTGGCGTTGGCCTGGGTGATGTATGCGCCACACGTCCACCAAGGCGGCGTCCTCCAGTAGTCCCTGCATCTCCCTCTTCGGCCCAACTCCCCCCTGCTGCCTTCCCGAACGATCCAGGGCGCCGATTGTGCAGTTGTGGTCGCCACCCACGATCACGCACTCGTCGTCCGGGATCCCAGCCAGGTGCCTCCTCAGGAGGTGCAGGAACGGGATCTTCTCCTTGTTGTTGACCGGCGCGTACACGTTCAGTAGGTGGGTGGTAACATCGCCCACCCTGACCGTTACCGCGAGCAGCCTTCCCTTCACCACTTCGGTCTGGGTGATGAGTTCGGGATGAAACCCTTTAGCGAACAGGGTCGCGACTCCACAGGAGGTGTTGTCAAGGTGGCTGTAGAAGGAGTCCCCTCCCCACTCCTTCGTCCAGTCATCCTCGTCCTCGACCGTGAGATGCGTTTCCTGAATGAAGAAGACAGAGGCAGCGTGTTTCCTCGCAAGAGACATTGCGGAAAACCTCCGCACTGCCTCCCTGCAGCCGTTCACGTTTAGGGAGGCGATGTACATAGGCATTGGTTTTTACTTGCCTCCACGTCCTCCCACTTAATAATTTGTTTGCGGAAATATCTCAGCCTTGCCCTCTCCTTGCCCCGGAACTTGAGTCCCTGATTGGCGAGGACTCTGTCGGCTTGAGTCACAGAGGCCTTTAATGCCTTGCTGTCCTTCCATCGAACCGTGGCAATGTTCGCTCTGTCCTTCCTCACGTTGGTGTCGTCAAGGAATTTGCAGAGATCTTCCAAGGAGACCAGGCAAGTCTGAGAGTCAAGGACTGTAGACCCCTGGCTGCTCTCGCTCCCCACACTGAGGCAGTCGTCCCGATCTGAGTCGATTTCCTCGGCGTCCGTCTCTGCTGGAAGAGCTGCAGCTGCTGGGCTGGCGCATGGCCCAGCGGCATCCTCTCCCCCAGTGTCGTGGACGACTTGGGATGTCTCCTGCTCAGGCTCTTCGGGTGGATGGCCCCGGGGTGTCTCTTCCACTGGTTTTGGGTCAGCAGTGGGACGGGGACCTTCCTCGTCATACCCATCCATTTCATCCTCGGCGAGTGTGCTTGATGACTCTCCACCGACTTCCTCCTCTTGGTCGAGGGCTGAGCCAATAGGATCTGTCATCGTTTCATGCATAGCTGGTGGGAAGTGAGTCTCTATCACCGCAGTAGACGGGTCAATTTCCGTGGCGATGTCGCCTTCATCGTCCACGCTCTCCTGCTGTGGAAACCCGTCCCCAGACACACGCTGCTTCTTCCTCTTGACGAGTTTCTTCCTCGCCACCCGCGCGTCACTCGGCGTGGCGTCCGGGATGGCGAAAACCATGTCGTCGGCGTCCGGCAGCTGTTCTGCTTCCTCCCCCGGTGTGGGAGGTTTCACCGCTTCTTCCGGTTCTAGGTCTGGGAGGGGTTCCTCCTCTGAATTAGACCCTTGCGATCCAGTTTCTTCTGTATTTTTTCTCTTGCGATTAGTCCCTTGAGGTGGCGATGTTGGGGCCACTACCTCAGGTGTAGGAGGCTGCGTGGCTGGCGGGTCCGGTGTGGGCTGTTGGGGGCCTTGTTGCAGTGGGGGCTCTTGCTGCTTTCCTCCCTTTGCTGTGCCTCCCTCCTCCCCACTCTTTTCTCCGACCCTTGGTATCGTCGGTTTAGGGCAATCCCTTCGGAAGTGCCCCTCTTCTTTGCAAAGATTGCATTTGATGCAATCCTTGGCATAAAACAGTCTATGGGCAATGCCTGCATAGACAATCACAAACGATCCCTCCTCGTGTTTTCCGGGAGTCAGTAGGACTTGCACCTGCCTCCTGAAAGATAAGACGTGTTTCAGGGCGGGGTCTCTGCACCCCAGCGGCAGGGCACGTACTGGTGACACGACCGTGCCCAGCTTGGACACGTGCTCCAGCATGTCCCTGTCGGGGATGTAGGGCGGCACGTTGGAAACGACGATTCGCGCCGCCACCGAAACGATGGGTTCCAGTTGGACGTACACTCCCCGCACGGTTATCCCCTTCTCGACGGCCGCATCGGCCACCTTCTTCGTTGTCAGGAAGAAGACGGCTTTCCCGCTGAGCTTCGCGGCGTGGGCGACGGTGCCTGGCGGGACGATGGCGGCCAGAGCAACGACGTACTCCTCGATCGTGACGGAGCTCGATGCGTAGCAGCGGATGCCGTTCTCGCGCGGCGGAAATGTTTGCTGCGCGCTTGGGGGGGTTGGCCTTGGAGCAGAGGCCCGAGTGGGGGGCCTCGTGGCTCCGGGCAGATTGGCAGCTGCGGCCTGTGCGTAGGTGGCCATTTAGTTCCTCCTACCCTCAAACGCTGCCTGACTGTGGTGTAGCGCTTCTATATAGAGCTCCCTTCGAGAGTGTAAATTGAGGATCAAGAAGTAATCCTCGTTGAAGAAAATAAAGCAAGTTAGGAAAAGGAATAAATTAATTAATTGAATAAATTAGATGTATTTATTATTTATTGAATAAATTAACCTATTGAGAAAAAAGATTATGTACAAATAAATAATAAATGGAGATCGAATTATAAATTTACGTGATAAATAAATAATCTGTACCTGCGCGAAAGGAGCCCAATAGTTAATCATTAACCATTAGGCTGCCTAATCCGCAAAGTCAACAGTAGTGTTCAAATTAACGTGTGTGGCTTTAACTCTGTGGTTTAACGGCAAATGCTCACACAAGAAACAAGTTATAACAAATCTTAAATAGTTTGAGAAACGCAAACTGAGATTAACAACATAAGCAGAAGAAATACCGGAACAATAAGCAAAGTATAAAAAGCCTGTAAATTATGAAAACGATTCTTGAATAAACTATGGGGTTGACCACCGCGCCTTAGAAACAACAGCGTGTTTCAGAAGGCTGTGCCTCACCCCGAGCTGTTAAGCTGCAGAAAGTAAAGAAAAATAGAAAACCACACAAATATGACTACCTGTGTGTGCAAGAAGCAGAATACTTACTCTTACTGAGTAAAATCTGTAAAGAAATAAAGCAGTTAGAAGCGGGTTTTTAAGATATATAATAGGAAAATCAGGAGCTCAAACGAAGCGCGACCTCTCTCTCCCTCACCCGCTTGCTCTCTCTCCTCCTGATCTCTCTCTCTCCTCCTGATCTCTCTCTCCTCCTGATCTCTCTCTCTCCTCCTGATCTCTCTCTCTCTCCTCCTGATCTCTCTCTCTCCTCCTGATCTCTCTCTCCTCCTGATCTCTCTCCTCCTGATCTCTCTCTCCTCCTGATCTCTCTCTCCTCCTGATCTCTCTCTCTCCTCCTGATCTCTCTCTCTCCTCCTGATCTCTCTCTCTCCTCCTGATCTCTTTCTCCTCCTGATCTCTCTCTCCTCCTGATCTCTCTCCTCCTGATCTCTCTCTCCTCCTGATCTCTCTCCTCCTGATCTCTCTCCTCCTGATCTCTCTCTCCTCCTGATCTCTCTCTCCTCCGGATCTCTCCTCTCTCCTCCTGATCTCTCCTCCTGATCTCTCTCTCCTCCTGATCTCTCCTCTCTCACCTCCAAGAATCCGCAATGCGAGCGTTGAAGTTGACTCGGCGCGAGGAGCGGTGGCGCAGCGGTTAGCGCAGCCCCCCCACCCCTCCTCCACGGCGCACGTCGTTGGCCAGGCAACATTGACACTGGGGAAGACAAAGGCGGTCGGGGGGAACTAACATGACCACGGTTGACTGCAGTTAAAAATAAATTAGTTTATGGCTTTGCTCAGTGCCGTATTAAACTTGTGCGGGACCTGTAGCATGATTATGCTATAAAGGGGCTCTAAATAAATAAAAACACAAATAATAAAACTTTTTTTTTACTCTTCTTGATTCGTTCGGTAAAGTCACGTAGAAGGGAAATAATAAAATAATAAAAGTAAAACTAAAATAAAATTCTCACGAAGTTTCGGACACATAGTAAAGTAGTTGTATTTTTTTTATTTGCTATGCAGCCAGATAATACGACAACCTTAAACACCCAGTCGTCCATAAAAGCTGAAGGCAGTATAGTACTATAGTAATAGAGCAAGTGTAGCATCACTGAACCTGAATTGAAGCGTTCAGCACGTTGTGAGCACGTTGTGCCCTGCATCTTGCCGCTCCAAGCCAGCTGAGCGGCGCTACGCTTCTGCCATCGACAGGGGCAGCGCCGAGTTCAACACTCGCGTCTCTGTGTGTGTGTCTCTGTGTGTGTGTATCTGTGTCTGTGTGTGTGTCTGTGTGTGTGTCTCTGTGTCTCTGTGTGTGTTGTGTGTATGTGTGTCGGTGTGTGTGTGTCTGTGTTGTCTCTGTGTGTGTCTGTGTTGTCTCTGTGTCTCTGTGTGTGTCTGTCTCTGTGTGTGTCTGTGTGTGTGTGTCTCTGTGTGTGTGTCTGTCTCTGTGTGTGTCTGTGTGTTGTGTGTCTGTGTGTGTCTCTGTGTGTCTGTGTGTGTGTTGTGTGTGTCGGTGTGTGTGTTGTGTGTGTGTCTATGTGTGTGTTGTGTGTCTGTGTGTTGTGTGTGTCTGTGTGTGTGTCTGTATTGTCTCTGTGTCTGTGTGTGTGTGTCTGTATTGTCTCTGTGTCTGTGTGTATGTGTGTGTGTCTCTGTGTGTGTCTGTGTGTGTGTCTTTGTGTCTGTCTGTGTGTCTGTCTGTGTCTCTGTCTGTGTGTGTGTGTTGTCTGTGTGTGTCTCTGTGTGTGTGTCTGTCTGTGTGTGTTGTCTGTGTGTGTCTCTGTCTTGTCTGTCTCTGTGTCTGTCTCTGTGTCTGTCTCTGTGTTTCTGTCTATTGAGGCTATACGGGGGATCTTTGTCTTGTCTATCTGTGTGTGTGTATCTGCGTGTGTGTGTGTGCGTGTCTGTGTGTGTGTCTGTGGGTGTGGGGTGAGCGGTGTTGTTGCGGTTTTAGCGCGCCACGAACCCTCACCACGACCATTCGCCAGTCGTCACGTTGCCGAATATTTGAACCGGTCCTGGACCTCCGCTAGGTCTACTCAGCCTTAAATCACTACAGCGCTCCCCGGTTATAACGCCGTCGCTTATACCGCGGACTCGGATATACCGCGGGTCTCTCCCCACCTCCCCCACCGCCGTCCCCACAGTGGTCTCGCCCAGCGAGGAATCTTGCCATTCCCCTCCCCGCTCACTGTACAATCGTCTGTGGTGGTGGTGCCTTGGCTATGGTTAAGTCTTCAGTGGCAGCGGCCTGTTGTTGATGTTCTTATTATTATCCGACGGTACTATTTGTGCCGTGTTGTATGATTAGATGTGCTTGTTGGTAATGGCGAACGTAAATAGGAGAAAGTCCTACACCATTAAGGAAAAACTCGCGATCATTGAACGGGTCAAGAGTGGGGTTTCAAAGGCGCACATTCATAGGGAGTTGGGTATCCCGGAGGGCACGATACGTGGATGGATCGCAGAAGAAGGAAGGTTACGTTGGTTCCTGGACAAGTTGGACGAAGCTCCGGCACTGCAAAGGAAGAAAACGAGGCTCAGCAAGAACGAGATAGTGGACGACTGTTTATTTGCGTGGTTTGTTCACAAGCGCAGCTTGGGATCGCCGGTGTCGGGACCCGCACTGAAGGCGCAAGCTGAGACCTTTTTCTGTGACCTCAAACTCGAAGGCAAATTTCGTGCCAGCGACGGGTGGCTTTGGCGCTGGAAAAAACGCCATGGCATTGGGGACATATCTCTCGCCGGTGAGTCTGAAAGGTCACGCGAGTCTGAAAGGTCACGCGAGACCGAAAGTGCTCCGCCGTGTCCCGATAGAATTCCAATATGTCATTGAGAGGGACGTTTTATAGTGTGACGAGCATCAGTAGAGTTCATATTCTTGGGTTTTTTCGGTAAAGTCACGTAGGTAAAAAATATAAATTAATGAATGTAAAATAAAAATAAAATAAAAATCACGACGTTTCGGAGGCAACACAAGCTTCCGTCTTCAGGTGGAACCGTCACAGCACGCTTGCTGTATCAAGTAAATGAGAAATTCCAAGAGATCCGACCCCGTATATATACTGTTTGAGGGGGGAGGAGCCAGGACAGCCCCCCTTTTTATTATTATGGTAAGGTTGGTGCGGCTGAAACTACGGCTAGTCTACATAACAAATCTAGATTCAGTAGAGTTGCCATGAAATCTACCGTGTTATCTTGGAATGCTACCTACCAACATAATCTTTGGGACCTGAAATCAGCCAAGAACAAAGCAGGCTTGGAAGTTAAGCAATGACGGAGCGCCCGCTTTTGTTTTAACAAAGCGGGAACGCATAAAGCTGCCACCTTTGTGTATCGGGGAAAAGTAAGAGTCCGTGATGCTTTACATTTATAAATCTAAAAAAGAAAAACGTTCCATGGAATACACAAGCAGCTCAAATGCCCGACTGACTGCAAACGTATTATTGACCTGGCTTCAAGACAGTTTTACTGGTAGGAACCTCCTGGTTACACCAGCCCACAGGGGATTATTGTGTCCGGCCGTCGTGCAGGGAGGGGCTGGGTGGGGAGGGGCTGGGTGGGGAGGGTGGGGCTGAGTGGGGGGTGGGAGGGGTGGGGCTGGGTGGGGAGGATCTGGTCACCCCGTGGTGTCCTTATAAAACTCAACGCTTAGCCTACACACGCCGGCTTGTGCCCGCCCTCACAGTCGGGCATATTTGCGGAATACACCACGCCGCCGTTGACCCTGGCCATTGACCGAGCAACCCAACGTTCCTACCAGCTCCCTCCGCAGGAATGTGTTGTTCCATTGGTGCGCCAGCATTTGAAAAAAAAAAGAGTTATACCTGGAAGCAAAGACATCGCTGCTTTTATAGATAAGTGTCCGGCTCACCTACCTGCTGGAACCTCATGTCCAAGGATGGAAAGATAAAGGTTCCGCGTCTCCTGTGAAATACCATGTCCCCTAATCCAGCCCCATGATCAGGGGATCATCCATACTTTCAAAGTTAACTACAGATGGGAGCTAGCTGCTGTTAACATTTGCTGTCTCCAGAAAGTAAAGTTTCTAAATGTCTAGAACGGGGCTAACTTTGAAAGAAAGTGGCAATACCCATGGTGGTCTTGCGTGCAGCTTTATTTCAAAGGATATACGAAATTGCTTGGGGGTGGTGGTGGGGGGGGAAATGTCGTTTGTTGCGAACAGAAGGACGTCGCCAAGAGTCGGAGGATCAAGATGCGAAGCCTGCCGATCTGCCGACTGCTCGGGACGCACTGAACGCCTTAAGAACTGTGATGACGTGGCTCGAGGCACAGAAGGATGTTGAGCCAGTGAAGCTTTCGCAGTTAGCGTCTCTGAAAGAAATTATCTTGCAGAAACAATTGTCTGGTAAATAAACCAAATTTACTGACTTTTTTTTTCTTTAAGAAATGAGTCAACTAAATGTGTTCCTTGCACTGAATTTATATTGCCGTCAATACAGTACGTATTCTTTTTGTTTTGTTTTGTAGCAATTAAAGAAAATGTTAAATATTAAAGGAAAAGTTGTGCAGCATGTACACATTGTATTGAGTGATAATACTCTGTCTGCGGTCTTGTAACACGGTTTGCCGCGCCTCCAAAGAAGCACTGGTACGTGAAGATGGTGAGGTTGGTAAACATCACCAATAGTCTATGTGGCCAGGTATCTCAGAAGTCCAGAGTACTGAGACGTTACGACCCGAGATTCTGGGTTTTTAAATCCTTTATATTAAGTTCACTTGCTTGCTTGCGCGCTTACGACCGTGCAAATCTTTCGGTCGTTTTTTAACCCACTTTCCGTGATCCAATCGAGCTGACATTTTGCACACAGACTGGTGCGTGACAATTTATTTTCGTGAAAATTTTTTCCCAAAATTTTCCACTTTTTAGGAAAAAAAAAAATTCATATTTCATTTAAAATACCAATGTGATAAAAATGAAACTCTTACTCAAGAAAAACAGAAATGAATAATAAAATAAAACCGATGCCACGCATATAGTGAAAAACTTTGTTTTTACGGGTTAATTTTTTACCCAGATTAGAATCCCAGGACCTCTTCAGCTGCTGGTTCAGTGTCCTCTGATCGTGGTGTTTAGCTCCCCCCCACCCTGAGCCACTTTGCCACCACTGTCCCCACCACTTCTCTCGCCACGGCATTCGTCCGTAACAGTCGAAATGTCACAATGCACGTGTGCAGGGTCAGTCATGAAGCACGAAGACGAAGGGACTCTGGGCACTGAGATACTGAAGATTTTGGTGAAATCTGAAGTAGAGGAAGACGGTAAGACCCTTTCACACGGGCAGGCAAAGCGGAATAATGGAAATATGTTTTTTCTCCAGATGCCGCTTCTGTAGTCGGGGAAGACTGTCAAGGGTTCTGGATTGTTCATTGGGCAGCAATGAGGTCTGGAAGAGTGAGGAGTGAGATTGATTCACAGTCTGAAGAGAGGATTCATTATTTTTTTTATTATGCTTTACCCAGGATAGGCTCACTGAGTTCCAAATACTTTTTTCAGGAGGGTCCTATTCAGAAGAGATCATTCACCAGATGTAGGAGGACAGTCCCTGGAGAATAGGCTCAGCAGAGACCAGATTGAACTGGGTTCTCAACTTTCGATTTAAAGCTTTCGTGACTGCAGGGATTCATCTTCCTGGTTCTTTCGGTAAAGTCACGTAGAAGGGAAGTAATAAAATAATAAAAAGAAAACATGATAAAATAATTCTCACGACGTTTCGGCCACAACGCAAGCAGCCGTCCTCAGGTGAAAACCAGGTCTGTCGGGTTCTCAACATGAAAGGATACGATGTTTAGAGAAGTGGAAGAAGACTGCGTACTGGGACTATATCAAGGAAATCGGAAGTTAGGGATAGAATGGTTGTTCGCTGCGATGTTGAGATCTCCATCATCACTGACACTGGGATGATGATGTAAACATGTCCAGATGGCTTTGGCAGTCATTCACCGCCATCCACCTTGCAAACTGGACTCATTGGGGAACGTGTTGACCACTGGGCTGTCCTCACTGCAGGAGGTGAACGATGTTGATGAATCACATGAATATTAATAATTTTACATGTCAGCCACAATGGGCATTATTTTTCAATCCTTTATATTAAGTTCGCTTGCTTGCTTAGGACCGTGAAAATCTTTTGTTCGTTTTTTAACCCACTTCCCGTGATCCAATTGAGCTGACATTTTCCACACAGGATCGTTGTGCGTGACAATTAATGTTCGTGACATTTTTTTCCCAAAATTTTACACTTTTTAGGACAAAAATATATTTAATTACCAAGTGCTTAATGGTGCAATGCAATCATCTGACCCATAGGTGGCAGCCATCTCAAGCCAGAGGACGAGAGGACTCTAGCCGCCACGCATATAAAGGATTTATAGTGAAAAACTTTGTTTTTACGGGTTATACTTATTACTATGTCATGTTCTTACATACGTTCCGTACCTGTGCTGCCATTCGTTAAGTGCTCTCAAGCAAGCAAGACCTTGAGGAAATGTCCTGCTCTGAGTTTCTGCAGGAAATTACAATGAAGACTGTACAGCAAGGCATGTACGACATCCGTGCCATATTTGTTGGATGCTCTCACACAGTCCCTCTGTTTTATATATATCTCGATATCGCGATCATCAAGCCCCTGCTTGATGAAGGCCTCCCCACGCTGTGTTGGTAATGGAGGTTTGACTCCAGTTCTTCATATTCTATGGGTCTTTCGGTAAAAATATCACGACGGTGTTTTTCACCTGATGACGATTGCTTGTGTTGTGATCGAAACGTCGTGATATTTTTCTTATTTTTTCTATCTACGTGGCTTTACCGAAAGACCCAAATAATATGTATTCATGCAGTCACGAAAGCTTTAAGTCAAGATCCAGTTCTTCATGTTTGTATGTATGTAGAACTTCATACTTATCAGTGTGGGATGGTGAAGGAGAACGCTGAGGATGAGTTAAATGGGTTAAGATATTTTATTTGTATTGTATATCTAAACCAATTGGTTAATGTTGTGTTTATAGCTCTATGGATGTTTGGTTCACATGGTAAACCAGCTTAAATGCACTTTTTAGATATGATGACGTGTGAAGTGCATTTGAAATATGAAATAATGAGCCTGGGACCAAACCATGGAGTCTTGTCAGATCCCGGGCGCTAAGCAAGACTGAGGCTGAGCAGTGCTTGGATGGGCGACCACCATGCATAACAGGTGTTATAGGCTGTGGAGCTACGTGGTGGACAACAAAGGCCGTGCATGAACAATGCATTGTTGTACTGTACTTGTGTGCTCTTATGCCTATGCTTCTCATTTTCACCAACCCAAATTGACCAGCATGGTAAAGTCACGGGGCAAATAATCCCTACGACCCGCACGCCAGTGGGGAGGGCCTCATCCATTTGTGGATTGACAAAGCGCAGTACATTTACATGATGATGTTGACATTACAGCTGTGGATCTGAAGATTGTTAAAGTTGAAGGAGCAAGTGAGACACCAGTGGATGCAAGAAATTCCCATGTTTGCCTGGCCACTCCAGACCAGACCTTTATCAAGACGGAGTTATTGGAGGAGGGCATTGGTGAAGGTGAGTTCCCTTTGATCACATTACGAAGAAAATAAGCAATTGTTTTATTCACCAATCATCTCAGAGTTGTGCTGCTATTACTGTTGTATCACTAATGAAAAAAACTCACGATTGAAGTCTTTGAGTAGAGCCTCGCATTACATCAGAACGGCTGTCGACAATCCCACCACAGAACTATTTGTGGAATAATTTGAAAGGCCTTGCTCAACCATCTGGAAATATGGTGCTTTTTCTGCCTAGAGAATTAAGTGTTCAGTTCGTGTTGCTTACCTGTGATATATGAATAAGAAATGTGGAGACCTGAAAAGAATATAGAACAAAATCTGAAAAGTGCAAGGAAGCATGGAATGATGGATGCCGGATATTTCACTTGAGAGACAAAACATTGAAACACATGGATTAGAGAACACATCGAAGTTGGAGCCGTAGACTGTTTTGAAAAGTTATTGGGCTTTGCGGGACCCATCCTGGCTAGAAGGGATGATGGCTGATGGACCAGACTAGTTATGGATTGACAGCCAAATCAGGGAATACTCATGAAGTCGGCCACTACAGATGGAGCGATGATATCCAGTCGTGTGTAGCAAGTGAGGTGGATTGTGACACCGTAAGACCATGAATGATGGTGATGATGATGTGGGGAGACCTTCGTAAAGCCGCTGATAGAACACGGTTCATGTTTTCTGATTATACGTGTGCAATGTGTGGCAGACGATGCAGACAAAGACACGGAAATTTTGTGCGAGGAGTGCGGGCTGGGCAGATGCTTCACAACTGAAGTGGCCGAAGCAAAATGCGGCGGCGGCCAGGCTCCGCGTGCCTGTACGCAATGCGGGAAGACACTTGAAGGCACCGCGTTGAGCATGACAGGTGCCAGTGATGGGAGGAAGCACAGGTGTGAGGAGTGTGGCAAGGGGTTTTCATATCACTGTGAATTAAAGCGGCACGTGAGAACGCACACGGGAGAGAAGCCGCATGTGTGCAAGGAGTGTGGGGTGGGCTTTTCACAGCATTCTGATTTAAAGAAGCACTCCAGAACGCATACCGGCGAAAGGCCATACTTTTGTGAAGAGTGTGGGAAGAGCTTTTCACAGCAATCCGATTTAAAGACGCATTCGAGAATACACAGCGGTGAGAGGCCACACGAGTGCAAGGATTGTGGGAAGAGATTTTCACGACGTTACACTTTAGAGACACATTGCAGAATACACACTGGTGAAAAACCTTACGTGTGCAGTGTTTGTGGCAAGGGCTTTTCACAGCTGTCCGATTTAAAGAAGCATTCCAGAACACACACGGGCGAGAAGCCGCACGTGTGCGGGGAGTGCGGCAAGGAGTTTTCTCAGCAGTCCGATTTAAATAAACACTCTAGAACGCACACGGGTGAGAAACCGAACACGTGTGATGTGTGTGGGAAGGGCTTTTCACAGCAATCCGATTTAAATAAACATTTTAGAATACACACGGGTGAAAAGCCACACGTATGCAAGGAGTGTGGGAAAGGGTTTTCACAGCATTCATATTTAAAAAAGCATCGTGCAATACACACGGGCGAGGAGCTACCCATGTGCACAGATTATGGCGAAGAGCTTTCACGGAGCGATGTTTTATAAGAGCCGTTCTAGAGCACAATGCACGTGTAATGTTTTTATTCATTGTTGATTTCAATTGAAATAAACTCACTGCTGGATGTTTTCTTAAAGGCGTTGGCTGAGTATGTGTACCTGTTGCATTTGTGTCACCATGAACCCTTGACTATACATGAGGATCATATCATTGCAACTAATTTAATTAACCGAATCACGTGAAGAAAGATAGAGTACAAGGGCTTTCATTGCTCAGAGTAGTCACCAAACTATTCCACAACAGACACCAGAGGTCGCAAACGGGGTTTGATTCCTTACCCGTACCCGTACCCGGCCGCACCAGGGTCGCAAACGGGTACCGGTAGGGTACGGGTATTTGGGTACCTGATTGCGACCTCTGGGATGAAGCCATGTTGCAGGCGCGGGTGGGTTGATTCTAGGAACTTGAATTGTGAGAAGAGACAAGACGTTGGGAAATGAGTGACAAACGGTGACTCACCAGTGACTCACGGCCTACCCGTACCCGGCCGCACCAGGGTCGCAAACTGGTACCCGTACCCGGCCGGGTACGGGTAGCCGGGTATCGGGTAGGGTACGGGTTGCGACCTCTGACAGACACTGGTACCATTAACCAGATGCAGTGGCGATGAAGATGTCACCAGATCGAGCAAGTCTGACCGCTGATGAGACGCTGCTTGTCAAAAGCGGTCCAGAGTTTGTTTAGGTGGCAAGAGAGATATATGAAGGAGATGTTATCCTGTATGCTCATCTATTTTGTTATATTCTCCACGATCTCATGTTAAGTACTGATCCAACTTTCACATTGACTGGTCAACACTTTCTAGCTGCATCTAACCGATATTTTTATGAGGTAATGCCCGCTCAGATATTTAAATATTTTTTCAGATGCGACCTGGTTACGAATGATAGCTCAACTTTCACATTGAGTGGTCAACACTTTCTAGCTTAATCTAACCGATATTTTTACGAGGTACTGTAATGCCCACTCAGCTATATATATATTTCCAGTTGCGACCTGGTTACGAATGATAGCTCAACAAAGTGGCTTATGTGGAAATGTATAGCAGCCAAATATTCCAAACGCATGTTGATTCTAAATGTGGAGGGAAAAACCGGAAGACTCGGAGAAAAATCCACGCGGATAACGTGCAAATTCCAAATAAACAGGCGTCAGGGTCGGGATTGAACCCACGACCTCCTGCATACCAGGCGAGAGAGTTAACATCTAGCCACCGTAGCACCAATCTGGTCTCGCGTGCCTTCACATAGGCTCATGTTTTTTTAAATCGAAATTTATAGGCTCATGTTCATAAGATATGTACAAGCTGTGAACTCTTAATAAGAGGGGTTTTCCCCTTTTTTCTGGCAACAAAACTGAAACCTGTTTACAAGTCATCATGTCACTGCATTAACCACAATACTTGTGGTCAAAATGCAAACAAAAACACACTGATAATATATGCATTGTCCTTGAAACTGATTGGTCCACACCAGAGACGGCTTTCTTTTGAGTCTCAATTGGTGCTAGACCACAAGTATTGTGGTTAATGCAGACATGATTCCTTGTAAAAAGGTTTCAGTTTTGTTGCCAGAAAAAGGGGGAAAACCCCTATTATTATATTTTGGTACTAGCAAAGGAGGTCTAATGATACATTTTGAAGTCGAGCATTTAAATGGTCGAATGTATTATTTTTAAAGCCGACCTTTTTCTGGTCCTGTCGACAACTTTTCGTTGGTGGGGTTGAATAATTGAATAATTTCGACCACTGGCATTCACAACACAGTCATCGGACAGAAGTTTCCAAGAAACATAACTAGTTTGGAATGTTTGGGTCCGGCATTATGGATTAAAAAAACACCAATGTCCTGTATTGTGTCCCTGGAGGCCAAGAACCGTGAGAATTTGGAGGCTCTTTGCATTTTCTCGTTCAGCGCCCTCTGCTGGATAAAAGTCGAATCTACACAAATTATCCTCGCCCCCTTTGCATTGATGTGGATATGTTACACATACAAGATACTTGGTGTATCATTAAATGTTACTAATTTCGTACTGGAGTAAAAAAAATATATAACAGTGAAGCGCAATGGATTCTGGCGGATGTGAAATTAAAGATAGAAGGAGGGTTTGCTTAATAAAAAAAATAAAAATTGTGCTCTCCCCGACGGGGAATTGAACCCCGGTCTCCCGCGTGACAGGCGGGGATACTAACCACTATACTATCGAGGACTGCACTGGATGTGTAGGCTCATGAAGCGTACTTAGACCTAAACCTTTCTCCGTTTGAGCACCCGATCTGTCAATTGACATTTTATTTTTCACACATCCCATCAGCCACGTGGCATTCTGGAAGTGCGTTATTTCAAAAGCTTTGTTTTTTTAACACGCGCAAGCATCTTTGTCTGGTTTAGATATTGATTGTCTCATCAGCAGCCAGGCTTGCTTGGACTGGTAATGTTAGAGGCATGGGTCAGAGCCGGACGCAAAACGATATAATTCAAAACTCAAAATAATGTTGTCTTTCCAAAGTGCTGACATTTGGGCTGCCAATGGCTGGTAGCGAAAGCCACGCGGTGCCGTTGCCGAGCACAAAAGACCCAAAACGTCAAAGGGGCCGTCAATAAATGACGTCACGCTATTTTGGACGATTTTTGACCCCCCCCACCTTCGTCACACGGCGTCACAAAAAGTCAGACCCCCCCCCTCAAATATGACGTCCCAAAGCTCTGCCCACCCCCCAAAAAATAAAACATTGTCATTGTAGTGCGTATTTAATGTGGCGCTGCACGCTGATGTTGTAGGAGAAAAATGTATAAAAAAGTCTATTTAATTAAGTGGAACGTGTTGTCTATATTTATTTAAAGTTGCGCATTTTGATGTGACGTCACATTTCTCAAACCTCCGCCCCTCGTCACACATCGTCACAAATGTCTGACCCCCCTCCCCCCTAGGTGCGTGACGTCATTTATGGCCGGCCCCAAAGTGCCATTTCAAAAACTTTATCCGGGGAGGGAGCAATGTTTTCCATTAAAAACGATAGTCCCATGTAAGTGTTAACGTTGTTTTGAAGCAACCTGTACAATGGAAAATGTCACTCTGCTTTTTCCCAATACCGTAACGTGTAGCTTCTCTCGCCAGCTGCAAGGGAACAATTTTAGCGTGGACCAATTTCTATTGCAACACATTCAATTAGCAGTTAAAATACTAAAGTGGAATCTTGAATGATTGATCGAACGGGTCGATCGGTGATTAAAGGGGCAGTTGTTAAATCCCACGTGGCACGAATACGTAAAAAAACTAGCACGCGCCACGATTGTTGATGGCGATTGTTGATAGCGATTGTTTTAATGGCGATTGTTGATAGCGATTGTTGAGAGCAAAAACAAGCACGTGCCACAATTGTTGATGGCAATTGTTGATAGCGAAAACAAACACGTGCCACGATTGTTGATGGCAATTGTTGATAGCGAAAACAAACACGTGCCACGATTGTTGATGGCAATTGTTGATAGCGAAAACAAGCACGTGCCATGATTGTTGTTGGCAATTGTTGATAGTGAAAACAAGCACGTGCTATGATTGTTGATGGCAATTGTTGATAGCGATTGTTTTAATGGCGATTGTTGATAGCGATTGTTGATAGTGAAAACAAACACGTGCTATGATTGTTGATGGCTATTGTTGATAGCGATTGTTTTAATGGCGATTGTTGATAGCGATTGTTGATAGCGAAAACAAGCACGTGCCATGATTGCTGATAGCGATTGTTGATAGTGAAAACAAGCACGTGGCACAATTGTTGTTGGCGATTGTTGATAGCGAAAACAAGCACGTGCCATGATTGTTGTTGGCAATTGTTGATAGTGAAAACAAGCACGTGCCACGCTTGTTGTTGGCAATTGTTGATAGTGAAAACAAGCACGTGCTATGATTGTTGTTGGCAATTGTTGATAGCGAAAACAAGCACGTGCCATGATTGTTGTTGGCAATTGTTGATAGTGAAAACAAGCACGTGGCATGATTGTTGATGGCGATTGTTGATAGTGAAAACAAGCACGTGCTATGATTGTTGATGGCGATTGTTGATAGTGAAAACAAGCACGTGCTATGATTGTTGATGGCGATTGTTGATAGTGAAAACAAACACGTGCTATGATTGTTGATGGCGATTGTTGATAGCGAAAACAAGCACGTGCCATGATTGCTGATAGCGATTGTTGATAGTGAAAACAAGCACGTGGCACAATTGTTGTTGGCGATTGTTGATAGCGAAAACAAGCACGTGCCATGATTGTTGTTGGCAATTGTTGATAGTGAAAACAAGCACGTGCCATGATTGTTGATGGCAATTGTTGATAGTGAAAACAAGCACGTGCTATGATTGTTGTTGGCAATTGTTGATAGTGAAAACAAGCACGTGCTATGATTGTTGTTGGCAATTGTTGATAGCGAAAACAAGCACGTGCCATGATTGTTGTTGGCAATTGTTGATAGTGAAAACAAGCACGTGCTATGATTGTTGATGGCGATTGTTGATAGTGAAAACAAGCACGTGCTATGATTGTTGTTGGCAATTGTTGATAGCGAAAACAAGCACGTGCCATGATTGTTGTTGGCAATTGTTGATAGTGAAAACAAGCACGTGGCATGATTGTTGATGGCGATTGTTGATAGTGAAAACAAGCACGTGCCACGCTTGTTGATGGCAATTGTTGATAGTGAAAACAAGCACGTGCCACGATTGTTGATGGCAATTGTTGATAGTGAAAACAAGCACGTGCCATGATTGTTGATGGCAATTGTTGATAGCGAAAACAAACACGTGCCATGATTGTTGATGGCAATTGTTGATAGCGAAAACAAGCACGTGGCACGCTTGTTGATGGCAATTGTTGATAGCGAAAACAAACACGTGTCACAATTGTTGACGGCGATTGTTGATAGTGAAAACAAGCACGTGGCACGCTTGTTGATGGCAATTGTTGATAGTGAAAACCAGCACGTGTCACGATAGATGGCCGCTGCCGGCAAATGAACGCCGTGAAATCGCAATTGGCGGCATGTGCCACTCCCCGCGTGACTCGCCATTCCTAATGCCGAGGAGCGATGGAGTTAACGACAATCACGCGTTCATTTCAACGTTACTGCATTTCAATAACAAATCAACCACTTTGCATTAATACCACCCAAGGAGAATAACCCAGACAGAGCAGCGTGTCTGTAAAGTTACGGGCAACTTCTTTCGCACCGTACGCGGCCAACCGTGCTAATGGGAGGTGTGTGGAGGGGCGGAGTGACGACCGACTAAATAACAACACGTGGGTTGCTAAAGCAATCGGGACCGAGAGTGGGCATAGCCCTGGCAGATTAAAACTTCGTTATTACGAGGGTGGCAACAAGGCAAGGAGCCGCACATCTCCCGAATTCACTCGGCAACGTTCGCAAGGAACAATCCGGACCCTGGCAGATTGGAACTCCATGCAGCAGCAGCAGCAGCAGGTACGACGCGTCTATAGGCTCCACGAACGAACGCGCGCATTTGTGTCCCACAGCGCAATGTGCTACTGAGCGCGTTTCGTGAACATGCAGCAGCTGTAGCTGTACGAGCAGCAGTTCGTTTTGTCTGCGAGACGCTCGTGTGAATGGAGCGGTTTTTATTTTCAAAGTGAAATCCTTGCGTCGCATCAGTGTTGTTGATGTCGCTGAAGTAATGTACGCGTATTAGACGTTGAAAATTGACGTATATCTACTGCTGGATGTAGGTCTTCTTATACACGGGTTTGTGGGGGATTGTTTGACCTTGCTTCACAATCATTGTTAGTTGGTGAACAATGCAATTTCGTTCGTCGAGTTAAGTGAGCTGACAACTGCGAAACTGTGCCCCCCTTCTGTGCCATATTCATCTTCTGATTTCATTCTTGTCACGTGTCTTCCAACTCGTATATGTATTCTAAAATAATTCTTGTCTGTTTCCTCTTTTATCGCTCTTCTGAAATGTATATCTTCCCTATCTCTCTTCTATGTGACGTCTCTTTTAAATACGTCATACCTAATTCTAAAGACATCTCTTTGGTGAGTGATATCTGGACTGGTTATATCCAAAATCGCCAACCCACATTGACCAATGTGGTGAAGTATGGTTAAACCTGACAGCGTAGGGAAGCCTTAATTCAGCAGTCGATTGGCCATGGCTGAGAATAAAATTATGATTACTTAATACATTGTTATAATTAATAAAACAACAAGAGTAAAACCTTGGATTGCGAGCATAATTCGTTCCGGAAACGTGTTTGTAATCCAAAGCACTCGTAAATAAAAGCACTCGTATATCAGTTGTGATCACGTGACGCTCGGCAGACAAAGCGTATACGTACTACTCGTATTGCAAGACCTCGCTCGTTTATCAAATTAATATTTATTTAAAAAAAATTGCTCGTCTTGCAAAACACTCGCAGACCAAGTTACTCGCAATCCAAGGTTTTACTGTATTTGATTGCTCATGAATGTGATTGTGGCCACGCAACTCAGACTACGGACCACACAGTAAACCAATGTAGTCGGCGCTCCTTCAACAGAAGAGGAACAAATTTCGATTTAAAGCTTTCGTGACTGCAGGGATTCATCTTCTTGGTTCTTTCGGTAAAGTCACGTAGAAGGGAAATAATAAAATATTTTTTTTTAATTATGTTTTATTTTTATTATTTTATTATTTCCCTTCTACGTGACTTTACCGAAAGAAACAAGAAGAAGAGGAACAGCAAACGTTCACCAAGTCTCTCCTGAAGCAGAATCAGAATATTTATTTATACTGGAGAAATCCGATGAGCTATGAAGCTCTATTTTTCACATGTCCAGTAGGGGCACGGGGTCAGAACGTTAACAACAAACAATACAACAACGAGACAGAAGTGTAAAGTATAGGCAAGGTAAAACAAATAAAACTAATTCTAGATTTGAAGCTTTCGTGACTGCAAGAATTCCTACTCTTAGTTATTTCGGTAAAGTCACGTGGGTAAAAAATTAGATTAAAACTAATAAAAAAAATTAAACTAAGCAATTTTTTACTTTACCAGGTAAAGCTCAATAAGCCCTTTCATCGTGGCCAGCAGACATTTGTCTCCAGAACATATTGCCATGCGCAAGCCTAGGAGCAGACGTCTACATTTTGCGTAAAAATGAAGTGTTCAAATCGGTTCCTCCATAAATCATGTTTGGACACACAGTCGCGTGAACACGCCCATCCCCTCGTCCGT
Source organism: Lampetra fluviatilis (assembly GCF_964198595.1). Taxonomy (NCBI): domain Eukaryota; kingdom Metazoa; phylum Chordata; class Hyperoartia; order Petromyzontiformes; family Petromyzontidae; genus Lampetra; species Lampetra fluviatilis. The sequence goes on along the minus strand of NC_136276.1, from coordinate 29,151,574 downwards.
CCGGGAGCGCTGATTGTCTCGCTTTGCGTTCGCGTTAACACGAGGTGGCCAATGCCTCACATCACAGACTCACGTCCTAGGGGTTCCGGTAGGCGAAAAGCGTAAGGGTGGGGGTGGTGGGGTGTAAGCTATGTTTGCTATGCTTCCAGGGGGCAAATTGTCTTTTTGTTGTTGTTAAAGAGCGAGGACGCACGATTTGACCGAGCAGACCGGTGTGTGTACACCGCCACTGATCCGTGTTCGCCTGTCAGCTGCGTGACCCCTGCCAGCGGTCCGGTTCACGGGGTCGTTGCCCGCGACGCGTGACGTTTGAGGCGAGACGGGGGGGGGGCGGGTCACGGGGGCCGAAGGTTTCCGTTGGGGAACTGTGGTGGGGGAGGGTTCGCTGGTGGGTGACCAGTTACGGGAGTGGAGTGAGAAGAGGGCATTTAACGCGTGTTGTCATTTTTGTACTCGTTGGTTTTTTCGGCGAATATTATTAGGTTTTTTCTATAAAGTCACGTAGGTAAAAAAATTAAAATTAATAAAAGTAAAATAAAAATAAAATAAAAATCACGACGTTTCGGAGGCAACACAAGCTTCAGTCTTCAGGTGGAACCGTCACAGCACTATAGCTGTATCAAGTGAGAGAATTTTTTTACCTACGTGACTTTACCGAAAATACCTAAGAATATGAATCCTTGCAGTCACGAAAGCTTCAAATCTTGTGGCGAAGTCAGGTAGTTGGCAATATAATTAAAAAATGACGACGTTTCGATCGCAACACAAGCGGGTCGTGTTTTGCAGATTTGCCAGGCCTGATGACGGCCGCTTGTGTTGCGATCGAAACGTCGTGATTTGTTTTATTTCATTTTATTTCTAACTACGTGACTTTACCGAAAGAACCAAAGAGAGTGGATTCCTGCAGTCACGAAAGCTTCAAATCAAGATTGTCATTTTTGTGTTTATATATAATCTAGAATTGTACTGTTGTCAATTAATCTGTCAAGCTTGTAGTCTTGCCAACGTTTAAATAAGTGTCCTCTCGTGTACAAATGAGCACCGTGTCGTGCTTGTCTTTGATTGTGGAAATTCCACATTCCTGTGATGGCAACCAGTTTTCCTGACATCACCCAGGTGCTGCTCTTGTGAGTGACCCTTGGGTGATGTAGATGTGGACATTAGGATCAACATCTATGGTTTTTTCGCTACTGTATACAGGGGACCTCGCACTTTTCGCCTTTTCTCGCGATTTTACGATGCCACAATTCATCGAGCGCGCTCGCACTTGTGGCAAATTTCGTTGCTCCATCTCTGTCGTTTGCGTCCTCAGCGGTGCATTCTCTTCTCTAGCTCCCATTGCTCACGGTCTTTTTCATCGCGGGAATCATCCATTCCAGTCCAATATATGATACCTTTGATTTGTATTTGTCCCACGGTTTGTATACTTGTATTGGGTTTTGCCAATGTCATTCTGAGCATAACGTTAGCTGAATCGATAATACGCCTGAGTTTTATCTCGACTGGGATATTAACTTCTGTGCTCGATGTTAGTTGAGCCTCGTCGAACTAACAGCTGCAATCCTCGTGCTCACTATCCACGGATGATGAGTCTTTGCAAAATCTGTAAAACAATATTGTTACTTAAAAAAAGCGCTCATTTTCAGATGTTCTCAATCATGGGCCAGTGTCGCCTACTAGTGTTGCATGGTTTCAGCTTTGTGGTCGCCGTAGTCTTTTGCAGTCTTAGGTATGTATTCATTATTGAGGTTTTATTGGGTTAGATCACGTAAATACAAATGTGCCGTTAAACCCGCCACCACCCAATAGCCAATCAGTAAGGTTTGTCATTAAACGGAACATGCCAGTTCTTTACTAGTACAGCACAGCGGTGTGTTGGAGAGCAAATCCACACATTTATATTTATGCAATCTAAAACCACCCCCAAAAAAACCTATAATATGGATGATATTGGTCGCGAAAGCCTACGTGTTAAACTGACGAACCCTTAGGTATGTATGTTGAACTTCTTTTGCACCGTACGTAGTCAACCGTGCTAATCGGATGTGCGGGGGAAGGACCACAAACGAAATGCACACACAAAGTAAGTGTACAATGGAGAGCGTGGACTGTGGTGGGGAGGGCCATACGATTTGAGATTGAAAAGCCCCGATGCGGTTATCCGGCGTGCATGTCCTTGCAGTGGACAGTCGGTGAAAACGATATCGGGTGTACAAGAAAAAAGAGAGACCGGGAAATATTTAGTTTCAAATGAACCCGTTCGCAGAGTGTATTTGAAAAAAAATGTGACTGACTCCGCGTGGGCCAAGCGATGAACATTCCTCCTTTAATCTCAACGTGTTGCTTGAATTCCCATGCCGATGGACTAATCTTGCTAATGCGTCAAATGCTGCTCCCCGCTGCTGCGAATGCTGTTGTACTCGGCTTCAGGGATGGGATTCCTGAGTGGAATATAAGGTGTGATTTATAACCATGACACTGTTGGGTTCTTTTCTCGCCAAAGCTGGGGTGTGCCCAGTTTTGTTTATATAAGCATGCTACATCAAATATCTATAACATGCGAAATTTCAAAGGAGTCTTTTAAATCTACAACAGGAAGTAATTCTGCAGTTGCCATATGGGCGAGTACCTCCAATCTGACGTTAATCCATGTTGACGTGTACCTTAATCCAGCGTAGTTGCAGCTCTTCCCTATGAAGTGTTGTCATTCACACCTTGCCGTACCCACCGGCTACATTTCTTCTATGCACTGCAGCTCGTACCATCTCTGAAAGAGACCTTAAAAAAATATTCATTACCTTGCTGCAGCATTTTGAGAATTGCAACAATATATTTTTTATTAAATTCTAAATTGTGAAAAGTATGATTATTAGCATTTACACTAAGCATTCGATGTCCTGTGAAAGGGACACATTTTTTTTAACTGGTTGTGTTTGTCTTTATGAGGACCCAATCGTCTACTTTCTAAGTCTGGAGAGTGGCATTTTCGAATACCCATAAGTTAAGTTTGCTCAAACGACAGTGGTTGAGTGGCATTTTCAAATTAGATAAACAGTCGGATTCAACACGTCTAATTCAAATTGCATGAGAGCTATTGAACATTGCTTTTCAACTTCAGGATTCACAAGAGCGCTAGGGGTCTGGTGTTCCATGCCCTACGATTATAACCGGTAGACCCATTTGAAGGGGTACCTCCTCTCCTTGGGGAGGTGAAGAAGACTGGCAGCCGTGAAAAGATGGGAAGTCTGTGTGATTTCAGGCCTCAATTTGTAAGCTACCCATCTTCACCACAACATTGCCAAAAGCAGTTATTACGATTTTTTTTTTTACAATTTACAATATTTCACAAACGCATTTTATTAATGGAACACCCTGTTTGTTTTTTTTATCATGGAGTGTTATTTAGTAACTTAAGGAAAAATAAGTTGTTTAAAATTAGTTTTAAAATAATGCTTTAAGCCTCCTAGTTTTGTCGTGGACGCATTCTGTTTAATAATGAATTCTCGCTGCACTTGGAAAAAGCTGCAAATCCATCATCGCACGAGGAGCAGATTAAAGCATTTCTTGGCAGCGCGCGCGACGATGACTGATGAGAGTGGAGAGCGAGAACATTTTCTGACGAGGGCAAACAAAAAAAAGCACCGCATCTCCAGGAGGTGATGCTGGCGTTGAGCTTCTTGACGTCTCTCTCTCTCTGGGTGTTGTGACAATGGCAATGGCTTCTGTGGGCACGGGGTTATAGGGGTAACCACGGAGGGAGGGGTCAAAAGAGTTGCAGTCGCCATGATCTGGGTGAGGTGGAGGGGGTGAGGCTCTGCCTCTCCCCCGTAAGCCCTTTGGGGCCCACAATGCCTCTCGCTGATCTCGTCAGGGAGCATAAATCATCACGCAAACTTCCAGGCGTCATCGCAGCAGCAACAGCAGCGGCTTTTGTTAAGCCATCGAACAAAGAACTCTCACCTGCATCGCGCGCTTTCAGGTGCGCGCTTCTGCGGCCGTCTGGAACGCTCTTCCTTTCCGATATTCGGGAGCCACCGGAGCTGTGCACTTTTACATCCAGATTGAAAACTAATTTCTTTGGAACTGCCTTTTTGTTTTTTAGTTTGTTATCCTAACACCGTCGCACCTCCCGATTAGGACGGTTGGCTACATGTGGTGCGAAAGAAATTCAACATGTTTACATACGTACATAGGGGGCTAAAGCGGATTGCACCCCCCCTCCCACTACTGAAGGCTCAACCCCCCTCATCCATTGCCTGATCGATGGCCACCCAGAACAAGACGATGTGAGGTGTCTGTAGAAGGCAATGCAGCAAGTTCGTCATCTCTCGTACTTCAGAGTTTCCCTAGGCACTTCAACTTGCTCCGGCATGTAATAGTAAAGTTCGACCTAAACGAAAAAAAGTGTTTTGGGGAAACAATGCAAGGCCAGAAACTCGAGAAAATTATTCTTGAGACACAACGAGGCATTCCGATGTAAATAGTACATGATTATCAATGCACCCACGGATATAATGTGTTTAAAAAAAATAATAATTTGACATGGCCAATGCATTCAGGTCTCCTGTGTAAAATGCATCTGCTTAAATGTTTACATGACGAACATGACTGACTGATTCTGATCTATTAATATGGATGGTATATTTTGAAAAATATGAACAATGCCCTTTGTTTATCCAGGAAATATTCACCCCGTCCCGAGGCACCTTTTTTCAGACACGCCTTTTTACATTGGGATGCCAACATCATTTAATGAGTGGCAAGTGAGAGGAAGCCCGGGTACCCAGAGAAAACCCAGGGACTATCTCCCAAAGGTCCACTCACATTGATTCGGGACTCGGTGTGCTGTATTGACATCTGCTGGGCCACTTCCCGTCCCGGTGAATGCAGCAGCTTCACAATTGTCGTTGTAATCCACCAACCCTTGCCTCTAAAGTGCTAGATCACAGACGCGCGCCACCATTTCTGACTGAATGTCATCAACCAGGAGTGTGTGTGTGATATATATGTGGGGAGTGGTAGTGTAGTGGTTTGCGCGCTGCGCTACAAACCCGGCGATCCGAGTTCGTTTCCCGTTCACGGCCAACACCCCAGTGACGATTTTCTGCACCGGTCCTGGGTCTCCTCCCCTAGGTTGACTCGGCCTCAAATGAGTACATGTTGCGGTGTTTAAACATCATCACTGGGGACAAGGGTGGTCGGGCGTGGTGCTGGCCACCCACCCCCTCGTGTACTGTGCCGGCCTTCATAGGTGCTCGCTAACAGCACTTGCCCCATCTGTCTGTTAAAGCTATACGGGGGATCTTTGTCTTTGATATATGTGGTGGTACAGTGGTTGGCGCGCCGCGCTACGACGGCCAGCACCAAGTGCCCATGATCTCAACCGGTCCTGGACCTCGGCTCGGTCGGCTCGATCCCAAATCGGTACCTGGTGTGGTGCGTTAACATCACCTCTAGGGAGGCAAAGGTGGTGGTCCAGCGTGGCCCTGTTGTTGTCACGTTCTGACCTGCCCCTACTGGACATTTGTGAAAAAGAGCTTTATTATAGCAGCTAATCGGATTCCTCCAGTGTATATATATATAATATTCAGATTTCTGTACCGTGCCAGCTTTCATTAAGCGATCGCTAACAGCACTTGCCCCAACAGCCCCTGAAGGCTAAACGCGGGGGATCTCTTTGTCTTTGTGTGTGTATTTATAAACTCTCATTTTTATTTGGTTGCTTCAGAAGGAAGAGAAACAACATCGGACCCCACCCCACAGCAAACACACACAATCAAATAAAGACAAAGTATTTCCACACATTGAATACAAAGTAATAGTTAATCACAAAAACAAAAAGTCCCTCCACGCCTAATTTTGGAAAACTCGCGATCATGACACACGGAGCGGTTGAAATCACAATGCAGCCTGGGCGAAAACAAGTCTAAGAAGAAAATAAATATTTGAAATGATTTGTTTGTACCATCGCATTGGGCTGTTGCATAATGTGCGTTCTTCGGGTCGGTATTCAATTTCACCTATTGTTTATTCTGTTTATAATTAAGCAGTGTGCTGAACGCTTTAATTACTCTAATCTAATATCAATGGACGGTACGGGTTTAAAAAGAAAACATGCTATTTAGACTTGTGTTGTACAATTCTTAGCATTCAATCCAAGGCCGTAATTACAATATATATTGGGGGGGGGGGGGGGGGGGGGGCGCATCTCCGCATCCCCAATATTCAAATATGCTCAATGTCCCCCTCCAATACATTGCTATAAAAAAATTGCTATGTAAATAAAAACAACAATTTGCTAAACCTTGGCCACAATATCTGGACTTGTCTTTATATAAATCAATGCATAGATTTCTGTTTATATGATTGTGGTTATGGTTGTACTTTATTAATCTCTAATCTCTGCCATTACATACAATGAAACATGCAAGAAATGGTAAAAAAGTAAAAACAGAGCAATGTAATACAATACACTATTATACATCATTGTAAAAAAATAAAAAAGTCCATCCCATGTGTTAGTGAACTTTTTAATATTTTAGGCAGGAAATGAGTTTTCAAATTTAGATAATTTTCTGGGTTGGGACCCCCAGACACCCTGGAAGATTTGCCCCCCCCCCCCCCCCCAATGTTGACTCCATGGCTATGGCCTTGATTCAACCACTCCTTAGGATTTAACCGTCGATGTGTTTATACATATTTCGAAATAGCAAGTAACATACATTTATTTATTTATTAGACGCCAAATAAAGTCTCCACCGATACAGACAAAGCATCTCACGTGTCCCCTCCCTACCCCTACAATGGGAATGTTTCCACAGCAATGGTATTAGTGTCGATATTCAAAATCAACTGTTTTATTTTTTATCCTTTATTAAGTCAGAAAAATCTCAAATGAATTTCAGGACTTTTTGAACAATTACATTCACTTAGTCTTGCATGGGGTCGGAAACGCACAATGCAAATCTTACACTTACGTGGGGGAAAACCACCTTACGCGTCGCCCAGACGATTCACGTTTCTTTTTGATGCCCTGCCATGTCCCGGCTACCTCCATAGTCCAACGTTGGTATTTTCACCAAGTCTGAACCACCAACCCGTGCCTCCCCAAGTGCTTGATCAAAAGCTTGCACTCTCGTGCTTGGCTTTGTTTCGTGCATAGGAGGCAATTCTATTTTTATGTACCGTATACAATCATGGGCATGGCTTCCATAATAGTTTTTGGATTGGCATGGCTTCTTTTTTATTAAAGTGTGGGTTTTCTCCCGAGTTTCATCAGCTTCAAGTGGTGCCTATAATTGAACGTCCACATTCCTGTGACGAGGTCTACCACTGATTTTTCAATGTGAGAGTTGTAGAGTTGCCCATTTTTAGATGGCGGTAGAGCAATGGATTATTGAACCTATCTGTGTGGAGTGAATTGGTTTTCTCTACATTCATTGTCATTTCTCCCACTTGACGAACACTCATCAGTGGAATCGGTCAAACATCCCAATGTAGAACCCTCCTGAAAAGAAAGTAAAAATTCACTGACGCTCTGCTGAAGGCGAGTTGCCCAAAAATGTTTGGCCATCCCTTTAGGCGGCTAATAAATATTTTTTGTTGTTGCCTGCTATTTATAAATACATATAACACACGGACGAATAAATCCTAAGGGGTGTTTGAAATTTTAATAATTGTACAGCAGTAATCTAAATAGCATGTTAACAAACAAAGCAAACCTGTACCGTCCCAGGGACATGACTGGAGGTCATTCAGGAGTCTCATCTTGGTTGACCGGGAATTGAACTTCCATCGCAATTGGTAGCCCAGCTGATTTGCCAAACTCGCCGCTACACGCGAGCGACATCCTGCTCGTTTCCTCTTCTCCCGACGATTATTTAACGAGCCATTTATATTGTGTTCGAAATACCAGTGCAGACCAAACTTGGCTGGGCTGCGATAAACCGCGTGCACCGCTTTTAATGATGAAGGCAAGCTGGCTTACGATTGGCTGGAGTTTTTTTTTACCATGTTGCGACAGTGAACCAAGATATTTTTAGTTTCGAACGGGGCTGAGAAAGGAGTGATTATGGCCTGTTGCTAAACCGTCCTGGTGCTTTTTGTCCTGTTTGTTGTCCTTCCTCCGCACCTCCGATTAGCACGGTTACATATGTACGGTGTGAAAGAAGTTCTACATACATATATGTGTGTGTGTGTTGGTGCTTCATTGAGCATCCGTAAAACGATTGCTGCAAGTTGAGCGATTTTTTTTTCTTTTTTAAAGTATCTCTGACCCGATGTGGCCTCTCAGAAAAGATCCAGAATGCACTGCGTGTGTACACACAAGCCTTTGACACAAGCTTCGACTTTATTGAGGCCTCCCCGTTATTGCGTGCAACTCACAAGACCGATTTGAAAACAGACCCTGTAAGCACTCGACGTATTTTTTTGCACTACACGCTTGAACGATTCACCCCCCCATTCGATGAATTGTCATGAATCAAGGTCGTCGTAACATACGAGAATAACATTCTCCTTTTTGCCATCTCCTTTTGTATTGTTTCTCCATTACACCCGTCCCATTTTTGTACAATCGCCTTTGCTCCATCACTCACTTTTTATGCACACACATCATAAATACAGCAAAGTAATCGATTCTCACTCGCACAAATTCTACGCGTGTATCCCGAGCGCAAGAGTCAATATGAAATCGATGGATCTGTTCCACGCTTTCTTTTCATTTATCAAGGGCAAGCAATTTGAAGGCAAGCGGAGGAAATGTCTTGTCTGTGATTCCCACAACGCTCCGTTTACACCATCTGCGTGTACCCTTCAAAGTTCGGTTATTGATAGCCAAATGCTCGTGTCAGACCATGAGTGTTTTTTTAGTATTTACAGATGCCCTTGCTACGGGGACTTTTTTTCGGTTAAGTGGCCTCTGCACTACTAAGTAGTTTGAGGCGGGGGGGGGGTATCTATACAGAGTTCTGCAGTGCAAAGGGGAGCCACCGGCCAGACTAGCCCAAAGGCTTGCGAACATGCACACGTGTGTGTGTGTGTGCGCGTGTGCTGGAGGTGGCATGTGAAGAGACGTGTCTGACTGTCTGTTTTTTTTTTAAACCCCGTTGACATTTCAACCGTGCTTTCCGCATGTAGGCGCAACGTCTATTTCAGTTTGTACCTCCTTGACAGCAGTCGCATGCCTCGTTGACATAGTAATATCACACTGGCGTCTGCTTAATTAACGGTTTAAGCACTTACCTTGCCCAAACCACGAGACCTGCGCTGCAAGCCTTGCAGGAGAGAGTGTGTGTGTGCAAATATATATACTCTTAGTTCTTTCGGTAAAGTCACGTAAATGAAATTAAAATAATTTTTTTTATTTTTTATTAATTTTAATTTCATTTTTTACCTACGTGACTTTACCGAAATAACTAAGAGTATGAATCCTTGCAGTCACGGAAGCTTCAAATCTAGAATGCAAATATATAATTTAAATACATTGACAACTTATTTGCAATGTGTCAATTGGCTGCCTATTATGGCTTAAAACTTGTTTCTTTTATACCTTTTTTGGTGTGTTTGTTTTGTTTTTGAGTACTTCAGTGACCATGCTGATACCGGAGAAGCGGATTGTGTCATTTGGTGCGCGCTCGGGGCTCAAACTCCGGTCTCGGGAGTATGTGTGGCCTGTGTGTTTTGTGAGCCCTTCGCTTTGGCTGGGGTTCTCAAGTCCAGTAAAAGATCGGAGCCACTTTTGCCTACCGATCCAAGCTTTGACCGGCGCATCTTGTGAGCACCACGAGTCACAAGATCGCATTGGCTACTTTTTAGGCGATGCCTAATGAATAAAACATGCAGATTTGCTTTTTTTTTTATTCAGTCTTGTTAAGTACCAGCATGGTGAAGTACGATCAGATAAGTCGCATAACCCATACAGCATGGGGGGAGTCCTTTACTCAGCAATCCTTCTGAATGTTAGGGTAGCCACCTATTAAATATTTGACAATGCATTTCTTTATCACTTGTGGTGTAACGTACATATGTTATTGCGTTTTATAAATTGAAATTGCGCTGTCTAAGCATTTCCAATGGACCATTTGTGGTCTACCCAGTGAAATACAAAAATAACTCAACACATGAGTCCAACACAGTGGCCTTAAAAGTTAAAGTATATCATAGGTGACGATTTGGGCAATGGGCCTTCTTCACAGCACATGTGCCGAAACGCCTCCTATTCTGTACTTTTTAAGGTGGCGTTAATGAGCAAAGTCAGTGGACCACTGCCAACGCAGTATCACCTGGATAATTAGTTTAACCTGCAAACTCCAGACAGAGCATCAATCATGCCATTGATACAGTAGCACATGGACAAATAATGTAATCCGAATTCCACCCACGGGTTTTTGTTGTTGGCATTTTTGCTGTCCCAGTTCTTTTAAATCTTAAAAACTCTCACAGTACCGAATGTTCGCAACCTCTTGACCCGAGTAGCTTGAGCACACAGACTGAATTGCGCCCCCGCAGCCTCGCTCTTAAATTGCATTGCAACGCTGTTTTACATGATATCGTCATGGAAGGCACAAGTGTGTGTGTGTGGTTTTATTTTGAATAGCTGAGTCAGTCTTTAAAACAATTTGAGCTTTTAAAAATACATACGTAAAAAGTGCAGATTTACAGTATTAGGCAACGTCACTACATGTATATCATTTCATAGTCTGATATCAAACAACAGTTAAAATAACAGTTTTTATTCACATACCTGTTCCTTCACATCTCAATTACATTATCAAAAATATGACAAGGTTTATGGCCCTTTGTTTTATTCAAAAACATCTGAAATGTTTTGATATTTCAGAACGGTATTGAAATACAAATGCGTTTTTCTGCGGACGCATCGACAAGAAAGCAGTGGCAGTCTTTGTTAAAAAAATGGCTCCTTTTAGTTTACATTTTGGTGTAGAATTTTAAGAGTTCTTTTCACTTTCCGCTTTGAAATGCGTTTTACTTGCAATTCGTCCACTGGCTGCTGATTTTAACTTGTTTTTGTTGATTTGATCAACAAAATGTTCAGTACAGAAGTGAAGCAAAGTGTTTTGAGACATCCTTATGATGTTAGTTGTGGAGGGGGGCTCTCGATTGTAGAGTTTTTGCAGAGAACCTTGAAGCTGATGGAGTGGGCAGGCGAATCATCTTTGCGTCAAGTGTTTCCTTCAGCTGCCGCACAACGGTGTGACCACCCGCAGACGACGGCATGCACCTTCTTCCTTCCTCCGTTCATTCATATTCCACAATTCGACATTCACAACAAACACTGCTTGAAGCAAACTGCTCGTGGAATTACACCGGTACTATGGGTTTTGTCAATTTTTGATGGATTAATTTTCTAGAGGGCCATATCTTTTTTTTCAGGTTAACTTGTTGATTGCATAATCAATGCTGGTTGTTGTTAAAGGTCCACATTTCATATCGCCTTCCCGGTTGACAGCCTGCTCTTTGCACCAACCGTAACTGAAGCAGTGGCAGAGCGCCTGTGGTCTCCTCTTCCAGCCTTTCTTGAATTGATTCTTCTCCCGCTGAACTTGGGTTGAGTGTCTTCGCTTTTCCGGCACTTCCCAAGTGTCCGTTTTTACATTTCGTCGTCGTTGTTTTCTTTATTGGACGCAGCAGCTGTTCTTGTGGCCGTTAGAATCCTTGAAACGCAGTCGCATCTTGGGCCGGTATTTCTCCAGGTACAGCAGCTGCTTGCTGTTAATAGCCCCTCGTCGTTTTCTGTAGGGGCAGTAACCAGAGGGCAATCATCACCTCCGATTTAGCAAGGTTGGCTACACATGGTGCGAAATAAGTTCAAGTTCAACATTCGTTATGCATTTTACTCCCAAGCCAATGAGAAGCTCCATTTGGTCTTATGAAAAAAAAGTGCAGCTTTGTTTTAATCCCGGCAACGTCTTACAGATTCTTAACTTATTTTCAGGAGGGGGTCCTACAGGGTAATTTTTTGGCCAATTTCATTCTAAATGAGGTGGCGTGTTTGGAGGAAACCAGCGCGCCCGGAGAAAACTCGCACACGAGGGGATATCGGTCAAACCTCTGGACAGATGTGTTCGGTTCACTTGCTCGTGTGCTTATGTCCTGGCCACCTTGCAGCTCAATGGGTTGCAATTTAAACGAATTTTCACATGTCCCCTTATCCACCGTCACTGCCAACATAATGAATCGATCTTGATTTGAAGTTTTTGTGACTGCAAGAATCCATACTCTTTGGTTCTTTCGGTAAAGTCGCGTGACTTTACCGAAAGAACCAACGAGTATAATGCATCGAAGGCATGGGTTGCCACACCTGGCTAACGAGGCCACTATAACCTCCTGAGCTAACACCACCTCTGTGGGTAGTCCAATGATGATTGACTGCCCGACGGCAATTACTGCTCCCGACCATGGCAACGTGGAATTTCCACGACTGTCGCAGAGCTTGCCAGTTGAGATGAGCGGGGAAAAAGAGTCACGAGGGGGCAGTGTTGGACCGCTCTGGCACGAAACTTCGAGGCAAGAGACCGATGCCTCCACACCGGCGGTGATTAACTCGGTCTCGGTGGTGAGGGGAATGACAAAATCAAATAACGGCAGTGCATATTCTTGGATTTTTTTCGGTAAAGTCGCGTAGGTAAAAATAAAATAAATAAAAGTAAAATAAGAATAAAATAAAAAATCACGACGTTTCGGAGAAACCACAAGATTCCGTCTTGTGTTGCCTCCGAAACTAAAATTAAAATTAATAAAAGTAAAATTAAATAAAAAAAATCACGACGTTTCGGAGGCAACACAAGCTTCCGTCTTGTGTTGCCTCCAAAAGGTCGTGATTTATTTTATTTTAATTTAACTTTTATTAATTAAAAAAAATTTTTTTACCTACGTGACTTTACCGGGAAAAACCCAAGAATATGAATCCTTGCAGTCAAGAAAGCTTCAAATCTAGAAACGGCAGTACAGTCCAAACATAATTTAATTTGCTAAAATTAGGGCCTCCTTAAGCTGCGACCATTGCTCTCTCAAGGTACCGACGATGTCACAATTCACCTCGCGCCTGCGGACGAGAATTGTATCGCTCCATCTCCATTTCCCTCCCATTCCATTGTGTTTCTCGGCCCCACCAGGCGTCAAACCGTTTGTTTTAGTGATACGTCTTACCAACCCCCCCCCCCCCCCTATTTTTTAGACTCCTATATATTATCAAATCCATGTGTTCCTCATTTTATCTATCGGTGCAAATCCAAGCGTGCATCTCGCCATGCTTCTTTTGCGCACCCTTCTAGAACTTGTTCCATTTTTCGTCATTACCTTCCCATATTTCTTTATCGCCATGTTTTGGCGGGTAAGAAACACCAACATTGTTTACACACTGGCATGCTGCTTTCGCATCGGGTTTAAAAAAAAGCACACCCAACCTGCTCTCTCATCCTCCTCCTTCATTTCATTAGGGGCCGTCCATAAATGACGTCACGCGATTTTTGACCCCCCCCCCTCGTCACACGACGTCACAAAGTCAGGCCCCCCTAAAATATGATGTCACAAAGCTCTGCCCCCCCCCAAAACAACATGCTTCAAATCGCTTTAAACAATTGTCATTGTAGTGCGTATTTAATGTGGCGCTGCACTCTGATGTTGTAGGAGAAAACATTTATTAAAAAGTATTTAATTAAGTAGAACGTGTTGTCTATATTTATTTAAAGTTGTACATTTTCATGTGACGTCACATTTCTCACCCCCCCCCCTCGTCACGCATCGTCACAAATGTCTGACCCCCCCCCTCCCGCAGGTGAGTGACGTCATTTATGGACGGCCCCTTATTTGAATCTTTCCACATCCAATCACCTGCCATAGGAATCCCATTTTGCAGTTGCCCCTCTGACAGATCTAATTGTTACTGGACTTGTTTTACACGAGGTGTCCTCTTGCACTGTTGATTTGAGGACACCTGATTGATGGCCGGGATGAAGAGAATAATGACATTTTTGAGGCCAAGCCACGAATATTGCATCGTGATGTGCGGACTTACTGCCTGATAAACTGTACAGCGTCTTCATACTTCATCCCACTCTCGATCAGCGCCAACGCCACCAACACTGGAGCCCTGAGAGTGAACACGGCAAAGCCCGTCACGTCACCAGCAAAGTGGAAATGCATATCTCAAGTTAAAATGAGTGTCATTCAAAACCAGTTTGTGGGTATGTATGTTAAACTTCTTTCGCACCGTACGTAGCCAACTGTGCTAATCGGAGGCGTTGTAGTGGTGATTTTGTAGGTGGATGTAGCGCGCATTAGGAGTTTGCAATAAAAAAGCACTCGATAATGGTGCCTTTTTCCCAGTATCTAAGTATGAAAGGTCACATGATGTAGCTGCTCACCCTGAGCTATGAATGCTCTGATTCGTGTAGCATTGTCTTTGCACTGTTCGCATTTTGGCATTCCCTGGTCTGATAATGGTGACACTCGGCCCTAAGAAGGCTGTGTCTGGTGTAGGCCCAATCGGTTTCATGGACGATGCAAACATTATCAGAACATGTTTATTTGCACGTTCATCACTAGTACGTGTGGTTAATGCAGACTTAATTCCTTGCAAAACGTTTCTATTTGGTGTTTGAATATCGTCACCTGTTGTATTGCAAGAAAAGGGAAAAACCTATTATTTTTCAAAAAGTACTTTTCGGACGCTCAGATGGGAAGTAAGAGCGAGTCATGGGCGAGCGTTGAACTTCTGCTGTGTGCCGAATTGATGTTAAGTCTCCAAGGGCAGGGAGGGTTGTTTCCTTTTGTCCGATTGATCCAAGCGCACAGATTCCCAGCACCTCCCTCGCGACGTATCCACGGCTCAATCGCAACGCTCCCTTTGCCTGCGAGCCGTGGGCTGCTTATTTACCTGCTCTAGCGATTCTGCATTGATTAATTGGAAAAGTCTCGGGTGCCAGGTTGAAGAGCAGACATGCTCGACTTACAACGGAGTCTTTTCCAATGGCGTATTCAGAGTGCAATGGTCTATACCAGTGGTTCTCGACTTCTTTTGGATTTGCGTGCCCCCCCCTCGCCTCCAATCAAGACCACTGGTCCCTGTGGTTCCCCCACCCCCCACATTTCTAAGGCAACACTAAACATAATTTGTATGATATTGCCTCCAATTCAATGCGGTACCGGTTAGACATGCGTGCTATTTTGTGTATTGGTGTGTTTTGCAATGTGCTGCTTGACATTCCCCCGCCGACGTTCATAATATCTCCTGCACGGTGTCCATGCTGCAGCCTGTGACCTCCCTGAAAGGCCTTCACGACCTCCCTCAGGGGTGGGGTGCGCCCCACGGATTGAGAACTGCTGGTCGATGCCATTCTTCGGAATCAGAACTTGAGTTGCGTTGTGTGCCACGTGTCCATTAGGCACGCGGTGATTACGACTGTGAAGGCGCGTGCAACAGATTGTGCATCTGTGCGCTAAGCATATGAACCTCATGGTCGGACCCCGAGGTCCTGAATAAACGGAAGTCGAAATCGTAATTAATTGATAATTTTTTGGCGACTCCGTCCCACCGCGCACATAAACGCAGCGACCCATCTGGCGCGGATCATTCTGTTGTCGTGTCGTCCAAGCGCAGCGAGGATTAATGCGCAGAAGAAACAAAACTTTGAAACGTTGATTAGCGCATCGTGTAGAGCTCGTTGAGAGGAATTGATTGCCGTATCGTTCGTCTTCAACGGACATAAAATGACGTTGCAACGCAGTTTATGCGAGAGCCGTGGCTTATGGGACCTCGGGGTCCTGCCATAAGGTTCATATGTAGATTGCTATAACTCGAGGCTAATGAAACGAAGAAGACTGACAATGAATGGGGACATGCAAGATGGACAATAGAAAAAATATGGTATAAAACAAGACCTAGGTTACTTGATTTTTTGTAATCACAAGCTGGTATTGTAATGACCTAGACAAATAGTGAAATCGTCGACAAAGGCCGGGTAATAATTAACTGATTATGATTTAATTCAAGAGTCTATTCATTGCCCTTGAAGCTTGTTACCTAAAATCGAGAGGAGCTTCCATTCTCGAACACGTGGCGTGGCCGTACGTGAAATAA
The DNA here is from genome assembly GCF_964198595.1 of Lampetra fluviatilis. NCBI lineage: Eukaryota > Metazoa > Chordata > Hyperoartia > Petromyzontiformes > Petromyzontidae > Lampetra > Lampetra fluviatilis. The sequence goes on along the minus strand of NC_136276.1, from coordinate 29,135,472 downwards.
AAATGAGAAATTCGTACACCCACAATTCGATGCATGGTATTGTGAGCATAATAATCCGATTGTTTTCATCATTGCCTCCTGACCCACAGACACCAACCCAGCCCGTTATTGTGGAAGCTGAGTTGTGCACGATCCCTGTAAAAATTATCAGGCACCACTACACCAGAGTCCCACGTGGATTGACAACACCTGCAGTATTTACCGTGCTCCCGTGTGCAATGCAAAACAGAATGCTCCTTCACTTTACAGCAGTTGGTGGGGGGGGGAGTCCATTCTCTTGAGGATTTAAGGTCACCTGGCCCCTAGATGGGTGTGTTGCTGCCCCTTCAGAGGTTAGAGGCCTGTCAATGCTGCTTGGCTATTGTGAAATAGTTGGGCCCTTCATGGGGGGGGGGGGGGCAGTGGAGTTGGGTTAGACGGGGTCTGGTTCAAGTGAGGATTGGCGTAGGGAGGGGTGTTATGGAGTGGAGCGGATGGAGCGTTATCCTATTTCCTTACAACCCTTGAAATAACTCCCGAGAGATGCGTTTAGTCTGGAGACTCTAATTAGAGAGTGGCGACGCGAATGTGGGATATCGCATTCGTAAAAAAGGGGGTCCGACTTGGGTAGGGCAAGTGACTAGTCGGGACTGCAAACTTTAACGGCAGCCAATGGAAGTAATGTGCTTAAACAGGGACAATCCAAGGAGAGAGATGGGGCAACTAAATTATAGTATATTGTGTAAGTAAAATGGACTGCAGCTGCGTTTTAAAGCAGAGGTATGCGTGTGCACATGTTTACGTGTGTGCCTTTCACCCCGCCCACTTTTAAACGTTGGCACAAGTCCTTGCAAGCATTGATGGGGCTTTCTTAATCATAGCAGTTCCTTATTAAGCTATGGGAACACAGTGCTACTTTGTGGGTTCAAACGTAGCTGTAGGAGAACCTGGTATTAGGCTGTGATGTGGGCAAACACAAGAGGAGACTTGTGGGACGGACCACAGCCAATCGGAATAAAGGCAGGTTATGCGTGGACGAATTGGGGGTGCAGCAACAGCGCTTTGCATCTGAAGTCATTTAAAAATAAATAAATCTGTCCCCGATAAAAGGTTGGTTTAGCAGCAAAATATGTGGCGCCTAGTTTTCTGCACGTGGTATTATTGTACCGACACTAATACTAAGTGGTTGTACATATTTTTTTTCGGCCCTTCTCAATTCACTGCTCTGTTGGCCTTGGGATTTTTTTTATTTACCACATTTTACTGTGATGGTCAGTGCGCGTTGGTGAAGGGTCCAGGATCGGTTCAGATATCACTCGCCACTGATGTTAGCCATGACCCAAGAATGAAATTGAGCTCGCTGGGTTCGCAGCAGAATGCACTAACCACTGTGCCACCACTCCACTGTAGTATTTTGGTGACGTTTAAGGAATGTTCAGATCTAATGCTGTATCTAACAAATGTTCATGGCTGTGACGTATTTAAATTATCATGATCTAGAATGGCTAGAAATCGGAAATATGGTGCCAACATAAGCCTATGACCAACAAAATCCTAAAAACGAGAATTGTGTAAATTTGAGTCTGCCATAATTAATTACAAAAATGTTGAATTTTTTTTGTATTTAAATCTGAGCCTATGGAAGTTTTCATATTTGGATATTTTGAATGGTGACAATATAAAATGAAATCGTTAAATCAAACCCGTACTTTTAAAAATTTCGGCCCACTGTTTTTGTGCGTTTTTGATATTTGGTTAAGAATCACACTCGGGTTGCTGGGTTCATGGTGCAGTGTGCTAATTATTGTGCCAACAATCCTCCGCAAAGACTGTAGAGGCCCTGATTGCAGCTTGTGTCCTCTTCCTTCCTCGAATCACGGAAAACCACGCGGCATTTGCGACAGATGGAGGTGGCAGCCAGGACATCGTGATTTATGTAACATCACCCTACCCCATTCCCCTCAATTCCATTTAGAGATCTATTTTTTGTTTTTTGGACTTCTCGATTGAATCGTGGACTGGTTTCCACTAGGCCAGCGAACCACAAGTAATCCGTGTGGAAAGGCCTGCCTCGACTCACCCCGGACACTGCCTTTTAATAATCCCTTAATGGGGACAGATGATAATGCTGGAACAAAAAACAACACCCAAGCGCTTATCAAAGGCACTGCGGTGAAGTGGCCTTGTTTAGCACGTGGCACTTAGGGAAAACGTGACGGCTGTGATGAAGGTGGAGGAAAACAGTTCTGCTGTCGATGGGGACAATTTTCAAGCGACGATTTTGGCACGAGTGCTTGTACTCGTGATTTAGTTTTTGTGTGTGTCGCGTGCGTCGCCTTGTTTTTGGGTGATGTGAAAAGCCTGTGTGAATTAACCACGCCGTTACGGAACATGTGAAAATGGAACGAAGCATGGGCAACAGGGCTCTGCCGCCTTATTGGTAGCATGCGATGCCTGTACATGTGCACAGTTTTTTGTGGAATTGTGTTTTTGTTATGTCGGTGTCATTTGCATAATTTCCACACAGTTGTTGGGAATGCTTTCATAGTTCAGTAATATATTTTATTGTCTGGTATGTTGTTGGTCATCGGTGAGTGAGTGGTGTAAATGCTTGCGGTTATCTAGGTCTAAAAAGCTGAAATTTGGCAGAAATGTAGTCGAGGCTCCGCTTGAAATGATAAAATATGAAAGTCAAAATGTAAGATTTCCAGGTCTCCTGAAATGTATCATTGTTGAACCCAGACTTTTGTGAACTTTCGCATGTGGATGGCTTTAAGAGGCACTGCATCCAGGTTAAACACCAGATAGTAAAATCCAAAGACAACATTTTTCATTTTCATATACCAGCAATTGGGGGGGGGGGGGAGAATATTTTCAGGTTTTTTAACCCATTGTACCAGTTTAAAGGGTAAAAACCTACTAATATATTTTGCCACTGGTAAAGGAGGTCTCATAGTGTAAATGCTTACCCCGAGCTCTCAATACTCTGATAGTGCGCTGTTTTTGAGTTGTACGCCTTTTGGCGTCATCTGGTCCAACACCAATGGAGACTAGGCTCTAAGAAAAGCTGTCTCGGGTGTGGACCAATCAACTTCAAGGACAGTGCATATAATTATCATCATCAGAGTTGTTTCTTTTTGTTTGCATTTTGACTGCTTGTGTTGTGGTTATTGCAAACATGATGCCCTGTATAAAGGTGTCAGTTTTTGTACCAGTTGAAAGGGTAAAAACCTACTAATAAATGAAATCTTGCTTCTTGAGGTTTTCATTTGCGGCTGAATGCAAATACTTTACTGTATTCTATTTAACTGCCTGAATGTGGGGTGGGGGTGGTGGATTCTAGTATCGGCACCCATTCCCAAAATAACTCTTGTCATCAGCAAGATAACTCTTGAAATCCTCATGGTTACTCGTCGATAAGCATGGATAATACAATGAATGTTTAATCATTTTGGGTTACGCCTCTTAGCCACCAAAACAAGGATAATAGGATAACATTCGCACTTCTGGGTAAGCATCTGCAGATAAAGGCAGACAATAGGATTTATCTCAAATTATGGGTAACTTGTGTGCATGACAGAATACATTTGGGGTCAGTCTTTATCTGTGAAATTCGGCCAATAAGAATCCATCTGCGAAATGTCACCTACATGTGCTTGTATGCATGCAGGTACGTATTTGTGTACACGCGCACGTGTGTGGAGCGGCGGTGTAGCGGTTTGCGCGCTGCGCTTCAAACCCGGTGTCCCCAGTTCGATTCCCACTGACGGCCAACACCAGTGATGATTATCCGAACCGGTTTTGGGACTCCGCTAGGTTGACTGGAGCAGTGTGTAAACATCGCCACTGGGGAGACAAAGGCGGTCGGGCGTGGTGCTGGCCAGCCACCCCCTCGTGTGCCGTGTCGGCCTTTCATAGGTGCTCGCTAACAGCACTTGCCCTATAACAGTCTGTTACAGGCTATACTGGGGAAAATCTTTGTCTTTGTACACAGTATCTAATGAGAGCATTTAGATACTGTGTATCTTGCGAGATGCAAAATTTGTCTTTATACCAGAGGTCGCAAACGGGTTTTGATTCCTTACCGTACCCGGCCGCACCAGGGTCGCAAACGGGTAGCCGGGTATCGGGTAGGGTACGGGTATCGGGTACCCGGTTGCGACCTCTGCTTTATACACGTGTTTACGTATGCCGTTGCTGAGCTATTTGTCGTCATCCTTTGCAAGACATGCTTACCTGCCCAGACCAGCAACGCAGTGGACTGCTACACACGAGCCCGGGTCCTCGCGAAACTTTGTCTTGAGAAGGCTCAGCCAATCGTCGACCACTTTCCCAGGGGGTGGGGCGCCGTCGTCAAACTGCCAGTCCTGGTTACAGCGAAAACATCAACACGCTCCCTTTTTATTTATATCTCGCCTTGCCCCGAACAATGTCTGTGACACCAAAGGAAAAAGTTCAAATCGGTCACCCAACCCCTGCACAAAATGGCACCTTAAGTTTGCGGTCCAGATAGCTGGGACGGTGGTGGCCATTGCACTTAAACCAAACCTATGTTTTCAATTTTACCAGGTAAGGCCCACTGAGCGATATAGCTCTTTGTCAGAAGCGACCTGGCCACACATGACAACTCGGCGAAGTGGCTTATGTGGAAATTTATAGCAGCCCAAACCTCTAAGCACATTTTGATTCTAAATGTGGAGGGGGAAAAACCGGAGGACCCAGACAAAATCCACGCAACCACGGGGGGGCGGTGGGGGGTGACATGCAAGCTCCAAATATACAGGGGCCGGGATCGAACCCACGACATCCTGAGGCGCACTTTTCCTGTAATGCAGCACTGGAGAGAAGCAGCGAGGCTTGGTGGATGTCACGCACGAATGTTGCGTAACTCCCCTTGCCGTGAGCGTCGAGGTCGCCATACCCTGGGATTGCCAGGAGAAGGCAGGCGAGCAGAGTGCAAGCTGTATGGGGTCGAGGTGTGGGGCTTCTCCAGTTTCATGCCACTTATACACGCTCATGAAGTGGCTGAAAACATCTTTAATATGTTGAGGACTGCAGAGCTTTGGAAATTTGTTGGTGCCAGCTCACTGCCTGGCAGCTGCCTTCCGGATCGTCTGCGGTTCTTCGGAGATTGCGAGATGCAATTTGCACGCACGACAACGCTACATATACAAACGAAACGCTGTTATCATTATTATTTGAACTCTCAAACGTTGAAGGGGTGTTCGCTTTTTCAGTGGCTTCCAAATAATGTTATTGCCAGGTAGACGCAAGCAGCAGCATCATTCCTTTTGCAGGGAATGGGAAATGCAGGGGCAGTGGGTGGTAAAAAGCAGCCGATCATTTACCTGCGTGTTTAAATCTCACGTAACGATATTTATTATATTTCGATTTAAAGCTTTCGTGACTGCAGGGATTCATCTTCTTGGTTCTTTCGGTAAAGTCGCGTAGAATGGAAATAATAATAAAATAATAAAAATAAAACATAATAAAATAATTCTCACGACGTTTAGGCTGCATGCGTTGTGGCCGAAACGTCGTGAGAATTATTTTATTATGTTTTATTTTTATAATTTTATTATTTCCATTCTACGTGACTTTACCGAAAGAACTGTAGTACCGTCGAATACAGGTCGACACCCGGGGTTGAGGCACACTGAGTTTTATTACAACAACCGTCGTGACATACACACTTGAGGGGGTATCGGCCCCCTCACCCGTCTTTCTGGGGACACACCTCCTAGCTAACCCTAGCCTGCCTCAGAGTCCTCCTCTCGTGGACTAGGGGAGGCTATCTTGGCCCGACACTGGTCAGTCGGGCCCGGTACTCAGAGTCCAGACCAACACTGGCTCTGGCTCTGGCACCACGCCACTGGCTCGAGCCTGCGCGGTCCTGACAAGGACGGCGTAGCAGGGGGAGACCAGGGCTCTATCTGGGACGTCTTCCGTCTTCTCTTCTTAGCTAACCCAACTCTCTCTAGCCCCCCGATACATTCCCCTTTTATACATCCCCCTCCCTGAGGGGTGGGGCCCCGGGGGATCGTAACGTCCGAAGCGCGGACGTCGTAGAGGGCACCTGCCCGTGCACTGACGTAGCCCCGCCCACTGTGCTAGTTTCCCGTTGGATCCCATACATATCAGCTCGACACATATTCCCTCCGTAAGACCCCTACATCACCCCCCCCTGTACAGCTCGCAGCCGTCCCGGCTGCAACATCGACAATAAAAGTTTATTCAGCCCTCGATACCCCAGCGTGTGCCTAATTTTTTTTCAACAATAACGCAACGAGCAGAACAACAGGAAGAAAGAAAAAAAATAACCCGACGAACCCCCCCCGCGAATAAATACGAAAACCGTAGGACGAGCGTATATACACGTGTTTCTTTACCTGGAGTCCCCCTCCAGCCCCCCACAGAAGACGCACAACACACACAACACACACAACACACACAACACACACAACACACACAACACACACAACACACACAACACACACAACACACACAACACACACAACACACACAACACACACAACACACACAACACACACAATAATCGTACAACGCAGCGCGGCACGTGCCGGGAACACAGCACGGACGCCCCACACCGTGAGCACAACATGCGAATGTACACCGGAAAGAGAAGCCACAAAAGACTCAAAAAAATTTTTTTTTTTTCTTCTCTCTTTTTTTTCACAAGAGTTTGCGCATTTTTGCGCGCGTCCTCGCCGCCGGCCCGTCACACGGGACAGGCGCGGCCGGCAGGTCGTCGGCCGGCAGGTCGTTGGCCGGCAGGTGTTCATCACAGAGCGAGTCTGTTGCCGACGTCGCAAGACCCTCAGCATCACCTGCGGGGGTCGTCGGGCGTGAGCCCGTCACTCCCGGTGCGCCTGGGGGTGGGACAGCCGGCAGCACGTTAGGCGGGAGCAACGGGGAAGACCCCTCTGAGTCGGACGCCCCCCCACATGCTTGGCCACGCGCGTGTGTAGTGGGATCTCGCACCGCAACGAAGGGTTTTAGCCTGGCAGGGTGTACAAACCACCGGCGCCTCCCCCATTGAATGCGCACGCACTGAGGTCTCAGGACCTCAACCACCTCGACGGGACCCCGCCACGGTCGCAGCAGTTTAGAGGAGGACGCGAGCGGTACCTGGGGACAGTGCAACCATGCCCTGTCCCCCGGCTTCCACTGTATTTCATGCGCGCGACCCATTCTGAGGCGCTCATTAGCCCTCTGCCGCCTGGCAGAATTTTGCATGGCAGCATCCCGAGCCTCCGTTAATTTTTCCAGGTTGAATTTAACGTGTTCGGCCAATTGAGTTTTTCCTTGCGGCGCCGGGATCTGCAGTTGGGCCTGAACAGGTGGCTCCGGTTCGCGGCCATACATAAGGAAAAAGGGGGAAAATCCCGTCGCAGTATGGGGGGCCAACCGGTATGCTGACAGGACCCCCTGAATTTTCAAATCCCAATCCGTCTGTGAGTCAGAAACGTGCTGCGACAGCATCGACGTGATGGTACGATGCAACCGCTCGACCATCCCGTCGGTTTGTGGGTGATATGGAGAGGTGCGAATCTTTTTAGTGCCAAGGATGTCACAGACCTGTTTGAGCAATTTGCTTGAAAATTTTTTACCCTGGTCGGTCAGCAGCCTCTCGGGAGCACCTTTGTCAAGGACGTATCCCTGGACAAAGGCCTCCACGATGGCTGCCGCCGACTGGTTGGCCAGGGGCCAGGCCATAGGCCAGCGCGTGAAATATTCAACCCCGGTTAGCAAATACCTATTTCCCCTAGGGGTGGCGGGGAACGGTCCTAGAATGTCCAGCGCGACGAGTTCGTTCACCCGGGAAACCCTGATAGATTGCAGGGGCGGGTTCGACTCCTTCGCTGGTGGTTTGCGCTGCGCACATCTAGGGCACGATGCTAACAAATCCCCGACATCCCTTGTCATGCCCGGCCAAAAGAAATCAAGTTGGAGCAAGGCCAGGGTCTTTTGGGTACCCAGGTGGAGGAGGCGCTCGTGAGCGGCCCACACCACCCTACCCCGTAACCCCGAAGGGACCACTAGCCGGTGGCGATGGGATTTCCCGTCCCAATGCATTAACAACCCACCGAGCATTTCCCATGCGTCGGCATCACCCCTCCCCCGCCCCCGGTCCCTGACGCGGCGGCGCAACGCAAGGAGGGAAGTATCTTCCATTTGCAACCGGCCCCATTCCGTAGCAGGCAACCCCAACAGGGAATCAGAACCCTGTTGTGCGATAGAATTAGTCATTGATGCTGCGTCATCAGCAGCCGCCAAGACCGGGACAGGCAATTCAGCAGGATGCCTGCACCGACCCGACCCCAGGAGGCATGCGCATTCGGGGGTGGTCGGCATGCGTGACGGGGCGTCCGCGTTGGTGTGGCGAACGCCCTTACGGTACGTGGTCTGAAAATCAAAATCCTGGAGAACCTCCAGCCATCGAGACAATTGTCCCGATGGTTGTTGGACTCGCAGGGCGTACTGTAGCGCTGCATGGTCTGTACGGACGGTGAAACACTGTCCGTACAGATACGGCCGGTACTGCTGGATGAAGTAGACAATTACCAGCAGTTCCCGACGCGTGACACAATATCGTTGCTCCGCTGGAGACAACACTCGGCTACCGTACGCGACCACCCGTTCGACGCCCTCGACCACCTGGGACAGCACGCCCCCAATACCTGTGTTGCTCGCGTCAGTATCGAGCACAAAGGGTTTTGAGAAATCTGGATAAACCAGGGGAGGGGCATTAACCAGAGCGTCCCGAAGTGAGCGAAACGCAGCCTCCTCCTCCTGTCCCCAATGGAAACGGACCCCCTTTGACGTCAAAGCGTGCAGGGGTTTAGCAATGGTGGCAAAGTCCGCGACAAAACGTCGGTAGTATGACGCGAAACCCACAAAGCTCCTGACCTCTCCCACCGAGGTGGGAGTCGGCCAGGAGCTGACGCACTGCGTTTTGGCGGGATCGGTAGCAATACCCGAGCGCCCTACGATGTGCCCCAAATAACGTACCGATTCGCGCAACAAATGACACTTTTGGGGTTTAAATTTCAAATTAGCAGCCCGCATTTTGAGGAAAACGGCCCGCAACCTCTGGAGATGCTCGTCAAATGTTCTGCTAAAGACGATAACGTCGTCCAAATAGATTAAACACGAATCCCACTGCAATCCAGCCAAAACCAATTCCATCAATCGCTGGAAAGTCGCCGGCGCCGAGTGTAATCCCATCGGCAACCGGTTAAATTGGAAGAGACCATGTGGCGTACGGAAAGCGGTTTTAGGCTTAGATTCATCATCCAGAGGAAGCTGCCAGAATCCCGAAAGCAAATCCAATGTGGAGAAGAATCGCGCCCCCGCCAAGGCGTCGAGTGATTCATCAATACGGGGAAGCGGGTATGCGTCAGCAACGGAAATTTTGTTGAGGCGGCGAAAATCGACGCAAAACCGCAACGATCCATCCTGTTTCTTTACCAGAACGATCGGTGCTCCCCACGGGCTGGTAGAGGGAGAAATGATATCGGCGGCTAACATGTCATCAACAGCCGATTTGACATGGTCCTTCTCGGCGGGACTCAGCCGGAAGGGATTTTGGCGTATGGGCGCGCTGTCACCAGTATCAATATGGTGACGCAGCAAATGGGTGCAGCCCAGATCGAATTTGTTTTGACTAAACACATCGGCGAATTCGCGCAATAGTGTCCTAAGTTTTTGACGCTCTACATCCGACAGGTCCGTCGATCCCGCACAAAGCGCCTCAAACCACCCTTCATCGGTGTCCGAATGTGGAGTCGGCAGAGTGGCAGCATGCACGTGATTTGCGACAGACTCCTCACAGGGCACCGGCGTTGCGTGAGCAAGCACGGTCCCCTGGGGAATTACCACGGCCTGCGACCCCACATTGAGGACCGCGATGAAGGGGTCCCCGTCCCCCCTTACAATGGTCTGAGCGGGAATCAAATGCGGCCCGCTAACCCCAGCCCTAGATGGGCCGAGCAGGACACCCTGGTCCCCAACACCCTTAGCGAAGGGCCTACGAAGCTTCAGGGGTACCAACATTTGTGCCCCTGGCGGCACGCGAACCGTCTGAACTACAAACGCGGGTACCGTCGCGAGCGCCGAACGATCCGTAGTAGGGGAAGGCAAAAACGCCATCCGCCGTCCCGACGGGAGTTCAATGCAACCCTGATTAATCATGATCCGAATCGGCATTTTGCCCAAGAAATCCGTCCCCAGCAGGCACGGAACCGCCAGCGAGGAGGACACAAAAATAGGGCCGGACAATTTAATATCACCGATCGAAATTTGCGCGCGAATCTGCCCCATGATACCCAGTGAGCCCCCGTTAGCAGCGTAGAATGGCACATTAACCGGTAGCAAGGGACGACTTTGGACAGGGAGAATGTTGTATATTAGTTCCGAAATGATGGTTGCCGACGCACCTGTATCGACGAGGATACGCACTTCGACCCCGTCAATATACCCTACTATGGCCGACGAGCCCGACGGCGCAGCTAGAACGCGATGGGCCAACACGGACCACTGGGCTGGTTCGAATTTGGTCCCCATAGTGGTTCGTGTTGGCCCCATGGTGTGCAATGTTGGCCCCCCGTTCGTTGCGGTGTGTACATGTGTAACGGGTGTGTGCTTTGGCCAAACATGTGGGGTGCCGCGACTCGCCGGGTCATGTCGGTGGAGCTTGGGAGGAGGAGGAGGAGGGCCGGCGTCCCGGCGAGGCGTCGTCCCCCGCTGTCGAGGGGAACGGCACCCCAAGGCGACGTGGCCCCGGACGCCGCAGTTATAGCAGCGCGGGAGCGCAGGTGGTGAAGACGGGCGGTCGGGGCGGGTCGGGCCATCCCGGTCCGCCCGCGCTCCCATCCGTTGCTGCTGTCGGAAGTCGGCGGCGTAGACCTCCTCCGTCGGTGAGGTGACGGCAGCCACCGTACGGCCGGCAGCTGCCCTGCTGGCCTTCCTTCGCTGCGACAGGAGGTTGGCGTGGAGGAGGCGCGCCGCTTGGAGGGAACCCATCTCCACGTCCTCCTGCGCGACGATGGTGACGTCTAGGTCGTCCGCCAGCAGAAGGATCTTCTCGGTGACCATGGCGTCGACGCCTTGGTCATCCATACGAGGGAAGGCCGTCTTTGCGAGCGCCAGAAGGCTGGTACGGTAGGCGAGGGGCGACTCCTTCGCACCCCGCTGGCGGTCGTAGAATCGCTGCCTACACTCCGCCGAGGGTCCGTAAACCCCAGCCAGCAATTGCAGCGCCATCTGAAGAGTAGAGCGCTTGTCCCTCGATGCGGACGTAAGAGCGGCGAGGGCGTCGCCGTCAAGGAGCGCCGGTAGTGCGCAGAGGGCTTCGTCGTCTGACCACCCCGCCATCTCTTGATGCGCGAGGAAGCGCCGCTGAAATCCCCCCCAGTCGCCCTCCTCAGCCACGAACTCCTTCAGCGGGGGTAGTCTTTGGTGTAGTGCCGCGACCCCCGTGGAGGGCCGCACTTTGATGTCCCCGCGACTCGGCCGAGCGTCAGCACGAACGGCAGCTGTAATTGCCTGTCGCGCAGATAGTGACGCTCCGTCCGAAGGCGGTGACGCGGCAGCTCCAGCGGAGTCGATGTCGGACCCCAAGTTGAGGTTGGCCACGCCCTCGGCAGCTGCTGCGGCGATGGCGGGACTTTCAAAAGTGCCGTCGTTAGAAATGGCGGGAAGGTGCAACGGCCGTCGGCTGTCCTCGCCTCGCGGTGGTCCAGCAGCCCCCAGCCGAGTGATGGTCTCGAGTGTGGCGGTAGCAGCGTATAGCAGCTCCGCCAACCTCGCGTGCGCCAGCCGCAGCCCGTCGGACAGCAACTCCCCTTCCTCCCGATGGCCCGGTAAGGACGCATTCGGTCCCGGCTGCTCGTTGGCCCCATCAGCCGTCTCTGGTACCGCACTTCCCGCGGTGTCCTCCGCCTCCTGCACCCCGGCCCGAGCTGTTCGGCGCGTGTCCATGTTCGTTGTTGTTTACTTCTGACGCCAGATGTAGTACCGTCGAATACAGGTCGACACCCGGGGTTGAGGCACACTGAGTTTTATTACAACAACCGTCGTGACATACACACTTGAGGGGGTATCGGCCCCCTCACCCGTCTTTCTGGGGACACACCTCCTAGCTAACCCTAGCCTGCCTCAGAGTCCTCCTCTCGTGGACTAGGGGAGGCTATCTTGGCCCGACACTGGTCAGTCGGGCCCGGTACTCAGAGTCCAGACCAACACTGGCTCTGGCTCTGGCACCACGCCACTGGCTCGAGCCTGCGCGGTCCTGACAAGGACGGCGTAGCAGGGGGAGACCAGGGCTCTATCTGGGACGTCTTCCGTCTTCTCTTCTTAGCTAACCCAACTCTCTCTAGCCCCCCGATACATTCCCCTTTTATACATCCCCCTCCCTGAGGGGTGGGGCCCCGGGGGATCGTAACGTCCGAAGCGCGGACGTCGTAGAGGGCACCTGCCCGTGCACTGACGTAGCCCCGCCCACTGTGCTAGTTTCCCGTTGGATCCCATACATATCAGCTCGACGCATATTCCCTCCGTAAGACCCCTACAGAACCAAGAAATGTATTATCTCGTCACCACGTGCGAGAGAGTCGTCTTACTTCGCTGTAAATCGCCGCGCGGGTGAACGCAGATAAACCACTTTGGCAGATGTGCACATTGGGCAGGGGCCACGTGGGTATTTAAACTCATTCTAATTATGGTCTTGGTATTTCTTGGCCTTACCTGCCCTTTAAATGTCACAGCTCCGTGTTCTGCCGATGAGGACGGGCGCGTCTGCGTGTCTTTATCTGAGCGGGGTAATAATGCTGGCGATGCTGTGTTTATATTGGGGGGAGTGCTGGGTTGATTTTTTTATAATCTGCGCGCAGAGGGGTAAAAACGGGCTACTTTGAATATCCACATTCCCTCTTTCATGTGCGTTAGGGGTTGTATGTATCCACAATTGCAGAATTATTTTCCTGTTGTGTTAGAAAACGGGAATTGTCTCCACCAGATACACAAGCAGAATATTTATGACCCAGGTGACTTTTAAAAAGGAGACCTAGGTTACAAGGGCAAATACAAACACCGGCAGAGACAGAATGATAATATTTCATTCGATAAAAAATCCAATTCCATAAACATTCTCGTAATTTATGTGCCCTATCATATTAAATACAGTAAAACCTTGGATTGCGAGTAACTTGGTCTGCGAGTGTTTTGCAAGACGAGCACAAATTGTAATTAAATACTATTTTAATAAACGAGCGAGGTCTTGCAATACGAGTAGTACGTGTATACGCTTTGTCTGCCGAGCGTCACGTGATCACAACTGATATACGAGTGTCTCGCTCGTTACAAATGGCATCGGGGGGAGGGATCTTTAACGGCCACTGTGAAGCTGACAGCGCGTATATATATGTTGTGGTTAATACACCCACAGATATTAACCAGGGCAGCCTGCTGTATTTGAATCGGAACCTCTTCTATAAGCTGCCGCTGGGCCACACCATCGTCCCAAATGAACATTCTTATCGACGAGGACTGACCAATGCATGCCCCCCCCCCCCGCATACTGATAATGGAAAGAATCCCATTTTTGGCGAGGTAACATTTACCGGATAGTGTGGTTAAAAATACAAGGTTTTGTCCGTGAAATAATGACTGTAAATGAGTTTGCGCTAAGTTGACGAGACTCCACAACAGTGGGTATCACCAGGGCTCTGGGTAACTGACCGCGGAGGCTTGGAATTCTGGCCTCACCTGGTGAGGTTAGCAGTGAGAGTGAATGTCTCTCCGTTGCCGTCTTCCCACTGGACCTGTGAGCGGTCGGATAAAAAGGCTCGTCGTGTTTCAGCCACAGGCCGTTTTGTTACTGTAGCACTGCTAGCCTTTACACCATTGGAACCTCATTTGCCAGTAAAAAATATGATAATTGGTTTTTTTACCCTTCTATCTGGCAACAAAACTGACACCTTTTATTTTTATTTTTTACTGGCAAATGAGGTTTCCAATGTGTTAAATGCTTACCCCGAGCTCTCATACTCTGATGGTCCATTGTCTTTGAGTTGTGCGCCTTTTGGCGTCATCTGGTCCAACCCATGTGAGACTAGGCTCTAAGGAAAGCTGTCTCGGGTGTGGACCAATCAACTTCAAGGACAGTGCATACATTATCAGAGTTGTGTTTTTTGTTTGCATTATGGCTGCAGGTATTGTGGTCTATATAAAAAAAGTGTCAGTTTTGTTGCCAGATAGAAGGGCAAAAAAAACTATTATCACTGCCAGCCTTATACAACAAGGGCAGACCCTTCTCTGAGAAAACACAGCTGCAACTGGCTGACATTAAAAAAACCCCACAGAGGCACCCCTCTGTGGGCGTAGGCTTCGGGCCTTCTTCACAGAGGGGGTTCCCTGCTCTGCGTGAGTCTGCCTCGAATGGGGGTGACTTGCGCGTACGTGTGCTCGTGGTTCGCCGTGCTGCTCTGATCCAGGTGACCGACCGCGGTTCGGAAGCATAAACAAGAGATCAATGTATGCAAGGTGAGAGTGGTGGAGAGATCATGCCTTCACCGGAGCCCATTCCTCCACTTCACACTCAGCTCTCTGCCCCCCAATCCGCCACATCACCCACCCACCCCCATACCGCTGAGCTTCTCCAAACCCGGCGTAACAACGCCCCCCTACAATATTTACTTTAGTCTCATGTGTGCTGGCAGCCGTTGTGGCAAAACTTCGGTTAAATCGGGGGGGGGGCGGGAAATGAAAACCAAGTAGGACTGATTCTCCACCTTTGTAATGCTAAGGTTATCGCGAGCTCCCAGAGCGGCACGACCTACGTGTTGAGAGCCGTAGCCGTTGATTTATAGACAACTTTGCATCCATTCGTCGGCATAGGTTATGCAGCCAGCAAATGCACTATAAAAAAATAATACGGGTGCAAGTGTAGTTTAAGGGCTAAGTGCACTTGCTCATGAATTATGGGTTTAAAAAAAAAATGGATATTACAGTTGAATCCTTGGCCCTGAATTGTGCCAATTCATTGAATCGCGAAAGGGTGACAACTCTCTTCAACTCCACTTTTCTTGGTAACCTACACACACCTTATTGGTTCTTTCGGTAAAGTAACGTAAAAGGGAAATAATAAAAATAGAACATCATAAAATACAATTCTCACGACGTTTCGGCCACAACGCAAGCAGCCGTCCTCGGGTGAAGAACAGGTCTGTCGGAAAGAAAGACGCGTTCTTTCCGACAGACCTGTTCTTCACCTGAGGACGCTTGTTCTTCACCTGAGGACGGCTGCTTGCGTTGTGACCGAAACGTCGTGAGAATTGTATTTTATGATGATTTATTTGTATTATTTTATTATTTCCCTTCTACGTGACTTTACCGAAAGAACCAAGAAGATGAATCCCTGCAGTCACGAAAGCTTTAAATCGAAATTTGACCTACACACCGTTTGCTTATTGAATTGAACGAAACAAGGGCTGCGTCCACGTAAACAAATCATTTAACCCCCACAATGCACCATTATCTAAAGCCGCCCGAATACAAATCAAGTGGCATATCTGCATTTCCCATAAATATGCTAAATTCCTATTGATATGCAAATTATTTTGTTAAGGCGCACCTTCCCGCTCCAACCCAGCTCAAATAGACACTCCAAGCCTGGGGCGTGTCATTCAGACGCTGTCTTCTCGACAGACCTGTTTCTTCACCTGAGGACGGCTGCTTGCGTTGTGGCCGAAACGTCGTGAGAATTATTTTATTATGTTTTATTTTTATTATTTCATCACTTCCCTTCTACGTGACTTTACCGAAAGAACAAAGAAGATGAATCAAGTGTGCAAAATGCTCAGCGGTCCCATCCTCAAACCGGCTCCGCTCCTTTGTTCTGTGCTAAGATCTGCGAAGGGAAAAACCCTCTCAAAGCCACTCTGGTAAATGGGGGGCGCACTGTCATTTTAAACTCTTCTCATTATATTATACGAGCCGGGACTTTACAGACGAAACACGACCCGGTGTTTTCCCCCCCCCCGCAATGGCCAAACACTTTAAAAAAAGCCACCTTGCATGCTGGCAAATAAAAAAATAGCGTCAAATGTGGTGGCGCTTTTTATTTAGTCAAACATTTTCACCAGTTTTTTTCCCCCATCTAATTCTACACGGCTAGTTTTGCGCCCGTGTTCCAAGGTCGCGGTGTTTTTTTATTTTATTTTGGTCTTTGCGCACGGTTTGGCTTCTTCTCAGAGGAAGCCTGCTGCTCGTATTCCAGGCAGGGCCCTAGAACAGGAAGAGCGACTTTGCTTTCACAGCTGTGTCGCTGCCAAAGCGACCTCGCTGGGCTTGCCCCTCGGAGACCACCGCTCCACTCGGAGCGAACCGCGGCGCTACCCTCTCTCGCTACCTGTCTACCTGAGCTGGCGATGGAAATTCAACATTTCCGTTCCAATGGCCACTGTGCATAGGGGGACAACCACTGTCGGCTTCCCACACAAAGTGGGTTCTGGTTTTTGGCGACTGTGGAGGAATGGGAGAGATGAATTCCCTCCCCACCCCATCTGGGATTATTAGCATATTTTGGAAGGTATATATGAACAGTGGGCATGTAATGTTGCATTGATTCATCGATTTAAAATCAATACTTAAACTCACGACCCCTTTCATTGAATCCTCGATTCGTACGTGTTTTTTGTTGTTATTGCAGCATTGGTTTAATAAAAGCACACTCTCGACTGGTTTTGATATTAAGTGTCTCATCAGCAGTCAAGCTTGATTAAACCTAGTTGGACACAACATTAGCGTTGTTGTGGGGAACATGGGAATGATACAAAATAAGTTGATCGGATGCTTCCTTCCCATATTTGTTTCTCCACCTAAATGAGAGTTTTTTTTACACATCCCAGAAGGCTTTGACCGTTTTTTTCGGGAACATTGGTTTAATACACGCAAACTCTGAGGCGGTTTCAACAACATGCAGAATCGGGCCTTGCTTGAACCAATGATAGTGAAACTGCCAGATGTTTATAGACAAAGGACCCTCTTAGATATGGGGCCTTATTAACTATAAACATCTGGCAGTTTACTGTACAATTGAATTCATAAATACAATATTTTTGACCCCCCCCCATTTTATTTGGATTGTCTCGTTTGTACGATTTTGGTCACTCATTGAGCTTAAACATAACTTGAGCCTTGGATTTCTACAGATGGTGAATTATCTGCCTCAGACGTAATTCTTCTATGCATCTTTTCCATGCCTACGTGGAGCAAATAATATGCACAGCACGCATACAATGTCCTGTGTATGCGATTTCCGTTACAAATGCGGGTCTGACTAGACTAGTACATTTTAGGTTCTCACGATTATGATGGTGATCATTGATGATGATTGTGATTATTGATGGGGCCGTGTTGAACACCGGCTGGAACTTGAACCTGTGATTTCATGGCCGAGCACATTTGCTGCCGTAACAACGGAGATGTATCCGGACCACTGTGGAGAATATTGAGTGGGCGGTGATGACAACGTTCACTTCTGCTCACAATTTAAAGGACGCGTTTTGCATGCACTCATGTTGCCATCATCATCAACAACAACAACTGCCGTACGCCACTAAGTGGCGGTGCCTTCTACCGCTTTGCAACAAACGAAATCGCCCAACGTGGGTGTACCCTGCTGGGGTTCGCAGTGTTGGTTACAATTTTCTGTCGTTTTTGTGTAACTGGCACAACGTGTGTGTTCAAGGCAGCGTGGGGGCCCCACTGTGAGGAGTGGGGGGGGGAGTGTTCGAGGCACCAGATGCGGAATCTCATTCACACAACCGTGGGAGTACCGTTTAAACTAAATCGGTGATAAGTGCGAATTAAATCCCATTTTGAACCAAGCGAGCGTTTTGCTTATGCAAATGAAACGATGTAACTTTATTTGAATTTGTTAAGTAAATTTAACGTGTAACATTGATCTGCAATATAAGTTTAAGGGGGCCTCTGATGTCAAGTTTGAGTAACAAGTGGAGTTTTCTGTTCTGGGTTTCAAACTAAAACTGTCCACCAGCCCAATTGATTCCAACCGTGATGTCAGAATATGCCAAGAGACCAATAATCCATAGGGAAATCTCAGTGTGGCACACCCGTTTATCAGAACTAGATGTTTCACAGGATTTATGAAAAACCCCTCTAAATGTACCTTTCACCCTTTAACACAGTAGGGGTCGTATTTCCCACAGTCTCTGATTGAGATTTGTCACAGCACGGTAAAAAGGAGATTTTAAATAATAGGTTGAATTTAGGCAGATTTAAATGCTAATATCAAATATGACGTGATCGATCGCGTATTTTGTGCCGAGTCGTTGGCGAATCGGGGAGAGGGTGGCCAACTCGTTGAACGGCACATTTCATACAGTTGATTGTGGCTTGCGTGAGCAATGGAGTTGATAACAACGTTTTTTTTGTTAAACCGATGCTCTTAATAGGCCAAAGCTACAACATTTTATTTGGCAGTTTTTTGGGGAGTTTGCTGATTACACACAAAAAAAAACACATTCAGACATTTGACCTCATTTTTTGGGCTCGCAGACAGACGGGGTGACCCAAAAATGTGGATCCTAACATTCCACAATCTAATATTTACACACGCGCTACTGTTTTCCCATTGTCATTAAGGCATTTAATATTTTTCCAGCTGTAACAATACGCAGGTGCCGAGGGTGAAGATTTATAGGCCCCGACTGTGCCCCCCCCCCCCGCCCGCCCGCCCCTCTGTCTGCCTCTTGCACGCCCTCCTCATCTTTACGTACGATGGCGAAGGCCGGGCAGGCCAGAGGGCCTGGCCGTGCAGCTTGAGTCTGTTTTTTTTTTTAAACGCCGAGGCCAGACAGATGTGGGGAAGAAGGCGCTCTCACTGGGTGGGGAGGAAGGATGTAAAAGGGCGTGCATTGAACTTTTTCACCTCCCTCGATGTGGTAAATAAATCCCACGTGCGGGCCACCCTCCAAAATAGGCGCTCTCCCCAGAGGCAGCTCCCCCTCCTCCCCCCCCCTGAACAAACGCTGTAACGCTGCGTTGCATCAAAGTGCCTGCCGGACAGTGCATCTGGATTTGACACAGGTCTCCAAACGCGATAACATCACGTTTTTTGAGTCCTCGGAAAAGTTAAAACTAATTTAAACTGTTCTTGGTTATTTCGGTAAAGTCACGTAGAAGAGACGTAATAAAATAATAAAAATAAAACATAATAAAATTATTTATTTTTATTATTGTATTACTTCCCTTCTACGTTACTTTACCGAAAGAACCAAGAAGATGAATCCCTGCAGTCACGAAAGCTTTAAATCGAAATTTAATTTAAACTGGTGTGAGATTGACTGTCTAACCAATAAACGTCCCCTCCCCAGGAATAACAATAATGCTCTTTGTTAGAATTGCACTTCGGAAAAGTCTGAAATCGGTCTCCAAGACTCGTTTTCAGCGGTACCTTGCATTGTGATATTTTTACAATTCCAAATAACGAGCGTTTGGCTTTGTTGTGGGAGAAACCCGATGCATAGGGGAGGATATGACAGTCAAAAACCTGGTTACAGATACATTCAGACATCGAGTTCACAATACAACGTCCTCCCAGGCAGTCTCCTATCCAATTACTAACCAGGCTAATCCGTGATCTGACGAGACTGGGTGCGTTCAGGGTCATTTGTATATAGGCTTAGACAATGACCCACCCACTGCCTCAAATTTCTTCTCTCTGACTGCTAGGGATAGTGCTGTTAGTGAACCCGTTAGAGTTGGCAAAGCACACAATGCGTTGCTGTGGCCAGTAAAGCACCCTGGGCTACCTTCGTCTCCCCAGTTGATTGTGTCACACACCTACAGCACGAGTTACTCCTTTTCGAAAAGGCTGAGTCAACTTAAGGGGGGGCTCGTACAACGTGTTCAGATATCACTCGGTATTGATGTTTATCCCCGGTTAGGAGTTGGTCTTGGGTGGCCAAGATCTTTTTAGCGCAGCGCGCAAACCACTATGGCATGATTCCACTCCCCCCCCACCCCATGCACATGCCCACGAGCGCACCGACCGAAGTTCAAATGCGGACAAAGAAGAGATGAGCCAGAGCTCCGTTGCACTGAGCATTTGTCCCACATGTTCTGAGTTTGACAGATTTTGGCATCCGAGGATATGGAGTCGACAACTTGAAACCAGTTTTAATTTGCGTGAAATGCATCGCTTCGTAAGACGGTGTGACCAGCTCGGTGTGACTTGGCATGGTGAACATGTCGTCTTTTCCTGTGATCTAAGCGAGGTTCTCGTCTATGCCAAGTCGCCAGTGACTCAACCTCGCCCCCTAAAACACATTAAAACTAAAGCGTAGGTTTTTAGTTTTCACTGGTTTAGATTTCCAGCTCCTGAGAATTAAAAATGCAAAAAAAAAGTGCAATGAATGTTTCTCCAATTCAAGCACACACGGGTGGAAAGTGAAGTACCTGAAAGTGTGGATAAAGGAGGTCACTTCAAGGATTCTCCCAAAACAAGTCCGTAATATGGTATTCTGCCAGCCATTCCCTCCTAATGCAGAGGGCGATGCTCTGCTCTGGGAGAGTACCCAAATGTAAAACTTCGTCTCGTCATATAAAATTAGGTAAGAAAACAGCATTTGAAAGCCCAAAACCCTTCCCCGTTTCCTCTTTTAAATGAGCAATGGGATGGCATTGGTTCTAGAATAATGGCACTCCCACGTGTAATTTACGTTTAACTTCTTTCGCACCGTACGTAGCCAACCGTACTCACAAACATATTTTAATGGGCGTGCCCGCACCTGCATTCAAAGTAATGGCGTCCATTTTCGCCTGGATATTGTACGGTGTTGGTTGCGGTGAGGTAACGTGAAGACGCGTCACAGGTGGGCCACCGCGAGAAGGCTAACGGACGACAAAAGTAGCAAACACCCGGAGCCTGCGCTCCTTCAAAGGTGAAATAGCAAAACGACACTAACTTTCTCCTGTAGTCATCCTCTCGTCGTGGCTAGCAGACCTCCACATTGTTATTTGTCTATACAGCACCTTGTGACCTCCGGGTGAAATACCCTTTAACAAGTGTTGATTATTATTATTATGTGATGTTACCATGTGTAACTTTGCTCAATCTGGAAATTTGCAAGACTTTTTGTTCAAATTTGGAAAACTTGAACCAGGACACCGGCACACATGGCATACTCTCCTTCAAATGACATCGCGAGATCCTTAATGGCCGCTCTGAAGCAGACGGCGCGTGCCTGCGGATAATATGCTCGCAGTATTAACCAGGGCAGCCTCCGTGCTCGTGCCGTGAACCTCTGCAACGAGGGGTGAACGCACTACCACTCGACCATACCCCGAATCGTTAAACAGTTTGTTTTAAAGTCTCCTTCGATACGAGCAAAGTTCGATTCCGTCATTAAAAATCCAACGTGTGCTGAAATTGTGTCTTGCTAGGTGTGTAATGGTTAACCAACCCAGCGACTCGAATTATTGCAAATTCAGGGTCATAATTGAATGAAACGTCGATTTATTAAATTGGATTGCGGTGAATGTAGTGCCCTCTCCCTGCTGCATGAGTCTGAAGCCAATTCAGACAACATACATGATGGGACGGTGGTCTGACTTCTCATACAATGTAACAGGAGGTTAAGCATCAAGGTGAATTAATCCATGCATCAATACACCACTAATACCAGCCCATGCCACATGGCTAAGGCGACTAATGCAATCGTTGTCGCTCATTCGATACAGAACTCTCAACTCATCCAATAAGAATACTCATCTCGTAGGATACAGAACCCGTGTCTTGTACAATGCAGAATTGTCGTCGGTAAACAAAGAGTAGCTAAGGTTATATTTAGGCCGATAGTGAAACAAATTGTCGTGATGAGATGGGGGGAAAAAAGTGAAATAATACAATGGTGAAAACGATGCAAAAACATTCAATCTTGACTCGTAATCGCGACGAACCCTCTCCTCTAAAGCCGTCAATCTGTGCCCAGGGTACAAGAAGCAAATAAAAAGCTTGGAAAGAAAGCCAACAGCATTTTCACCGAGTGTTGTGGTAGCACACGCGAGTCGGGTTGGCGGATCGCACAGAGATGGAGCCCCAGCTTAGAGGGCAGCTTCGGTAAACCAGCAGCACGGCAAGTAGGTTTGTAGGGTTTGGAGCATTTTTCTCAATTCCCCGTCATGTGCGAGTTTTCTCTCGGGTACTCTGGTTTCCCCCTTCTTTAAATGATGATTTTTTTTTCCCAATGAAACATTTCCCAAACATTCCAACGCAGGACCCTCCGAAAACAGGCTGTTGAGGCTCGCTGAAACTGTCCCGGGTAAACAAAGAATTAACTATATAAATTATTAGGCTTTTGCCGCACAAAGAAACAACACTATACTTGGAGCTGCCGTTACGAGCGAAAGAATGAACACGCAGCGCGGGTCGGATCACTGGCCCCGATAAAGGCCACTTCTGCGTCATTGCACCAAACTGCCCAAGGCAGTGGAACGAGGCGGCCCGTATAATAAAAGCCACCGCGATAATTTACATATTGCCTTACATCACAGGCCCTGTCTGCCAATATTGAATTGCGGTTACTTTGTGCTTTGCTCGCTGTCAAAGCCTCAATCGCAGTTGAAGAAGAGGGTTGGGGGGGGGGCGATGAAGCCCCCACAACACCACCACCACCACAGTGCATCCATCGGTCATTGTAGTTGGGTGCGGCGCAAAACTGTGTTGGAGAGAGTGTTGGGATTTTTTGTGTAAATTTTTACGAGTTGGCTGTTTTGCCAGAGCAAAACACACGCATGCGCACTCGTCACACTTGTTTGACCAAGTGCGCGCGTGTGTGTGTGTGTGTGCGCCGTTAGCCTGAGTTTATTCTAATGAAATAATAGCTGCTTCTAGAGGGCTCGTAGTGGATTGCAATGTGGCTTTGGTACTCTTAGGGTTTTTTTCGGTAAAGTCACGTAGGTAAAAAATAAATAAATGAAAATAACTCTATTAAATCACGACGTTTCGGAGGCAATACAAGTCTCCGTCTTCAGGTGGCTTTGGCTCAGGCATGGTTTATTGTTCATTTACTGCAGTTGCTAACCAAAGTTGTACCCCGTTGCCTGAATATCCCAGTTGCAATTTTGAAGCGTCATATTTATTTTCTCCCCATTTCTATTCCAGTTGTGGTAATAGGCGTTCTCAAGGTGAGCAGGACTACGTGTGTAGTCTCCCTTCGAAAGTGCCTCATCCACACGGGTTGGTGGGCCACCTCGTGTGCCTAACAGCCACGTTGACGTGTAAATCCTCAGAGCAGGAATAAGCAAGGATCGAAATATAAACCGGTGAGTTTTTTTTTATGCAGCCGTTGGAGACCAGGCTCAGACCCATCTTGCTACAATTAAGAACCCGGTTTAGTAGTGGGTGGCTGGAACGCAGATTTAAACGCAGAGGCTCGGCAATGTTGGCTTGGCGCTCTCACAGCGAATTGGCACCTTAATCCACCTGCTCATGTGCACGTCCAATTACTTTAGGAATGTATTTGTGTACCCGGGAAAACCACACTGATTTTTTTATAATAATTTAAGGAGGGTTCAACTTGGAGATAATTTTGGCCAACTCGGTTCTTTTGGTGCAGGAAAGGGGAACGTGTGCGGTGAGTGTCTCACGGTGAGTGTCTCACGGTGAGTGTCTCTTGGTGGGAAGCGGTAGAGTAAGTGGTTGTTGGCACACTGCGCGACAAACCTGGCAGTGAGTCACATCTGAATTAGTTCTGAGCCTGCCTGAGTGGTCGACTCGACCTTAAAAAAACGAGTAACTGGTGTGATGTGTTTAACATCATCACTGTGGAGACAAAGGCAACCTGGGCGTGGTGTTGGCCACCCATCCCCCCTCTGCGCTGTGCCCGGCCTTCTTCGATAGGTGTGGTATGGCGAGTGTCGCGATGAGTGTTTGTGGTCTTGGCTCGACTTACTATGACGCTTATGCCTTCCCGTTCCAGCGGACTCTTGTCGTAAGTCACTTCACAGACGCGCACCACGGTCGTCACGCTGTACTGCTTCAGTTCCTGCACAGGAGTCGCACAAAAACGATGCCGTTGGTTTGAGTGAAATCATAAACGACAACTCATCGCGACGATTGTCATCGATTCTTACGCCGTAACTACGTGCAACAGTTTGTACGTGACCGAGCTTGACGGTTTCTAAATTTCGATTTAAAGCTTTCGTGACTGCAGGGATTAATCTTCTTGGTTCTTTCGGTAAAGTCACGTAGAAGGGAAATAATAAAATAATAAAAATTAAATTATATAATAAACTAATATAATAAAATAATGAAATAAAATACAATAATATAATAATCATAATACGGTTTCTAATCGCGCAAATGAACTGTTTGCGGATTGTATGCTCGTGTCATCTGTTGGGCCCGTGGAGTGTGACTTTACAAAATGAGATGGAACAAATTAGAATATTCTCGAAATGATTCGTGACCCTGAACTTTTACAATTCTCCGAGTGATGCAAGATGGAGGGGGTTTGGCTGGGGAGAAAATCCATTACGCGACTGGTAATTCCCGTACATTACCCAGTTTCCCGCTCTCCTGTAATCCAGTGTTTTAGGCGGCAGGGTCTGTGGACACCACGGATTGCCGTGCGCTGTTGGACTCGCCGTGGGGTTACAAGACGGCCTGGTGATGGTGCTAGAGCGAAAATGGGTTTGACCCCTCTGTGTGGGCCATTTGGGGTGTTATCCCCTTTTTAAATCCTTTATATTAAGTTCGCTTGCTTGCTTGCTTAGGACCGTGCAAATCTTTCGGTCGTTTTTTAACCCACTTCCCGTGATCCAATCGAGCTGACATTTTGCACAGAGACTCGTTGTGCGTGACAATTAATTTTCATGAAAAAAAATCCAAAATTTTACACTGTTTAGGGAAAACAAATTTAAATATTTAATTACCAATTGCTTAATTGTGGCAGACAATCATCTGACCCATAGGTGGCAGCCATCTCAAGCCAGAGGACGAGAGGACTGTAGCCGCCCCGATGCCACGCATATAAAGGATTTATAGTGAAAAACTTTGTTTTTACGGGTTTACTTGTTTTATTTATCAGCTTCGGTTTTCTGCAGCTACTCTGGTTGCCTCCTACTTGCAGCACGGTCTGTAAAGGGCAATGGACAGAACGTCACATGCGCAGAACTCTCCATTAGAAAATAGTATGGAGGCTCTGTGGTGATGTCCTCGGTAAGGGCGTGTGTGTGTGTTTTTTATTATTATATCCTGCCAGCGGGCGTTCGACATTTCACGTGGCCTCAAGGTGCACATGGCCTGGCACAAGCGTCGTGGTGACGTCACCGCCACTTAGTGGCGAATGGCGGTTGTTGTTATTATGGTCTGGTATGCTCACCTCTATGAACTTGTTGAGCGTGGTATTGTTGGGGTTGTGGGTAATGAGAAACCTCATCTCCCTGTACGTGACCTCCACCGGTGCTGGTCGATTCATTCTTGCCATTGTCTTCTTCTTTTTATTATTATGTCAATAAATCAAATGATATTTTATAAACTCGGTGTATGGTATCTTCGTAATGAATATATAATGTGCTTCACTCCGATTGAAATTGCAACTTCAGAAACCTGTTCGCGTAGACTTCAAGACGTCACTTTCAGTGCCCGCAACATTTTCAAGTTCACATTTACGTAATCGGCGTGGTGTCTCGATCGGTCTCGGCTTGATTTGAACTTTCCCTTGCCCCCCACCTCCACCCCACCCGTAGCCTCCAAAGAGCAGCTGCTTCGCTTCGACCTAGCCGGCGATCCTGGCCGTGCTCACATTGCGCAACCACCCTCCCCTTCTCCTGGCGCAGCTCCGCACCTCCGAGCCGA
Source organism: Lampetra fluviatilis (assembly GCF_964198595.1). Classification (NCBI taxonomy): domain Eukaryota; kingdom Metazoa; phylum Chordata; class Hyperoartia; order Petromyzontiformes; family Petromyzontidae; genus Lampetra; species Lampetra fluviatilis. The sequence continues at coordinate 29,109,584 of NC_136276.1, read as the reverse complement.
ATTCACCCACAGCGCCGCGAAAGTACGGAACGGCGCCCTTTCCGTTTCCGTTTCGTCCACGAAGAAGTGTAGGGTGTCGGGGCCCGTCACTTTGCAACCATTCTCCGGTCGCCCGGGCAAACAAAGCGGCGCTCGTTCCCGCCGGCTTTGCTCGTTCGCTCGAGTTGCCGATACATTGAAGGCGAGCGATCTGCGCTCGAGGTTGTCAACGGCGATGAAGAGCGGCGAGCGCCTAAATGACGAGCTCTTCCATTTTACTTGCGGGCCGTTTTTTGTTTCTCTGGCCGCCCCCTCCGACTGCGGCGGTGGCAGGCGCGTGAGCGGGACGTGGCGGGGGAAGGAGGGTGGGGAAGGCGCGTTCTGTGGGGGCTCGTAGGGGGGGGGGGGGGGGCTCAGGTGTGTTGCGCCTGGCAGAGGTCGCCTCGTCCGGACCGCGTGGCCATGCACGCGCAGCCGTCGACGGTAGCGCAGGCGCCACTCCTCTGCTCCTGCCACGAGTGGACAAATTGCAAAGCGAAGATGAATGATTAGCGGTCGAAACGTAGCGGTATTTGGATGATGCTATGCCACATGACGCCAGTGCTTGGAGTGAAACCAAACCGTGTGTGCTGGCACTTTTCCTAGGACTCGAGTCCTGTCCCCTGTACTGCGACGTTTTCGCAGAGCGGCGTGCGGCGGTGAACGTGGGCTTTGAGGTTGATTTTGAATAACATTCGTACCCTCACTACTACGTTTCCATTTCGACCAATGGAAATAATAACCAGACTATCATTGTTTAATATGTTGCCGTTTCGTAATGGCGATGTTGCCCTCGTGGGCACCAAAGCACTGTTGTATAATTTACAAAAAAAACTACACTTTGCTTGCTAGACGCATACGAGACTTATTCCATTTACCCGAAAGATTGCTTGTGCAAAATGCCTTGCATTGTGTTCGAAAGCCCGCAAATCTCAAGCGAAATGGGCTGCGAGGTGGCCAAGGATATGGCAGTTCTGGACTTTCACTGGGTTCTCCGGTCTTCTTGCACATGAGGCCAACCGATCATTTATGGAATTAGCCAAATATCCCCATACAGCACCCTCATGAACAACTATACTTAAGAGTACAGCTTGGTTTTTTATGGGTAATTGATATTTTTTCATAGGTGAAAGCTATTAGTCAGCACACAAAAAATACAAATATTACCCCCTCCCCCCTCCGTATAGCCTTAACAGACAGTAGGGGCAAGTGCTGCTAGCGAGCGCTTCATGCAGGCCGGCACTGCACACGAGGGGGTGGGTGGCCAACGCCACGCATCTTAGTCTCCCGAGCGGCGATGTTTACACATTGCACCAGGTACTCCATTTGAGGCCGAGTCAACCTCGGTGAGGCCCAGTATCGGTTGAGATAATCGCCACTGGTGTTGGCCGCGAGCGGGAATCAAACTCGGGTCGCCGTGTTCGTAGCGCAGCGTGTAGCGCTAACCACTACGTCGCAGCCCCCCCCCACACACACGCGTTGGACAAGTCCTGGGTAGAGCGAATTATTTTTGGGGCAGCTGGGGTGACCCTCTCTGTAACAACAATAGGGCCACACAAATGACTCTCGTCCATATTCTTAGGTTTTTTCGGTAAAGTCACGTAGGAAAAACATCAAAATTAATGAAAATAAAATAAAATAAAACAAAAATCACGACGTTTCGGAGACTTGTGTTGCCTCCGAAACGTCGTGATTTTTGTTTTATTTTATTTTATTTTCATTAATTTCGATGTTTTACCTACGTGACTTTACCGAAAAAACCTAAGAATATGATTCCTTGCAGTCACGAAAGCTTCAAATCTAGACTCTCGTCCAGGCATCAATCACGCGTCAGTTTCGCTGTTGACAATGGATCCGTTACAGGAGGCGGCGGCGAGCGCGCACGCGCCCTCCGCGTCTGCACGCGCCACTGGTTCCCATTAAGCCTTCGCTGAGTCACACCCTTAATGATTAGACGTGGGGGGGGCAGAGGCTCGGATGATTCACAGAGGGGGGGGGGGAGACGGAGGAACATGAATTGCAAGTGGCTCTGAAGTTTAGCATGCGTCCCAAATACATTCTCTCTCTTCGAGAGCGAGCAAATACTGTGTGCGGTGCCTTTTTTACAAGTTGAAATTATTATTAATATTGCTAATAAAGCTGACCTTTTTTGTTTTTGCTTTCAGAACGATCTGGGTCGAAGCGTTGTAGCCAGGACCTTAAGATTTCCCCCAGACCTTTATACAAACTGCCCTTCAAGGCAGTACAGGAAACCCAACACCTGAACTGTCATCTAATTGCTGAGCCTCGTGGTAATGGCCGTGCCTTGCCAAATGCATCATTTTATTTTTGGCTCTTGCGGTCACTGTGTTTTTCTGTTCCGTCTCGTTCCTCCCCCAGTCTCCATCGCCTCACTCTTAAACCGTTCAAAGCATTTGTTCAGCAAATGTCATGCAAGGCCTTGCAACTGGGTGCAAGGTGGTGTGAGGCCACTGGACGGTGTGTGACCTCCCGTGATTACACGTGGCATTCAAAGCAAAACCACAAAGCCCTCCTTTTCGATGGTGCGATATGCAGTGCATTGTGTCTAGAAGGACCAGTGTTCGTCACATTTTTTTTAAGAGGCTCCATCGGAGATCGGTCCGTATATCAATCATCTAAGGACCCAATCAAAAACCGAACTGTCAATGTTTTGTCTAAAGACCTCCCCATTTAGATGAGAAAATGTGGTGTCCAAAGCCTTAAAACAACACCATCTTGATGGCAACAGGTACAAACACCTGAAGAACAATCCTCCAGCAATTGTGTTAATGACGCAGCTGCAAATGCATACTTTTCAGAAAAAAATACAAAAAAGCGAGAATCATCGCTTTAAAAAAATACGAGACAATGTTTGCTGCTCCTTGAGAGAAAATAAAACCACCTCTTTATGAAATGTAACTGTCTAAACATCCCAGTGCTTTTCCTGGAAGCACACGTCACGCGAACGTTGTTATTTACAGTTCTTCACAAACGGCCATGCCGCGTGAGGTGTAGAGTGCGCAATGTGTCTTGCATGTCATGTGCGAGTGGAGCTCCGTGACAGCGGTCACGTTAGTGTATTTTCGTGGTTTTGTTTACTGCAACGCTTTTGAAGTTGCCGCGTGTTGTACGCAAAGCGCCGAACGAATGCAAATCCTCATGTCATGCCGAAGTTTCGATTTAAAGCTTTTGTGACTGCAGGGATTCATCTTATTGGTTCTTTCGGTAAAGTCACGTAGAAGGGAAATAGTAAAATAATAAAAATGAAACATAATAAAATAAAACATAAAATAATATTTTTTATTATGTTATATTTTTATTATTTCCCTTCTACGTGACTTTACCGAAAGAACCAAGAAGGGTCATGCCGAAGCTTTAGGACGCCACTGGAGCTATGCACTTTTACATCTCGCTTGGAAACTCGTTTCTTTGGAACTGCTTGTTGTGTTTAGTTTGTTATTTCCCCGCACCCCCACCCCCGATTAGCACGGTTTAGCAACGTGCGGTGTGAAAGACGTTATACGTTGCTAAACTCAAACGGCTTTGCTAAGCCGGTCGAGGTGGGGGGGGGCATGACAATGGCTTAGAATTTAGAGCAGTGACTGGATCTCGTTTGTGTCAAGATGGATTGTGCTGGGATGGTCAGGGAGTCAAGTGACCGAGGATGTGGACTACTTAACTGTGGTGAACTGGCGTTTGCATTGGAAGAATATCTGGAGCGACAATTTCCTGCATTTAGCACAGTCACGCTCGGTGTTTATTTTAAGACTGGCCGTGTGTCTACAAAGTAAGAATAGAATGACTGGGGATGAAGAATATACGATGTGTACATTCACTACGAAATAATTATCCCCAGTGAGTTTGCGCCATGCATGACAACAGAATAACAATAACTTAATGCAATGACACAATTATTTATGTAATATGTACAAACTGGCAAAACAATGCGGACTTGTATGTACGGTAAACTTCTTTCGCACCGTACGTAGCCAACCGTGCCGACCGACATCTGTGGGGAGGCCTTCATCCAGCAGTGGATTGACACAGTACTCCGTATACATAAAAAAGGTCAACTGATTTCCCACTCAAATGAGCATCAAGGCGGTGCTTATCTCCTGTGTTAAAGCCTTGATTCGGTGGCATACATTCCACATTCCTATGGGCAGGGGTGACTATCTGCAAGGGTGACTGTCACCGTTGCCTTCCCTACAAAAAACACGATCCTCGGTTTTATTGACGCTGGAGGGATGATGGAACCGCCTGGCTGGAAAAATACTTTCATAAAAAAAAAATTAATCCAGCATGTTGGAGCGATGGTCGGCACATTTTGTCTCGCAATCGAAAGGTTCACAAGTTCACATCCCGGTCGGGGTTCAGCTCGGCCCAGCATCGTCAACCCATTACACACCGCATGTTGATAAATGGTTAAATTATATAAAACAATATTGTGATAAGAATGTTGCGATTTAACACGAGGCGACTATCAAACTAACTTCGGATAACTCGTCGCGCAAAACTATTTCAGCAACGTCAATTGCACAGCTGCAGTAAAATTCTGCGTTCCTTGTTACGTAAATGAACTATAAGTTTCCGTTAGATAAACTTTGAATAATTTTGTGGGAAGTCAACAAAAGCGGTTCCCTCTAATGGCGACTGATCCCCGCCATAGCAACGTGGAATTGTTCACCACTGCTCTCTGGGGTTTTCCAATGAACGCGAGCACCGATTTATTTTTAGATACGCATGCATGTTTTCATATATATAGTAGACGCGTAGCACTCCGACATATACAAGTCAAGACAGGTGAAAGTTTGGTGGTGGGGGGGGGGAATCAAAGTTACGGACAATCTCCACCGTTAAACAGGACACACCTTTTAAAAAAAAAGAGCTCCCTGCGTGACGCTTGGCGGCAATGACGAGCGGGCTCGCGTTGGCAGCTTTAGTGTTGGCTCAGGTTGGAGTTGGTGGTGGCTCAGGTTGAAGTTGGTGGTGGCACCCCTCCGGTGTGCACGCTGTGAGATTTAAACGCACGCGCCGAATGATCGAGCCACTCCGCACCCCCCTCTTCTTTATACGCGTGGGGAGGAAGGGCGAACCGGTGTGGGAGGTGATGTGGTGGTGGTGGTGGGGAGGGGGGTCTCTCCCGGTCTCCCTCCTCTCGTGCAGGAGCTATCTTTACCCCCTTCTCGAGTTGTGTGTGTGTGTGCACGCAGGAAATGGCTCTCCGGCCAAATGGCATGCTCGGATGCCTTTCCCGCATGGCTGTACGCCATCCCGGCCTGCTCCCAAACATTTCCGCCTTTTGTTTTGATTTGCAAGTGACGCGAACTCCTCGGTACTGTGGTGTGTGGGGGGGGGGAGCTTCTGCTCCCACCCTCCATCCCATCTCGACCCCCGGGGCCGCAACCCCTGGCAGATTTTAATTTTAATTTTCGAATGTGTGTGTGTGGAAAGGTGCGGGGACCCAACAGCAAGAGCACCTGTTCTCGTGATTTTTTTGAAACTGTGCGGTTGTATTGTTTTGTTGTAGCAAGAACTTTTTTTTGTCCCCGCTACGATGTATGTTGTCGAGTCTCGAGCCAAGCCTCTCTCTCTCCATTGTGGTGTATCGGCAGCCGCATTACGTGGTCTCGCATCATGGAGAGGAATGGCATCGTGTTGTGATGTGACCATTATGGCGTGGTGTGGCACGTGTTCGCACCGGGATTATTTTTGGGGCCAGGCCTCTCCTGTGAATACCCCAGGGGCAGTGGCTATAAAAGCCCACGGGACACGCGGGGTAATTCTTGACACTTGGACAAGCAGCCCCCGTAGTAGTTGTCAGTGGTGTAGCCAGGGGACATCGTCGATTCGTTGAAACGTTCACTGTTCCTGTGGGGTTGTTTTCTAAGATTTAATTTAATGATTGCTCGATTTAACTTATTTTTTAGTTTGAGTCGTGCAGATGATCTGGCCAGATATGCGAGGGTGAAACCCCTCGACACAGGATGCAGATAAACACATTAATCCGACCATGTTAAGATCGGTACGTGGCCTAACCCAACAATCTATTTTGGATCCGATTACAGTTTTGGCTACACACATCTACGTTAACTTTCACAAATGCTGTTTTGTATTCTGGATATTGCCCGTTTATTGCACCTGTTAAGTATAGCCTTCGTCAAAATGTTGCAAGTTGGTGTATGTTCTTTACATGCATTTACCATATTTCCCTGCACATAACCCGCGGGGTATACCACTTTTTGCAAACAAAACAAGACCCTGCGGGGAGAGAGAGGTGGGGGGCGAGGCAATGGCGTTACCGTAGTGCCGCTATTATCTTCGCAGTGCGCAATCTACCAGTGCTAAAACTGTACTTATCTACCAGTTGTGTGTTCTAGATTTGAAGCTTTTGTGACTGCAAGGATTCATACTCTTAGGTTTTTTCGGTAAAGTCACGTAGGAAAAAGTAAAAAATAAATAATAAAAATAATGGAAATAATCATGTTAATTATTATTAATAGTTATGTGTTACTTATTTATTGGATATTTACTTTTGTTACTTTACTGTTTGAAGTTCACTCGTTTCCGGTTAGTTTGTTTTCTTTGTGCACGTTATGATTTGAATGTTAACAATTGATAGTGGACTGTATTACAAATGTAAACTTCGTATTAATATGATGGAGTTAAGCTGCGGTAACGACGTTAAATATATGAATGCATGCGGGGTATATGGAGGTGCGGGCTATCTGAAATTTTTTTACACAACGCAAATTTTTGCGGGGTATATGTGTATGCGGGAAAATACGGTAATAGTGCATACGTGTGTACAAGTTTATAAAAATGTAAAGTAATCCTATAAATTCTAGATTTGAAGCTTTCGTGACTGCAAGGATTCATCCTCTTAGTTTTTTCGGTAAAGTCACGTAGGTGAAATATGAAATTAAAATTAATAAAAGAAATAATAATAAATTATTTTATTTATATTATTACTTTTATTAATTTTAATTAAATTTTTTACTTACGTGACTTTACCGAAAAAACTAAGAGTATGAATCCTATAAATGTTGAATGTATGCTTTACTGCATTCTTCACACATTGCAGACGATGCTTCTGGCAATGGCATTTGTCAGAACGTGAAATGGCCGGGTTCACATCCTCACGAGGCGCTGTGGGTTTCCTCCACCCTTTGTCCTGGGGATGTTTCAACGCTTTTGCTCATCATCGGATGAAAAGGAGCGTCTGCCAACACGCGACCGGGGATAAAACAAAAACCCCCCAAAAAATCGGAAAAACAAAATCGCGCCAATAAAAAGAGACGGACGGCACCTGGGCAGCACCTTCGCTTGTTGCCAGTTCAGCTTCCGAGGGTTCGGGGTTGCTGGAGTGGGAGGGGGGGTATCAACTCTTCGCATGCGTTCGTGTAAACGTTATTCCAAAAGAGTAATCTCATTCAGTCTAATATTGGGATTGGTAACACGCCTGATAAGAGTCGTATCGAAAAGGTGAAAAAATGTCGCTACAAAGTTAAGTGCCGAGCAGTGGTCTCCACTTAGTTACTCGCTTTCACTGAATTAGATTTTTCAAGAATGTTGCTTGTGTTTTTTTAACGTCTAAAGATTGTGGTGTTGAACGGCTGGCTGCCCTTAGACCTCCTTAGCAATGTCATGTCAATCTCAAGGGTCAATGCTGGTTAAGTCAACGATTCAAAATTGGTGCCGTGTTCAAATGAGCATTGAGATGGTGCTCATCTCCTGTTAAGAGCCCTCAGTCCGTGGTTTCAATTCCACATTCCTATGGTGGGGGTGAGTATATCCATAGTACAGCCAATGTTTACTTCCTCACAAAGTGGTATTTAACCCCCCCCCCCCCAATAAAGATCTGAATTCGTGACCTAGTTGCGAGCCGCTCGCTCAAGCACCGAGCCACCTGGCCAGAGAGGAGATTATTGAGGATAACAAATTAAATAGCCACGTAATGCTGCACGGAGGGCTTTACGATCCGCATTGGTCGGATGGCATTAATGAAGGAGTTGTGCACGGGGCAAATGGAAAGAGCAGTCGTCTGACGTAGACTGCAGCGAGTGACCTTGTTGAAACGCGACACTATTCTAAAACTAAACAATGTTTCATTTCATTTCACCAGGTAACACCCACTGAGTGTGTGATATAGCTTTTTTTTCAGAAGCGACCTAGCCACAAATTATAGCCCAATTAAGTGGCTTGTGTGGGATTTTTTTGCAGCCAAATTCAGTATACTCGAAACGCACGTTTCTAACATGTGGAGGGAAAACCGGAGGACCAGGAGAAAAATCCACGCGACCACGGGGAGAACATGCAAACTCCAAATATACAAGTTTAAAGTCGGAATCGAACCCCACCACCACCTTTATACCAGGCGCTTTAGTATCTCACCACCAATCTCATAGAATCTTCCCTGCCGGGAGAGAACCCTTTTGTATTTACTTAGCTGGGTTCACATCGAGATGGAAAGGTCGAAACGCATCACCCTTGGTGGTTGGGCCCCATTATTGTTAATGCAGACGTTGGCACGTTATTGCCAAAATACGACGAAAAGGAACATTGGCCAACACGTGGCTTACACCCGGTCTTGATTCTCAAACCACTCGATTCACAGCACACGTTGCACTACAGTTGCCAGAAAAAAAAATTGCTTTCCTTAGCTCTGGAAACATGTGGAGGTCACTTGGAGCCAGTTCTTACGAGTGTGGGGTTTTCCTCAGATATTTCTGGATTTCATCAAATTTTTAACCATATTTCACAATGCCTGCTCAGTGCGGGTTGATGGTAAAGGGTGTGTGGCCCAGGACCGGTTCGAGGAGCACTCGCGACAATGTTGTGTGCTGGCAGGGTCGTCCTTGAACAGACCTTTGGGTTTCACTTGGGAAATAAACTTCTGATTCTGTTAGCCGTGGCTGGGAATGGACCTCGGGTTGCCGGGTTCATTGCGCAGTGTGCTTATCACCGTGCCTCCACTCCACCATTAAGTTAATCTTTTGGTCTTAAATTTGCAGAGAATACAATATGCACTTTGAACTGCATATCTTTTTTTTAAATTATGGTACCACTCGCTTCTGTCAGGTCATATTTTTTTCAATTGCACCTAAGCTGAAACGCAAGCCGTTTTCATCCAATTGCGTGTACTGTGTATGCAAGCCATTGTACTGTGCATGCAAGCCATTGCGCGCTCACTACGCCCGTTTTAAACGGCGAATGAGATTTTTATTTTCACAGCGCGGCAATCGATCCGCACGGCGCTACTCAACCGGCGCTGTTGTTTCTGGACAATAAAAGCTGTCACGCTGGGGGGGTCCCCACCCCCCACCGCCTGTACCAGACCCCACCACCCCTAATTCTTCAGACGATGGCCACTCCTGCTACTGTTGGCTGTTCAGGAATTTTACGGAGCCCGACTGGGCGTGGAAGGTGACATTTTCGTTTCCGAACACCCGGGCGGTATCTAATCGGCTCATGAAGTCATTTGGCAAGACGCCCTCCTAACGTTTTGTTTGGCCCTGCCTTTTCTTGGAAGATAAGTACATTGTTTCAGCCTGACCCACACTCACGCATGCAAAACAAAAGTTAAGGTCGTGGGGAAAAAGAGGTCGTTATGGCTGATACCGCTGGTGCCACCTACATCTAAGCACCACTTCCTTCTTCTGCTCGACTTCTCAGCTGTTGCACAGTCCGGCGTCTGACCTCCCAGAGGTCAGCTCTATACAGTATCCTACAGTATCTGGCCATCTGCCGATGGGGTCACTGAGCTCTCGGTGCCATTCCAATGTCTGTCACAGTAACCCACGTTGACCTCCGTCCTGCCCGTCCAGAGCCGCACATGAGCTGCGAAACCCACCGTGCTTTTTTTTGCTTATGCATACAACAAAAAAACCGATGCATTGCTGTATTTGCGCCGTCTCTTTTAGAATGTAATTGTTAGACATAATCACAGTACGCGGAGAACGTTTGCTGCACGTCTCCCGAGCTCGTGTGGCGAAGGATCTCGGGTCCTGTGATCTTCGGGCTCGTGAGAGGATGTGCATCTGTACCGCGAAACCGTAGTGTCTTGTGAGGGTTTTTTCTATTCGAAAAAAAACCGTTCTTCAAAGGATAAAATAATTTAAAAACAAATTTTTCTATCGGCTTCCTTGGGTCTAGGACCAAGGTTTTGTACGATGTATTAATCGGTTCAACGGTTTGTAATCTAACGTAGCATTGCCACATTGCATGTGATAAATATTAGAATGATGCGGTTTCAGTCCCACGCCCCATGACCATAATATTCAGCTTTTTCGTCTTACCGAATGTTAACATTTTAAAGAAACGTGAGCAATGGAATAAATACGTTACGACCTGGAGTACGCGATATTAACATAATTTTTTTATCCACTAATTTTTTTTAAACATGCAAGCGTTTTGCGGCCGCTTGGAATCTACGTGCGGATTTCTGGGTTATCGAGCATTTTCTCTCGAGACTTCAACTCGTGTGAAATTGCCCGCGGTTAGTCGTGCTTCAGAGAGAGAGAGAAACAAATGCTCAACACGTGACCCAATCCGGGCAACAGCAACTGCATTCACGTTAATAGGCATTCTTATATCGACCACTATCCATTGTGCATAACATTAACATCATCACAAACAATGCTCTTAAAATAGTCGGTTGATTTTATTGACCACCATTCACTTTCATAGAGATCTCTGTTAGCAATTCACATTCATGGAGAATCGACTCAAGTCACTGCTATTCTCCACTTTAGAGACGTATGGATTCAAGCAACCCACCTTCACTCCTTATACATACGTTTTATTGCAGTCATCTTAATTAACTATCAGTCAAAAATAAGCTACTCGCTTTCACGAACAATTAAACTCCATTGCATTGTCACGATTGCAATTACCCGAACCAAAACTTTCGAGGTAATCAATAGTAGTCAACAGCATTCGTGTTAGCAGATGTCTGACATCTCAACAGGTCCGTCAACAAAATCGAGCTCCGTAAAAGTGAATGCAGCCTTGTTAGGAGTTCCATGCAATCTCAACAGGTCCATTAACGGAAATACATCTCGACGGGAGCGAACAGCGGGTCGTGTTTTTATCAGGTGTCTAACGGTGGATAGCGGAAGATGCCTGGTCGATGCGGTGGATTTGGCGACACGCGCGAACCGCGTCCGTTCGCGGACGTTGGGCCGCAGCTCGAACTCACGGCGGCGTGTGGGCAGCACGGCTCGCGGTGTCCTCTTGCGATCGCGAGCGAATCCATTCCAGTACTGGGGGCCGGAGTGGCCGCGCGGCTGGCTACATGTGATCCCGAGCGACGCATTCCGATTGACCACTTTGAGTGACAAGCGCAAGCCGGGGTTGGGTTGGGGGGGGTTTGGACGCCAGGATAATTCCGTTTTTGAGGTGTGTGCGTGGTCATGGCTCATTGGCCGGGGTGGAGCGGTGGTTGGGGTGGTGGGACGCCCTGGGAGAGAATTGAGGCCACACCGGGGACCCCCCCCCTCCCGTGCTGTGTTGTGTAAAGATCAAGAGCTGTGGGTGTGCGGTCGTGGTGTTTACACCCCGAGTGTGTGTGCACCAATTAATTTAAAGTTGCAAACGCGTGACTTGGTGAAGGTGTACCGAGTTTAAACAACAACAAAAAATCGGTCACGTGTGTGTGAAACTATCTGCGTGTGTCCGTCCAGTTTGTGTAGCTGTCTGTCGGTAATCCGTGTCTGTCGGTCTCTTTACTCTTTGGTAGTTGGAAATAAAATCGAACAAATCACGACGTTTCGATCGCAACACAAGTGGTCGTCGAAATAACCGATCTCTTGTCTGACCATCTGACCCGCCTCTGTTCTTGTCAGCAAGTCCATGTGTTAGTCTGTTAGCCAGCCGGCTACTTCATAAACAGTTGTTTTCTCTTTGTACTTGTACAATGATATTTCATTCATCGGCACGAATTGAAATCGTGTTTTATTTAAATGCACAGTGGGGTAGTGTGGCTTTGCATGCTCAAAGTACAATTTTCAAAAACTCGCCCAATCTGCCCTCGCTTCCCCCTAAACATGCTTTACTGTTTGGCCAAGGTCGGCGCAACGTTGCATGCTTTACCGGTTCGCCTCTTAATTTCACCATTGTCATCCCGGTCAACCTGCAGTAAACTCTCCCTCGTAGGTACACAGAAGTTGTGATGCGTTTTTCCAGTTGCGTCCCTTTCAACGAAATATTTTGATTTTATTTCGTGAACTCGCTGCGCGTGGCCTTTTTAGCGTTACGCTTATTTATCTTACGCACTCGTAATACACGCCGACAAATTGCCTACAACATCACGACGTTTGCTGTATACGCGGCCACCGCCTGTGACCGGCGTGGGGAGGAGTGAACACGTGATCCTGGTGTACGCCGTGTATCGTAGCGAGGCTGCTGCTGCCGCTATTTTTAGACCCTAAGCTGTTTTGGAACGACCGTGCCGCTGCAGAACACGTGTTCGATGGGCTGACGAACGAGTGTTTTTTTTTTGCGGAGCACCTCCCATTCGCACGGTTGGCTACGTACGGTGCGAAAGAAGTCCTACATAGCGTGCTCGCCGTAATGGGCGCGACGCTGTTCACGTGGGAGATACGGCTCATCCCGAGTGTTGCCTTCGAGCGGCCGCAGTAAATCTGAAACTGGCAAGTGAAAAGAAGACCACGACGTGATATTCATTGCACGAATGCGTGTCCAATTTGTAAGGGCGCGGTGACACAGACCTATTTCATTTAAAGGTTATAATCCCTTGTTCATCACGACGTCCTTTTTACTTCGATGTCTCAGTAGCGTTACGTAGATCGCGTGACGTGAGGGTTCTGCCTTTGTAGTGAGGGTTGTAAGTTGACGCTGAAGAGGGGGGGAGGAGGCGCCTCGCCCCCCCATGTGGAGTGACGTCATCCGCTAATTATTATGAATGGGGGGGGGGTGGGTGTCCATTTGGAGGACGTCACCTCACCATGAATATTAATGAGGGGGGCTGTTCGATGTGGAGTGATGTCACATGCTCATGATTATTAGGGGGGGGGGAGTACTCCGTATTGAGTGACGTCACCAGCTCATTAATGAGGAGTGGGGAGGGTATGCATTTGGAGGACGTCACCTGGCCATGAATATTAATGAGGGGGGGCTGGTCGATGTGGAGTGACGTCACGAGCGTTAAGGTCATTCCTGGCTGATTCGAGTAGGTATTACATTTCCAAAAACGACTCCAACATGCTTTTGATTTGCCTCCTTATTTTCTAATTTGTGTTTTTAAAATCCTCGTTCGCCTCCAGACGTATACAAGGCCCTGCCGTGTCCTCTAGTTGTGTCCCTCCAACAGTTACCCCACTGCTGTCCGGCGAAATTGTTGTCCGAGGGGTGTAATGAGATTTCGATTTAAAGCTTCTTTCGTGACTGCAGGGATTCATCTTCTTGGTTCTTTCGGTAAAGTCACGTACAATGGAAATAATAAAATAATAAAAATAAAACATAACAAGATTATATAAAATACAATAATAAAATGTTATATTACTTTATTATGTTTTATTATTATTATTTTATTTCCATTCTACGTGACTTTACCGAAAGAACCAAGCAGATGTAATGAGATTGTTCAACAATTTACTATTATTATTTAAACTCATGAGTGTTAGAAATCGGCATCCTTTATTTCATCAGGTGAGATGCAATAGATATTCACTACCTCTCTTTCCTGTGGAAATGTGGAATGAATAGTTCCACGTCAATCGACCAAAAAAATAATTGGCCATGCCATTGGGGAACACGGTGCCTCCCTTGATGATGCACAACAATGATTTTGTTTCGCATCCTTTTGGTAACCCGCTGCGATAATTGCTGAGCAGTTGTGGAAATGACACCTTTGGCTCCGCCCAAGTTTTGGCAGCAGCTGCAGTCGGCCCGAGAGCGATGCGGCCATGCACGCTTGGCTCCCAAAACATGAATCCCACATTATCTTAAACCAGCTGGGACACAAGTGTCCATATTTACAATGTGGGAAACGCGTGTGGGGTGGGGGGTGGGTGGGGGGTAGAAATACTAATACGTGCTTGCAACTATTTCCGAGCCATACTGGGCGCGATGAAACGGGATACGATCCGCGCGCAAGACAAATTACCTCCTTGTGCCACCCCAGCCTCGGCTGCCCGTCGTCCCATAGGTACACGTCGCCTTTCTCCACCAGAGCTTGGGCTAAGTGAGCCGCCCCCCCCCCCCCTTTTTGTCTAGGCGTCAAGCAGCCCTCTCGTAAACACCTCGCGCCCGCCCACGACCGCTCCCTCCACCTGAGACTCGTGGTGATCCCGTGACATTGTGGGAGGGGGGTTAACGTCTCCCCCCCCCCCCGCCGAAAGATCACGCTCCTTCATTGGTAGCCACCGCCTCTTGCCTAATTTGCCTGCAACAATTCCTCAGTGACTGGGGTAGGCTCGGTAACTCCGCTGAAGGTCACGGAGCCGGTGGTTGAAATGACGCTTTTTACCGTGGCAGGGATTGGGCTTGTCACTCATGGAATGACCACTGGGCTTTCCTCGGTGGTCCTGTTCTTGTAAAGTCACGTGTGGCTGGTGGAGGTGGAAGGTGTGCTCATAACAGCCATTGCCGTGAGTAGTAACACGTACCATTTTATTCCAGTTAAAATCCTCGCATGCTATTTTATGTGTAGGGGTGTAATAGGTGGTTCCCGTTATCTGTACTTAATATCTGCATTTCGTTCATTTTCTGCGAGTGGCAAAGCAAGGCTAAGCGCATGCAATAATAGGGTGAATTTACCACTTCCAAATCTCTCATTGGCGCGAAAGCGCAGGGAGAAGGCTGTGATTTCGGGACATCACTTCCAGGTGATTTGTGCTCCGTCTTTATTATAGGAATAAACTTTCCGATACTTCTTGGTTAACGTGTCTTATCCACACCAGGCTCGGTTTAATAAGGCCCACTTGGTGTGTGCAGATAACGGGAAGGATGAATAATCGGTTTTAAGATAAGAGGATGTTCTTCATAGTTTAATGCATTTATGAATGTCACTCGGCAGCGTTAACACAATTCAACAATTATTGCATGAGCCGCAAGTGGTGAATTCAGCGGTTAGCACATTGGGCAATGAACCGAGCAATCTCAGTTTAATTTCCTGCTAGGGATAACATCGGTCGTGAGTGATTATCTGAACTGGTCCAGAATCTCCCTCCTGAACGAACCCACACAAACCAGCCTGTTGAAGTATGGTCTGACTCACGGCATGTTGGGTGGAGGGGGAAGGCCCATTTACAGCAATGGATTGAGAATGGGCTGTCATTATTTTTGACGCATCGGAATGCCCGGTGGGACGAATGCAGGCTGCTTGTTTGTCGCGTGCTGGGCAGGTTTCACAAAATTCGCAGCACCAAGCCTGTGTGTATGTGTGTGTTTTTGCGCTTTGAACCCCGTGACCCGAGTTCAATTCCCGCTCAAGGCCAACACCAGGTGAGGAGTATTTGAACCGATCCTGGGCCTACCCTAGGTCGACTCGGCCTCATGAGTACCTGGTGCAGTGTGTAAACATTGCCACTAGGGAGAGGGAGACGAAGGCGGCCGGGTGTGGTGCTAGCCACTCACCCCGTCGCGTGCTCTGCGGGCCTTAATAGGTTCTCGCAAACAGCACTTGCCTAAACAGTCTGCCCGGGCTATACGGGGGATCTTTATCTGTACCTTTGTTTGCAGGAGCGTCCATGGCTGTGGGAATAGGAGCGGGCACGTGGGGAGCCACCACGGATGATTGTGACCGCGCCGGCGTGCGCGGCACTTTGTGTTTGTGCGTTTTGCGTGTTGGGCTATAAGTGGAACAATCACATCAGGCCACACTCCCCCACTCCCTGGTCCAATTGACAAGGAGGCGTGGTCTGGTTAGAATTGCCTACAGGGTATAAGGTTCGGCTGTGGAACAGGTGGAGGGGAGGCTGTTTTGTTTTGCCGCGGTGGGAATATTTAAAGTCGGAAAGACTCCATGTGCGATGCAGAATACTTTGCTGAAGTGGACTACGGAAGACGTCGCAAGGATCGTGCATCTTGGTCTAAGCATTAAGTCGCCCCCTGGAATGCACAACACCACTGCAGTCCTCTGTTTTATATATTAACAATGTAAGGCCATTTATCGATTCATTTGTTGGCTGATGACCATCCCTCGCGGCTTTGTCATGGGAGTTTGATTTGCATATGGATGAATATGCTAAATATAAAGAAGATTATTATTTGTTTTTGATACAGCGTCCTCTATGCCAGGATGTGTCCGCGTGCTTTCCAAGCAATACGCGACTTTCATCTCGGATATTTGAAAGGGCACCCTCAGTCGCAGCTGTCCCTGTGGCCACAATGTGACTGCACCTGGCCTGCACAAACGGGCATTAGTCTCCACAATTAATCCCGATTGACTAATATGCTCATGATATGTGCATGGGAGTTTTTGTCCATTTACGATGTATGCAAATTATATTCAAATTGTACACCGATGTTATGTGTGGGCAAATGGAGTGAACACAACTGTGCAAAATGACAAATCGTACAAAAGGCCAGTTCAAAGTTTTTAATCTAATTATTCCTGAACTGAACTGCACTCCCAAAATTAAGACGATGCTTCGCGTTGTTGGGGGATTGCTAGGCGGGGGGGGGCTGAATTGTTACATGCCTAATTCATGTGATAATACAATCGCGGATTATCAGATCCAGCCGGGCTCGTGCGTAGCCAGCCCGTGTCGCACGCGTGCCTCGCCCCAAACCCTCCAGGCGCCCTGCCCGTCTCGTCTCCGCGAGATTATTTCCCGTCGATTTTTGCCGGTGCTCACGAGCAGAACAGAAATACATTTTGCTGGCATCAGCCATTCACTAGCCGCCCAGTCTGCCTCTGCGCCTCGCTTTGAAATCCGGGGGAAGGGAAGGAGGTAAAGGCGAGCAGGGGTGGGATGGGGAGGGCAAAAAAGGGCAAAACTTCCCGACATCCTGTGGCCTTGCACGAGATAAATTTAGGAAGTTCAGGAAAGCCCATGCTTGTGGATATATGCTCATTGCTGCTGCTGCTACAGGCCCCACCTTGCCTGTCTCCACGACCACCCCCTAACCATTGCCCCCTAACAAAGCGATCATGTAGGATTTTCAGACATGTCCTGTTGGACCTCAGAGGAACGTAGCATTCCTTTAGGGTGCAATGAGGATTTATTTCAAATTTCCTCCTCACCCCCCCCCTTCTGGAAAGGATATCCGCCTGGGTGGTGTTGTGGTTCAGAGCGCAGCGATTGGAGGGTTAAGAGTTCTAATCCTGGTCATCCCATCGGCCATCCGGAGTCGATAAAATGAGTACTATGATGTGGGAAGTTCCACTGCATATTCCCACAACTCGCTCGGGTCCAGCAATGGAGGTGAGGAAACACTCCATCGGGGAGCTACTTTAACATGGGATACCACAGGATTTGTTCACTGGAATATTTAGGTTCAAGATATTTTTTTTTATTTTTAGAATGTCAAGTGGGTCAATATAGATTATTGTTTCATGTATCGTCACCAATTTAATAGGAAAACAAGGAGCTTTTGTAGATATGTACCTGGGCTGCCCGACCGACGCCGTTGGAGTTTCATTGAGATTAAAGACTCTTTAAAAGCGTGGCCAGGTGCTCCGTCAAGGCACAACAGTGGCGACCTTGAATTGACATAAAAAAATATATGGGGGTGATATCACTACGGTCCCTCGCTCTCTCTTTCGTATGGACTTGAATTGTGTAGCAAGTACATTATTCCCTCGTTACTCGCGAGCGATATGTTCCGGAGATGCTAGCGAATGGAAAATTTCGCGGATCATTATATTTGCCACCGAATATCGTGCGTGCAACATCTGCAGATGCTTCTCTTTATCTCATCACTTTCTCTCTCATCACTTTTATTAAATCCTTTATATTAAGTTCACTTGCTTGCTTGCTTACGACCGTGCAAATCTTTCGGTCGTTTTTTAACCCACTTCCCGTGATCCAATCGGGCTGACATTTTGCACACAAACTCGTTGTGCGTGACAATGTATTTTCGTGAAAAAAATTTTCTCCAAAATTTGACACTTTTTAGGAAAAATAAATTATATTTAATTACCAATTGCTTAATGGTGGCAGCCATTCATCTGACCCATAGGTGGCAGACATCTCAAGCCAGAGGACGAGAGGACTCTAGCCGCCACGCATATAAAGGATTTATAGTGAAAAACTTTGTTTTTAAGGGTTAATTTTTTTTCTCTCGATGCAGTCGTGTAGAATTCCAGATGCAATTTCGCGGATAGCCAAAATCGCAGATAGCGCACCGTTCGTGAATAACGAGGGAATGCTGTGCTGTATAAATCAACGTCCGAGTTGTGACTCCAGCTGCTGGCTTCGGAGCATAGCGAGCGAGGAGCTCCTCGTGCCCTCAGATAACGCTCGCAGTGGACACGAGATCACGACGCGCTCCACAGTTTGTTGTTGCGAGGTCACGGTCACATTCGGGCGATTTCCCTTCATCTCCATTCGTGGAGGAGGTAGCTGCACCTGCAGTGGCCGGTTCGGATACGGGGTGGGGGTGGGGGATAGAAGGGTCGGTGAGCTTCCTGATGGTTAGGTGGGATGTTCGGTTAGCTTATTATTCCCGATGTTTGCATTTTGCCATCTTTTTTTAATCCACTGGTAGATGAAGGGCCCCCTCGCGTCTTTCAGTCACAGGCACTATTTTGACCGTACTTCACCACGCTGGCTATTTTGAAGGTTACTGACCGTGGGGGGGGGGGGAGTGAAGGATCGGTTCGTATAATTCTTGCCACCCAATATTTGCCGTGGCCTGGAGTCGAACGCTGCAATGCACTAACCGCTGCACCAACAACTTGGCAAAGTGTTACCAAAGAATAATTTTTTAAGTTTTGATAACTAGTTTTCAATACAAGGCGCTGCACTGGGATTATTTGGCCAGATTGGCCAATTCCTCTATTGACATTTTTAGTAAGTTGGAGATGAAAATCGCCCCCACCCCACCAAGCATACAGCTAGAGAGCACTCCCACTCTGCTTCCCTGCACATGATAGGCCACAAAGCTGATCGCCGTACAGCATGGTGGTTAAAGGCACCCTCGTTCATTTAATGCCAGCCAGAAATGTGACTCTTGCGGGAAAAATTCAACCACGTGGAAACGTTCGTCCGCACGTACCCACGGCTTATTTTAGCCCCGTTGTCAGGCCAGTGTGCCGTATTACTGATGGAGCACGCGCACGTACACAGCCATGCTCGCGTACACACGCCCCACGTGTACATGCGCAAACGCGCGCGTGTAAGAATGCCGGGGCCGTTCACACATTCTTTTTCTGGGACTGTGTCGGTTTGAACGGGACCCTCCGATATCTCCATAATAATAATAATTATAATATTTATTTACCCAATAAAGGGTTTGCATTGAGAACCTTTCTTGCAGGACTCGCAAGGATTGAGATATTTGGTCAATTCTATGTATGTGCCATGGTGTGAACTTCTTTTCGCACCGTACGTAGCCAACCGTACTAATCGCAAGTATGATGCATATTTTGTAGTTGGCACCCAAAAGAAAATTGAAACACCCAGAGAAAGCCCGATGTATAAGAGGGGATAACTGTTAAAAATCCATACCAATTTGACAGTATCTGGGTTGTTATGTTGCCTTATTTAATCCACCTCTTGAGTCTTGGCGGTCAAATGTTTTGCATACTTTAATGACGTCACGGCCATCTATAAACCCCACCGCCCATTATCAAAAATATTTTTAAAACCCCCACAATTCGCCGCGCTGTGTACAAGGCAGGGGTGTCTCCACTGCGTTGGCCCGTAATGCCGATTTGATATGAATTCCCATTTGTCAGTACCCACGCACATGCGTCTCCAGCATCATTATAATCCACTCGTGTCATTGTCATTCATCAGCACCGACTCATCATCATCTTCATCACAATCAACTACGATGATGCATACTTGCTATGCATCAGCTACACGTCATTATCCACATGCGTGTGTTTATTATTATACTCAACA
The DNA here is from genome assembly GCF_964198595.1 of Lampetra fluviatilis. Taxonomy (NCBI): domain Eukaryota; kingdom Metazoa; phylum Chordata; class Hyperoartia; order Petromyzontiformes; family Petromyzontidae; genus Lampetra; species Lampetra fluviatilis. The sequence continues at coordinate 29,089,527 of NC_136276.1, read as the reverse complement.
TCGGTTGTGCTATAAATAGAATCGTCCGCATGATGGGAATTTGGAATTTCCACCACTGACTCAGTGCTATAAATGAGAGGTGAGCACCGCTGCGTGGATCATATGAGCAAGCAATCACATGTTCACAAATCATGTGCAAGTCCAGGATCAAGACTGTCATGTGTTTTGGTTTTCTCTACACATGACCGACTCTTTTTATAAATCGCATTGATTTGTGAAAAAACCCTAATAAACTAATTTTTTTTATCAGGTAAAGCCCGCCCACCTGAGCTATATAGCTCTTTTTCAGAAGCGACCTGGCCACAAATGATAGCCCAACAAAGTTGCTTATTGCGTTGAGTTGTATAGCGCCCAGATACTCTAAACGCACGTTTTATAAATTTGGAGGGGGGGGGGGAAACCAGGAACCTGGAGAGTTTTTCTTTAGCCCGGTACAAAATAAAATCCTCCTCCATCAGCATCTCCACATGCACATTGTCATTTTCTTCTGAACACCTCGATTTTCGCAGGCAATACTTTGCTTCACAATTGATTTGATTGGTGCACGCAAATGATCTGGACAAATTGCAGTTGCAGGAGCCTCCACCAACCAAACATAGCCACATTTAAATTGTCGCTCGTCGTACGCATTAAAGCGGAAATTATTAGTGTCGTTTCAGTTCGCCGGTGAGGTTGAAATATTCTCAACCAGACTTGGTGATTGGATAATCGACTTTTTGCTTTAAACTATGTCGAGCAAGTTAAGGAACATCCAGCAAGTTCCAATATTTAGGATAATCATCTTTGTCGTCAACCCATTTTTTTTGCATCTCATTTAAGACTCGCGACCACTTGAATCCGACCTGTTAACCCCCCAATGCCCAGATAGAACCACCCAGTCGCTTGAAGACGGCACAACACATTCCTGCGGAGGGAGCTGGTAGGAACGTCGGGTTGCCCTGTCAATGGCCAGGGTCAACGGCGGCGTGGTGTATTCTGCAAATATGCCCGACTGCGAGGGCGGGTACAAGCCGGCGTGAGAAGGTTAAACGTTGAGTTTTAATAAGGGCACCACGGGGTGACCAGCCCCTCTCCACCCAGCCCCTCTCCACCCAGCCCCACCCCTCCCATTTTTGGATGCACGACGGACAGACGGACACAATAATCCCCTGTGGGCTGGTGTAACTAGGAGGTTCCTACCAGTAAGAGTTGCAGCTATACAGCTCGGAATATAAAATGAAAGTGCAACGTGGAGGGCCTCGGCGCTGACCGACGCGCACATGTTCCTGCCTTGAGCAGGGGCTAGATTTAATATCCATTAGCCCTTGTGAGCGGATTTAGTCGAATTATTTCGAGTGCCGTGTTGTTGAAAAATTCTGCTTCCAGTAATTATTTATTTGTGCGCTTGCTTTCCGACTCTCCGTGTTTTAAAAAAATATATTTTTTTAGACACCTGACGCTGGCGTCCACCTGCAATGCCCGCCCATGTTTCACGCCGAGAGGCTGAGCAATCGTTTTTAGTCTGTGCGGCTAAACAAAACACAAATTACACACAAACACACGTGTGCGCAGTTTGTCAGGTCTTTCATGATAACTAATGTGAAAAACAACTTTGTGCCTGAACAATGTACAAAACAAAAGTCAACATTTAAAACCTGCCACCGTCCATAGACGCATTTTAGTGTCGTCGTCAGTAGCCACGTGGCTCCCTCAAAGGAACTGCCTGGGCCGACACGAGGTACCAGTCATGACGTCATAGGGTCAACGTGGCAAGAAGTTGTTTTAAAGGCTGTGTTTTTGTATAAAAAAAAAACTGCGGAAAATTACATTTTATAGATTGTTATCGGTTTCCTCTGGCTGCCGAGGGAAAGAAAGCTGATGGTGGATCTCCGATGTTAGCACGGTTGGCTACGTACGGTGCGAAAGAAGTTCAACAAACGGAGATGATGGAGCAGGAGGGGTCCGAGATCAACATGAAGCCACTTGGGCCTTTGAAGCGTTGGGACAAGACAAGGTCCATGGCGGGTCAGGCCTAGTAAAGGCTTGGCACGGCACGGGTCAGCTATGCTTTTCCATGGCCGCAAAAACGTATCAATACGGTATACACTCTTTGTTCTGGATTTCAATATTGGCAAAATATGTAGAAACACATGTCGCCTTGCTATAATCAGACGATGTTTTTTGCTTTGTTCTTATTTTCTGCACGTTATCATCTAGTGCTCCTTATTTTCCGGTAGCTATGCACCATAGACCTTTCGGCCGATGTTTATAGCAACTATGATTAGAAAAGGCAAGTGGAAACACAATGCTCGGTGTCTCAAGGGCACAAGATGGCCGGTTCATCTCTATGGGTGATGGCACGGAGCACATTCTCATTGCGTTGTTGTTGTTGATGTTATCGCTGTATATTTCGGTCGAACGTGTTCTGGCACAAACCACCACCACCACCCCTCCTCCTCCTCCGTCACCAACTGCCAGGATGACCTCTGTGTCGTCGGATTAAATGCCATGCCCGGACGGCGCCAATGCCAGCTGCCAACATTGTTTTGTTAAAATCTACCCTTGCCGATGAGGCACGTGTGTAGCGCCACCGTGGCTCCGTGAGAGGCTACAGGGAGCCTCGTGATCCCGAACTCCCTGATTTCCCCCCCCCCCGCCCCCTCTAAGTGGTGGAAACTCAAATATAAAAAATTAACCCGTAAAAACAAAGTTTTTCACTAAATCCTTTATATGCATGGCATCGGTTTTATTTTATTATTCATTTCTGGTTTTCTTGAGTAAGAGTTTCATTTTTATCACATTGGTATTTTAAATTAAATATGAAATTATTTTTTTCCTAAAAAGTGTAAAATTTTGGAAAAAAATTTTCACGACAAATTGTCACGCACAACGAGTCTGTGTGCAAAATGTGAGCTCGATTGGATCACGGGAAGTGGGTTAAAAAACGATCGAAAGATTTGCACGGTCGTAAGCGCGCAAGCAAGTGAACTTAATAAAAGGATTTAAAAAGACCCCCCGCCCATAGCCTTTTAAAGACTGTTGGGGCAAGTGATGTTAGCGAGCACCTAATGAAGGCCGGCATGGCACACGAGGGGGTGGGTGGTCGGCACCACGCACGACCACCTTTGTCTTCCCGTTGGAGATATTTACACACCGCACTAGGTACTCATTTGAGGATGAGGTTGACCTTGGGGAGGCCGAGGATCAGTTGAAATGATCGTCACTGGTGATGGCCGTGAGCGGGAATCGAACTCGGGGGGTGGGGGTGGTGTGATGGTGCTGGCTCCCTAAGTAAGTAATCATTTGGGGAAAATCGAGGTTTCAATTTTCTAGAATTACACCCTCCTCTTACTTTTTATGGTTTAAGCCGTGTGTTGGAAAAATAGACCGGTTGCTCAGCATTGCATACGCTCCTCTTCTCTGCGTCTATGGCCATGGTATTCCTCTGTACCCACGAATAAAATTTTCAACTGCGTTGAGCAACCAGTTACTATTGAGGGATTACATTTACACTTGCACTGCTTCGGTGTAACAGGCAAATTCAGAAAACAACAAACTTGAATTTTGAGTGGTACCATAATGGGAGCCTTTATGGGGTGTTGTGGAATGAGTCCTTCCTAACCATTTAAAGATGTTAAGAGCCACAATCCGTTTGGTAAATATAGTAAATGGCAATCAGAATATGATGAGTTATACGTGAATGTGAAACAACACATTCATTTTTAACGCCTCCTTTTCCCATTTTTAATGAAGCTTCAAACACCCCTGGGACATGGAGCCTAGATCTGAATTTACAGAATAAGAACAGATGTTTTAGAGTAGAAAATGGACAAATGTCTCAAACCAGCACCCTATACATAATTCTTAAGACTCATGAGTAGATTAAAAAAACACTTAATTATTGACGTGACTGAGTCTAAAAATAAGCCATTCATGGATGGCTAAAGTTGGAGAGGTCAATGATCATTGCATTTAACTCTGTGTATTCCTTGAAAAACAACTACAACCTGAATAGGCACTTACTTGGTCTTAAACGAATTGAAATTCATTTAAATAATGCAATTATTTTCATACTAATATTGATTTATTATGACACGTGTTCTAAGTTTGAATCTGATCTGTTACTGTGATTTAAACTGGGTTTACAAGAGTAGCAAATTCATGGTCTTAGATTTGTCGGCAGTGAAAACAAAAATCCCAAACTCTTTAGTTCTTTCGGTAAAGTCACGTAGGTATAAAATAAATACTCTTTTTTAAATATCTGCTTTTTGTGCCCACTACAGCAATTTGTTTCTTGCTGTGGCTGTCCCACCTGATGACGGAAGCTTGTGTTGCTTCCGAAACGTCGTGATTTGATTTATTTTTAATTTGTTTTATTTTTAATTCATGTTATTTTATACCTACGTGACTTTACCGAAAGAACTAAAGAGTATGGATCATTGCATTCACGAAAACTTAAGATCTAGATAAAAAAATCCCATAGTATTAAATTTAGTTCTGCACTTAAGTTGGTTAAGTTTCCAGCTCTGAGTGGGGGGGGGGGAACGTTGGTTTGTGAATGTCATGCAATAAACATTTACTTATTTCAGGGCATGTGTAAAAGTGCTGCCCCCTAGTGTGAATCCGAGGTCACTTGAAGGGATTTAAGAAGTTGTTCTGTCACATCCACTTCTGTGGATATCTCAGAACTGCCCTGCGACAGAGTTCTCATTTGAAGGCCCGTTACCTATTGCACAATGGTAATAGCATTTAAATAGCGGTTCACTTTTCCAATGAAACCTTAGAATTAAAATCAATACGAGGATGATAACAGCTCGGGCATCACCACCTCACTGCCATATGCGAGTCTCAAGATCGTAGATATTATGAAAATACTCAGGCGTGTGGCCATACATGTTTGTACAAGGGTGGAGATAAAGCGGGCTTTGCACACTCATCCATCCATCGCAGTGAACACGTCATCTGCAGACAGAATCCGAATCGGAATATGTATTTATACCGAAGGAATTCGATGAGCTATAAAGCTATTTTTTACAGATGTGCAGGCTTGGTTGTGGCAGTGAGATGGGACCCAAGATGTCGTAGAAGCTAGTGGTGTAACTACACGTGATAAATGGACACTGTGGTAGTGTAGAGTGGCAGATGGAGAAGGTGGCCAGAAAGGAGATGGCACAGTGAAATTGCAGATGCACAACACTGGAAGCGGTGGCTCTAGCATAGTGACGCATCTAGAAGTACATAAAAAAAGTACTGATCATCAAAATACAAAAAACAGATTGCCCCCACGTTAGATGATAGGGCACACTATACTGCAAAAACGCCCTTTAAGGCCGGGTTGAAACTTCCATGGTGTTCCTTCCTTCAGTCATTACGCCCGCTTGCCAAACTGCCCCGAGACGCCAACCGCAACCCATGTTTGTTTACAAGCTGGCACACGCACTCACGCAGGGGCCGCACGTGCACACACGCGTGCACACACAGGCCACCCTGCTCCACGGAGGGACACTCTCTCCCCAGGACGTTTTGGTTTTTCTTTGGAGATCTATAATCTCGATTTAAAGCTTTCGTGACTGCAGGGATTCATCTTCTTGGTTCTTTCGGTAAAGTCACGTAGAAGGGAAATAATAAAATAATAGAAATAAAACATAATAAAATTATTCTCACGACGTTTCGGCCACAACGCAAGCAGCCGTCCTCAGGTGAAGAACAGGTCTGTCGGGAAGACAGGTCTGTTCCCGACAGCGTCCGACAGACCTGTTCTTCACCTGAGGACTGCTGCTTGCGTTGTGGCCGAAACGTCGTGAGAATTATTTTATTATTTTATTATTTTAATTTTATTATTTCCCTTCTACGTGATGACTTTACCGAAAGAACCAAGAAGAGAGATCTATAATCTCTCCTTGCAATGGGAAAGCTTAAGCTTTTGGTTACGTTGCACAAGCTAGCGTTGTGATTTGTCCTGCATTTGTTGTGTGTGTGCTATTATAGCTACGACTCCAGCTTCCTCCTGATAACAATTATGAAGATATTGAAAGGCCTACCTTCAGCAAGCGGCATTCATCAGAAATGGTGCAAATTATAATCGGTGACTTCACAACTCAAATCTTTGACTACTGTATATGCTATCTGGTTGCCAGCAGATGGGTTAAATTTGTAAATGGTGTGCACATTATCTTCTGTCGTAAAATACAAGTTCTAAGAATGTTAACACAGGGAGGGTTGTTTAACCATACAAATTTAAGTCATAACTATTAAGCCATCTAGAATTTATCCCGTCCACAAATTGACTGATTGCCCACAATCGCATGTCTGAAGTGTTTTAAAATGATTTCAATTTAGTCTTCATAAAATAAATAGAGAGAAGGGAAATTTACAGTAATTTCTGACTCCCCTGAGGGCAATTATTGTACGACAAACCTTAAGTGGTCAATCCTGGTCCCTGATCATAAAACTGAATTAACATTCCCCAAGGGGGAACAGGCAACCAAATGATGAAAAAAATATAATGCAATTCATGTTATAAAAGCTTGGTGAATAGAGAAGCACTTTGGGTAGGCCGATTTTAATGCCGCTCAAACCGATTTTCAAAATATAACTTTGACTTTCTTCCACAGACGAGAGACTCCCCCAACAGTTACTCTGCATGCCCCCTAATCCAGCACGGTGGAGGCATCGAACGAGGGTCGGTGGATCGCACAAACTTTCGGAAATTCACTTCCCGTGGGTGTCCACATGCCCCAATAACCCTGGCTGCCCAGGGGAATAAAGTAGAGCAAACAAAATGTAGATGCAACCTGTTCCATCTGTATGGGATAAAGTACTCTTTGGTTTTTTCGGTAAAGTCACGTAGGTAAAAAAAATTAATAAATAAACTCACGACGTTTCGGAAGCAACACAAACCTCCGTCATCAGGTGTAACTGCTCCAGTAAAATTTCTGGAGCAGTTACACCTGATGACGGAGGCTTGTGTTGCTTCCGAAACGTCGTGAGTTAATTTATTAAAATGTTTTACCTACGTGACTTTACCGAAAAAAAACAAAGTATGAATCCTTGCAGTCACGAAAACGTCAAATCTAGAATGGGATAGTGTTTCCCCCTCACACCTGTGGATTTTCTCCAGTTGCTCTAGTTTCCTCCCACATGGGAACGCTCATTAATTTCCTGAAAACGCCTTAACATATAAAGGACTGCAGAGCTTGGGTACCTGTGATTAGTGGTGCCAGCTTACCACGTGACTGCTTATCTGTGGTTTCACCTCAAGCCTCTGGGTCATTCTGTCTTTTCGAGAATAAGTGAGTGGATACTGTGTGCGTTGCAAGTTTAATGTGTTACTACTTATTTATTCAGGCATGGGGTTTACATAAAACGGAAATCCTTTCCTCTAGATGCGAATTCAAAATCAATTGCATGTCGTTTATCTCAAATTACAAAAAAAATCCAGCTTGATATACATACAAATCTAAAATGGCAATATGCAAGTCACGTGATGAGGCTGTGCGACAGATCGTGCACTGCATGAGGATTATACAACGCATACCGTGTTCTAAGATAACGAATATAAATACAGTGCCTGCAACCTGCATATTTAAAACTTGTAAGTTGCTGCAAGGCACGCCAGACCATGTTTTTTTTACATGTCTTACGTTTCGGTGTATATGCCCAAGGCTCCAACATTCATGCTAAATTAAGTTGTCTGAGATTTGAAAAGTAGTGGGAAAACCTTCCAAAGACGTGCTGTGCGAAGAATGCCTTGTTGTAGCATGCGATGTCCTCTCAATAAATGTGCCAGGGAGCACATACAGTCATGTGTGTCTTGTTTTGGGCTCTTTAACGCCATCTAAAGTTTCCCTTTCTATCATTATCGGAAAATGGATTTTTTTTTCAGAATTGCAGCGCTGAAGGTAAATGAAATGCACGTTGAAGACGCACGTATGAGAAATGTTCACATCAATTACCTTTTTAAAATTTATTTTTCTCGAACAATTAATTACTTTGTTCCCTCTGGATGTTTTGAAGATGCTTATCACTGCTTGAAAGGCTGATGCGTGCAAATTTGGTGATTTACATTTGCTGCTAAATTGGCTGTCCTTGTGTCAACACGTCCGTTTCCTAAGATGCCTCCATGCACACGATTTTTGAATGTCTGCCTTGGCTTTAAATTTGCAGTACTTTTAACACTCGTGTGCAATTTTTTTGTTTTTTAACCAGATTTCAAAATTCAAATTTCACAATGCGCACTTGGACATGAAAGCACGCGCACGCACACACTCACGCGCATACTCACACATATATAAAGCTGCTGTACATTCATGCACACCGTTGGGTAATTGCTGTTAGGAGGGCACCTATATGGGCCATCATGGCACAAGAAGCGTTCGTATGGCCAGAACCTCGCTGTAGGATAAATAGGCGTTCGTACACTGCACCAGGTACTCCTTTAAAACCGTGCCAACCAGGATGAGCCCGAAGCGTTATGCAGAATAATAATTACAATTTTCGGTGTGTCTGTGGCCAGAAGTCAGGCTCCGGGGTGTTGTATGGCTGTACATTTTCTCTGATCACCAAACGCAAAGGCAAATGTTCCCCGTGTATAGCCTTAACAGACTGTTGGGGCAAGTGCTGTTATCGAGCAACGCCTCCTAATGAAGGCCGGCACAGTTCACGAGGGTGTGGGTGGCCAGCACCACACCCGGCCGCCTTTATCTCCCTAGTGGCGATGTTTACACACCGCACCATGTACTAGGGAGATGATCATCATTGGTGTTGACCGTGAGTGGGAATCAAACCCGGATCGCCGGGTTCGTAGCGCAGCGCGCTAACCGTAACACTACCGCTCCTCATTCTTCAAACGCACATACATACGCACGTGCTTACGAGCACACGCACATAGGTCTACTTTTATTATAGCCTGGGTAAATCTATTTTAGTTCCAACCGACCTGGAAGAGGGGCTCACATTCGGTACTGGCAATAATTACCGCTGATGTGGGTGGGGAGGAATTGAACCTGGGTCATTGCGATCATAACGTGGTGTGCTAACTGCCACACATTTCCACGCGCGCACACGCACACACGAGCACACGCGCGCACACGCCAGCCCAAATTGCTTCCAGACCCACGGCTGACGCAATGCTTTTATAAACGCCGGGTCCACCCTTGACTCCGAGCCTGGGATTTCCTCCCAAAAGGATTGTGTCCTGGCCTTGGGGCACAACGCATTTTTATTTTACAATCTTTTATATATGTGTTTATTTAGAAAAAAAAGGAACAGCTTTTATCAAAGTTACAATCTGTCACGAGGAAAACAATATTTTTTATTTTTTATGCCGGTATATGCATTTTTTCGCGAGTTTGTTACGCTGGTGTTTTAATCGTAATCTCTCCTCCGTTGACGCAGGTTTTCTCCTGCAGGGTAAAAGTTATTTATCGTAACAATCAGAACTTCAAGTGCTTTGAAATTCTTAACGACAACTGTTTGTTTATTGTGTTTGCTACCACAATGTTGTAGCTAATGCCCTTAAAATTGAATGTTCTTGATGGGTCTTTTCATGTTGTTTGTTAATTATGTTATGTTTAAAACTGTTTCATTCACTGGGCCAATAGCCATATAATCGAGTGTACCACTGTGTAAACAATGGTACTGTAGACATTGGTGCAATTCAAGATCCTGAATTGTTTCAATAATCAATTATTTTATTAACATTGCAATGAATGTAGCAGTTGGGCTTGAAGGGTCACATGAACCCATTCTAGCACCATCATTATTATTATACCTCCGAAGCCCTATTGTCAATCCACTGTTGAATGAAGGCCTCCCAAAACCACCGCGTGATGCTGCAATGGAATAATCTAATTAGATGTGTGGACACAATTTAATCGCTCCATCTCCACGTGTTCTTTGGTTGAACGCACGTTACATTTGTTCGCTGGCATTCAGTTATGTCAATTCCAATCATGCATCTGTCCACGATTTGTGCACTTATAATTTTTTTGTTTTAGTATTTTCTGTTAATGACCTGTTTCAGTACCTAATGTCATAGGAGGTACAGTAGTTCAAACCGATTTAAAAAGTTCTATTTTAGCCCCATATTGCTTTGGTACTTTTCATTATGGGGTTGTTTCTCAAAATCTCTCAAACCGCGTCTTGAATTTCAATGTTTTGATTCTGGCCCACCTTCAACAGCTATCCAAGGTTCACATTTTCTGCTGTTTCTTTTCATCCAAATGCGTTCCTCCGACCCAGACATCGTCAATTGCTGAGATAATTGTGTACATGTTCGTTTTCTTAAATAGATAACATCGAATGAAATACATTTGACTCTGGCGACTCCACTCAATGTATCGCCAGAAGAATCTCCATTTATCTAATTGGTTCTTTCGGTAAAGTCACGTAGAAGGGAAATAATAAAATAATAAAAATAAACATAATAAAATAATTCTCACGACGTTTCGGCCACAACGCAAGCAGCCGTCCTCAGGTGAAGAACAGGTCTGTCGGAAAGACAGCGTCTGAATGAAACACCACCTGGCTTGGAGCGTATATTTAAGCTTGGAGCGTATATTTAAGCTGGGTTGAAGGCAAGGCGCTCTTCCCCCTCCAACCCAGCTTAAATATACGCTCCAAGCCTGGTGGTGTTTCATTCAGACGCTGTCTTTCCGACAGACTTGTTCTTCACCTGAGGACGGCTGCTTGCGTTGTGGCCGAAACGTCGTGAGAATTACTTTATTATGTTTTATTTTTATTATTTTATTATTTCCCTTCTACGTGACTTTACCGAAAGAACCAAGAAGATGAATCCCTGCAGTCACGAAAGCTTTAAATCGAAAAATCTCCATTTAAGTGAGACATGATTCGGTGATACTGAACTGTAGGCAGTGGTGCACTAATAATAATAACTTAAGCACGTGCATCGACACGGTGGTTATACAAGTAAATATATCTACAAATTAATGGATCGATGTACTACATTATAATATTACAATATCACTTGTATGTAGATTCTAGCCACGTTTGGCGATAATTGTTTTTTTTATCCTTTTATCTGGCAACAAAACTGACACCTTTTTTTACAAGGAGTCACGTTTGCATTGAACACAATACCTGCAGTCGGAATGCAAAAAAAAACACAACTCTGATAATGTATGCACTGTCCTTGAAATTGATTGGTCCACACCCGAGACAGCTTTCCTTAGAGCCTAGTCTCACATGGTGTTGGACCAGATGACGCCAAAAGGCGCACAACTCAAAGACAATGCACCATCAGAGTATGAGAGCTCGGGGTAAGCATTTACACCATTGGAACCTCCTTTGCCAGTAGCAAAATATGATAAAGGGTAAAAAAATACAATTATCATATTTTGCTACTGGCAAAGGAGGTTCCAACGTTTGGCAATCTATTAAAACTATTTCGGCGACGTGGAGTTGGTGGATGAAGAGATGTCAAGCGTTATGCTCACGAGTCGCCTAACGACGGCGCAGCAGGTGGTGTGTTTTGTAAAGAGATTGTCCAACAAGTATGCTTCTGACTTATCTCTACTTGGCTACCCCCTCGTGTATGGCAAGTTGACGTGTGTGTGTCTCGAGGAGATGATAAAAAGGGGAGAGCGACCGTACAGTTTTATCGCTCGCTGCGCTATGAAATTAGAATTTCGAATTCGCTTTCCAGCTGAAACCAAAACTGCTAACGTGGTATGTGAAACTGTTCTGTGCCTCCTCTAGGTCGACTCGGCCTAAAATAACTACTCTGGGGGGGTGTAGTATGTTAACATCTGCACTGGGAAGACAAAGGAGGCTTGGCGTGGTGTGGGCCACATGTGTCATCGTGTACCGTGCCAGCCTTTATCGGCGCTCACTAACTATACTCGCCCTAACATGTCTGAGGCTATGATTGGGATTATTTGTATATATAGTGTTTTTTAATACTTGTTATACGTATATAGGAACTATTCAGAATATACAAAAATCCCACCTCCCCCCCCCCCCCCGATATATATTTTTTACGTAAGCAAAGTTTCTTTTCCATTCTTGGAATGTACCAGGATTGTTCACCATTGTATACGCAACTACGCATGCACACTTCACGGGTATTTCCTTTAGGCATTGCTCTTGCATGAGGCACGCTAACGTATAAAGCATTTAACCCTTGTGCTGAAAGCGCAATTAGCATGGCTGACATTTTATCTGGTGATCTGGATCTCCTTTTGTTAATATGACTGTAGGAATTTATATTCTTTTGGTTTATTTCGGTAAAGTCACGTAGAATAAAAATATTAAAAATAAAATATTTTTTATTCTACGTGACTTTACCGAAAGAATCAAACAATATTCATGTATTTGGTTTAATTCTTAGAGTTAAACCATTGATAAATAGGTACATTCGTCCTAGTAGGTCTGCGCGTGTGGTTCTAACAGGGTCTCGTGCAGCTGGATCTGAATAGTTGTGTGATATTTATCACCCAGCGTTCTGTGTGCGTGCTCGCGAACAATATTGAGTTGGCTGACAACATGTGTAATTTGTTCGTTCATTGACTCTCTTTGTTCATGTTTTTTCACAGTTACATAGTTTTGTTATTACGGTTTGTTTTTAATGTGGGGGGCGGGGAGTTTTTGGCAGGAAAGGGAGTGTACAAAGGAGGGAAAGTACAACAACAAATAAAAAAAAATCCTAAATGTTTGATTTTTCGGAGGCAAGGGACACTTCGATATTAACAAAGGATGCACGCTGATGAGCGAAATATACAGCGTAGACATGCTTGCACCACGCACACTGAAAAGTTTGCCGAATTGTTTTTCCCCAAGCGTTTTGATTTGTAGTTCAATTTTTATTTATTATTGTTATTTAAAAAAAAATAGATTCCTGCAGGAGCTTTGGGGTCACCGCTGCTCGCTGGGATTTCGGTTCCTGCTTTAACAATTGCAAATTAAACAAGGTGTGTTCCAGGCAGTTCCTACTTGGCTTCCCCACCGAGGTGGCATTTATGACCGGTTACGTTAACTTTTATTTTCTTTCCCCTCTAGGGAGAAAGAAAGAAACGTTTTCCTCTCGACCATTATAATCTTTGTTTTTAAATATGTATCGTAAAAATACAACGACCCCCCCCCCCTCCTAACCTGTATAGCCTGTTGGGGCAAGTTTGTTTCGAGAATGACAATAAAGACCAGTATGGGGTGGTATGGTCAGCACCATGTCCCACCACCATTGTCTCCCCAGGGCGAATGTTTACGCGCTGCGCTAGCTTCTCATTTTAACGTTAAGTATATCTAGAGGAGAGGCCCAGGTCAGGTTCGATTATCACGCGCCAATGATGTTGGCCGTGGTCAGAAATCCAACTTGGGTTGTCGGTTTTCAGCGTTGTGTGGTAATCGCTGCATCGCTGCTCCCCACAGTATATACATTCGATGCAGTATTATCTATGTACATACGCACACACGGAAAGAGTGCCCCTGTAAATAAGATGTGTTCTCCATAATTAAATTTCTGGTCTTGGAAAAGCTGGCCATCCAATACACTGCTTAAAAAGGAATTTAACAAATATTTCAATGAGACTTCCATAGATAAATAAAGAACATTTTAGTTATTTTTTCTATCTACGTGACTTTACCGAAAGAACCAAAGAGTATTTTAAACGTTTTGAATTTTCCAAAGTGTCTGAGACCTGGACTGGTATCACAAACATCCTGTTCAGATTCTGGGTGTGAATGCGGGTTTTGGTTATCCATGGTTAAACTGGGATCCCAACTGTACTGAAACTGGTCATAGCCGAGTCACTAATTATATTAATCTTGCAAAGTATAAATACGGGGTTTACTGCCATGTAGTTAAGATTTCTCTGCAGAAAGGTATGTGTAAAAAGGCATTGCATCCTATAGCAGTCTGCTAATGTACAAGCTCACTTGCAGGGACATCTAAAATAAAACTGTGCTACCCGCTTCTGTGGGCTGCTTTCTAACACACACACACGGTTGTCGTGCTGCTTTGTGATAGTTCTGCACGGATACTGCGTTTAAGGCTCCAATGCTGATGGCACAGTTGGAATACAATTGGGAAATGTGACGGTCGGGGGAAATGGAAACCCCGAAGCACTCTTGGAAAAGGCTTTATGCAGTGGGGGCTTTACTGGATCAAGGACCCTTCGAAGTGATATTTTATTCAAAAGCAGAGCCCTTCTGATTGACTTGCGAATCGTTAGAATCTCTCGAGCAGCTTTGTCCCTCATAGCCGTATGCTTTAGTAACCAGCAGGTGAGCTAATCGGTGTTTTAGATCAGATCGATTAAGAAGTGTATAATATACAAGGAAATACAGAATTACTACAGTTCCATCTTGATTTGAAGCTTTCGTGACTGCAGAAATCCATACTCTTCGGTTCTTTCGGTAAAGTCACGTAGATAAAAAAAATTAATAGATCACGACGTTTCGATCGCAACACAAGCAACCGCCATCAGGTGAAACAAACAGCAGGAGAACTGCTGACGTAGGAGAAAGAGCTGCTGCAACACGAGGTTTTATATAGGCTTTTGGTGGGCCCAACCCAAGGGTAAGTGGGCGGTAATAGAGATCCGACCAACTGCCCGGTTATGAAAACCAACAATATCATCGCTAACTCGACTTCTCTAATCGAACCAACCAAACCGCTCTCTCTAAAACCTTCTGCTGCTAGACCACCCAGATTTTATGGCCTTCCAAAAATCTATGAAGAAGGTACACCGCTCCGTCCCATCGTCTCCACCATTAACTCGCCCACCTACAAACTGGCACGATTTCTGTCTGAGACCCTGCTTCCATTCACTGGCAAGACCACCTCAGCTGTACTTAACTCGGCTCACTTGGTTTCTCTACTCAAGGACATCTCAATGTCTCCAGATGATTTGCTTGTCAGTTTCTATATAGTCTCTCTGTTCACCAAGGTACTTGTGTCTGACACCATTGCAATCATTGAAGACTTGGTCCAACAGGGACTGATTTCTGACGTGCCAACTTTGGTGAGGCACTGCCTTACCAACACTTACTTCACCTGGAATGGTACATTTTACAAACAAGAGGAAGGTACCCCAATGGGGTTTCCCTTATCGCCAGCGTTAGTGAATGTTTTCATGGAGAAATTTGAGACGGATGCCATCCAGACATCCACCCTACGTCCTTCCTTGTGGAAGAGATGCGTAGGTGACACGTTAGTCATCTGGCCTCATGGCCAGCCAGCACTAAACCAATCCTTCAACTACATAAATTCCATACACCCAGCCGTCAAATTCACTATGGAAGTGGAAAAGGATGGCAAGTTACCATTCCTATATGTTTTGATCGAGAAGAGACCTGGTGGCTCGTTGGGACATTCTGTCTACAGGAAAGCCACCCACACAGATGCCTATCTAAAGCCTGACTCCCACCACCATCCAGCCCAGAAGGATTCCCTCATCAAAACACTACCATAGGGCCCATTGCATCTCTGACCAGCACCACCTAGCTAGCGAGCTGGAGCACGTACACCTGACCATACAATCCACAAAGCTGTCTCTCCAGCGATGGGGAGACAACCATCTGAGGACCCAATCAAAAACATCAACTTTCAATACATAGCAGGGGTGGCCAATTTTTTGTTCAAAAATTTTAAACACAAGATCCAGGTTCGTTTGAACACAGTACACAAAATCCGTGATTTGATCTCATCTGTTAATCGAGTTGGGCCCACCAAAAGCCTATATAACCTCTTGTTGCAGCAGCTCTTTCTCCCACGTCAGCAGTTCTCCTGCTGTTTATTTCACCTCATGATGGTTGCTTGTGTTGCAATCGAAACGCCGTGATCTATTAATTTTCTACTAGTTCTGTTCTGTGGTTTTGGGGGACTTCTCTGAACAGAGGTGATAAACTTTTCCTTGTGAGATATACGAGTGGAAATGCATCTATCTCGTGACCTAGACACCGATTGCAACATTGGAATAGAATTTAGAGAGCAAAGCAAAAAAGAATATTAAAAAAAAGAGTTAGCAAAGACGACAGAAGGAAAACAAAGCATGCAACTGCTCAAACGAGCAATGGAGCAACTCTTATCTACACTAATGGGACTGAGCCAGTAGTGTAAATTCCACATTGTCATGGTGGGAGCCAGTCTCTCCATAATCTGACCACTGTAGCTTCCGACACAATTGCACCAATTTTACCAACCCGCAGGGATCATTGCCTGAGTTAACCCAGACGAGGATTTTTACTGGCAGCCTTCATAGCGAGTCGAGCAATCTAACCAGTGCCATATCTCGTGTTTTACATGCATGAGGAATTTTGAGTACGGCAGTCTCCGTTTTATCAGTGACTTGCCTAGAAAAAACAATCTTTATCACCAATTATTATTGCCCTAGTAATTAGCCAAGGGCAGGAGCTATCGGACCACTTTACCGGATAAATAGACTTTAAATTTGACTGTAGATGGAATGCAAAAATGTATGCGGTTTATTTTGCTTCAGGTGCAGCCGTTGACCTTTACATCAAAAGGGAGTAATGAGGATCGGGGTCGACAGAACAGTGGACACTTAATTTTGGCACCCACGTCGAGAGGGCCACATAATGCAATAGGAAAACGTCGCCTTTGTTGTCCGTTTGCCTTGCAGAGATTGGGGCCTTCCCGCCCTTCCTGAATTCCACAGCCACCACTCCACCCTCGAGGCCCTTTTGCACCCCCCCCCGCCTCGTGGTCCTAGGCACACCCCCACGTGGTCATAGGCACGCCCCCACCTCCCCCACGTGGTCCTAGGCACACCCCCACGTGGTCCTAGGCACTCCCACACGTGACCCTAGGCACTCCCACACGTGACCCTAGGCACTCCCCCACGTGGCTCTATGCCCCCCCGCACCTACCTTCCTGCACCCGCTCCCTTCGAATGGTTAAGCATTTTCAGTGCGATTATTACAATACATTTCAATCCAATGTGGGTTTAAACAACCTTCTAAATACTACTGCCTCAGGACGCTGCTGTTCGGAGGGAGGGATGTGTTGAATACGAAGAGGGGAAATTTATTTTGGTGTGGAGTCGAGATGATGAGTGAAAATGGAAGAATTGACCTTCAGCTGGAATTTTTTGCACATTTAGTAAGGGTGTATATGACTAGTAGGCATGTAATGATGCATTGATTCGTCAATTAAAATAACTTGTAACGCTAACAGCATATGCGTTGAATCATTGGTTCGTATACATGTTGCTTGTAATGGGGTAATGGGACCATTGCAGCCACTACACGCACTACGTTCACCGGAGAAAAATAGAAAACAAATATTTTTGAATCGAATCGTGACCCTGAATTGTGGATTGGAGCCGATGTTGACTTCAAAAATAGTTTTTTATATGAGCGCACACTCCTAATTTTAATTTACACCGATGATTAACGTTTTTTTTTTGCCATTCAACGGTCCCTCACAGCAAATAACACACTTTAACAATTCCATGTAGAAATTACCACGTGGCTTTAGGAAATGCACCGTTTCTTAATCCGGAGCAAAATTAGAATTAAATAACAAACGCTCTTATTAACTCTACACTATCCAGGCTATTGTGGCTGGATAAATTCATATTTTGAAGTGTTGTCATGCACTTGCCAAGTCAGCAATTGCTATTTTTTTACGTCTACATACATTAAAAAAATTCACCCGTAAAAACAAAGTTTTTCACTATAAATCCTTTATATGCGTGGCATCGGTTTTATTTTATTACTCATTTCTGTTTTTCTTGAGTAAGACTTTCATTTTTATCACATTGGTATTTTAAATTAAATATGAAAAAACATTTTTCCTAAAAAGTGGAAAATTTGGGAAAATTTTTTTTCAGGAAAATAAATTGTCACGCACAACGAGTCTGTGTGCAAAATGTCAGCTCGATTGGATCACGGGAAGTGGGTTAAAAAACGACTGAAAGATTTGCACGGTCGTAAGCGCGCAAGCAAGCGAACTTAATATAAAGGATTTAAAAACAACTGATGGGGAAAGGAACACTCGTGCAGTAGGTCGCCTGGCTGTGGCTAATATTTGTAGCGAGCGATATCTGAGCCAGTCCCATGCTCCACCCTTCACCAGCCCACCCTGACCAACATGGTGAAGTGTTATTTTGGTGACTTACGCCACTGGAAAATGAGACTATCCTGGTCTCGCAGAGCAGTCGATGGCCGAACGTTACTCAACCGAGTCGCCAAATGAAAGTGAACTGTGTACCGGTGTTGTTCCAGACCCCAAACTTTTTAACCCAACACCTGCCTCTGTGCTCTCCACGTCTCGATGTCTCACCAGCTCACCCAACCAAGCATTCGCATCCCACGCCACACCTGCCTGTTCGCTATGTTTTGGAGCATCTTTACCAGCTGTAAGGTGGGGGTGGGGTCTGCATAAACGGGGTGTAGAAGACTCCACGCACTCCATTTTGGAGAATGGTCCCGTTTTCATTGGGAAGTTATGAATTATGGAGAAAGGTTAATGTGACCTTTCAAGCTCCCAGCCATTCCGCCCTCATTCCGTCTTTGTTTCTATTGCCCTCCCTGGCTTCCACGATTCGTCATCTCCCAAGCAAGGGTGCCTGCTCCCCATTCCACTGCTTACCCGTGGATGTCTACACAAGCGCATGGCACACCCGAGGGAAATGAACCGGTCAATATCCTTAGGGGCTGGCTTGGCACCCAGACGGGTGTTGCCCCCCTGTTCCGTTTGTTGATTTTTGGTTTGCTTCCAACTATTACGACCGTCGCAGCTTTCCCGCCGTCGAACGCATTCCAGGAGTGAGCGAACGGTGCTGTTTTGCAGGGTAAGCCCAGCTAGGAATGCATGGACTGTTGTTCCCTTTCCATGTTATTGTTTTTATTGTTCCCATCCCAATTTATTTTAGAATTGTGTGGTTGTCATTTTGTGCCACGGGACCAAAATTTCCATTGGGGAAACCTGAAGGCGAGCTTTGCATCACCTTGTTTCGAATCATGAGCTCAGAAGATAATGTTTCACAGAACGACTTCAATCTTGACTTCAAGCTTTCGTGACTGCAGGAATTGATATTCTTTGGGTCTTGCGGTAAAGCCACGTAGATAGAAAAAATAATAACAAAATCACGACGTTTCGATCGCAACACAAGCAATCGTTACGGAGACCTCTCCTACATTAACATTAGCTGCCCCACCCATCTCTAAGTCTTTCTAAACAGTCTGCCTCGGCAGATTTCCCCCTCTTTTTTCACCTGAAGACGATTGCTTGTGTTGCGATCGAAACGTCGTGATTGTTATTATTTTTTCTATCTACGTGGCTTTACCGACAGACCCAAAGAAGATGAAT
Source organism: Lampetra fluviatilis (assembly GCF_964198595.1). Lineage (NCBI taxonomy): Eukaryota > Metazoa > Chordata > Hyperoartia > Petromyzontiformes > Petromyzontidae > Lampetra > Lampetra fluviatilis. The sequence goes on along the minus strand of NC_136276.1, from coordinate 29,070,254 downwards.
AGAACTTCTTCAGTTTGCCTCTTGTCCACACCTAGCTGTCACGCTTTTTATACGCCCTGGAAAGAGTCGGTCGCATAGCAATGACAATGAAATGTTTGGTAAAGTCACGTAGGTAAAAAAATTTAAATTAATAAAAGTAAAATTAAAATAAAATCACGACGTTTCGGAGGCAACACAAGCTTCCGTCTTCAGGTGGAACAGTCACATCGGAAGCTTGTGTTGCCTCCGAAACGTCGTGATTTTTATTTTATTTTACTTTTATTAATTTACATTTTTGACCTACGTGACTTTACCGAAAAAACCTAAGAATATGAATCCTTGCAGTCACGAAAGCTTCAAATCTAGAATGAAATGTTTATTTCTCAGAGCTGACGTGTGCCAAACAAACAAATTCACTTTAGCCAGATTGTATTTTGTGCATGTCATCCCACCTTGAGAAACTCGTTTAATCGCATGCGGCTGCAACCCAGAGTTGAACCCAGGTTATCGAGCTCTGGTGGTCCTGTGCACTGACAGGGATAGCCTGAGCCACTCGACAACGTCCAATAGATACACTGGTCTCCGTCCACGATATTGCACTGGGCCTCTGCTAATAATCCTAAAATTGCATCAATAGTGCTTTATTATTATTTCTCGTGTGTATATTTTGCTTTTGTAATCTGTAATGACTTTTAAATGAATAGCACACCAAGCGTGGTAACATTTGGATAGAATAGCACTGGGTTTAATGCAAGGCCAATTTGGTAATCTGGAGATTTTTTTAATAGATATTTGTTCTAGTTTTAAAGTGTAGTATTTGGCTACTTTTACATGCATTCATGTTCTCATCATGCTGGCATCTCAAGTGTTATAAATTATACAAATACACTTGTATGGCCATGAGTCCAGCAAAAACATGTAATGTAAATAGATGATGTAGCTTAGTTTTTAACATGTAAGTTCAACTTATCCTCATTTTAAACAGCTTTGCTTCTAACACTTTGGGAGGGTCTGACAGCTTTTGTCCCAAAAAAAATCACTGCTGTGCTTTTGTGGCAGGAGATGGGGGCAACATTGGAATTACATCGCCTGATGCCTGCTCCATGCGTCCCCACTTTGACGCACGTTTTGAGCCAGTTGAGTGTTTAAAGGAGCTGAAACAGAGTTAGCACATTAAGCTGGCACCACCGAATGCTGGGGTCGAATCTTGGTTTAAGTCGCCCATGATTTCATCGGGGTTTTGGAGTGCAGCAAGTCAATGGTTTCAGCCCATTCATCGGTTCCTGCACAGATACCCCATAATTATTCACTTTTTTTCCAGTTGATTTGCCAATCCCAGCTCCAATCATCTCTCCGAGCAGACGGTGTACCAGCGAGCGTGCCAGAGGCAATTCTAAAGGCAGTTCCGAAGTGGTTCCATGTTTTGATTTAAAGCTTTCGTGACTGCAGGGATCAATATTATTAGTTCTTTCGGTAAAGTCACGTAGAAGGGAAACAATAAAATAATAAAAATATAAAACAATATTTTATATAAAACAATATTTTTTATTTGATTGCATTGTTTCCCTTCTACGTGGCTTTACCGAAAGAACCAATAATAAATATGCTTCTATGTTGCCATCTTCCAGAGGCCATTCTCTAGCCACAAGGTGGTTCGCTACTTACTGCGAGAGTTGCGAAAATGTGAACACATCTTATTTTCTATGACATGGACGCCAAGAGCGCAAATGCCATAACAATAATAATTGCAGGACGGATTTTTTTGTATAATACCATGCATTCCACACCACCACAATAGTCAGATTCTCCAGTTTCCAGGCGGCCAGATTTGCGGTTAGATTGCCACCTCGCAGAGTGCGCATGCAGCGGTTCGACAGCAGGAAGCGCCTTTTAATTTGTTAGGCGGGAGGAGGGGGGGGGAAGTGCTGTCCTTGGGCATGTGTAAACACGACTGCAGGGGAAATCCACTCCAAAGGAGGGTGCTTCCTGAACTTCCGTGCCGCACGACACTCGCTCACTCTGCCTGCTGGGACACACACAAAAAAACCGTGCATCGGGTTACTCGACTAAGCTACAGTAAAGAAGAATGGACCCATCTTTCCATCAACCCGTGTTCCCAGCAACCCATCGCGTGGCCTCGGCATTTAAGGGTCAAGTCGAGTCAAGTTTATTTGCTTTAGCCAGGTGAGAATTGAACCTTTATGGCGGTACCCCGTGATGCAGTAAATTTTAGTCTGCCGCATCGCCGACCATCAACAATCGACTCATCTCGACGAGCTGTACTCACGATGCACTTTTCAAAGTTAAAATTTTCGATACCGGATTTTTTATGCTAATGTTTGGCTTTTCGACATCGCAGAGTAGCACTGATTTCGCGGAGTTGAGTACACCCCTGGAAAAAATTGTGTCCCAGAAATAAAATCTGTAATTGCCTCGCCCATTTTGCATTATTTGGTACCCCGGGCTACCGCCATAAGGATCAAGTGAAGAAACCAGGATAGAGCCTAATTTTCAAGGGGTGGGCCTGGGTCGTCGAGCGGGTGGCATTGTTATACAACCTTTGCCTGCGCAAGTGCGCGTGCATTTTGTGTTTTTAGAATAAAAGCAATAATTGTAGCTGGTTTTCTGTCCACGTCGGCGATGTGGAACATCTCGCCGTGTTGGCAACCACGATGCCGGCTGTCGACGCCCCGTGCCCCTCTGATGGTGGACTGTCTACGGCGCAAAGGATGACCACCGTTAACTTCCCAAACAGTGGTGCCCGTTTTATTGACTCGTGGCAATCGGAATGAAGGCAAGGTTATTGATGGAATTATACTAGCAATGCGATTTACGTTTGTATATTCAGGAACGGATCACAGTCTCGACTAATTTTTTAGAGGTGCGTGTCTTTGTTATCAAATTCCTTTTTTATTTTGAAAGGAGGATTTTTTTGGGAGGCGAGTAAGCTGAGGCATGAGGATGACACTCAAAAGGCACGTGCCGCAAAATGCCTCGAAGCTGGACTCGTTTTTAGGCGGATGGATTCTTTCTGGTTATGAGGGAAGTCCAGCAGACTGTGAATCATTTAATAATACGTCATAGCTGAAGTAAACATCACAATTACACAGAGCTGACAATTTCATTCTCGGTATATTGGAGTTAGGAACCAACTCATTTAATTAACGCTTAATAATAAAGAACTATACACTTACATAATAGAGTTTTTTGGGTTAGATTGTGTAAATAAAGATTTACAATTTAATATTTGCAATTAAAAATGCACACTCAATACTGCAAACTATAATCGGTCATCCTTATCACGCATCAAAGGAACTAAGGCCACGATTCACGGCATGGTGCAGGATGAAGATTTGTTTTCTGATGGGATTAACACCTTTATTCTAATAATAATACTAATAAATGTAATAAAATACGGAAGAGACAAAACCCAAACAAGCGGGAGATCACACAATCCGCAGGGCACGTGACATCCAAGGGAAATCATTAACAAAATCCATACAACACCTCAAGTGTATGCATTTAGGTTTGGAATTGCGATATGTGGTTGAAACCATTGATCACGTACCTTCGGAGTGATCGCATGCTGTAATGGGAAGTTAAATAACACGAGCGGTTTAATGTCATGTCGTCAAAAACACAATTTTCAATTGGCTGAATTAAAATGCGTTCCTTGTTATGGTTACTGTTCGTATGCATTCACAAACTCGCATTATAAGAGTAAATTGTCTCGTTCAAAAAGGTCAAACTGAACGGGCTAACATTGTGAGAATACTTTAATAGTTATTCATATCCTGGATTTTTGTATGCTGATAAAATTGCTGGCCAATCGTTTAATAAATGCATTCATTCAGCTGTGAAAAATCGCTTCTAATGTCCACGGAATCTGAATAAAAAAAACAGCCAAAAGCTTCTCAACTTCAACGCCAGTAAAGTCTGGCCCAACTTCTCATTTGTCTACAACTTTCACCATTTCCCCCCCCCCCACCAAAACCTCCCACAGTCATCTTAATTTCCCCTGAAAATTCATTTGAACTTTTCCATGCGTGCATAGCAAAACAATTGCCTTTAAGTGTTCAGATCTGAGCTGGGTCACAAGGCACTTGTTAAAGTTGGGTTCAAGGGGAAGTTGACTTTTCCTTGAGGGATATTTCCCCGCCCCCCGCCCCCCACGCCGCCACACCGCCATAACTTTTTCTTCCGTCCGCCGCACTCGCCCATTACCCCAAAAGTGTTTTGAATTTCACGACCATCGGAAGAGAGGCTGAAAGCTCTTAATAAAGACCCTTTCAGAAAGTAAAACGTATGTGGAGGAAACGACGCAATCACGCCGGGTGAAATCCCGGGAGGGAAAGCGAGAATGTTACGCCTCTCCCAGAACTCCCGGTTAGCTTAACCCCCCCCCCCACTTCTTTTCAATGGTGCTTGAAGCGTTTTGTAATTGCCTCCTCAGGAAAAGCAACACTGTTCCCAATTTCTTTGTAATAACGTTGTTGGCAGTTCCAACAGCAATATATTTTTCCCCAGCATAATTTGGTGTTTTATTTGAGTAAAGTTGAATTCTTTAGTTTATTTATTTGCTACATTGCCATTATTACCCTGGTTAAATGTTACAATGAATCTCTTTCAAACATTGCTATAAATTTATTTCGGTTTTATAAGTGTTTAATGTTTTTCTTTCCCATTTCAATGATAATCTCAGCATCGTGGCATGAGAAACAACCTCCTCCTCCCCCCATTTAATGTGCAACTCTCGCAAAGCAGTGTTAGAGAACAGTCCGCAGAAGGAGATATTGCAGAACTACTTCTGAAAACATTAGCATGCCCTGCTCCAGAAAAAAAAATCTGTCACTTGGCACACAGATATTATTTTCAGAATCCGAGCCAACCTTTTAATGTAGGTGGGAAAAAAACACTCGTGTTTTTGTGCAGACGTTGGTGACCAAGTTGAGACGAACCACTCGCTACACTTGAGAACCCAGATTAATCACAGGTAATTCGAACATAGGACCTCAACAGTGCCAACTAATTGCCCTGACCCTTTACTCGCTTGGCCGCCCTGTGTTCAAGAAAAAGTAAAACCATACAGAACTTAAATGAGCTGCAGTAAAGTGGTTGGCACCATGGGCGGAGTTTGGGGGGTTGCACGGGGGGGGGGGTGGGAATCGCCCCCAACCTGGACACCTTCATACATTTTTAGTAGTTTACAATTGAAATAAAACAAAATCTGGTATATGCACTAATGTGAGGGATGAAGCAAACCCCTGCCCCGTCCCCCCAAATCTCCATATATATAAAAGGCAAAGTTGTGAATGTGTGTCTGTTCAAAATGTTTATCGTACTTCCCGACATGCAACAAACTGGAAATTTGCCATGTGGGTACTTTCCAGACTGTACACCATGCAAATTTTTAAAAATACACTTTAGTTTTTTTTAGGGGGGGGAGCTCAATAATGCATATATTTTTTGCACGGCAAGTGAGCTGTGACGTCATATCTGTCACGTGACCCGCGCATGTGGAAGCGTAACGCATTGTCGTGTAGTGGTTAACGCTACGCTGCGCTACGAACCCGGTGACCCGAATTCGATTCCCGCTCACGGCCACCACCGGTGACGATTATTTGAACCGGTCCTGGGCCTCCCCTAGGTCGACTCAGCCTCAAACGAGTAACTGGTGTGGTGTGTGAACATCGCCACTGGGGAGACAAAGGCGGCCGGGCGTGGTGGATCCAAGTCCCGGGCGAAGCCGGGTAGTACAGCTAGTACTGTATATATAAGTCAAACTCTGCCTCTGGTTGGCACACTGCCAGCGACCTGAGTTCTATTCTCAGCCATCGTCGCACAGAAATCACATCGCATGCTGCAAGATTCACAACCTGCTTGGCTACAAGGTGGTCACCTAAGGGCAGCAGAGACAGAATTGTACAGACTTAGAATAATGTGTTTTAAACGTTTGGGTGTTATCACCTCTTTACATGTGTGGAGTTTCTCGACTCGGGCACGATGATTACATACGCACCACAAAGCAACCAAAACATGTCTCTGTCTAAATAGAGCGATTTATTATCACGAAAATAAAAAAGCATGTCAAACTATTAATGTGTCTGTTGCATTCTGGCAACAGTACGGTACGAAATTAACCGGCTCAAAATAAGTTGCACATCTTAAGCTGCTCTTGATAAATGTTTAATCCGTTGATGCCAAACAAGTCCACAATGGCCTTGGTTCGTCACAAAAACAACAGCAGCAGTAATACAGCTTCCGAGTGAATTTCTCAAAACAAAGCTCAGGCTGTTGCACTCTTGAAAACGGTGCAAAAGTTTCAACGCAATGACCAAAATCGATTTTAAATTGCCAACAGCTGCATGGCAAATTGTTCAGTATGTATTGAAGATGTTGAACAGAAACAAAGTAATACGTGCAAAACAAATATATTTCAATGACACCCCCCCCCTCTCTCCACTATTAAACAGCTGTGTTATTTTTACGTGTTGCCCAGCTCGGTTAAAGTGTTTGGAGTAAGAAGTCCCGTGTGCTAATGCCACCTCATTTCCCACCAATGCTTTTTGGCCCAGGCAGAGTGAAGCGTGGCCTCGAGGCATCGTTATTAGGCAGCAGCCCTCCTCTCGCTCTGGGAAAACGCGTCCCGTCGCCCGCTCTCATGTGCGCGCCACAACCCACGGCCTCCCCCACCGCCCCTCCAACCCACGGCCTCCCCCACCGCCCCTCCAACCCACGGCCTCCCCCACCGCCCCTCCAACCCACGGCCTCCCCCACCGCCCCTCCAACCCACGGCCTCCCCCACCGCCCCTCCAACCCACGGCCTCCCCCACCGCCCCTCCAACCCACGGCCTCCCCCACCGCCCCTCCAACCCACGGCCTCCCCCACCGCCCCTCCAACCCACGGCCTCCCCCACCGCCCCTCCAACCCACGGCCTCCCCCACCGCCCCTCCAACCCACGGCCTCCCCCACCGCCCCTCCAACCCACGGTCTCCCCCACCGCCCCTCCAACCCACGGCCTCCCCCACCGCCCCTCCAACCCACGGCCTCCCCCACCGCCCCTCCAACCCACGGCCTCCCCCACCGCCCCTCCAACCCACGGCCTCCCCCACCGCCCCTCCAACCCACGGCCTCCCCCACCGCCCCTCCAACCCACGGCCTCCCCCACCGCCCCTCCAACCCACGGCCTCCCCCACCGCCCCTCCAACCCACGGCCTCCCCCACCGCCCCTCCAACCCACGGCCTCCCCCACCGCCCCTCCAACCCACGGCCTCCCCCACCGCCCCTCCAACCCACGGTCTCCCCCACCGCCCCTCCAACCCACGGCCTCCCCCACCGCCCCTCCAACCCACGGCCTCCCCCACCGCCCCTCCAACCCACGGCCTCCCCCACCGCCCCTCCAACCCACGGTCTCCCCCACCGCCCCTCCAACCCGTCCACTCGCCCGAGGTCGCAAACGGGTTATGATTCCTTACCCGTACCCGTACCCGGCCGCACCAGGGTTGCAAATGGGTACCCGGCCGGTTACGGGTACTCGTTCCCTACCCGTACCCGTACCCTACCCGAAATCAGTGCCAAACGGTGACTCACCAGTGACTCACGGTCTACCCGTACCCGGCCGCACCAGGGTCGCAACGGGTACCCGTACCTGGTCGGGTACGGGTAGCCGGGTATCGGGTAGGGTACGGGTATCGGGTACCCGGTTGCGACCTCTGCCACTCGCCCACGACTCTCATCACCGCCCCCTCCTCCCACCCGTTACTTACGATCTATCCCACCCCAAACGTCCGACATCGGCTCTCCTGCTCTGCCCACAAAATTTACCACAAATGTCAAGATAATTCCGATCGTTCACGAATTTGCGGGGGGCCCCTCCTGAAGGGAAGGGGGGGGGTAAGTAATACATAATCATGCACATAAAAGAATATTTGCTATCAGCCATTATTTTGTCCACAGCTATAGAAAGGTACGAAGTATCACTGTGTCTCGAGACTCCACTGTGCAAGAGGCTCCTGCTGCGTAGAGATGTTTGGCCAATTCCATTGGCGAGTGTTTTTTGCATATGGGACGGAACTGGAGTACCTGGAGAAAGCTCGCACGTGCGAGGGAGTAACACTCAAATGTCCACACAAACAGGTTCACAGATGCACTTGCTGTACTGTAACCGCCTGGTCACCTAACAGCCCCGTGGGTTTGGGAGGTTCACACATCTCTGCATTATTCACCAACCCTTGCCTCCCCAAAGCAGTGAATTGCATCTGACGAACTACTCATTCGGATGTCTCCAGAGCAGTGCAACCCTTTGAAAGAGGATATTACAGAGCTACTTCTGAGGACCATTCGAGTGGCCTGGTCCACTAAGAAGAGGGCAGCACCCCCCCCCCCTCCTCGTTCTGTCACAGGGCAAGGGAAAACAATACCGTAGCAATATTTAATAATACATTTCAACACTCATTGTGCCCAGTCAATGTACCCCAGCATTACTGCAGCGCAAATGCCTCTGCATGAAACACCACTTTAATACTAACGTCGTAAGTTCGAGTTTAAAAAAAAAAAATTCTCGGCACGGGATGGGTTATCGCATCGACCTGACTTTGATTTTCAGGCGCAGTTAACATCAGTGGCAGGCGGATATGTGAACCGGTGCCTTTGCCAACCATTCACCAGCTCGCGCGCTGACTAGAATGGTGAAGTATGGTTAAACAAGCCCCATGAATGACACTTGCGTGGAGAGGTCTGTATCCAGCAGTAGACCCATGAAGGGGCTGTAAATGAATGTTATTCTTCAGTCAACCAAACTTGGCCGAAAATCCAACACTTTTTTAACACGGCTATTTCGTCACATCTGCTCTAGATTCAGATGTTCTAAGCTCACGTACTGTTTACATACAATGTTAGGGATACAAGAGGTCATTTATTGGTTTACATTGATTGTTTTGCTCAAAATACATGCAATACAACTGCATGTAATACCAATCGATTATAGTTTCCCGAATACTTCACAGCGTATAGAAGTACGCATCGATTCGTGAATCAAATATGTTGCATGTTAATACCAGTGTAGATTCTTCAAGCACCGCAACACCGAAAGCAGAATCGATGCAAGAAATCAAATGTAAGCAATTCAAAGAGTTTAAAATGCCTTTGAAGGTATGCGCACGCGTGTACGTACGCGAATAGCAAACGTGTTCATAGCATCCAGAAAGGGGGGCGGGGGGAGGTAAAGTGAAATGCAATAGAGCAAGTGGAGTGAGGAAAATGAAGAGTCAATTATTGACAGACATTTCTCCGCAGAGAGGGACCTCCCTTAGCTGCTGCTACTTCAAGTTTCATGTATTAGGTATAGCCCTATGAGCCATTCGGCTCTTGAATCGGGTGCAACCGCAACAAACCAAAAAACTAAAACATGAACAAGAAAACATCTTAAAGTGACTATGTGCAAACAGAAAATCCAAGAAAAGACAGCAAAATATTGCATAACCCCCAACCCCCACACACACCAGAGGGTCTGCGTGCTGCACCGTCGCTTTGCTTGCAGTGCTGTGGCCCGTCCCGTCAACTGTTCCGACGAGCCTCGCGTGCTCCTCTGCGCGTGATCGTGCTCTGCACTGAGCGTAAGTGGGGGGAGGGAGAGGGGGGGGCACCCTTATTGGACAGCAAAGCCTGTGATGTCAATGTAACTGTGGGGGGGGGGGGGTGCGTGTCGTTCGGGGAGCGGTCGTGTACCCGCCAGCCCCCACTGCGCTACGAAACCTGGCGGGCTCGAGTTCGATTACCGCCCACGATCAACGGCAGTGACCGATTATTGTTTTTTGAACCGGTGCTGGGCCTCCGCTAGGTCTACTCGGCCTCAAATAAGTACCTAGTGCGTTGTGTAAAGATCGGTACTAGGGAGATAAAGGCGGCCGGGCGTGGTGCTGGCCACCCACCCCTTCGTGTGCCATCGCGGCCTTCATAGGTGCTCGCTAACACGCACTTGACCCAACAGTCTGTTAAGGCTATACGGGGGATCTTTGTTTTGTTAGTTGGGGAATGAGAGCGAGCGTGGAGAGAGGGGGGGGGGTCTGTGCTGGGTGAGGTGGGGGGGGGACTGCCGGGCCAAGATTAGTCTCTGGAGACTTGAGGTCACGTTACTCGGGGTAGTGCAACGGAGAGCATCGTGACAGTTTAAAGTCGCAATGCATCTTCAGCAGGCCTTTGCGAATCCACGGCTGAATTAAGGCCTCCCCCACGAATGTTGGATGATCGTACTTCGCCGCCACACGCTGATCAGTGCCGGATGGCGAAGATACCGATTTGTCACCGACGACGGGAGTCAAATTTTGCGCTCTGAACCAGGTTCAGGAATGGTATAAATGCTACCAATAGCATAAAAAATCGTCAATGTATCGATACTAAAGTAATACAAAAATGACTGCAAAAGATTTGTTCTTTTCCACGGAGAACTCGGCCCGCTGTGGCCAGTCCCACCTGTGGTAGTGCGCCTTGGTGTCTAAATCTTTCGTAGTAATTTTTTTTATAAATAAATGTTAATTTTGATTCGTATGTTTTTTTTCTTCTGACTTTGTGAACGAAAAGACACAAATTCGCCAGTTTTATTATTGAAAATACGTACATTTCAAAATATCACTGTCCTGGTCACAAAAGCAAAGTTTGTGGGGTATAATAGCCATTTTCTGTACTTTTAAGGTATAAGCAATTAGGAAATAACACTTACTACCCAGGAACAAAAAAGAAATAAATGTGTTACACAGCGTTATGAATGGAGTGAATTATTAACTTTGCTTTTGTGTCCAGATCACAAAAGCAAAGTTTGTGGGGAAGAAGCCATTTTCTGTACTTTTGAGGCATAAGCAATTAGAAAATAACACTTACTAACCCAGAAACAAAAAAAACGTGTTACACAGTGTATAATCAAAGGGTGCGCGGTACGTACGTAGATCTGTTGAACGTCTTTCGCACCACACGATGTCAATCTCGCACCGTACGCAGCCTCTATCATCGCTCTACCTCCACGCGGCTCTTCCTCTCGATGAGACTCGACATTGCCCTGACGTGAGCAGCACGTGGTCGCTAGAGCATCCGACGCTTGCAGAGTCTCTCGCTTCGTTCACCGCCGTGTTGCCCGCTGTATGTTTGTTGCACAGCGTTCAAATATGTTTTGCTTCAACGTGGACTCGTCGGAGAATGCAACACGAACTCCGTATGTCGGTTCGTTGCGTGTGGTCAGTGCGGCCATGCTATTACATTTGAGTTGCGAGGGACGCGTTCTAAAGATGCGTGACGTTTATGATAACCAAACGGGCGCGTACACACACACACTAAATGTGTTTTTTTTCTGTCTTTCGTCTCTGACACCAAATGCTTCCAGAGAAATCATATAAATGTAGGCAGCCGGGAGGTGCTGAGTGCTGCGTGTGGGGTCTGACGGTGGTTTGGCAAACCGAGTTTGCAGTGTTCAGATCCTGAGTTTTAAGTTGGGGGCAGCCATGCTTCTTATATCAGGCTCTCAGTGTACAGTCTCCAGCAAATTGATGATTTCAGCCCAGTCACCAATCTTATTAAATCATTCGTTGTCACTTAGTTGTTAGTAATCGCAGATGAAAAAACCCAACATTATTTTGATTGCTATGTGACGAACAGGTTTTTGCAGGGCATCTTACACGGCGTGCCTTTAAGCGCGGTTCAAGAAGCCCATTGTGACGTCACCACCGCGGCCATTCTCCGACACAAAATACGATGCGCTGCTTCTCTGCGGGAATTCCGACTTTAAATATCTTCGTCTCGCGACACGATTAACTGCATAGTTGGAAAACACCTTGTAAGAAAGCAAACAGAAAAAAAACCAACCCAAAACCAGCAGCGTATCTTGTAATATAAATGTCATCGCTCGGGAAATGTGTCAATAAGCAGTGTTCCTATGTTCGCGCACACGGCTGAAGGTTATTAATGTGAGGGCGGTTGCACAATTAATCAAACTCTGGCTTTGAGCATGCGATATTCCCCTGGAAAGGGAGCTGTTGTTAGGAATGGTTGCCCTCGCCTGTGTAATTCCACAGTGCGTCCAGTTTAAATTAATTAAACAGGAGCAACTGAGCTGGTGTCCACCACCACCATCATCATCAGTAACGCTGAAATCCACTGCTCGATGAAGGCCCTCCCTAGGCTGCCACGATCACCAACGATTCAACGAGTCGCTAAGCACCTGCACACGAGCGGATTGCATCGCTCCATCTCCTCTATGGGAGTGCTCTCAGACGCGTTCCATTCCTTGGCTGCCTCCCTGGTCACCCTTCGTGACCATCGGTTATCTCTCCTTGCAGCCACGCCTCCTGCCTAAGCCCACGAGCTCTTCTTTCCAGTAAAGCAAGATGCCACTAACTCACATGCGTATGTTTCCTAAGGATCCGTCCATAAATGACGTCACGCGATTTTGGACGATTTTTGAACCCCCCCCCCTTCGCCACACGGCGTCACAAAAAGTCAGACCCCCCCCTCATATGACGTCACAAAGCTCTGCCCCCCCCCCCAAAAATATAACATGCTTCAAATCGCTTTAAACTATTGCCATTGTAGTGCGTATTAATGTGGCGCTGCACTCTGATGTTGTAGGAGCAAACATTTATTAAAAAGTCTATTTAATTAAGTCTAACGTGTTGTCTATATTTATTTAAAGCTGCGCATTTTGATGTGACGTCACATTTCTCACCCCCCCCCTCGTCACACATCGTCACAAATGTCTGCCTCCTCCCCCCTAGGTGCGTGACGTCATTTATGGACGGCCCCTAATCCATGCGTTCTTCTTTTTGTATTTTAATGTCATTCCAAGCGTGCATCTCTCCCCGAATTGTTTACGCACTTTTCCACGGTCATTTGCTAATGTAGTAGGACGCAATGTTGACGAAACGTTATTCTTGGGGCATACTGCTATTCGGCTTTTCCGAATGCTATTCGGATTTCCTAAAGCACTCAAACCTGCTCTCATTTGCCTCTAATCATGTTGGCTCTGGCCCATCTTCAGTAGTTGTTAGATGTACACATGCTACTGTGTTTCCCACTTGTGTCTCTCCGACAGATATCTCCAATCAGTTAGCGAATCTGTTCACGGTCTGTTTTCTCACATTTAGCCTTCTGTTAAGTTATTCTAACAATTCATTGGGCACCGCTGCTTATCCCCAGTGATTGTCCTGAGCCAGTGGTCAAGATTAGACGTTCACACAGTGGGAACCGGTTAATCTTCGGATATTCACTGCTGCCTTCTAGAAACGTGGAATTTGTTTTGTATATCCTGGAATTGTGTTTGATGGGTCAATTCCCCACGGAGGATTTATCTTGCAGACTTTGTATTGCGAGTTGTGAGAGCTTAAACTGCAGTGTCACCTGACCAGGTAAGATGGGAGAAATATAAATTCAACAAAGTACACATATAATAGTTGTTTCAACATCAAAATTCAATAACTTACATTGAGGGCTTTAAGGATAATATGCCTCTAAGACGCTGAAACTAAACCCCATATGAAAATTCGTCATAACTCGGTCGAAGCAGAATATTCCTAGAAACTGTAAGAGCTCAACGTCTAAATGGATTACATTTACATTAGCCAGGTCGAGTTTTAACCTGGGAAATGAAACGTGATCATCGTGGTCGAGATGATTTTATGTTATGTTGACAAGTGATAGATGACGGTAATGATCACATTAGGTTCAAAGCCATAGGTTCGGGGTGCATTCAGAAAAACCTCTAAGTTGATATGCACCTCTAAGTTGATATGCAGATTCTTTTGTCAAGGCGCATTCCCCCCCCCCCCCTTCAAACCCAGCTTAAATAGACGCTCCAAGCGTGGTGGTGTTTCATTTAGACGCTGTCGCCTCGACAGACCTGGTCTTCACCTGATGACGGCTGCTTGTGTTGTGGCCGAAACGTCGTGAGAATTATTTTATTATGTTTTATTTTTATTATTGTATTACTTCCCTTCTACGTGACTTTACCGAAAGAACCAAGAAGATTAGCTCAAATGTTTATGGTTTAAGTTTCTTCTTCGAACCCTAACCCCCGTCACTCCCCTTAGCAATGCATTCAATTTGTGGTATCGGCATCTTGTCATGAGAATCCATTCAGAAATATCACAGCATTACACACAGCCCCGTGTATCAGAGAACGACTGTGGTGGAGATGTTTCACAGAACTTCTCCCGACGACAAATCCTTCAAATGTCCGCGTGTTCTTTTTTTTTACAACACATGGTAGAGGTTTCACTCTCTCATGCACTTTGCTACGAGTTGGAATATAGCCAGGTTAAATGCAAAACCAAACAGAATGTCGTGACTGGATTGAAACCATCAACGAAACTACTCTTGAAAATCTGGTTTAATCACGTGTAACTCTCCAGATTGGAGAACAGCCTTAGCTGTGATGCCTCATTGTTCTTACTCTTAAACGATTGGTACGTAACGATTCACCTCCCAAGTGATTAGACGAATTGTTATTATTCGGGTTAATGAGCTGAGCTAAGACCTCCTTTCACTTAACCTTATTGTGAGTTCAGTGTCATAGCCATAGTTGCCACCTGGCCAAATTGTTTGCTTTACAGGAGTTGAAATAACTTGGGAGGGCAATTGTTTACGATTGTCGGCAACTTGCAAAGAATACAAAATTATGATGTCCATAGGAAACAACGACAGAAATATCTTACGGATAAACATACATTTTATTCGGACTGCCTCCAAATATTAGCACACTCCGAACTTGCGCGCCGTGAAGATAAATTGGTTGGTGTTGAGAAGCGTAACCCATTCATTCTGTAGCAAGCATAGCCAACGTGCCAACACACAATGCCCTACTCCTGCCATGGGAACAGAGGGATTGTTGATGTTGCCAAGCAGATGGCACATTTTTCTCATTCCATTCCTGGGAGGCATTATCAGGGGACTGTGATGGAGGGCCACTGAAATGGTAAACCTACACAGAAGCAAGGATGGCTGGATTTTTTTAGAAGACCACCCACCCCTACCACCACTACGACGATTCCACACGGTATTTTTTTTATCCCCCCCATGGAATCTTCATAAATTATGCTCGAGTTGTTTTTACACAAGCTGCACATCAATTACATGTGGACATCATTATGCAATTGTGTGTTTAAAATGCGTTTTTTGTGCATTGTATAAATGCTAAAATATGAAAATTTTGCAACATTTATTTTTTCACGTGGACGATTCGATGTACATATTGTAAACTTAGATTTGGGGGGTTCTGAATAATGCAATTATTAATTATAGACATGCAAAGTTAATTTTTGCAGGTTTCCATAAAACCAATTATCCAAATGAGTGCAAAAGTCCATAAGATTTATTACGACAAATGTAGTTTCAACTAAAGGTTGCGACCCTTGTAATGATTGCCAAGAAAAGGTTATCACGTGAAACAACCGTTGCCTGATGTGCTACATCTGCGGGCGTTAGCAGCCAAATTGAAAGCACTTTAATTGAAGGGGCAATTCAACAGCCGGAACAAAACGTACAGTCTGGAAGCGTGCGACGATACATACACCAACAAAGGTGTCTTCACGGCAAAACATAACACCATTAACTTGAATGCTTTACGTGTTAAGATGACGTCGCCATCCTTGCGCATATTCTGAATGCGGGCTTGTGACGTTCGTCAGATCACGGTTGTGTTTTTTTTTCATGTTCAGGAAATTTGCCTGGTTAGGAATGACGGGTATATGCCTATCACCGATCTTGTCATGTGTCAGAAGCTAAGCTTTGTTGAGCCTGGATAGCACTTGCCTTATTTTCCCTATCTCATTTCAACAAAGCGCCATGCTTTCCCTTTGTTAAAAGCGATGCCTTGCCCTGACCCGTTTCATTTAACGCCTTGCCCATCTTTCTGTCGTGTTTTTCGTGCTGCCTACAGAGGGCACAATAAGCTCTACCCAGTCAGTCGTGCCCACTGAACCACTGGCACGTGAATAGCACCCGTGCACAACATTTGGCTGGAGTTCTGCGTGTCTGTACGTGTTGTGTGACTGGCGTGTGTACGTTGTGTGTGTGTGCGCGCGTAAGTGGTGCGTTTGTGATGTGTGTGTGTGTAAGTGATGTATGTGTGTGGCATATGTGGGTGGTTTTTGTAAGTGGTGTGTGGTTAGGTGGTGTGGGTAAGTGGCATGTGTTTTTGAGATGTGGATAAATCATGTGAGTGGTGTGTGCGGGTGGTTTGTGTACATAGTAGTCATGCCTTCATTTAAGTGGCATATATTTTTTTTGCCACGGTGCAAAAACTGGTGAGAAGCATTGGAAGAGATGCTCACGCTTTACCTCACCATTAAAATCGGCCTTCTGTCTGTTTGCCATCTGTGCTACTTTATTATCAGGGCTCTTTAGAGAAACCTTTGAGCACATTTCTTCATGGAACTGCCCATCCCTTGTGGGCCCTCTGCAATTTGCAACATGGCATATATGTTGAAAAACCCAACCACCTGTTCCTACATGCCCACCACACCTTGCTTTATCCACAACTTCACTGCATTTCTCCCAGGTCTTCCTTGCAGAAGGAACACTCTGTCTTAGTGGACTTTCCTCTGGTTTTAAATAAAAAAGCGTGTGTGATTTAATTGAAACGACAAAATGTCCAGGGTTGAGATCAAAATTCGTTTAATAGGGCTTAATTAGAAGCAGGCGTGGCCAATATCAGAGACACAAACTGTGTGGGTGGGAGTGTATGTGGCTATGTAAAAGTGGGTTAGGCTGATGTTGTGAGGTGTGCCAGCTCGCCCTCTGTCCTGGTTGAACCTCCCAGAAATTTGGTAGCTTTAAACTTGGTGCATCGCCCTCTTTTCCATTGAGAGCTTTCGTGACTGCAGGGATTCATCTTCTTGATTCTTTCGGTAAAGTCACGTAGAAGGGAAATAAAATAATAAGATTTTATTTTCATTATTTTATTATTTCCCTTCTACATGACTTTACCGAAAGAACCAAGAAGATGACATCGCCCTCTTGTGAAGGTTCTTCTGCCGGCAGTGGCGTTGTCAATTCATTGCAAGGGCTTCGCCGTGTACCTAGACTTAATGCAGGAGACCACTCTGCATGTATTACATGAATGATTGTTCTGTCGGTATATTGTATATTTATATATATATTTTTCCCCTTGGCAAAAAAGATATGGGCTTTACAAAGGGTGCTTTCTTCAACAAAGGAACACTCGCAAATGCTCGTAGAGCACAGGCGCGTGAAGCCCTTATAGCCCGGAATGCGGGCAGCCTCCCGATTTCTGCCACTAGGTGGGCTGAGAATCATTTTGTAACGCCGTGATTCAAAAAGCCCGGATGGTTTTTTTTTAATGCGGGCAAAATAGAGAGCCCTCGCTGCTTATATCGCCGCGCACACTTGCCATAGGGGTTCAATGAATTGCAGTGTCGTACACTGCTTCGACTGTGTGCATCGAAAGACCATAATTCAGGTGAAGTCCGCACCCGAGCACGACCCTCCCACGTTTGAAACAACGATTCGATTAAATATATAACCCCTATGTCACGCAATTCTCATTGCTCGAAGTGCAGCTCTGGCCATATTCCTGGACTATACATTATACTTTCACGACACAATCCCTGCACGATCCATCATAACCCCATAGTAGTAAAGCGATATTGTCATAATAACCCTCACCCCCAGCTTACTGCACTAACCCTGGGGCTGTGCCAGCCATCATCATTGCATTCCATTAGCCAATGACCGGTGGTCGAAATGGTCCATCCTCTGTGGGCCCCTGAGCCTTCTGCAAGTGGTGTAAATTTGCCATTTCCTTTCGAAACTAAGAGTTGCTTTTACGGTTAAATCGCTCTGAAAAGTGTCGGGTGCACGGTTGGTGTTCTGAGAAGTGCCGGTCCGGGAAGCCGTCATACACATTAAGACCACTGACCATAACCCCATCAAATAGGCATGTAACGATTGATCAATTAATCGATTTAACATTAACTCTTAAAGCTGCCACGTGAAGGGGTCGCAAGATGGGATCCTCTGCAGCGGGATCCAGGAGCGGAACTGCAGCAAATGCTTCCTGTGGACTCGTGGTGGAACCGAACGAGAGATGGAGCTTACGAGAGAGGATGAGAAAGAGACGGCGCAAAGGGGAGCGCAAGCTCGGTGGAGAGTGCAGACGAGACAGAAGAAACCAGACTGGTAATACGGATGAGACGCACGGTATACACGAGCCAGAACAAACGTGTACAATTAGGTGATGAGGGCAGTACAGATAAATACAAACAAGACCAAACAGAAATGTGTTCTTTGAATAGAATCGTCGCCCTGAATTGTGACAATTCACAGAATCACGGGACGTATGAATTGCTACATGGCTATCCACCCAGCAAACAGTGGCCATAATCGAATACAAATTAAAACCCAAGTCGTCATCCTAATCCTGATCCTTGTACTAACACTAGCCCTAACAATAAAATGTAGAGATCCTTGACGATATCTCTGGCCCTATCCCCTTGCAAACCGATTCGAGTGGCCTCTGTTTTAGAAATGGTGTGGCAATAGTGCAGGGGTTAATGCCAAGCACACCCCCCCCCCCCAATATTCAAATATGCTCAAAATGTCCCCCCCCCCAATAAATTGCTATAAAAAATAATTGCGATGTTATGTAAATAAAAACAACAATTTGCTAAACCTTGGCCACAATATCTGGACTTGTATTCATATAAATCAACGCATAGATGTATGTTTATATGATTGTGGTTATGGTTGTACTTTATTAATCCCCAATCTCTGCCATTACATACAATGAAACACGAAATGGTAAAAAAGTAAAAACGAAGCAATGTAATACAATACACTATTAGACATTATTGTAAAAAAATTATAAAAAGTCCATCCCATGTGTTAGTGAATTTTTAAAATATTTTAGGCAGGAAATTGGTTTTCAAATTTAGATATTTTTCTGGGTTAAGACCCCCAGACACCCTGGAAGATTTGGTCCCCCCCAATGTTGACTCCATGGCAACGGCCTTGGTTAATGCTATCAGCTGCACAGTCCATACCACACAATTCGATGCACGCAGCACAAGGGTCTGCTTTAATCGATGAAGTGATAAAGCAATCCGTGCCTAATTTTGATGGGAGTCATGACGACTGGTTGAAATGGGCCGGAATATGGGCAGTGCATGGCCCCTACCGGCACTTCTCAGAACACCGTACACGCGGAGTCTGGCGCTTGTTGGAACGTTTTCAAGCTACGGCTCAATTGAAATGCGTAATTATGTGGCTGTAATGTAGGCGCTTGCTTCGCGTGGCTGCGCTTCCATCTGCTGATCAAATGCGCACATTGCAGATTACTTGACGAGCTTGGCGGACGTGAATTCCGGTGTAGGCGGAACGGCTGAAATCGCCTCCAATTATAGCTATCCCGGAGAAGAAAAAAATGACATTCTCGACGTATTGAATTAATAGAGTTCAAAAACCCATTGACTGAGGGTTACCGTATGAAATCATGAAAATAATAATAATAATAGTCAACATAATCCTGGATGTAGGTCTCCCTGCGCCGTGTCGGTCACGGGAGACGTTTGACCACCGGACTTCAGCACGCTGGTCAGTGTGGGCTGGGGAGGGGCGGGTGGGAGTATCACAAAACTGTTTCGTTTATCACTCGCCGTTGTCAGCCATACGCTGGGAATCAAACTCAGGCTGTCGGTTTCGTCGTCCAGTGTTGCTGCCCACCCCGTGTGGGCTGTGCTGCCTTTGTGTGGTATGAAGCCCGGCAACACGCGGCAAGGGCGTATCGTAAAGGAAACATTGTCGGAAGGGGGTTTTATAGCGACACGTGCATTTGTCACACGATGGGCGACTCCTGCTTTCTCCTGATTTGGCCCGAGGCAAATATATCTCAAGGTTTAACCCAGGGCTGTTTCTGAAAACGTGTCCATTTTTTGTCTGGATATACTAAACTAAAAACGATTGAATTTTAGCAGGTAAGGCCCATTGAGCTGCATATCCGTTTTTTTCAGAAGCGATCTCCCCACAAATGACACGGACATAAGGGCCGTCCATAAATGACGTCACGAACCTGGGGGGGGGGGGGTCAGACTTGTGACGAGGGGGGGTTCGTTAGAAACGTGACGTCACATCAAAATGCGCAACTTTAAATAAATATAGACAACACGTTCTGCTTAATTAAATAGACTTTTAAATACATGTTTTCTCTTACAACATCAGAGTGCAGCGCCACATTACATACGCACTACAATGACAATAGTTTAAAGCGATTTGAGCATGTTTTATTTTCAAAATGGAAATATGGTTTTGGGGGGGGGACAGCTTTGTGACGTCATATTTGAGGGGGGGGGGTCTGACTTATTGTGGCGTCGTGTGACGAAGGGGCGGGGGGTCAAATAGTCCAAAATCGCGTGACGTCATTTATGGACGGCCCATATTGAGCGTACACAAGGATTCGTGTTCTTTGAAGGGAGGGGTTGTTGCCACTAACAATATTAAGTGTGGCCAGTATGGGTATTGAGGGGCCGTCCATAAATTACGTCACGCGATTTTGGACGATTTTTTACCCCCCCCCCCTCTCGTCACACGGCGTCACGAAAGGCCAGACCCCCCCTCAAATATGACGTCACAAAGCTTTGCCCCCCCCCAAATTAAACACTTCAAATCGCTTTAAACTATTATTATTGTAGTGCGTATTTAATGTGGCGCTGCACTCCGATGTTGTCGGAGAAAACATTTATTAAAACGTCTATTTAATTAAGTAGAACGTGTTGTCTATATTTATTGAAAGTTGCGCATTTTAATGTGACGTCACATTTCTCAAACCTCCTCCTCGTCACAAATCGTCACAAATGTCTGACCCCCCCCCCCCCCAGGTGCGTGACGTCATTTATGGACGGACCCTGATGTTTTTATTGCAACTCGCCACTGTACGCGACGTCTGGCAAAAACATTACCAAGCTGCAACGCGTACAACATTCTCTGGCACGCGTCGTGACGGGTACTGCGAAATTCGACTACGTTCGCCCAGTGCTCGCTGAGCCGCATTGGCTTCCGTTTGCCGAACGAATACATACGAGGTCGCACTCGTTACACACAAAGTGCTTGCCACAAATCACCCACACCACCTTGCTGAGCTCGTCAAGGAATATAAATCATCACGCAAACTCCGGTCATCCTCGCAAACGGCTTTTGGCTAACCATCGAACAAAGACGGTCACTGGATCACGCGCTTTCAGATATGCTTCTGAGGCCGTCTGGAACGCTCTTCTAATTTTAGGAAGCCACTGTGCGCTATGCACTTTAAAATCTAGATTGAAAACTAATTTATTTTGTTTAGTTTGTCCTACCCAGCACCTCCGATTTAGCACGGTTGGCTACGTACGGTGCGAAATAAGTTCAGCGTACATACGTTACAATATGAAGCATGCTGAGTGATTTGGCGTGTTGTGGCGTCAAAGCATTGCGGGGAAGAGTGGGAGGGGCGGGGTAATATGAGGATGACAACAACATTGAACACAGGGAAACACATCATACCTTTTAGAAAATCAAAAACATCACAGCAAACCAATTTTAAAATGACCACAAATTGGGACATTCAGCATCAGTGTTCTATCCAAATAGAGACTTAAATCTAAACAAAGCAACACAGATGGCTATAAATTCCCAAGATAGGAAAAGCCCCCACTCCCCCACCACAACAGCCGAGATTTAAACCTCAGAAGCGGCCATTCAAACGGCACTGATCTGTGAATCAAAATACACGGAGATGGCCAATGGACAGCCGCTATTACAATCATCGTCTGCTCAGGGCGTGTAACGCGGGCACGTGTAACATGCATTGCACGCTAAGTACATCTCGCACATTTGTCCGTAACATCAGAAACGATCGGCTCATTTTTTTTATCGGCGACACGCACGCGTGCCTTGATGGCGCGCGCGTGCACCTTCTGCATTAAACGTAAATACGCGTCCTGACAAAGGCTCAGATTCACGCGAGGTAAAGTGGGGTGCATGAGCAGCACTGCTGGGTGAACCCACCCTTCCACACGGAGTGATGCAATGATATAATAATTGGGGTTTACCCCCTTTATTCTGGCAACAAAACTGAAACCTTTTTTTTTGCAAGGATTCATGTCTGCATTAACCACAATACTTGCAGTCAAAAGGCAAACAAAAAACACACGGAAGCTTGTGTTGCCTCCGAAACGTCGTGATTTTTTATATTTTATTAATTTGTATAAATTTGAATTTCATTTTTTACCTACGTGACTTTACCGAAAGAACTAAGAGTATGAATCCTTGCAGTCACGAAAGCTTCAAATCTAGAACTCTCTGAAAAAATGTGCATTGTCCTTGAAACTGATTGGTCCACACCAGAGACGGCTTTCTTTTGATCCTCGTCTCAATTGGTGCTCGACCAGATGACGCCAAAAGGCGTACAGCTCAAAGACAATGCACTATCAAAGTAAAAAGGGGAAAAACCATATAATTATATTTTGGTACTGGCAAAGGAGGTCTAATGATGATGCAATCATGTTAAGAGGCATATTTGCATGTCAGCAATGTGGCTGCCCTATGGCAACACGGTGGGCAATTATTATTTGCCTCAAGACTTTTGCATCAAGATGTCTTCAACGCGATGGGGAAAAAAAGTTGCTGCCGTATTTCAGAGTTAATCTTGTGTGTGCGTACGTGTGTGTGTCGTATATATACGTGGGGGGGGGGGGGGGGTGTAGCAGTTAGCGTGCTGCGCTACGAACTAGGCGATCCGAGTTTGATATGTAGTTATATAACACTATGTAACACGATTTTTGTTCATGGGTAGTAAGTGTTATTTTAGAATTTATTTTGCCTCAAAAGTATATAAAATGGCTATTATTCCCCACAAACTTTGCTTTTGTGACCAGGACTTTACGCGAAGGAGATACACAAATGCTCATTGAAATAGGTACATTTTAAAATATCACTGTCCTCGTCACGAAAGTAAAGTTTGTGGGGAATAATAGCCATTTTCTGCTCTTTTGAGGCATAAGCAATCAGAAAAGAAAACTTACTATCCAGGAACAATAAATAAATACATTTCTTACACAGTGTTATGAATGGAATGAATTATTAACTTTGCTTTTGTGTCCTGGTCACAAAAGCAAAGTTTGTGGGGAATAATAGCCATTTTTTGCACTTTTGAAGCATAAGCAGTTAGAAAATAACACTACCCAGGAACAAAAAAAACTTTTGTTACAGTGAATTATCGCTCACGGCCAACACCACTGGTAATCATCTGAATTGGTCCTGGGCCTCCCTTAGGTCGACTCGGCCTCAAATGAGTACTTGGCGCGATGTGTAAACCACCCACCCCCTCGTGAGCCGTGACGGCCTTTATCGGTGCTCGCTAACAGCACTTGCCCCAACAGTCTATTATGGCTATAGGAGGATCTTTGTATTTGTATGTAAGGAAGAAACCTTTCTTGGAATCATCTCTGGAAGGAATATTGTTCATTCTGGTTTACTTATTTTTTTGGAAGTAATCCCTTGAAAAGGTCACTTCTTTTAAAGTGATTGTTTTGTTGGGTTGCTTTTTCGATGACGTGTGAACTTTCCTATGAAGTCCTCATTGACCTTATCTGCCAAGTTTACAATGCTACCCGTGGTGCATTGCATCAACAGCTTCAGGTTGTTCATCCCAAAAATGGCCTTTTGTGTTCATTTCAAATCACTTTACTTTTCCATATAAACAAACTTCAGTTCTATGTCCCAAGACGTATTGCTAGCGAGTGAGCGTGCCAACGTGTGCACATAAAATAATGCAACTCCTCTCAACCCTGACCCTGTTATTCATGAATCATATTCGCTGCAGCCATCAACCAACCTGTGCATATTCCTGTTATCAGCAGACCAACGCTTATTCATGTCATCCCTGCTTTCTGTGTGGATAATGGACGTTACGCGGACGTGGTCATGACAGGTGACAAATTAATCCTATTAACTGCAGATAATCTCAGGGATAAGAGTTATTTTATGAGGTAAACATAGGACGTGAACCCCAATTTGCTTTTCTTGCAAAATGCGGCCCCCGAATCAATGTGGAAAGCTATTAAAAAAGAGCTTCATAGCTCATCAGATTCCTCCAGTATGAATGCATATTTTAATTCTGGATGAAAGGAGTTTCACTGAAAATATGGGGAACGGTGGTGGCACCGTAGTTAATCCTGAAATCCGGGTGTTGAATCCTGGACTGTCAAGTGGCACCTGAACCTGATGCGCGTTGCTGCGAGGTGAGTTGTCCTGCAATGAGTTAAATTACACTGGTCAACACACTTTTTCTGGCATAAGGTATTCCAACGGTTTTAAGGTAATGTTGGTGTGCTGATTCCAAATCTGGCGTCAGTTGTTGTCTATCACATCAGGTTTTTGAGATATCAAATATTGCATTTTCAATAAAAACTGCAGAAGAAAAATATTCAATAAATGTGGATATCTACATTAAATGATATTAAAAACACACTATCCTAAAAATACAACACCATATTTTAACACTAAAGCAGTCACTGACTCGCAACAGCTTGCAATCATAAGTGACAGAGTTTATTTTGGGTAAAATCAATGAAAATGGGGTATGCCGATAGCATAACATGAGATGTGATAGAGCAAATCTGAGATCAGATTTGGAATCAGCACCCTGAAATTAGTCTAAAACAGCTGCAAAAGTCCAGGCCAGAATTTTTTTTGTTGACCAGTGTAATCAACGAGTGCACAGGAGACCAACGTGGCAAGCATGATAAAAGCCTTGCAATTGTTTTTTTTTAAAGGTATGTTTGTTTGAACTTTTTTCGTACCGTACGTAGCCAACCGTGTTCATCGGAGGTGCGATTGTGTGCTATGCCAAGCGTAATGGAATGCTCACCAACAGCACTTGCCCCTACATTTTTGTTGAGGCTAAATGGAAATATACTTGTCCCTGTCGGAATGCTGCGCAGTCAAAACTTTTTGTGCACCGAATATTAAGTGCCCGCAGACTTGAAATGTATTTTTATTTGGCTATCCGTAACATGAATGCCTTTTTTGTTTATCGCGAGTACAGACTCCTCAAATATCGATACAACGTGAACCTCGTGTTCTCTTCGCGTGACATTCATTGGCGTTATGATCCCAAAACGCTTCGTCTGCCCCCCCCCCTCCCTACCATAACAAAATCAAAGTGTCAGCATTCTCAAACCAAACGGTGGTGCGGTGCGCATATTCGAGGCTGCTGCCGAGCCAGCCGGGAAATTCCATTGGTTGCCTCCGACCATTTCACTCTGAACGTGCCGTACCCCTCAATCTCGTAAAATAAACAGGGGGGGGGGGGGGGTTGAGCTGGGTCGATACTTGAATGAAAGATTGACTTTGAATACCAGGTGTTGTAGGCTTGGACTACTGGGGTATCCCGAGTGTGTCAGGACAGCAATGGATCCTTGAATACATCTGTGTGGTACTTCGTCTGGCATGGGTTTTCTCCGAGTGCTTCGGGGATCCTCCCGCGATGCAAAATAGTCACGCATGGAATTGGTCCAACCCCCACCAATGCAGGCCTCTTCTCAAAGTGTGCCTTGAGATTCGGAAAGGCTTTCCTGGGTAATTGGCAATATTATTATTGCATCTCTATTCGTAGAGTACAGGTGGGAGCAGGAGCGCAGTGTTTAGTACACTTTTGGACACGTTGAACGTGACAACCTGAGCACAATTCTCACTCGTGATGAAAATAAATGGTGAGTGATATCCAAACCTGTCCTGGCACTACCCCCCCCCCCCCCAACTTTATCAACTTGTACTGATAAGCATTGGTGAAGTCCAGGTCGAACAAATCAAATCAGTTAATAAGTATTTGTGGCATTCTTATAGCGTAAGGTTGTTATGATTGCGTTATGTTCCAAAGATGTAGGCGCTAAATTCCGCAGATCATGAAGGTGCTATGTTTCACAGATGCAGTCGTTTTGCAGTAGGTAGCAAAACAACAACTGCCGATTGCCACAAAGTGACAGTGACGCAACCACTTGGGAGGAGGCCTTGTGTCAAAGGCTGTTAATTATTTTACAAATGTAATTTTATTCATAGAACAAATCACCGTTGGATTTCAAAGATATGGAACTAATTTTATTTATGCGAAAAATAAATAGGATGGATTTAAACTCGAAACCCAAAGGTTGTGAGTTTTTCTAAATTCCAGTAAAAAAAAAGTTTTTTTTATTTTAAAATGCCACCGTTGTCTGATCCTCAGCGGCCGTCTGAGAGCAAAGCAGAGTTGTTTTAATAATTTGGTTTGAAAAAAAAAACACCGTACATCTCTCCATTCACTCCCGAGGAGGGGGGTGGGGGCGGGGTTGGGGGACGGTGACCCCCAAAAACAATTTGGTTGCATTCAAGTGGATGTAATTGCGGCATTCCACCAGCTTCATCCATCTGTCAGTGGCCGAGAGGTCCTTGTTCAGCTAAACTTTGTGCTCTTGTGATCATTCAATTAATCCACTCTGCTCAGTGAGGGAATGTCCTTTTCAGGAGGAAAGCCCATTTATTTGACACAAACACAATGGCAGCCCTAATTGAATAAGCCTTGATCCAATTAAGCCGACAAATAGTTTTTTTTGCTCCTTTTCCATCCGTTTGTGCAATTTATTTTGCGGATGCCGCGGTCAATGCAGACACACCCCACGCGTCCAAA
This sequence comes from Lampetra fluviatilis, assembly GCF_964198595.1. Lineage (NCBI taxonomy): Eukaryota > Metazoa > Chordata > Hyperoartia > Petromyzontiformes > Petromyzontidae > Lampetra > Lampetra fluviatilis. Next base: position 29,043,582 of record NC_136276.1, on the reverse strand, counting down.
CAATTTGATGAACCCTGGGGGAGAAAATGAAGCGCACAGAGAAGCCACACAGCAACGTGAGTTTTGTTGGTGGCAAACAGAGCAGCTTTGTAAATGTGTGGCCCATCGTTTAATCGTGAATTATAATACGAGCACCTCCACACGCACACGCTCTGCATTTATTGGTCTTCTATTAAACCGTGGAAGTGATTTAAGCGCAAGATAAACGGCACACCCCCGCAAGTGCAGTGCATAGTTTGGAGAAAGGTGTCACTTGGTCGAATAAATCAAACCAATGTAATAGCTCAGGTGATTAACATCACGATCATGCCGTTGATTCCACCACATCTAGCATTCCCTTCCTTCTATTCTGCCAGATTTCACTGCTCTTTTGTACCGGTGATACAAGATCACCAAGGTCTGTTCTTACAGTATCCCACCAGTTGGTTTACGTCTTGCACTATAGGTCACCAATCTCTGCGTGCCACTCCTGTTTGTGTTGAGAACTTGCCCTCTTCCATCCTACACACGTTCCCCACACATTAACAGCTTTTTCTTCACGATTACACCATAACCAGTGGTTCTTAACCTATACTGCAGCCTTGCACTCCTCTGGTTCTCAATCGTAAAACATGTAACAATATTAATAAATACATAGGTTTGAAATTTGTTTCGATGATTTACCTTATAAACAAATCTGGCATGTCTCGTACCCCCAAAAAGGGCATCTTGTACCCCTAGCAGATATGTGCACCCCAGATTAAGAACGACTGCAATAACCTGAAGCACTACTATACTTTAGCTTGCAATGCACTTACCCTCTTGTCCTGGGACATTTCTAGCATCCTCTTCTGATCTTACATTGACAGTTTAGAAGCTGCTCTTCTAGTCAATTCCAGCTGTGTGACCTCTGCAACAACGCAGTTAAGATTTGAACTGATTAGTTAAAGCCTTAAGGGCATTAATTCTAGATTTGAAGCTTTCGTGACTGCAAGGAATCATCTTCTTAGGTTTTTTCGGTTGTATTGATACAGCTAATCTGGCTGTGACGGTCCCACCTGATGACGGAGACTTGTGTTGCCTCCGAAACGTCGTGATTTTTGTTTTTATTTTATTTTACTTTCTACGTGACTTTACCGAAAAAACCTTAAGGGCATGTTGGGTAGAAATTGACAAACTTAATGTATGTATTCGTAATAGATTTTTGAGTTAGGCCACATCTAGCCAAAATTACGTCGTAAGACCCTCTGCCACCCGGCGTGGTCAAACACATTAAAGTGACACGTGTTTAACGTGTCAATTATTATTATTCCAACTCATTGGAAAGTTGAAAGGCATATTTTCGTAATAAAAACATAAAAAAATACGTAAACATAGATCCTGTTGAGAGGCGATGACGTAACTTGGGTTTTTTTGTTTTGGGGTTGACCTTGAGGTCATTTCACGGATGGGATTAATTAATAATTAAAACGCACCAGTCGTTGTGACCCCACAAAGCCTCCACGCTTTCAAAACGCAACCGTAATGTTCATTATAGCGACTGCATACAAGTTTGAAAACATCTAAAATTTCCATGGACCTTAGAGGCCTTCTGCTTTTAAAGCTTTTCATGTATCACTGTTAACGGACATCTGCTGTTTATTTGGCGCCTTGGCTGACACTCAATTAGAACAGATCTGTACACTTTGAAAGCTTCGCCACTGGTAGTTAATGAGGACTGAGAAGGAGTATCGATTACTCTGGGCGAAACCGTAATGTTTATTCATGGGACGTTTATTAAAAAGGGGTTGGAATATTTAAATTGGCATGCGTAACTGGAGGGTTACTGAGCGACCTTGCACTGCATGCAAAGCGTTCCTCGGCTCCTCATATGCTCCCTTCAAAAAACACATGCGGCATGCCCACCTGACCGCTGACACTCCTGCATTTTTTCGACAACACGATTGGCTCAGGGATTTGCAAAATGTTCCACATGAGCAGTGGCCAAATGAAGAGGTAATTGAAGCTGCCGTAATCGGATTGACTGCCGGCCTGCATACAAATGTCGCGAGGTGTCGGGTGCTTATTTTGCCACCGTTGGCCATGCCGTTTGGCAAAGATCAATTAGCAGAATTGTCTTTTCTTTCTAATGTATCATATTGCCTCACCAGCAAGGATCACACCACTGTACCCTCCAGGGTGTGGGGACACAGGTGGGCCAAATAATTTGCTGTTTGGCTGCAAGGTGGAGCCAAAATGTCGTTTCATAGCAACAGGTGTATTTCGATCTTGATTTGAAGCTTTCGTGACTGCATGAGTTTTTTGGTAAAGTCACGTAGGTAGAAAATAAAATAGATCACGACGTTTCGGGCGCGACACAAGCGTCCCTCATCTGTTATTCACAACTTCGGGGGTTGGATTGCCAGGGTACACAGAGCTCTGTGCGCGTGACGCTCCTGAGCTCGGCTGATGACAAGACGACAGTACAGCAATTTTGCTGACTTTTGCGCGAGTGATGGAGTGGTGACGTGCGGTGGGTCCAGTGAACTGAATTCAATTCCCGGTCACGGATAAAACATCAGTGGCGAGTGATAGCTGAGATCCAGTCGTGGGCAACTCCTTTACCGAGCTGCACGTGGTCAAGTATGATCAAACAACCCCCATGAACGCAAGGCGTGCGGAGGCATTCATCCAGCAGTGGATTGACAACGTGCTCTAAATTATGATGCTTTGGTTTCTCAAAGAATGCTGATGGATTGCACCACAGAAAAAAAATACATTGGAAGGATAGTGATAGGTTTTTACCCTTTCAACTGGTGCAAAAACTGACACCTTTATACAAGGCATCATGTTTGCAATAACCACAACACAAGCAGTCACAAGCAGTCAAACAACAACACAAACAACAACACAAACAACAACAAAATAACACACAACATTAAACAGACACACATGGCTGTACTGTATACGGGCCGGACTTCTCTTTTTTCTTGCCATATTTCGATCATGATATATGATGAATCTACTGCTGGATGAAGGCTTTTCCAAGCCATCGACGTCTCTTACCGTCCTGCCCACGAGCTGATCTCCTAGCTCCGCGTCACGTTCGGTAGTGAGCATTGATTTATAAACGTTCTTCTCGAGGCGCATTGTTGGGTATATTGCTTTTCATGATCAAATTACAATTTTCAAAAGTACTGCAACTTGCTTTGGTTTGCCTCCTACTTTATAAATGTGTTTCTCGCAGATATCTCCAGATGTTTTGCAAACTTGCTGTGCGTGGTCGTTTACTTGAGACCATCAGTTTTGTTTGCAATTTTGACGTATACTCCAAACACAAAAGAAATGTTTTAATAATTACTTGTTTTGCATATCGTTGTCAATAACACAAAAAAACTATTTTAATAACCTTTATTATAAATGACCTGGTAAATAATTTGCCTCAATTTGTGTGTGTGTGTGTGTGTTTTTTTTAACAGTGACACTCACCTCTCCAATATATGTGTGGATCATACTCTTTGGTTTTTTCGGTAAAATGAAAATAACTAAATTAAATCACGACGTTTTAGGCGCAACACAAGCATCCTTTTTCAGGTGGGGACAACGTAGCGCAAGCTACCTACGTGACTTTACCGAAAACACCAAAGAGTGATTCCTTGCAGTCACGAAAGCTTCAAATCTATAATTAATGTGTGGATCACTTTTCTCTCGCAAGCAAAAGGTGTCCCACCTGATGACGGACGCTTGTGTTGCGCCCGAAACGTCGTGATATAATTTATTTTATACCCACGTGACTTTACCGAAAGGACCAAAGAGTATGGATCCCTCTGCCTATCATGGTTCCGGGGGCCATAAAACAATTACCACTATCGCGTTTAACTTGTCTACAGTGGTTATGTTAGTGCGAAATCAGCCCCTGCCATAGTAATGTGGAACTTCCACCACTGGCTCAAGACTGTCAGTGGAGATGAGCATTGCCCTCGGCTGTTTTAGTCAGGGAGACGCGTTGACCTTCGAGCTTCCTCTCGCAGCTTTTCCTTCTTTCACGCTAACGGGACCGACCACATCCCGACGTCGACAGGTTTACTGGGAAGTTTTCGGTCATTATAAAGACACTAACTCCTCCCCACTCATCCATCCTCGAACAATTAGTATGCGCGCACGTGATTAGAGAGAAAACAGCCTTTTTTGTCTGGGAGCAACTGCAAAGTGATGGGCAGTCCAGGTCTGTTTTAAAGGGGGATGCAGTCAGCCAAAGTAAAGACAAATATTACCGAATTCCAGGAAATTAAATGGAAGCCTACAAAATAATGCTTTCATTAATTACATTATATTACACGGCACACGCTTTCCGTCTTACTTAGTTTAAGCGCAGTTCCTTTCCATACGAAGTGGCGGTAATCACGCGAAATAAATTATGGGAATTTTGGATGTGCACTTTATCTTTTCACGTTGATTAGAGCAATGCAAGGGAGAGAGAGAGAAACCTCCTAAATTGCACTCGCCGGCACAGCATATTCATGTTAATCAATAAGAGTGCATTACGGCGGTGCGTGCCGTTATTATACATGGGCCGGCCAGGAAATAGTACAAGGCCCTCTGGAAAGCATTCCAATTATGTATTTTTATTGCGCAGTGTTTTACAATTGCGGCTTGACCTACTATAAAGTGATTTTATTGAGGCGACCTATTTGCCTCCATCCTCAGCAAAAAAAAAAATTGGCTCGCGATTGAACCTCGGCGCATTACATGACATTAAAGTAAATGGCATTTCACGTTGCGTGTATCAAGCTCTTGAGTAACGGCAAACATTGCAGTGACTTAATTATGATGCCACCAAGGGTCACCGATTATATATTTTTATTCGTACACCGTGTTACGGACATGTTGTATCCCGTAAGGGGATTTTACTGATTTGATTATAGAAATGTTCTTTAGCATCAGTCAATAGTACCTATATCATATTTTATATATTTTATATATATATATAAATAATTTGGTTCTTGTAAGAATGTGTACTATTTCTGTTTATTTACATTGCCCGCTATTTTAGTTTTAATTTCATAAGATGACTAATTTGTTTCTTGATTTTTGAAGATATATATTTCGACACGAAACAAACTTATTTCCAGCATACATTTTTAGTTAGCCGAGCAATAACGTCGTCTAAGAGCATAGCCACGGAAGGTAATAGAGCAGAACTCCTTTTAGAGTCAAATTGAACAGTCCTCAATCGGGCTCACTATTAGACACGAATGAAAATCAGTTAGGTTCACGATGTACGTAGCATATTGCGCAGGTAAAATCCATTATTTTCGAATTGTATGCCTTGTATGTAACGTTTCATGTGAAACCTGCTGCCACTAGAGGTGCTACATTCAGCACGATTAAAAAAAAATCCCTTCTTGAATCAAAGGGTGACCGTGGACTGAAAATGATGAATAATTACAGACCTTACAGATAATGATCTTTGCTTTGTCGACAGGGGTTCAACGCACGTCGGTCCTCTCATGTTCGTTCCCCTCGACTGAAGTAAACACGTGAAGTTATTTTGTGGCCTTTTGTTTGTTGAGCCTTTTGGTAACTCGGCCGCAATAAAAAAAAGAACATCTATGCTTGGAAATGTACAATTCAGAGGTGGCTTTCCACAACGGAACCAGGAGTGTAAATGATTCTGGATCATTATGCTGACACTCTAGTTTTACGCATTAGATCTCGATATTTTTTTTTCTCTATTGATGTGAAGTCTGATGGCTTCGGATTATTTTGTTGTGTTTCCCTTCACGGCGATGTGGGTTCATTGTTTTCGCTCTCTTGCTAGTCAGATGCTTTCCTGTTCCTACACCCGTGAAATTATCTGTACATTCACATCGCACGGTGGCATTTTCGCCTTGGACGGGGTACATCTTGAGAGGCAATGTACTGCATTACTGGAGTCATATTCTGAATGTCTAAATAAGGCGGCAGCGTGCCGGCTCGCTAATTTTGTAATGACCAGACGTGTCACCCCGCACCCCTGCCTCATCATTTGAGGCCCCTGACCACTGGCTGTTGCGTCCCACCTTGCCTGTCACCTTGTGGTAATTGCACATTTATCGCTGTGCATTGCCCTGTTTGTCCCTTACGTGGTGGTGGTAGATGAGAGGCTTTTGCAACCTTTCGTGTTGTCACCTTGGCAACACTGTAAAATAAGATATCATATCTGAGCTGTGCTGCATAAAAAACTGGGACAGTTTTTTTTTGTAAAAGCAAGCATGCTATGCATGAAGAATTTTCATAAGTGTGCACAGCATTTTACAGGACGCGAGGAAGACCCGATGAAAACATAACATGTACTGTTGATTTTTCTAACGCTTACTGATGCAACATTTCAAACATTCATTCATGTAAATGTCATTAACATTTGGCGGCTTTCAAGCTATTCTCCATTTTCTATGGACTTGTGCCAACACGTAACCACGACCGCCATTCTATCACAGTAAAAGGATTCGTCAGCGTCGTGCAGCCATTGGCAGCGATTGTAATTTGCAAAATGTTGTTCACGTGGGCGTCCTTCAAAGGACCAAAGAGATAGAAATCTGAAAGAGGCCGGATCTCTGCTCTAGGTGGACAGAGCAGCACACTTTGTTCAAACTGTGAGATGATGTTCTCAAGCTCGTGTGTGGTGTGGAATTGTTATGGTCTGGCTTTGGCTTGTTGGTAGAGGGCTTCAACTGGACGATGTTCATGACATTCCTCTGTGTGATATAAAACAAATCTTGTATCAGTTCAACAACATGAGGGAGATATGCTCTTGGGTTATGCCTTGTATGTATCTGAACGTTCTTTATGCATGTAATATATTCACGCACGAATCCGTAAGTGCTGACACAGAGCAACTGAATCACAATCGGAAGGTTGTGAGTATTAATTCTAGTTGCTGATCGACTGGGACCATCATTATTATCCCCTGCAATGGGAAAGTGAATTTTGCATCACTCCATCAGGGTTGTAAATATAAAATGATTCATTTCTTAGTTGAGCAGTGCACTTGACTTGAATGGCTCTCGGAAGAAAATAAATGCAGCTGACAGCGGATGTGGCCAGTACACTGAATCGACCCTTTTTTCGATTTAAAGCTTTCGTGACTGCAGTGATTCATCTTCTTGGTTCTTTCGGTAAAGTCACGTAGAAGGGAAATAATAAAATAATAAAAATAAAACATAATAAAATAATTCTCACGACGTTTCGGCCACAACACAAGCAGCCGTCTTTAGGTGAAGAACAGGTCTGTCGGGAAGACAGCGTCTGAATGACCTGTTATTCACATGAGGACGGCTGCTTGCGTTGTGGCCGAAATATCGTGAGAATAGTTTTATAATGTTTTATTTTTATTATTTTATTATTTCCCTTCTACGTGACTTTACCGAAAGAACCAAGAAGATGAATCGACCCTGTTGGGAAGTCCAAAAGGGTTTGTGCTATGGATAGACAATGCCCTACCACAGTCCTGTGGAATGTCTACTATTAGCTTGGGGCCACTGATGGAGATGAGTGTCATCTTGTCACTCGTGGCAGTCGTGAACACATTGGCCTTAACATTGTTCTAAGAATGCACTAAATTGATGTGAAACCCTGTTGTAAAAGTGCTGAATTCATTAGTGGGAAGGCAACATGCAACACAGCCTCACCCCCCCCCCCCCTCCACAAAGATATCTTACACAGTGTCCCCTGTAAACCCATTGCCATCCCAGATGTTCCAGTTGTGTTTTATGTCACTGCTGGCTTTGCCGTTCTGTGACAAGATGTCAAGACGTACCAAATTGGTTGGGGTTGATTTGGGCTTCAGGGAATGGAATGTTTGGAGTTTATAGAAGTTAATTATCTGTTACAAAGAAACTGTCAGGGCTTACAATAAAGCAATCGGTCTTTTTCCCCTCCCTATGGTCAAACTTTTTTTTCCCCGAGCAGAGGATAAAAAAGGAATTTCTTTGTAATGCTTTTTTTATAATCTCAGATTTACACCTTCAAGGCATGAAAAAAAGTCTTCATTTTGAAGAGGACGCCTTCCATTACAATTGCTGATTTGATCACATTCACATTTTTTACGGCATTTAAACAGGTCTAAATTAATCTGGCCAGGTAAAGCTGTGGTTCGTGTCTTTGTTTTGCTAAACTGAAAATGTAGCAGTTTGAATCCTCATCAAGGTCAACTCTGTAAAGAGTTGCTAAAAACGTGTACCACTTCTTTTGGAAGTCAACAGTGGTCATCCATTCGAGAAGTTGCCTCCTTGCTATGGGAATGTAGAACTACTACCACCGGCTCGGAGAAGCCAGTGGAAATTAATGCAACCCTTCGATTTAAAGCTTTCGTGACTGCAGGGATTCATCTTCTTGGTTCTTTCGGTAAAGTCACGTAGAAGGGAAGTAATACAATAATAAAATAAAACCTAATGTGTTTTATTTTTATTTGAGTAGGAAAATAAAATTCACTTAAGGTCCATTTTTACATCAAACGTAAACGCTTGCACACTTTCACACTGATACACACACGTACGGAAATGGTACGATAAATACATAAATTATTATTCTTAGGTTTTTTCGGTAAAGTCACGTAGGTAAAAACATTAAAAAGTAAAATAAAATAAAAATAAAAATCACGACGTTTCGGAGGCAACACAAGCTTCCGTCTTCAGGTGGTACCGTCACAGCCACGATAGCTGTATCAAGTAACAGCTGTCGTGGCTGTGACGGTACCACCTGAAGACGGAAGCTTGTGTTGCCTCCGAAACGTCGTGATTTTTATTTTTTATTTTATTTTACTTTTTAATGTTTTTACCTACGTGACTTTACCGAAAAAACCTAAGAATATGAATCATTGCAGTCACGAAAGCTTCAAATCTAGACATAAATTATTCATATCTCCTTCGCTAATTACCACGTGTGTGTGTGTTTTCCCTTGGTTGTCAATCCATCATGGGTTGTCTCCATTGATTTTCTTTCCTCCGAGAGCCATTTTCTGCCCAGAATCCACCTGTTACTTTCCTAGGACCATGGTTATTACAAAAAAAACACCACTGACACTCTTATAATCGTGTACAAATACAAACGGCGCAAGACTCTGCTGACATTTTAAAATTCCGTACGTTGCTCAGCATGAAGTTTTGCAGTGTAAGAACTTCTTAGAAAAGCCAAGGGGAAGAAGAGGGAGAGAGAGAGAGAGAAAGAGGGGGGAGAGAGGGAGAGCGAGAGAAAGCGAGCGAAAACAAAAAAACCCAGCATTTGTAATCAGCCTGGTTGTGGACACATCTCATTTTTATGCAGGGTGCCTTTTTTTCGTCGTGCAGTTCAAGGTTAAAGGCTGCCAAAATGCAAAATTCTGCCGACATGGGCACTGGCGATACGATGCACCGGGAGAACCCCTATTGAAGCCACGTCACCCCCTGCCCTTTCCGCCAAGTGACATTATTTTTTCCTCTCCTGGCGGCACCAATTTACATAATGCTTGCGCACAATCATGCCTCGTCGCTCCGTGACCTTGAAAGTGTGTACCAGCTGACAATGCTAAAAGGGGTTATATACTTAGTGACATATATAAATAAATATAGGGGAACAAGCCGGGGCAAACCAGTGCAACGAGCGCTCCCGCTGTCATTTTGAATACATCTTTATTCTTGCGTTAGCCGTCCGAGTGAAGTGTCTTTCCGCTCAAATTGGCAATGCGGGGGGGGGGGGGGGTACTCAGCTCATGCTTTGCAGTCCTGATCCAGTGATGGAAATTCCACATTCCCATGGCTGGGGCGAAACTCGTAACATCAGACATCGTGCAAACAATACACGGTACAACCCGAATGAAGGCACATCCGAGGGGGTTACTTGTTTTTATTGACCTCCACTGCCACTCTCTTTCAACCGGAATTGTAAAATTGTGATCTTCAGATTGTGAGACGAGGGCACTTAAAATGCAGCTCGCAAAGTTGCGATGGGACAAAAAATGCGGTCTGAGGAGGTGAAAAGGCCAATTTTGAATGAAGTTCTTTGTTTCCCCTCTCCACTCTGCTAAACATGACGTATGCACGTGCACAGCAAAATGAACACATTTACCGACAGTTTTGTGCAATTGAACCTTATAGCGGGACCCCGGGGTGCCATAAGCCCCCGGCTCTCGCATAAACTGCGTTGCGACGTCATTTTATGTCTGTTGAAGGCGAACGACACGGCAATCTGTTCCTCTCGACGAGCTCTACACGATGCGCTAATCAACGTTTCAAAGTTTTGTTTCTTCTGCGCATTCGTCCTCGCTGCTGCGCTTGGACGACACGACAACAGAATTATCCGCGCCTGGTGGGTCGCGGCGTTCATGTGCGCGGTGGGACAGAGTCGCCAAAAATTAATCAATTCATTACGATTATGACTTGCGTTTATTCGGGACCCCGGGGTCCCGCCATAAGGTTCAATTACAGGAAAGTTTCCCATGTGATGAAGGCCATTTTTTGTTATCGTGTTGAAACTCTTTATTGACAAAACTAAGCTATTTTATTTACCAGGTATATCATAAAGTTGTTCTTTTGGGTGAGAACGCGTGAATATAAATGTGTCGTTAACCCGCCACCACCCGACACAGCCAATTAGTAAGGTTTATCACGTAAACAAAACGTGCAAATTAGTTACTAGTTCAGCACACTGTGGGGGAGAGTAAAGCCAAAATTACAATTTGAGTGACGTTTCGCTTGTGATTACAACCAGCTTCATCATTCATGACACTTATATTTATGTGATCTAACCCCCAAAAAACTTTTATGGATAATATTGTTCGCGAAAGCCCACGTTAAACTTAGGGGCCGTCCATAAATTACGTCACGCACCTACGGGGGGGGGGGGGGGTCAGACATTTGTGACGATGTGTGACAAGGGGGGGGGGGGGGGTTTGAGAAATGTGACGTCACATCAAATTGCGCAACTTTAAATAAATATAGACAACACGTTCTACTTAATTAAATAGACTTTTTTTTATAAATGTTTTCTCCTACAACATCAGAGTGCAGCGCCACATTAAATACGCACTACAATGACAATAGTTTAAAGCGATTTGAAGCATGTTTTATTTTTTTGGGGGGGGGGGGTGGCAGAGCTTTGTGACGTCATATTTCACGGGGGTCTGACTTTTTGTGACACCGTCCAAAATCGCGTGACGTCATTTATGGACGGCCCTTATCAGGTACAGCCCACTGAACAATTAAGCGCTCTTTCAGAGGTGACCTAGCCATGCATGATCGCTCATCGCAGTGGGAATTTATAGTCGCAGACAAATAATCTAAACGCGTGTTTTTTTTTAAATGTGGAGAGGAAAACAGAGGGCTCGGAGAAGAATCCACATCACCATGGGGAAGAGAACATGAGCACAGTCTGTTCTTCTATAGCGCAGCAGTTGTGTTCCTGAATAACACCGCGTTATGGAAAATAATCGCGTTAGAATAAATAATATAAGAGTATAGGGTAAAGCACAGTCCGCGCTAACACGTGAGATGCGAGTGGGTATCATCTAGAACCGTCCAGCAGCATCCTGCCTTGTGCGATGCTACGCCGAGGAATCCGTGAAACCGCTTAGTCCGGCTAGAGCGACATATTTCTATTCACTCAATTGTGTTATATCCAATTTGCATCCGCGTTATGAAAAAAACGTGTTCCCTAATACATTCATCGCGTTATTTCCAATTTGCGTCGTGAAAATACGCGTTATAGCAGAACAGACTGTTCTCCAAATATACACCCATCGTCAGGGTTGGAATGGAAGCCACTACCTTCCGCATACCAGGCCGAGGGAAATGGCATCGTCCAAGACATTAGCTTCTGTAGACATATTTTCTATTATATGTGCTGATGACATGGTCATTATAATAACTAATGGAAATGAACTACAGGAAATGATTGAGGGCTGCAAAGTTGAGCTCGAGGTAAATATGAGCGAAACAAATGTCACGTCCAACAATTTCACACGCAAATAAATATACATAAAGAATTGTGTCAAAGAGACACAACTGGAAAATACCTGAACGTATTTATACCTAGGAGAGTTATTGAAGGCAGACCAGGACCGACACATTGAAGTAAGTGGCAGGTCGGAGTGCATTTGGAAATCTGAAGATACAAATAAAGTAAGATGGCAATGTGCCTAAACTGTTGTTAGTCGGTGTACAATACCTACTATGACATATGGATCACAATCGTTTGCACCTCCGATTTGCACGGTTGACTATGTACGGTGCGAAAGACGTTCTACATGCATACATATCTAGTGACGTATTGTAAATGGAGTAACTATGGCGTTTAGCGCCAGCTTCTGTCACAAGAGTGGAACTTTGCATCTTGAGCCTCTCTCTGGCACCAGAGTGGGTATGGTATGCAAGCGGTCCCTAGGGGGCATGGTTCTGGTGAGGATCAGAGAGAGGGCAAGTAAGGACGTGACAGTCTGGGTGAACCCGAGAGGGCACGTGGCCGGGATAGGGTAGCGAGGGGGGCCAAAGGATGGCTTGAGGGACACGTGATGCTTGGTCGAGAATCTTCTGGTGAGGTCCAGAAGGGGGCGTGGCCGAGGGTGGAGCGAGGCCACACTCGGGAGCATAAAGCAGAGGTCTCGAGAGTGATTGCGGCTGTCTTCTGGATTCAACCTGTTGGTGCTACGTCTCTTCGATCCTCGGTCCTCGGTCTTCGGTCTTTACGCTCGGCATAGTGGGCCAGGCAGTGTGTTGTGGTTTAGTTAACCGTGTAATCATCACCTATATATAGTACCCGTTGTTATGTTTATGTAGTTGCCCTGTTGGGGTGTGAGAATAAACGTGTTGCCTCCAACTTCAAGTGTGTGTCTCTGTCGAACCCACTACACATACATGCAGAATCACGGAAATTGGCAGAACTGAACAAATGCTGTACAATGGTCGCATGCATGCTTGGCATTACATTGCGAGGAACACGTGGATTACCTCGTCGCTCTGTGACCATGAAAGTGTGTACCAGCTGACAATGATAAAACGGTTATATTCTCAGTGACAAATGTAAATGAGTATAGGGGAATGACCTCGCTGATCTTGTCAAGGAGCATAAACCATCACGCGGACTCAGGTCATCCTCGCAGCAATTTTGGCAAGCCATCGAACAAAGATGGCCACTGCATCGTGCACTTTCAGATGCACTTCTGCAGCCATCTGAAATGCTATTCCAATATTAGGAAGCCACTGCTATGCGTTCTAGAATTGAAGCTTTCTTCACTGCAAGGATTCATACTCTTTGGTTGTTTTCGACTTCACCGAAAAAAACAAACAGCACTGCTATGTCTTCTTGGTTCTTTCGGTAAGTCACGTAGAAGGGAAATAATAAAATAATAAAAATAAAACATAATAAAATAATTCTCACGACGTTTCGGCCACAACGCAAGCAGCCGTCCTCAGGTGAAGAACAGGTCTGTCGGAAAGACAGCGTCTGAAAAGTACATAGCAGTGTTAAATTGAAAACTAATTTCTTGAACTGCTTGGTATTTAGTTTTTCCTTCCCACGCACCTCCGATTATTACGGTTGCCTACATACGGTGCAAGAGAAGTTAAACATGTACACATTTTTCTCTTCCAGATATATAATTCAAAGCATGCATGCTACTTTTGCACACTCGTGTTGCATTGTGGGATAGTGAGAGATAGCGATGGCTTGGGGAGGCCTTTATCCAGTAGTGTGTAGATCACGGCTAATGATTATGATGCAAGACATCAGCCAAATGTAATTTCTAAATAGAATGTTCTAGTACATGAAGTACTTGTGAATACGGTTGCCACAATTGTTGCTCTGCGTCAAACACGTACATTTACAGTTCACTCCTGAAAAAGGGGAGTGAATGCAATCAGAGTGGCTGTCAGACTCGCGTACTTATCAGAAATACAAAACATCCGTTTATTATAATGACTCGTTCATTGACAACAACTGTGATAACAAGTAATCAAAAACTTGGGCAAGTCACTTATAAAGTTGCTGCACTAAGTGGCATTTTCTACATTGTTATGGACAGGCCTCAGCCCTTTTATCATCGAATGTACGACTTTCAAAATATCGTCCTTCCTCCGTAACAGACAAAACGCCTACAGCGCCGATCAAGTCAAAGGCATATCAACGTGTTTCCCTGCTCAAATGAATGTGGGGGGCAGTGGGCATCGCCGTTTTGGCAGACTTTAAACAAGTCGGCAAATTTTGAAATGTGTCATTTCCAATCTCCTATGCCAGCCGTCTATAATCTGCTACAAAAATGCTACTCGCTGTGATGATGAACGAGCCAGAATTGAATATTGTTGTTAACAAGGTTTTTATAGGGATGTTTTTTTTTTCTGAGTGGAGACACCCCCCCCCCCCGCTCCCAAACAGGTCAGAAATATAAATGAAACAAATACAACTGTCAATAATGAAAAGCGCTTTTAGTGCTGTTACATAATTTACTCTTGGATACACCATGATTGCTAAGGGCTCAATCAAAAATTCTTAATCTCCTCTGGAAACAAATGTTCAAAGACACCGAAAATAATTGCAATGAATAGGCATTCATTTGCTTTAATTAAACTTGCAAAGGGAGCCCAGTGGGCAGTTTATCCGAATTTCCGCGTCGTGCCACGATAATTAAATAGTAGTGTGCACGCATTTGTTTTTTTAGTTAAAAAGTTGGCCAGAAGCAGAATTTTGTAATCCCTTAATTAATCCCTCTGCATATCATCTGTGCATGTCAATCAACTTTGTTACGATACAATATGTTAAAAAAGCTATTACAGCAAGACAAGATCAGATTACTTTTGACAGGCCAGTTTGGTAACGGAGTTTACATGTGCGATTCCAAATCCCGATTGGGGTTCAACTCATCCCATTAGCCCTCTGCGGTTGCTAAAACGAGTACAACTTTGTCGGGAATCAAAAGAGGGTTGGCTTGTGTAGAGACTGGCTCCTGCAACATGAACGTGGAATTTCCACCACTGACTGAGGCCCACAACATCGAAACGGTGTGGACCAATATGTGCCCAACAAACAAACATCTGATTAGTGACCCCACCACTGCCACCACACTGGCAGATTCAATCTTACATGGAAACCATGGGCAGCTTTTAACTGGATCCACCGAAACCACGGAAGGAGTAGACACCTAATGCACTACAGGAGATTAAAAGGCTCTCCTGTGTGCAACTGCGGATACAAACACCAAACCATGGACTGTATAACTTTGCACTTCTTCAAAAATAATCTCAAAGTGGTATAGATGCAATTCACCAATTCTCAGACCAAGCAATCGCATGGCTAAATCGCTTGGAACTGAATCTCTAATCGTTGCTCTTCATTGGCCATGAAATCAGCATCCACCCTATTTATGAGCTGGTACTTGACCCTGGTACCAGCCTGACAGACTTGTGCCACGTTTCCATGGTCCGTATATATGTACGTGTATGTTGAACTCCTTTCGCAACGTAAGTAGCCAATCGTGCTAATCGGAGGTGCGGTCCCTGGAGGGATGGAGCGGAAGTAGTCGAGTCTACGTAACCACACTGCTCGTCAAGCGCTTTGGGATAAGATTCGAGCTATGCTGGGACAGCCCAGGACCCATTCAAAGCCGGGTGTGAGCCTGCTTACCATCAGTTGTGGGGGACATAGCATCCAGTTATCAGTGGTGGTGGGAATGAGGCAATAAGCGGATCTGCTGCGCTGCACAGAGGTGGCCTCGTTGACTAGGGCCCATCCAGGAAACGGCAATGATATTCGAAATGTTGTCTAGTTTGTCTGTCTGAAAGTTTTCAACAATGTGGTTGGTTGTTACTTGCGAGAAATCCACGTATGCACAACTTCACGACAAAAGTAGGTCATATTTTAAAGCAATAATTACATCCAATTCCGACAGTAGCAAACGCATTCCTCCTCCTGCTTCACGTGGAGAGCTTAATAATGCCGATAATTACTTTGTATAGATGCATGCGAGGCTTATTTAATGATCTCGGGAGCAAGAGAATGCAATAATGATTAGGTCGCTGAGAGTTTTGGAGGCTGTGGTTGAGGTTTACCATGTCTAGCTGGAGTGGCTCGGGGAAGCTGGGTTTGAATTCCCCACTCCACGTTCAATGTCATCACTGAGGAATGCTGCATTGTGGGACTGATAATCCCGAGTTGGTTGAAATATTTGTATTGATCGGAGTTGATTGGATGTAGAAGATTCGTTTTTCGTAAAGAACTTGGCATTTTTAAATAATGACACAAATGCAGAGGTTTAAAATATTAACCATCCTCAGATATTTTGAAAAATACAGCTATTTAAACCACCTGAAGTGATCCCCATGATATTATTGAATAATTTAATAAATATGTCTTGCAGAGTTGGGCTCAATATAAACAAGAAGATAGGTCACGTACAACAAGTTCGCAAAACACATGAATATATCTGTTGGTGCAACGCAACTGGGAATGCATCAAAGTATGTGTACCTAGGGCAGTTATTGAATGGGGACTGGGATCAGCGTTATGAAACGAAGCCGCAAATGAGACCAGATTTGAGTTATTTTGGAAAATTTTACTTAATAATGATAAGCAGTGTACTGATTTGCCTGAAGAGAGATTTAATCGCTGTGTATCTGCTGTGACATGTTGATCAGAGTGGGAACAGTAACTGAAACGTGCGCAAAGATACGCTGGGGATTGTGCTGAGCGACTAAAAGAAAAACACGTGCATCCGATAATATATGCAAAGTAGAGACGCATATGCATGTGTAGTGTTCATATTTACACGATTCGGGAGTAGAAATACCCAAGGGATCCATAATAGAGGGTTTTTTTTAGTTAGATCGCGTAAATATATAAATGTGTCGTTAAAACCCGCCACCACCCGACACAGCCAACTAGTGAGGGTTGTCACGTAAACAGAACGTGGCCAATTCGTCACAAGTGAGTCGCAGACGTTGTTCTTTAGAGGCAACACTTTTATTGTAACATCAACACGTGAACACGGAGGAGTAAATGCCCCTTCACCAGATACAGCCTAGGGTGGTGATCACCCAGCTAACTACTCTATACGTAGGAGTTACAGCTACGAAGGGTTGGGCCCTCACTCGGGGTACCCGACCACGTGTTGATGCCTCGTAGGACGTAGAGCTTCCAGCTTGTAGACGTAGAACTTCCAGCTTGTAGATGTTGAGCTTCCAGCTTGTAGACGTAGAATTTCCAGCTTGTAGATGTTGAGCTTCCAGCTTGTAGACGTAGAGCTTCCAGCTTGTAGACGTGGAGCTTCCAGCTTGTAGACGTAGAGCTTCCAGCTTGTAGATGTTGAGCTTCCAGCTTGTAGACGTAGAACTTCCAGCTTGTAGACGTAGAGCTTCCAGCTTGTAGACGTAGAGCTTCCAGCTTGTGGACGTGGAGCTTCCAGCTTGTAGACGTAGAGCTTCCAGCTTGTAGACGTGGAGCTTCCAGCTTGTAGGACGTAGAGCTTCCAGTTTGTAGACGTAGAACTTCCAGCTTGTAGACGTAGAGCTTCCAGCTTGTAGACGTGGAGCTTCCAGCTTGTAGACGTAGAGCTTCCAGCTTGTAGACGTAGAGCTTCC
Source organism: Lampetra fluviatilis (assembly GCF_964198595.1). Taxonomy (NCBI): domain Eukaryota; kingdom Metazoa; phylum Chordata; class Hyperoartia; order Petromyzontiformes; family Petromyzontidae; genus Lampetra; species Lampetra fluviatilis. Next base: position 29,026,045 of record NC_136276.1, on the reverse strand, counting down.
AGCTTGTAGACGTGGAGCTTCCAGCTTGTAGACGTGGAGCTTCCAGCTTGTAGACGTGGAGCTTCCAGCTTGTAGACGTGGAGCTTCCAGCTTGTAGACGTGGAGCTTCCAGCTTGTAGACGTGGAGCTTCCAGCTTGTAGGACGTAGAGCTTCCAGCTTGTAGACGTAGAGCTTCCAGTTTGTAGACGTAGAACTTCCAGCTTGTAGACGTAGAGCTTCCAGTTTGTAGACGTAGAACTCCCAGCTTGTAGACGTAGAACTTCCAGCTTGTAGACGTAGAGCTTCCAGTTTGTAGACGTAGAACTTCCAGCTTGTAGACGTAGAGCTTCCAGCTTGTAGACGTAGAGCTTCCAGCTTGTAGACGTTGAACTTCCAGCTTGTAGACGTAGAGCTTCCAGTTTGTAGACGTAGAACTTCCAGCTTGTAGACGTAGAACTTCCAGCTTGTAGACGTAGAACTTCCAGCTTGTAGATGTTGAGCTTCCAGCTTGTAGACGTAGAGCTTCCAGCTTGTAGACGTGGAGCTTCCAGCTTGTAGACGTAGAGCTTCCAGCTTGTAGACGTAGAACTTCCAGCTTGTAGACGTGGAGCTTCCAGCTTGTAGACGTAGAACTTCCAGCTTGTAGATGTTGAGCTTCCAGCTTGTAGACGTAGAACTTCCAGCTTGTAGACGTAGAGCTTCCAGCTTGTAGACGTAGAGCTTCCAGCTTGTGGACGTGGAGCTTCCAGCTTGTAGACGTAGAGCTTCCAGCTTGTAGACGTGGAGCTTCCAGCTTGTAGGACGTAGAGCTTCCAGTTTGTAGACGTAGAACTTCCAGCTTGTAGACGTAGAGCTTCCAGTTTGTAGACGTAGAACTTCCAGCTTGTAGACGTGGAGCTTCCAGCTTGTAGACGTAGCGCTTCCAGCTTGTAGACGTAGAGCTTCCAGCTTGTAGACGTGGAGCTTCCAGCTTGTAGACGTGGGGCTTCCAGCTTGTAGACGTGGAGCTTCCAGCTTGTAGACGTGGAGCTTCCAGCTTGTAGACGTGGAGCTTCCAGCTTGTAGACGTGGAGCTTCCAGCTTGTAGACGTGGAGCTTCCAGCTTGTAGACGTGGAGCTTCCAGCTTGTAGGACGTAGAGCTTCCAGCTTGTAGACGTAGAGCTTCCAGTTTGTAGACGTAGAACTTCCAGCTTGTAGACGTAGAGCTTCCAGTTTGTAGACGTAGAACTCCCAGCTTGTAGACGTAGAACTTCCAGCTTGTAGACGTAGAGCTTCCAGTTTGTAGACGTAGAACTTCCAGCTTGTAGACGTAGAGCTTCCAGCTTGTAGACGTAGAACTTCCAGCTTGTAGACGTAGAGCTTCCAGCTTGTAGACGTTGAACTTCCAGCTTGTAGACGTAGAGCTTCCAGTTTGTAGACGTAGAACTTCCAGCTTGTAGACGTAGAACTTCCAGCTTGTAGACGTAGAACTTCCAGCTTGTAGACGTAGAGCTTCCAGTTTGTAGACGTAGAACTTCCAGCTTGTAGACGTAGAGCTTCCAGCTTGTAGACGTAGAACTTCCAGCTTGTAGACGTAGAGCTTCCAGCTTGTAGACGTAGAGCTTCCAGCTTGTAGACGTAGAGCTTCCAGTTTGTAGACGTAGAACTTCCAGCTTGTAGACGTAGAGCTTCCAGTTTGTAGACGTAGAACTTCCAGCTTGTAGACGTAGAGCTTCCAGCTTGTAGACGTAGAACTTCCAGCTTGTAGACGTAGAACTTCCAGCTTGTCGAACGAAGAACCTCGGTCCCTCTCAGGGACCCGCCTTATACAGTGAGGGAAAAAAAGTATTTGATCCCCTGCTGATTTTGTACGTTTGCCCACCGACAAAGAAATTATCAGTCTATAATTTTAATGGTAGGTTTATTTGAACAGTGAGAGACAGAATAACAACAAAATATCCAGAAAAACGCATGTCAATAATGTTATAAATGTATTTGCATTTTAATGAGGGAAATAAGTATTTGACCCCCTCTCAATCAAAAAGATTTCTGGCTCCCAGGTGTCTTTTATACAGGTAACAAGCTGAGATTAGGAGCACTCCCTTAAGAGTGTGCTCCTAATCTCAGCTCGTTACCTGTATTAAAGACACCTGATCACAGAAGCAATCAATCAATCAGATTCCAAACTCTCCACCATGGCCAAGACCAAAGAGCTCTCCAAGGATGTCAGGGACAAGATTGTAGACCTACACAAGGCTGGAATGGGCTACAAGACCATCGCCAAGCAGCTTGGTGAGAAAGTGACAACAGTTGGTGTGATTATTCGCAAATGGAAGAAACACAAAAGAACTGTCAATTTCCCTCAGCTTGGGGCTCCATGCAAGATCTCACCTCGTGGAGTTGCAATGATCATGAGAATGGTGAGGAATCAGCCCTGAACTACACGGGAGGATCTTGTCAATGATCTCAAGGCAGCTGGGACCATAGTCACCAAGAAAACAGTTGGTAACACACTACGCCTTGAAGGACTGAAATCCTGCAGCGCCCGCAAGGTCCCCCTGCTCAAGAAAGCACATATACATGCCCGTCTGAAGTTTGCCAATGAACATCTGAATAATCCAGAGGACAACTGGGTGAAAGTGTTGTGGTCAGATGAGACCAAAATGGAGCTCTTTGACATCAACTCAACTCGCCGTGTTTGGAGGAGGAATGGTGCCTATGACCCCAAGAACACCATCCCCACCGTCAAACATGGAGGTGGAAACATTATGCTTTGGGGGTGTTTTTCTGCTAAGGGGACAGGACAACTTCACTGCATCAAAGGGACGATGGACGGGGCCATGTACCGTCAAATTTTTGGTGAGAACCTCCTTCTCTCAGCCAGGGCATTGAAAATGGGTCGTGGATGGGTATTCCAGCATGACAATGACCCAAAACACATGGCCAAGGCAACAAAGGAGTGGCTCAAAAAGAAGCACATTAAGGTCCTAGAGTGGCCTAGCCAGTCTCCAGACCTTAATCCCATAGAAAATCTGTGGAAGGAGCTGAAGGTTCGAGTTGCCAAACGTCAGCCTCGAAACCTTAATGACTTGGAGAAGATCTGCAAAGAGGAGTGGGACAAAATCCCTCCTGAGATGTGTGCAAACCTGGTGGCCAACTACAAGAAACGTCTGACCTCTGTGATTGCCAACAAGGGGTTTGCCACCAAGTACCAAGGCATGTTTTGCAGAGGGGTCAAATACTTATTTCCCTCATTAAAATGCAAATCAATTTATAACATTTTTTACATGCGTTTTTCTGCATTTTTTTATTCTGTCTCTCACTGTTCAAATAAACCTACTATTAAAATTATAGACTGATCATTTTTTTGTCAGTGGGCAAACGTACAAAATCAGCAGGAGATCAAATACTTTTTTCCCTCACTGTATCCCCCTCGGGTCGGGGCCGCTCCGCCCTTGGCCCCGCCCGCCTTCTCGAGAGTTCTAGTCCCCCCTCACACAATTGCACAATTTCCATTAGTGTTGTGTTGTTATTATTATGTTGATGTGAAGGTTACAACAGTTTTAAACGGGACGCCATATCCAGCGATGTTTCTATGTAAATAATACCAACCGTGTCACCTTGGGGCTGTCATGCAATTAATTTGAAAAAAACTCCATAAATAATTAATGTCTGAAACTTTTCTTTCCTTTGTTTGCCGTGTGTGGGTTGCTGCTTACATGAATCATACCTTGAAGATGTTGCAAATTGCCTTTTTATTTGTTAGCAAAGCCAGTGAAAATATCCTGATGTATTTGTCATCGTGAAACATTGCACAGAGCCATTTGTTTCACCTGCTGATATTGAATGGGTTATCAGGATTTGGGGAACAGTACAATCTTTTTGGCCAGGTTTCAATCCAGAAAATTAACACTGCATGATCAGCTTTAAAGGGAATATCATGACTGCGAAACTAAGAGCGCTTTATTCCCTTGTAAAACCAGTAAGTGGCTTTCAAATGTTGTACTTTGAAGCCGTAATTGTGTGCCTGTGTTGTAAGCCAGTTTCCCCTGCGCCTATGGTTACGATTAAATAACAATAGAGGTCGTATAATTAGAATGCTTCACACAGTGCATTTGGATTGAAGATGCCAGTGATGTATTATTCATGAATAATAACAACATGTTAATAAATTAATATATGACTAAATATTATGTCCAGCACTTGCTCATTTTAAAATATGGAGAGAAATAGATTTGTATCGGCACCATTTATAATCCACTGGTGGCAAAATGGCTTGTAGTGGTGATGCTCAGAAACAATAAAACGCATTTTGGGCCTCGCCTATATTTTAAATTGTAAGGTTGTCCGTGCCGCCTACCGACTCCATAGTCTTACTTTGCGACGTCAATGCTCACGCGAGAAACAATGCAGATGCCTGGAGAGGCGTGATTGGTAGGAATGCCCCCCCTGATCTGGTGCCTGTCATGGCGTCAACCCTAAGACCTGCTCGTGGACACTAGTGGTGAGGGAAGTTGTCAAGTTGAAGGAGACTTTACTCCGAGCTATGCTCGTAAAAAGGTCTCCCAACTCAATTGAGAGGTGGATATCACCGTGAAAAGGCTTGCAACGGATTCATGTAATGAGAGCTGTTTCACCTTAACTAATGTTGGATGCACACCTTTGATTTAAACCACCACCATGGGTCAACGTGGGTTTTCATGCAGATCTGGCCATAATTAAATCACTTCCTGCCCGATCATATCAGTATGATGCTGTATATGGCAAGCGCATCAACATGAACAGCACATGCAGACAAAAATAGATGAACCCAAACGAGCGGGAGCGTGAGTTTGACAGATTGAGCCAGTGATGAGACGCGTGCACAAGCTGTCTCAGCCCTCGTAGCCCTCACGCAGATGGCGAATTTTGCTCGAATGATTGATGCAATAAAATCTCTTATTTATGCAACCAGGGGGAACATACGGGGAGGTGTGCGTGGGCGGGGGGGAATTAGGATTGTGATGGAAGGACAACCTTTTGGAGAGTACAAACACATTCCTGCGGAGCGAGCTGGTAGGAACGTTGGGTTGCTCGGTCAATGGCCAGGGTCAACGGCGGCGTGGTGTATTCCGCAAAAATGTCCGACTGTGAGGGCGGGCACAAGCCGGCGTGAGTAGGTTAAACGTTGAGTTTTATAAGGGCACCACGGGGTGACTAGCCCCTCCCCTCCCCACCCAGCACCACCCCTCCCACCCCCCACCCAGCCCCACCCTCCCCACCCAGCCCCTCCCCACCCTCCCCACCCAGCCCCTCCCCACCCTCCCCACCCAGTCCCTCCCCACCCAGCCCCTCCCTCCCTAACCAGGCCCTCCCTGTACGACGGACACAATAATCCCCTGTGGGCTGGTCTAACCAGGAGGTTCCTACCAGTATTAAATTTATGTCTAAATTTATTTCATTTGTAACATGGATGATCCCGTTTAGCCAGTTACCCAGCTATTAGGACAGTGCTCGTCGAAGGCGGAGGAGAGGAGGACGGTTTTGAGTCATGCTTTAGAGGGGATAGAATCGTAAATATCTGGGACGGTAGAGGAGTGACATCCTCACAGTGCAGAGGTCGCTTTGTTTCTTACCAAGTGGCCTTGGCTTCTTCTTGGTTCTTTCGGTAAAGTCACGTGACTTTACCGAAAGAACCAAGAAGATGAATCCCTGCAGTCACGAAAGCTTTAAATCGAAATTTGGCCTTGGCTTCTTGAATGAGGTGTAAAAACAGGAGAAGTAAGTGAGATGAGGGTATGACTTGGATTAAAGTTTAATTTGGAATGTTGGTTTCAGCATGGGCTCATGTTAATGTGGCAATTCCTGCTAGAATTTGGCTGAATGTTTACTGATAACCTATAGCTATGGCCACCAATAACTTGAGAATTGTAATATATTTATTGGGAAAACCTTTTGCTTATACGTTATTATTTCATGAAAAGTTGTACTAGTTAATTAATAAATTACCTCGATAACCATTTAAACCAGTAGAGGGCTAATTCCCACGGTAAATGAAGATGCTGGAATTTGTTTTTTTTTATTTGAAGGTTGAGCATAAGCTTCAATAACTTTGGAAAGATATATCACAATTAATGTGCCTCATTTGACACAATCCCAGATTTCAGCGATTTTGTTTTAGGTGTGTTTGAAGGCTCAGTATTAATTTGTGTTGAATAGCTTTTTAAGCCAAAGGCCATCTTGACATTTTTTATGGTTTTGACATCAATCATCTGCAGGTGTGAGCCGACTGAATGAAAATAAGGGAAGTCTGAGGCACTGGATCTATCTATTTTTGGACTTCACTCGGTATTTTCCATCCACCGGAATTGAATGCCACTGAAGAGACGATTGCCAAAAACAGAAATTCCTGCATTTTTGGAACATTGTTTTGTGGAATGACATCAAACGTAATTTTGTTTTATTTTAATCTATGACCTAAGAACGGATTTGTGTTCATGAGATTATCTGTACATTATAATGAATCAATATGTATGCATTCTAGATTTGAAGCTTTCGTGACTGCAATGATTCATATTCTTAGGTTTTTTTTCAACTCTTGATGCAGCTAATTCGGCTGTGACAGTCCCACCTGATGACGGAGACTTGTGTTGCCTCCGAAGCGTCGTGAATTTTATTTTTTTGTTTTGTTTTATTTTACTTTCATTAATTTTAATGTTTTACCTACGTGACTTTACCGAAAAAAAAAAAACCTAAGAATATGTATGCATATACCTAAGCTAATCAAAGGCTGATGTGATTGAATAATGTATGGTCTTTGAGTTATCTGAGTTGCTTGGCAAGTAGGTTTGCTAGTTTAGGTCCGTACAAAAAATGTCTCCCATGTGAATACATTGTACCATTAAACTACTGTTATCCCCGGTGATGTAGGAGCGCTTTGATGGATCCTATTGTATGCATGTATCCACGTAAATTACTCCAGTTTTATGCATACATATTTACAGGTAAATTTAGATAAGATATATTTTCCACTACTTGCAGGTGACTCTTACTGGTAGGAACCTCCTGGTTACACCAGCCCACAGAGGATTATTGTGTCCGTCCGTTCGTCGTGCAGGGAGGGGCTGGGTGGGGAGGGAGGGGCTGGGTTGGGGAGGGGAGGGTGGAGCTGGGTGGGGAGGGGCTGGGTGGGGAGGGTGGGGAGGGTGGGGCTGGGTGGGGGGTGGGAGGGGTGGGGCTGGGTGGGGAGGGGCTGGTCACCCCGTGGTGCCCTTAAAAAATTCAACGTTTAACCTACTCACGCCAGCTTGTGCCCGCCCTCACAGTCGGCCATATTTGCGGAATACACCACGCCGCCGTTGACCCTGGCCATTGACCGAGCAACCCAACGTTCCCACCAGCTCCCTCCGCAGGAATGTGTTTATTTGTACAAATGCTCGGAATGAATTTCGTAATTCCGGAAGTATATTTCCGGGTGATTCTTCTTCAGATATCCACGGATAATGCGATCAATTTTGGGCTATTCCTTGTCACTGTACAAAAGCTCGGGTAACTTAAGGGTGACATTCACAGATAAAAATGCGTAATATGGAAAATTTTCCACCACTTCTGAGTGACTCCTATTATCCTCTGAAGAACACGGATAATAGGAAGAACACATCTGCAGACAATAGCATTTTTTCAGATCGATTAAGTAGATAGGTAACATGAATAGCAGATGTTAGGGCCTCGGAAAAGTATGTTATTGCATTTAGGGTACTATTGGTATATGAGCATTATCTAAGTATTTAATTAATCATAAATAAACAACATCGGTGCTGTTATTCTCCTCCCATTAATAATCGTGGTGTGTGTAAACGATTGAGTGTAAATGGCAGCAAACGACGAAAACCGTAACGCATAATCTTATTGTAAACATTAACGCACTTTGGCAATCCGATAAGAATACAAAGCAATCCGCACAACTCAGAGCAGCCTTTAGATGGCATTGCAGCCAACAAAATATCAATAAAGCCCTCAAAACAACAATGAATGGGTTTAAAAGACAATTACTAGACACTAGGGAACGGCATTAACCCTTCGACCCTGTGGCATGTTTTATTGTATTAACTTTCATGCACGGTAAAATGCTGCCGGGGAATAGTGTTTTTGGATGGAGGTTGCAATCGGGAGGGGTGGGGGGTGGTGATTTTGCTTGTGATTTGAGGTGTGCAGTTCACAACCGTGGGGCTGACTGTTGCCTGCTTCAGGAAAACAAATCCAGTGTACTATTATAGTGTTAAATTAGATAATCCACTCGGCTTTTGTCCTCATTATTAGTACAGTCAAGTAAAAGTCCAAAGTGTGTCTCTCTCTTTGCTTAATTGAGAACAGCTGTGTTATTCGTTTCCTCTTAACCGTAGTGATTGGGGGGGTGAGCACTATTGTTGGATCCTATTATGTGTTTAAATATAATACCACGTGAACGTATTAGAGGCCAGTTCTCCATTAGCTAACGACTTATTGCCTTGTCAAAATGTTTACAGTTAAGAAACCATGAAGACAATAATGCACTCTGATAACAAAACATGCCGAATGCTTAAATTATTTCGCAGTTTAGCCCTTATCAAATAGTCTAGAGCAGGGGTCCCCAACCCCCGGGCAGCAGACCGGTACCGGTCATGTGTCCTGTTAGGAACCGGGCCGCACAGCAGCAGGAGGTGAGAGCGGTGAGTCCGCACGTGTTTTATTATTCACCACTTCCATCAGCGCCTCTTTCCCGCACTGCGCACTCGTCTCAGTCACAGTTTTTGGTGAGCCCACAAGCTGCTAACCCCTAGTAGCCACAATGAGTAAAAAAACAAACGTCGCTGGAGAGCTGCTTTGAAAAGGGGGGAAGACCCAATGATGACCTCCCCCCCACCCCCCCCGGTCCGTGAAAAAATCGTCTTCCACGAAACCGGTCCCTGGTGCCAGAAAGGTTGAGGACCGCTGGTCTGGAGCATTCTCCCTGCGTCAAATCTGATACCCCCCTCCCCCCGTGACCCCTAAACATTGCGAGCAGGCGCAATTTTGACCCGTGCGTTCAGCGGCAATGTGCGCGCGCACTTTTTGTTGTTGCAACGTCTGGGGGGGGGGGGGGAGTGTGTAAGCGTGCGCGTGTTTGTTGTGGGTAGCCGGCAGTTCAAGTGGGTCAGCGTGCTGCGCTGTGGACTCGGTGACCCGAGTTCGATTCCCGCTCACTCCCAACGTCGGGTGACGATTATCAGAACCAGTATTGGGGCCCTCCTAGGTCGACTCGGCCTCAAATGAGGAACTGGTGCGGTGTGTAAACATCGCCACTGGGAAAACAAAGGCGGCCCAGCATGGTGCTGCCCACCCACCACCTCGTGCGCCGTGCCGGCTTTCATAGGTGCTCGCGAACAGCACTTGCCCTTGCAGTCTGATCAAGGAATATGGTGTAACTCGGGTCTTTGTTGCGCGTGATTATATACATGTGTAGTGGAATCAACTGAGTCGCAGATGTACTCTTGGAAGCAGCACATTTATTAACAACAACACACGGGGTAACTGCCCCTTCACAGAATAACAACCTATGGTGGTGACCACCAGGCTAACTCTGCTAATTACAACGTCACTGGCTACTACGGACGAGGACCAACAGCTCGGGGCCAGGTCCACGTGTTGGAGACTCGGTAGAACGTAAAACGTAGACGAAGGTTTCCTTCAGGATGAACAACAGCGCCGGTCCCTCTGGGGGATCCGGCTTTTATTCTCTGTGGCGGGGCTGGCTCCGCCATTGGCCACAACCACCTTCCAGAATCCTCGAGCAGGATCTGGACCCCTACCACGTGGCCACCCCTAGCCCCCACTTGGGGCCCCTGTGTAGACTTAACCGGTCACGTGTCCTCTGGGGTCAACCATAGTAACCCCATTTCAATGGCCGGCACTCCCACACCCTACCCTGTAGGGGGCAGCACTGCACGCCACGCGTGGTGTCATCCAGCGCTATCACTCAGCACTCACCGAGCCCCTCCTTGGGCCGGTACTACACCCACGTGGTGTCCACGATGTCAATACACCGCACGCCGTGCCTCTCTAGCGTCGGCATTACATAGTGACATCCCGCGATGTCACTACACGTGTGTGTGTAATGGGGAGCGGTGTCTTCGTTAGAGTTCCACAAATCCGGATTGCTGACAACACTGTCAGCAATCCAGGCTTGACTTGTCACCGGAATGTGCAAAAGACCAGTGGCAATTGGTGTCTGAACCCAGCCGAGACCTCCCCTACCCTCTCGCAGTCTTATATGGATACCCGTTAGAGTGGTTTGTTCAACATTGGCACTGGGAAAGAAAGGTAGTCATTTCGCAAGATCCTGATCCGTTCACCCTCTCTTGTGCCGTGTCCACCTTGATCGGTGTTCACTTACATCGCTCGGCGCTCCAGCGCATGCAGATAACGACGGACCATGTCTTGTTATGGCCTGTATATACGAGACAGCGGCCTGGCCTATGAAGGGGGTGATGTGACACGTGACCTCACCAGACATCACCAGATGCTTCCAATTTACATGACACTTAACACTCAGCTGACTCCACGCACCAGATCCGAGCATTCGCCACTCGTCAGGCACCGATCGCGGCCACCAGACACTCGCTGTTCATCAGGGACGATATTTTTTTTATGAAATCAATAAATTATTTGTTGCAAGGCGAAGATTGAATTAGTAATACATGTCTGAGTAATTATGCAATTTTTTTTGTTATCATTTGTTACGTAATTGATTTTTTTCCACATAAGCAACTTGCGGAGACGTAAAAATGTGGTTTGTTCGCGGTATTATATCAACACGTGATGCGTGCCTGTTGGTGTGCGTGGTCATCAACCTCCGATTAGCACGGTTGGCTATGTACGGTGCGAACAAAGTTTAACATACATCAACGAGCTCGATTTCTGCTGACAGCCAATGCCAATGACGAAAATATGTATCAGTTCTGAACCTCCCCTAGGTCGACTCGGCCTCAAATGAGTACCTGGTGCTCTGTGGAAACATCGCTACAAGGGAGACAAAGGCGGGCGGGTGTGGTGTTGGCTACACCCCCCCCCACCCTCTTGCGGCGTGCCAGTCTTTATAGATGCTCGCTAAAAGCACTTGCCCCAAAAGCCTGTTAAGGATATGCGTGGGAGCTTTGGTCATCAACGTCACGATCAATATCACGTGAAAGAAAATGCTGTGATATCATTTGCTTTCCAAATAATCGACAATATTGAGTGTCCTTGATATGCGCTGTGTATCCATGCGGCACTATAACCACCGGGACCTAATGAGAATCTTGTAGGTTTCACAATTGCCTAATTGGCTTCTTTTGGAATGAAGTGCTTTTAGTTTTGTGCGCTTGGTATTCTTCATTTTCTTTTCTTAACAAGCTTCAGATGCTTATTTGCAAAATGCAAACTATGAATGCACTTTGTAGTCAAAAGACAGAGTGCTTGCCTGCTCAAAGTAGCATCGGGCATATCTCATCCCTGTTGGTGGCCTTGAGCAATTGCTGGAAATTCCATGTTCCAGTGATGAGAGAGTATGGGCTGACATGAAATAATACAATCCATGCGATTATTTGTTAGCAGCAAACTGCATTTTTTTTGGTAAGCATATTCTTACGTTTTTTCGGTAAAGTCACGTAGGTAAAAAAATAAAATTAATAAAAGTAAAATAAAAATAAAATAAAAATCACGACGTTTCGGAGGCAACACAAGCTTCCGTCTTCAGGTGGAACCGTCACAGCACGATAGCTGTATCCGTCTTCAGGTGGAACCGTCACAGCACGATAGCTGTATCGTGCTGACGGTTCCACCTGAAGACGGAAGCTTGTGTTGCCTCCGAAACGTCGTGATTTTTATTTAATTTTTATTTTACTTTTATTAATTTAAATGTTTTACCTACGTGACTTTACCGAAAAAACCTAAGAATATGAATCCTTGCAGTCACGAAAGCTTCAAATCTAGAATTTTGGTAAGCACATTGCTCGTCGTAAATATAGACATTTGTAACCGAATGAGTGACCATGTACATTTCTAAAGATTTTCTCAATGAGCTAGAGAGATAAAATTTCGCTCCAATGTTGTCGAGCAGATGTTAGAAATTTGACGGTTGAGATGAGTAACACAAATGTATTGTGCACAGCAGCAGGTATGCAACAAGGAAATAAATAAGAATGCTTAAAGAAAGGCACGTTAGATTCCTTGGACATATGAGAAGACAAGAGACTGATTATTTTTTTGTTGGGAAATTTTTTGTTACAAGAAGCCGGGGAAGACAGTGAATTATATAAGCAATGTGAACAATTATACGTGACTAGGAGGAGCATCTGATGCAGAGCTAAATGGAGGGAACATCAATCTGAAAACTAAATATATATTTATGGCCCCCAAAAATTATGGCACAGAAGTTGATTAGTTGTATGCCTAGGACAGAGAAGGCCTAAAGTTCTAAATCTCGTGACAAGCACTGGAAGATTGTGATCCTCGCCATGGGTGAAGAAAGTAAATTGTCTCTTGGGTAATGCCCTCTCATCACACGCACATAAATTGCTCACGAAGGTCATAGATTACTGAAAACTAATGTTTTAGGTGCACACTATACACAGTATATAAATAATAGTAATGTATTTGTTTAATTTTAAAACAAATATATGTATTCATATGCTGCAGTACAATTCTGTGTTGTATATCACAATGTGCCACACGTTACATAAATACCTCATCGAAATGCTGCTATGCAAGGCGAATGTTAATTTGGGTAATGGTGTGATGCGCATCCGTATGAGTAAAGCCATCATTTGAATTGTACCTGATGGTATGTTTGTTCAAACTGTACAATGCTTTATTCGGCGCCTTCATTAATTTCTGCAGGTTTTGATTAATTACCTAGAAACTACACAAAGCTGCTTTGGGAAAACATTTCAATTGGAGGGGAAGAAATACCTTAGCTTAAAATCATCCTAATTAAATTCCCAGCACAACACGTGTTCACTTGCAATATTTATTAAATATATGAAATAATACAACCCCTGCCATGATCTTCATATTCATTAATCCAGTGAGCAAAAGTAAGTGGTTAGCTATCCTGCAGTCCTTACCCTTGCAGACCTCTCCATACATTGGGATGGTTGTGGATATATCTGTAAGTAAAACGGGGACAATCACATGTTTAAAAACATTCTCAAGGGTTCATATTTCGCTGTCTTGCTGTTGTGTTGATAATGATTAAACTTTAATTGAACGAAATAAATAATGACAAATGTTTCCTTGTCTTGCCCCACAAGTCTAGAGATGTGCCGATAGATGGGCCAATGTCATCTTAACTGGAGTTAGGATTTCAAAAAATTGGCTCAGGAGGCGTAGACTTCTACTTCTAAACATTGTGCATCCAAACTTCAAAAGGTCAAAGCAAACCCGGGGAAATGCTAACTAACATAATTTGCACTGCGTTGGGTGGTGTTGATAATCTTCTACTTTTAAAATATTCTTTGAGAAGCAGACTGGAAATTACACTCAACATGGGTCACAACGGTGCCAATGTTTGTTTGTTTGGCTCAGCGCCACCAATAGAGATGCACACCACCCCAAGCTCATTGCAGCACGACGCCACTTTTACTTGGATATATAAACTTTGTTTCTAGTTTTCACCACGCATATGTAGTGACTAACTCGGAGACGATAAGATTGGAGGCACTTCTTTATTAACGTGCACCATCGGGGTAAACACTCTTAATATTGAGTCCGTCTCTTGTAGGCGACGCTACTCAGCCAGGACAGTTGGTAGGCTGCCTGACTAGCGGCACCCCGAGATGGTAGAGACGGAGACGACGACAAGAATGGCGACGATGGACTTCAGCAGCACGACGTGGATCCCACTGCAACAACAGCCCCGAGGCCCCCTACAGGGCCTCCTCTCCTGTCACGTGGCCTCGCTCCGCCCCCTGCCACGCCCCCTTTCTGGAACCTACTAGCGGGTTCCTGGTGTGCCCCTTCTGTGACCTTTCCCCTAGACCTCCCCCCCTCTCGTGTATATCCTGGCCTGCTGACGTCAGGACTGCCGTACGCTGCAGATCCCATTTTCTGCCAGCAGCCAGTGCTATGCCACTACACATGTGATAACTAGGGGTGTAACAATGCATCGATTCATCAACTATTATCGGTTCTTATGCATTTATCAAATGGCATGTGTAAGAATTGACGGGTTTTTATTCGTTTATCATGTACGAAGGGCTTTGCACGATTCCCGCCAGCCACTACATGACAACGTCACGACCGGACAAATGTAATCAGAAGCATTAATAGTGTTTCGATAAATAATTTAACACTTTGATTTGCTTTTAGTTATGACACCGAGTGTTTTGCGGATTAATTGCACAGCACAATCATTTGGTGCTCGGATGCCAGACCTTGAGCAACACTCCCAATAACACACCGAGAACCAGTGACGTTCGTTTGCACTCGCGCGTTGCGCCTCGTAGCGCGGGGCAGAGGGGCTGGCCGCGTTGGCCCGTCCCAAGGTCGGCGGCATTCCTGCTTCAAAGCAACGCCACGACAACATTTTCACGTGGGCCTTAACTTATCAGAGCATGGAGCTGATCCCAAAGGACCCTTGCACCACTCCTCCGCCGCGTGAACTTTGCGGGCGCGACGGTGCACCTTTTTTGCGTTCGACGCAGCCTTCCTCGAGCCGTCAGCTGGTGTTGCTCAGTGACGCGTGGCCCCAGGCCGAAAATGGGTTCTCCTTTTGGCCGTGACGTGTTTTACAGTGACGGTTATTGCGGGTGCAAGTGATGTTGTATTTTTGCAAGCGATGCCCCGATGCACTGAAGGCTGTTGAAAGGGATGCTCCCTGCCTGTATGCCCGTCTGCATGATTCATTCATGCGCGCTCTCTGGCAGATACAAATCCTTTGGTAATGTAGAAAGCGAGGGAGAACAAGCCAGTCCATGAAGGGGGAGCTTTTGATGCTCGAACGCGGCCTTTGGTTGAAACCACGATAGAGAGCAGGTCAGGACTCATTCGTGCACGGCACACGTTGGGTCTGAAGGCTGTCGTCACGCGTGAAGGAATTGCCGTGCAAATCGAGGACATAAAACATTAACGAGGCAGTTAAATTGGAGGCTGTTTTGGGTTTAGGGAGCCAAAACACCCACATCAATTTGTTGGAGTGGATGATGATGTGCACAGATTCACATATGCAGTGCTTGATAGCTTAGTTGCTGCCGATGCAGGGTAGTGTACAGCATTTTGAAGCTGGATTGTGTTTCGACAGAACGAAACGTTTAGTGGTGCAGTGTACAGAATTATAACTTGTCCATTGATTGGTGGCAGCTGTGTTTTTTTATCTTTCTAAGGTTGAGGAATATAGCCGAGGTAAGTGATAATTAATGCAACAGGTCACTGATGTAAAATATATTCTTACTATATGTGCATTACATCGTGTGCGTAGGAATCTATGATCTTTGGCAGGTTATATTCCAGTGTTTTCATTGAGGCAAATGGAATTAATAAAACGGTACAAATGGTACGATTAAAGAGAAACAATAGAAGAAAGATGGTAATGCGAGATTTAAAAAATATATCGTTTTAAACTCAATCTGACTGTAACATCACAATTCATGAAATCCCCAAAGGGTGAATTGTTACATGCCTAATGTAAACTGAGACCAGATTAAGGACGTTTTGGCTCTGTAATGGAATACAATCCCCACCATCTGGCTTTGCAAGTATTATAAGCCCTGTAGACCCTTGGGCAGTTCCCTGAACAGGCATAGAGTTGCCTATTCATTGGGAAATGTTAAGGCTCTAGTTTGGCCATGGGTTCATTGTGAGTGGTGGGGAATGCCTAAATCCATGCCACAGAGTCGCGCGTGCTGCCGCAGTAGAATGTATGACCGTGTTCGGTGTTCGTGGGGACTAAGCAGTGAGCGGCTCCGTAAGGATAAATATTCTCATTGTGTGTGGGGTTTGCATAGCAAATTATATAATCTGGCTAATTGTCTTCTAAGGCTTGCATGACAAAGTCCTTTAATTCGCAGCATGTGCCTTTAATATCTCTGTGGAAGCTGTTGCCAAAATTCCACAAGGCACATTTTTGATAATTTCGTAGTCCGTGGCAATTTCAACAGAATATCGTAGTCGTGTTGTTTGACCTTGTTGCTGGAAATAAAGACGCGATTTTGAAATCAGTTGTGTGATTCATTTCACGGCATTGTTTTTTGTTGGATGTATTCCTGTTCGTTATAGAGTCGTTAAACTTGGAAGAGCAGAGCGAGGCTGTTGCTGAAACGGTGAAAGTGCCGAGGGATGACACTTACCCTCAAAGCAGCGCAGACTTCAGTGGTAATCTCAGTAGTTTATGGAGGAAGCCAAGTGATGTCAATTTTTTTTTTAAGTCAGAGCATCTAGACAGTTTGTAATCTGGCCATGCAGACCTTTGGTTTGGATAAGTGTACAGTACAACTTAGCAGACATCAATGAATACCTTTTCAATAACATATCACATCTGAACAAATGCTCAAATGCATTCATTTAAATGTAATTTGTTACAGTTGGTGAAGTTCCACTGAGATGTATTGAGAGTTATGCAAAGCAGACCTTGATTCCAATTACCAAAGGACACGTGTCTATTGTTTGAAATGTAGTTGAAAGCTATTTTCATATGAACCTACAGTACTTGACTTATACAGTCACGTACTGGTGTGTGTTATATCAGTGTCTTTCGTGTCCAGTTGAAGTTGCGTGCTTTGCTAATTCTCAAAAGGAATTGCTGTCCTGACAATATGCGGCATGTAACACTTCACCAACACAGCAATTTCGTTGATCAACTGTTATGATTTAGAGCGCATTTCAATACCCGAAACACATTTATTTTCAACATTTTATTGCCTCATTTGTATTGTTTCTCACGTCTTTATGCATTGTTTCTAAACGTTAGTTTACTCCACTAGTCTGAGCATTACACTGGAATAACATTTCCATATAATTTGCATAGTGTAACTAAAATATTTCTCATGACCTTGATTCTCATGAGCATGTGCGAATCGATTTAAACAAATGTGTAGTGAGCTCAACTGAGTCGCAGACGCACTCTTGGAGGCAACACATTTAACACCAACACACGGGGTAACTGCCCCTTAACAGAATAACAACCTATGGTGGCGACCACCAGGCTAACTACACTAATTACAACTTCACTAGGTGCTACGGACCGGACCACAGCGCGGGTCCAGGTTCTAGTGTTGGAAACTCGGTAGAACGTAGAACGCCGATGAAGGTTTCTTCAGGATGAACAACAGCAGCCAGTCCCTCTCGGGGGACCCGGCTTATTACCTCTGCGGCGTGGCTGGCTCCGCCCTTGGCCACGACCACCTTCCAGAATCCTCGAGCAGGATCTGGACCCCGACCACGTGACCAGCCCTAGCCCCCACTTAACTGGTCACGTGTCCTCTCGGGTCAACCAGAGTGCCATGGCCTTTAGTAACCTCATTTCTACGGCCGGCACTCCCACACCCTATCCTGTAGGGCCGGTACTGCATGCCAAGTGTGGTGCCATTCTGCGCTATTGATCAGCGCTCACCGAGCCCCTCTCGGGCCGGTACTGCAACCACATCCTAGTGGTGCCCGTGATGTCGCTACACCGCACGCCGTGCCTCTTTAGGGCTGGCACTACAAATGTGCCATTGCAAACCGATGTCCTCAAAAGCAGTCCTGGGAGACATTGATATCCAATTTTATGTTTTGTGGTCCGCATGGGATAAGGATTTTTAGCTTTCCGCACGTATCAACAGGATCACTTACTTTGGTTTTCAGTTACAGGAAACAATGTTCTCAATTGTTAATCTGCATGTGTAAGTTATCATCAATTAATATGAATCCACAATATGAAAAAATATGTTATCGCCCTTTATCTTCCTCTATTTATAGAGCGCCTTCCCCTGAGGTCCTTAACAGTTTTAGAGAACGGTGACAGAATAGAATCCAATGACAGTTGAAGGCCTCCCCACGCTGTGTCTGCCATGGGGATTGTTTTACCATTTGATTGTCTAAATGAAGATTCCGATTCTGACACCGGTCGGTGCAGGTTTAAGGGAGAGGTTGGGGGAAGATCCAGGACCTGTTAAGATGCCACTCGCCGCTGATGTGTTCGCCATTGCTAGGAATCGGACTTAGTTTTCTGGGTTTGTAGTGCAGTGTGCAAACCACTGCTTCACACTGTGAATACTAATATTTAGTTGAAACGCACCTTACATGATTTTTGAGAAGAATAAGTTATTTGTATGCTACATTGTGATGGATCACAGACCTAAACAATCTTACAAAGAATAGTTCCTATCTATTAAAAAATTATAACAGATTCAAAGAAACTCATCATTAGTGCAGTATAAAATATCTGATGCAGTGTTAAAGACAAAAGCTTTGCAAGGAGAGCTACAAAATATCTGCTTTAATTTATATTGCTTATCGTAATTTTAACACGTGCTGCTGATAACACAGCTGATGGCGTTGCTATTGTGGGAAAATGTGCAGCTGATAAACTTCCAATTTACAATTTGGCCCAAATAAGAGGGCCATCTTCACAATATTGGCATCGTAAATTTAGGTGTCCTGAATAGATCAATGCAGCTAATGTACACACAGACATCTCAACATCTAGGAGAGACACGTGCGCTCACACACACAAACACACTTCTGCCATCTTATCTTCTTGAACACAAAGGAATTTACTCTTTCTTGGCACTTCCAAATTTCTTCTGTCCGTGCTACTGCCTCTTCAGAGTAGCAGTGTGATTGCTCAGCATGCGATATGATGCAATCATTTGGAGAGATCACACTTTTGCTTTTGTGCACTTTTCTTAGAATTGTGGATCGCTGTGATGTTACATAGCCATAGACTTTCAAATATATAGTTTTGTTATTTATTTTCCTAGATTTATTCCAGTTGTGCACTTGGCTTAGGAGGCTGTGGGTAATGTTCCCTTCCTCCCTGCCTAGATTAGCAGTTATTTGCCACTCTCTGAGTTACATTCACTAACACAGCCACCGACGTTTGCTTGCTCCGATGTGGCTGTGGTTCTTTCCGAGCTTTTTCCGATCTTACATTTACATGCAGTCCTCTGTGATGGAGCGCTGCGAGCTTACATTGACATGCCTAATCACATTTACACAGTACATTTACATGACTCTGGGGCTACGCCCATCTCTAACCTTTAAAAGCAGTCTGCATCAGCAGCTTCCCTCCTCTTTCTTCCGCCTGATGACGATTGCTTGCGTTGCGATTGAAACGTCGTGATCTATTATGTTTTATATCACGTGACTTTACCGAAAGAACCGAAGAGTATGGATTCCTGCAGTCATGAAAGCTTCAAATCAAGATTGTTAGTCAAATCAATGCATTTTCTTGTTTGTTTTAAAAGTGGATTTAGACCAATGTAATTACAAAACCAAATTTATTGCGGTGGTTGTATTGAGCAGTGAATTGTGACCAGGCTAAGACCACCAAATTAATTATTAAACTTGAGATTCTGATTTTGCCATAGGTGGCTGCCCAGATTCGAACCCATGTCTCAGGACTGCCAGCTCAGAATCTGACCTCCTGAGGCAATGGGCTTCTTCACAAAGTTTTGAACTTTCCATGAAACAAGTTATTTTTATTAGTCTATTGATTTTAAATGGTAATCAATTAGGGTTATATATATATATAAAATGATGCATTGATTTATTAATTTATGATATATTTTTGTGCTCACGATGCTTGCATTGTCTGAAAAATGTATCTACTATAGGCAAATGACGTTGAAATGTTATGTTCATGTTACATTTATCCTCATGGCATTAGTAAAACTGTACAAATGAGACAGAAAAATAATAAGTTGCAACGATTTTGCTAAAAACAATATTAAAATCAGTGATTCTTGTAATCAGTTCAAGTATATTTGTCTCAAATGACCAATAAAGCAGCCCAATATCTATGTATGGCTCTTAACCAGCAATGGACATTTAATGCCCCCATGGCAAGTGCAAGTCTCTGAATAGAATAGCTATTGTCGACTTCCCACAATGCAGTACATGTGTAGTGATGTTAAATGTATCAGTACGGCGCGTAGCGCCAAGTGCCTTTGAAACAGGCGCAGAGGCTCACACACCGTGCAGTACCATTCAGTGGGCCACTAGGGGCATGGTACTGGGTGCTATCAGGAGGAAGTCTGAGTCCTACCGACAGAGTAGGGGATTGCAGCCTTCACCAGCGCCGCAGGGAATCACCACAGAGTGCGCCACTGGAAGAGTGCGGTGGGGGGCGGCTGGTGGTAGGGGCCATGTGAGGACGAGTCACCCCGGCACCGGGTGAAGCACGTGATGGGCTGGGGTGAGTAATGTGGGTCAAAGGTGAACGAGGGGGGCACGGGGGGTGTAGCTGATAACGTCAAAGAAGGTTTCCGAAAGAGGCGTGGTTAAGGGCGGAGCCAGAGAGGGAACAGGTGCGGTGTCGCCTGGAACCGTCAGGAATATTCTGGATGTAGGGCACGGCCGAGGGTGGAGCCAGGCCACGCTGGGAGAGATAAAAGGGAGCACAGATCCGGGCTGTGTCTGCAGGTGAAGTGGAACCCAAGTGCTACGTCTACGTCTTCGTCCCCGTCTTTGACATCGTGTGTTAGGCAGCACGTGGCTGCTCTGACCCAATTATAGTTATCCCGTAAATGCAAGATAAATAGGTGTATCATGGTTCTGTGCATAACAAGAGTGAGAATAGGTGCATTTAGTCCCGTGTGTAACGGTGTTGCATAACGTGTAGAATAAACGTTGTTGCCTCCTAAATAGTGTCTCTGAATGACTCGCAAACGTATTATTCACGATGGATGGATCATGGCCTCTTTGTCCCTATCTGGGATTTGAATCTGTATCCTTCCAATCAGATCTCCCTTGAAATTGACTCTTCTTGTGTTGATGGCACACTACTTTAGCCATGAAGGCAATCTGTCTGTATGAGCCAAGTGTTCTCATCACAGACTATAAAGGGACCGCATAATTCATTGGAATATGCAACAAGGTACTCAACGAAGACTGTTATCCAGAGAATCACTCTGTGAAAAAGTACCACTGTGTGGGAAGTCAACAGTGGTTGTGCTTGGGAGAGAAAGGTTTGCCCCCCCCCCAATCCAGTATCCACAAGGGAATGCAGATATTGTTTGTTGTGAATTGTAAAAATCGTGGGGTTGAAGAACAATAAAGGCAACAAAGACGCCCGCCAAAGGCAGGGCTTGAGTCCAAATGGAGGCCCCCAAAAAAGGAAGCCTCTGCACAAGTACGGTACAGCAAGCAGGTTCTATAATCCCCCTGACATTTGAGTGTTATATGCATGGGCTTTCTCTGGGTACTCTGGTTTACTTCCACTTACAAAACAACTCTTATGGTCATGTGATCCTTATGGCGGTACCCTGGGGTCTCAAATAATAAAAAATGGCCGAGGAAATTAAATATTTATTTCTGGGACACAATTTTTTCCAGGGATGTACTAAACTCCGCGATTGGGGTACCGATCAATCCGAAATCAGTGCTACTCTGCGATGTCGAAACGCCAAACATTAGCATAAAAATCCGTTATCTAAAAATTCGACTTAGAATAGTGCATCGTGTACAGCTTGTCGAGATGAGTCGATTGCCGCATTGCCGACCATCAACTAAAAATGACTGCATCACTGACATGTGAGAGCCGGGGTACTATGGTACCCCGGGTTACCGCCATAAGGTTCATATAACTTAGTTGCGGCTTGGCTCAGGCTTGAGCCACTCGGTCACTTCCAAATATGCATGATGGCTCTAACATGGCTTGGCTCAGGTTCGGCTCATGAAAATCCTGAGCATGGCTTGGACCATGCTCGGAGAAAACTCAAGTTAAAACATGGCTTTAAGGTCAGCTCGCTTGAGGCAGAGCCCAGCCTGAGCCTGAAAAAACCGTGCCAGCGGAGGTTCTCCCAGATAAATAAATGACGATTGCACGCGTCTATTACGGAGCGCATAAGAGCACAGCTGTGCGCTTTGCTTAACGACAGTTTATCTTAACTCACGGTGGAACAATTATAACGCGTAGATTGGCACACGGAGAATGCACCGTGGGAATTGTATGTGTGCCTTTCTAGTCGTGGTTTATTATCGAATCGTGTCTTATTTATATTTGAAGCCGAGTTACAGGAATGTCACGATGCCGTTGATCCAATGACAAAATATCAATTCTTATGCTCACTGTATGAGGTGACTCATGCGTCTAAGAAATGGCTAATTAATATTTCTGCAAATTAGATACAGGTGATATGCTAACATGGTATTTAGGCTAACGGTGTAAACAAAATTTAACAACCATAACAGCGTTTTTTTTTGGGTTAGATCGCGTAAATATATAAATGTTTTGTTAAAACCCGCCACCACCCGACACGGCCAACTAGTAAAGGTTGCCACGTCAACAGAACGTGGCCAATTCGTCACTAGTACAGCACGCCGGTGTGTTGGAGAGCCAAGCGACACCATTTACATTCTGAGTTCGACGTTTCGCCAGTAATTACAACTAGCTTCATCAGGCGACAGCCAGATTTGTGGAGGAGTTTGTTTCGTTCCTTATATAGAGGCGTAGATGTGGTGACCACACTTCTGTGCTCTTGCGCAAAGTGGGTGGGGGGGGGATTACTGAGTCAACGCACATTATGTATGTGCATTATGCGAGCCCTTTGATCTTGTCCTTCCTGTCTATTGTGTGTATTAAAATAGCCGTACCAACGGTAATCCCTATTGCAGTATGCTGCCTTTTATCGGCACCGGCGTGCTGTACTGGTGACAAATTGGCATGTTCTGTTTACGTGATAACCCTTACTAGTTGGCTGGGTAGGGTGGTGGTGGGTTTTAACGACACTTATATATTTACACGATTTAACCACACTAAAACCTCTTATGGATGATATTGGTTGCGAAAGTCAAAGGGTTGAAACAAACAAAAATGACACGGTAAAAAGTCACTCAAAATATTGGATTTTTTTTCACGTGATCGAATAATGACCCTGAACAGTAACATTGCATTTAATCGTTGATGGAATGAATCATAGCATGCCTCCTGATTTACGTGAATTTATATATATATATAAAAAAACATCTCCAGTTCGTCACGTGCTTTCCTTAATAGGTGCTGTCAGCGAGCACCTTACAGGGCAGTTGGTCAGCGTGCCCACTTGTGGCGACTCGTCTAAATTTAGTGTCAATCACACTCTTCAGTTTGGGTGAATCCACAGGCGAGGTCAAGGTCAGGTTCACGTAACCATTTTCTTGTTTTGTACTGCAAGGAATTGAAGCTGGGATGCTAGCATCTTAGCACATTTGTGGCCTAAGCAGAATTTGCCACAGTTTGCGTATCACATACGTGTAGATGATCGTGTCACTGAGGTGGCCATGAGATGGCAGTAAAACGATGGATTCTTCGATCAATCTGTGCGGAACTGTATATATTTGCATTGGTTTTCTTGGGTACTTTAGAGGCCGCTCGCGTGAAGCCAAGCGCTGATTCAGGAAATCGGCGCAACATTTCAGTGCAGGATCCTCCTAAAACAGTCTTAACTCGGGCTTTCGTTTGTAAATAAATCGCATTATGATTCAGTTTTATTTTATACCTACGTGACTTTACCGAAAGAACCAAAGAGTATTAACACGTAGGCTTTCGCGACCGATATTGTTCACGATAAAAGTTTTTGGGTTAGATCGCGTAAGTATATGTTTCTTAACCCTCCACCACCCGACACAGCCAATTAGTAAAGGTATTATTATTGCTAGAACTGGGTAACTGACATACATCATACATTATAATTACGTCCTAGAAGGGCCAAACTAGTGAAGTCTCTATGTTTATAATTTCAAAAATTCAAAATATTGTCCGAAACACTTTTAAAATATATAAGTTCCAAATAATCATTGAACTAGCTAAATAACCTGATGTGGAGTATGACCCGAAAGCTGATAAAAAGCAGGGCTAGCCCAATACCAGTTACAGGTGTGTGTGTGTGTATATATAATAGATGTGGGAACGGTAGATTAGTGGTTAGCACGCTGCTCTACGAACCCGGCCACCTGAGTTCAATTCCTGCTCTCGGCCAACAACAGTCACGATTATCTGAATCGGTCCTGTGCCTCCCCTAGGTCGACTCGGCCTCAAATGAGTACCTGGTGCGGTGTGTAAACATCGCCACTGGCGGCCGGGCGCGTTGGTGTCCACCCAACCCCTCGTGTGCCGTGCCGGCCTTCATAGATGCTCGCTAACAGCACTTGCCCCAACAGTCTGTTAATGCTATACGGGGGATCTTTGTGTTTGATACACACCCACGCATGAGTGCACTTGCAATAAATGATGTACACACAGGCAAAACATTCATTCCATTGGGACGCCCTGCCACCCGTTGCTAATTTGTACTGCAAGCAAACAAAAAGTTGCAGTCTTTCGTAGCAACAATGGACCGCTATTCTTCCTCTTTCTGCTGCCCTCATTAGCAGGCTCCGCCATTAGGCCCTGGCAGAGAGGATCTCATCAATTCCATGTGCATTCCTGCACTTGGGGGGGGGGGGGGGGGGGTGCAGGCAAGAGGCCCCCAGTAATGACCCCAACTGGCAGACGGACCTCTGTGGACCATGAACCCTGTCCCTGACAAATGCGCTTAGGCGACGCAAAGCAAAGCAATGCCTTGCTGCGGAGACGCACGCTGTGTGCAAGCAGCAGGCTGCTGCTACCACCGTGAAAAGAAAACCAATCCAGTCTAAAGTTGTCCATTAGTTCACAATGTTTACAAGATTGTGTTGTTGTGTGATGGCATTGTAGCTACATTTTGGGACATTCAATTACTTTGTCAGTGCCCAATTCTGAATTGAAAGGTTACGTATTATTAGTATTTTGGTCAGAGGTCAACTCGGCACCATTATCCCTCCGGGATGCCTAAAGGAAGTACTATTTTGTGGAATTTCAACATTGCCTGTTCTGGGGAAGGACTGCCATTCACTGGAGTGATCTTTAATTTCAACCACTGGCTGTGGGTAACCAACAGTGATCATCTTTCAGCAGGGAGACATTTTTCATGACTACATTTACAAACTGAATGGAAGTGCTGGATTTATCGTCACCAAAAAGTGACGTGCGTGTGTATATATATGTCTTTTTTAAAAGCTCGGCGGTCCGTTTGTCCGTTGCTCCTTCCATTTGTCCGTCAACTAAATTATAAGAGCCTTTCAGAAGGCCTGAATCAAAAAGTCATAGAAAGTGGACCCTCCCCACCCCCCCCCCCAAGAAGTGGGGGTAAAAGTTGATCCAACAGATTTAAAAAAATTACAGACCACCCTAAAATTTTCTTCACTCTGCCCCCCCCCCAAATCATTGTTTTCTTTTGTACGCATATATGCCTAAACATATATTTTTCCAAATTGCCTTGCACAAAACAACGTTGCTTCATTATGATGATAATAATATAATAATTGATTATGACTTGAATGCTTTGAACCTGATATCCCTAAATCTAGTGCCACACTCAACTCTACCACCGGCAACCCTCGTTATTTCTCGTCCATACTTGTTTTACTCAATTTTCCTCTACACCTGCTAATGAAACAGCTTATAGAAACTTCTACACTCCATCATTGTATCCTTTTAAACACTATCTCTGTCCCATTACTTCACCAGCACTCCTTCCAAACTTCATTCTGCTCTTTAAAATGTCGCCATCTGCGAGTTTCTGCTATTCGTCCAAGGTTCGCCGCTCTTCATCCTTTCACAGAAAATACCTGTGCAAACTATTAATTCTACTTTTATTATTTCTGGGAGGTATTGAGCTTCATCCTGGCTCAAATGTAAAGAACTCGTATAATTCTGTAGATTTTTCTGGCAGAAAAGGTGTTGGTGTTCTACATGTCAACACCAGAGGGCTTGTGATTAAATTAAGTCAACTAAAACTAGAAGTGGCAAATCTGGACCCAGACATTTTTTGCCTTACAGAAACATTTGTCACTCCTGCCGTAAATGACTTGCAGATTACGATTGACAACTACAACCTTTTTTGGCTTGACCGAGGGTCTAAAGGAGGTAGAATTGCCATCTATGTTCGTAATACTATTGCATGTTCACCAGCTCACTCCTCGTTAAAAAATTGTTGCTTTGAAGGTCTGGCTCTCAGAATAACTCTCTAAAATAATCAACAGATATTGGTAGTGTGCTGCTATAGACCGCCTAGTAGTAAGGTTGTTGAAACTGCGTCTGCACTGAGAGAGCTCCCTGGGGGCCTCCCTAAAGGTGACATAGTTTTAGTGGGTGATCTGAATTGGAATTGGTTAAACCCGCTGGCTGTGACCACAAATTTAGCAGATGAATTTAACCTATTTCAATTAATAAATGTACCCACAAGACCGAACCTAAAAAACCCGGGACAGTCATCTCTGCTTGACGTCCTATTGACAAATGCCCCTCACAATTTCACACTTACTGGTGTTCTGGGTAATAACCTTAATGATCACTTCTTCATATTTGGGGTGAGATCATCAGCCAGACCCAAAGCCCCCCCTAAATTGGTTGATAAGCACTCCATGAGACACTTCAGCATACAGGCATTTACGAATGATGTGCTTCACTCAAATATTGACAAAGTCTGTGATATCCCCAACCTAACTACGGCTTAGGAGACCTTCAGGTGCACGTTTCTCAAAATTCTTAACAAACATGCTCCGTTGGTTAGATTTAAAATTAAAGGCAAACGCCCACCATTATTTGATCCTTTGATTACTAAGCTCATGAAAACTAGGGACAAGGCTTGGGCATGTGCTCAGAAAAGTAATTTGGTCAATGACTGGCTAGAATACAGGATTTTAAGGAATAGATGTGTCAAAAAATATACGGCATGCAAAAATGCTTACTTTTCTTCCACTCTCCTGGAATCACATGGCAATGCCAGGATCTTCTGGAAAACAATCAAATGTATCGAAAAGGCATCTAACACAGATAATCTGCCCGTTGCGCTTAACCGAAATGAGGACTATTTTTCAGAGCCCCAAAAAATAGTCGAAAATATTAACCTTCATTTTTATGAAGCTGGTGACCTTTTTGATAATGTATTGGGAGTCACCCCTGCTCATGCAATTTCTTACACCCCTGTCCAAACATTAAACGAAATTAGTTTCCAGCCTATCCACGAAAGTAATGTTCTGAAACAACTGTCCAACCTCAAAGGGTCCTCCTCTACCGGAGCGGATAGTATTCTCGTCTTTGCTCTGCTAACTGTTGGTCACCTAATATACAAACCTATAGCCCCTATTCTCAACCTGTCCATAAAAGAAGCATCAGTACCTCTAGAATGGAAACATTCCTATGTTCGTCCACTTCACAAAGGGAGCCCTAAAGATGATCCAAATAAATACCGACCTATTTCAATTTTGTCCCTGTTGATGATTTTTATTTTTCTGTTATTGAACTACAAAATTAGCAGTTTCCTGTCCGACAACAATCTATTACGTCGAAACCAAAAGAAATACAGCACCACATCAGCTGCATTAGACTTTCTGAATCACATTTACAGTAGCCTTGATAATAAGCAGTACTGTGCCAGTCTTTTTCTTGACTTGTCCAAAGCCTTTGATACAGTCGACCACAACACCCTGCTTAGTAAACTAAGTTGCCTCCGTTTCTCCAAACACGCAGTGGAATGGTTAAAAAAATTACCTCTCTTCTCGCACCCAAACTGTATTCATAGATGGTTGGAGGTCAAACAGTGTTATAATAACAAAAGGGGTTCCACAGGGTTCCATCCTCGGTCCCCTCTTGTTCTCTCTTCATGTCAATGACTTGGACACTGACTTGGATCATTCCAGGGTAAATCTGTTTGCAGATGACACGATACGGATTACTGCTGGCCGCTCTCCGGATGACGTGATTGCTAAGCTCCAGGGTGATTTCAACAAACTACACCATCAGCTAGTTGCTCTTAAACTAGTCCTGAATACCTCCAAAACCAAGGTGCTATGCTTCTAACCAGGACTAAAGCAGGAAGTTATTTTCCCCCCATCATATTCCTTAAATAATCATCAAATAGAGCAAGTCAAGATGTATAAGTATCTTGGGGTCATCTTTGATTCAAAACTGAATTTTCAAGATCACATTGATTATATTGGTAAAAAGACAAAATAAAAAATTGGTTTTCTGTATGGACACAAGCACTGCTTCCCCCCTATGTTCTGCTTGGAATTGATAAAAGCTACCATACTGCCTCTACTTGATTACTGTGACATCGTATATAAATAAGCCCCCAGTACTATACTGAAGAAGCTTGACTGTATTGAACTGCCCATATAGGACCCACCACTGCGATATCTACATTGGGTCAAACGTAACGTCTCTTAATGATCGACGACTTGAACATCAGATCTTATTTATTCATGACGTACTTACAGAAAAATCAGCAGACTACCTGCTGGATCTCCTCACTGTTTCGAAGAACAAATGTGACCTAAGGTCTTCGCTTATTTACCAGCTTCACATTCCTTATTGCCGTACAAATACTGGAGGAAGAGCCTTTTCTATTGATGCCCCCAGGGTCTGGAATGTTATCGCCAATAAACTGCAAATTGGATCACTACCTGTGAGATCTTCACTCAAAACTGCTCTTGAGGAGCTGTACACCCCTAGCTGCAACTGCTATTCAGAGTGGCCTGAAATCAAATGTATCGTTCCGGATGACCACTGCAAAGTATGATCTTGAGTTTTGATGATAGTGTGCTGATCCTTAAAGGTGTATTGAAATGTTTTGATTATGCTACTGATACTCTTGCTGTTATGGAGTGACTCATGCAGCCAGCTATGGCTGCAAAGTTTGATCGTACATCTTATGTATATCGTTTATTGTTAAGTTCCTATGATCACTGTTACATTGTTTTTATAGCTTTATTTTTGTGATTTTGAAAGCGTTTTGGTTTAGCCATGTTTGTTTGTTGTAGTACAGAGTTAGCCTGATAACTTTAATCTAAATTGTCTTATGGTTGTTATTGTTTGACTTGCATCCCACTGGGATTTTTGCACACAGTGTTGAAATGTGGTGTTTTTTTCTGGAAGACTTTGCTGTTTTTTCAAGGATTTATCTGTTGCGGGTAGTCACTTTAAGATGTTTCTTGTTCATGTTTTTGTTTTATTGCGGTTGCACCCGAGTCAAGAGCCACATGGCTCACAGGGTTATACCTAATAAATTAAACTGAATTGAAACTGAAACTGAAATCACTTGCAACAACAAAATTCAGGACCTTCTTAATGATGGCAGCTATACCAAAATCAATAGAGATCCTACCAACTGCCTGGCCACGAAAACCAACAATATCATCATTAATTCGACTTCTCTAATCGAACCGACCAAGCAGCTCTCTCTAAAACCTTCGGCTGCTAGACCACCCAGATTTTATGGTCTTCCAAAAATCCATAAAGAAGGTACCCCGCTCCGTCCCATCGTCCCCACCATTAACTCGCCCACCTACAAACTGGCACGATTTCTGTCTGAGATCCTGCTTCCTTTCACGGGCAAGACCACCTCAGCTGTACTTAACTCAGCTCACTTGGTTTCTCTACTCAAGGACATCTCAATGTCTCCAGATGATTTGCTTGTCAGTTTCGATGTAGTCTCTCTGTTCACCAAGGTACCTGACACCATTGCAATCATTGAAGACTTGGTCCAACGGACTGAATCCTGATGTACCAACTTTGGTGACGCACTGCCTAGCAACACTTAATTCACCTGGAATGGTACATTCAAAAAAACAAAAGGAGGGTACCCCAATGGGTTCTCCCTTATCGCCAGTGGTAGCGAATGTTTTCATGGAGAATTTTGAGACAGATGCCATCCAGACACCCACCGTCCCTCCTTGTGGAAGAGATACGTAGATGACACGTTCGTCATCTGGCCACATGGCCTGTCAGCACTGAACCTGCAGACAAATGTACTCCCTCTCTGCAGGAAGGGGATGAGGACAGCCCCTGCTGTGTGAAGTTGTGTTATGCTTTCACGACTTGCTCAAAATTACTGTCGGTGCATGCCCCCTGCCTCCAAATTCCTAAACAGACTCACGAAATTTTTCGATTTAAAGCTTTCGTGACTGCAGGGATTCATATTCTTCTCTGTTGATATGTAAATTCCTCTGTTGATATGTAAACTCAGCTTATTGGAGAGTATATTGAGTACATTGATTATATTGATGTAGTTTATACTTAGTTTTTTCACATCGGTTTATTGAATGGTAGTAGGGTAGAAAGCAGTTCTTCAACGTCAATATGTTAAATTCCTCTGTTAATATGTAAACTCCTTTTTCAAGGCTCTCTCCTCCTCCCACCCAGCTTAAATTACGCTGCCAAGCTTAGCAGTGTTCATTAGGACGCTGTCTTTCCGACAGCTCTGTTCTTCACCTGAGGACGGCTGCTTGTGTTGTGGCCGAAACGTCGTGAGAATTGTATTATGTTTTATTTTTATTATTTTATTATTTTCCTTCTACGTGACTTTACCGAAAGATCCAAGAATAAGACTCACGGAACAAAGGGAACAAAATTGCAATCGGACAGATACCTTGTGCATTATGCATTCCTTCCCCTTTGTTGGGCCAATATAACTACCCAATTGGGTGTGGGGGAAGACATAGCGGGGAGGTAACCGTGTTGCGCATGGAACCCAACATCGCGGCTATCGTTGGTAGTGAGTTACAGCTGAATATGTCCTGGGCCCTCCCATTCACCAACCTTCAGTGAGCAGCATCGTGGGGTCTGGTGATACGAACCCCATGACCAACACAGCGTGTGGATGATTTTATTTAGCAAAGAGCAGAAGAGCTCTTTTTCATTGGACATCCGTGATAAAAGAGCCTCATAGCTCATTAAATTCCTACAGTCTAAATATTCGGATTCTGAGATTGACAAACGGTGTTCAATTATTATTATTATTGTTATTACGAGTAACCATATAGTTTAAACCTAATTGTGAAAAGTCAGCTGAGCTGGATGGATAGCGTCTTTGACTTTGTGTCCGTGCTTGTGGGGAGCGGTGACAGTGATAGTGTGGTTCACGTAATGCATTACGAACGTGGTCACCTGAGTTGAATTTATTGGGCTACAGCTAAGATCAATTGTGCAGTTATGACGTGAGATAATGTGAGTGGGGAGGGTGTGGGGGGAGAGGTGCCAGTGTGTCTGTTCTGGGTGCAGATGCTATCAGTCCCTAATGAGGTGGAATGTGCCCCAGTGTCTTGCAGAAGGTTGATACTTGAATATTTCACAATAACTGGTTATGGCAGATTAATTAAGGCTGCTGGCGAGCGACTTGGCATTCACGATAGGCGCTGCCTTGCATTCTTGCACGTACAGGCCAATCGTTACACCCTTAATTTATGCGTGTGTACATGTGTGCATGAACGTATCTGCAATTGGTGCACCTTTCCACAATCTTAATGGCCTGGGTTTGACTCCTGGACAGGTGTGCCTTATGTTTCCACTCAAAACACATATTTTAAAATTATTATAAAACAAGGGGTGGTGTCACTGTGTTTAGGGCACTGCATTATGAAACCGGCACTTGAATTAAATTTCCAGCCATGCAAAGTGATATCTGAATTCGTGTTGTTCCCCATTACTAACCTGTAAGTGACCCAGCATGGTACTACAGGGACTCCTCTACTTACGAACACTCGACTTACGACCTTCAGAGATAAGAACAAACCTAAATTTCGATTTAAAGCTTTCGTGACTGCAGGGATTCATCTTCTTGGTTCTTTCGGTAAAGTCACGTAGAAGGAAAATAATAAAATAATAAAAATAAAACAGAATAAAATAATTCTCACGACGTTTCGGCCACAACGCAAGCAGCCGTCTTCAGGTGGAGAACAGGTCTGTCGAGAAGGCGGACTCTGCCTTCTCGACCAAGAAGAAGAACAAACCTGTTCATATGCCCAGTTTCCTGTTTGGACCGAGATTGCAGTGGTGGCATCTACTTCTGCAGAACATGAAGAACCAGTGGCATCTACAGGAGACTATACAACTTTTAAAGTCATTCCCCGTGTTTAGTGTACATGCCGTACAACACGTTTGGAATGGACAGGAGTAAAGATGGACTTACGAACAAATCGACTGACGAACAGACCTATGGAACCTAACTCGTTCGTAAGTAGAGGAGTCCCTCTTTGGTCAAACAACCACCGTGACCGACATGGCGCACCGACGCCTGCAACCAGCAGTGAATTGACAACGTGGGCTGTAAATACAAATCGATGGCAATTGTTGGACATTGCCAGAATCAATATATCAGAAGCTAAAGTAGGTGTGGTTTGTGCAGGTGATGGATGGGTGACCACGTCGTAATAACTAAGTGATGTTGCTAAGTAGGTGATGCCAAAGTTTTGACTTCGAAGCCAAGCAATGAATGGGTTCAGATTTGTTTCAGGAGGGTGCTGTGCAGTAAACATTTTACTCTCTACCTATTGTGTAGAGATGAATGATCCAGTTTGCATTATTAGCAGAGTAAAATCCATTGTCTTCTTCTCCAAACATTGAAGTGCAATGCGATTACAAATCTATTTGAGTGACCCCACTTTTGCTTACCGACAGAATCATTAAATACATTGCACTACTTTGTTAATCCACATGTGTGTATGTTGAACTTCTTTCGCACCGTATGTAGCCAACCGTGCTAATCGGAGGTGCCATGTCAGTCATGGGTTGGTTTTTAAATCCTTTATATTAAGTTCGCTTGCTTGCTTGCTTGCGTGCTTGCTTGCTTGCTTACGACCGTGCAAATCTTTCGGTCGTTTTTTAACCCACTTCCCGTGATCCAATCGAGCTGACATTTTCCACACAGACTCGTTGTGCGAGACAATTAATGTTCGTGAAAATATTTTTCAAAATTTTTACACTTTTTAGGCAAATTTTTTTTATTTTACATTTATTCAAATACAACTCATTCATGGCTTTGGCTGAACATCACAGTGTAAGAGCCCAGAGCGTAACCCCTCCACAGGCCGTGGCGGAGTAGCGCAGTTGGTAGCGCCTTTGCATCCCATGCCAAAGGTCGCGGGATCGATCCCCACGTCCTCCACAGGCGAATATATTTTTAAATCCTTTATATTAAGTTCACTTGCTTGCTTAGGACCGTGCAAATCTTTCGGTAGATTTTTAACCCACTTCCCGTGATCCAATCGAGCTGACATTTTGCACACAGACTCGTTGTGCGTGACAATTAATTTTCGTGAAAATTTTTTTTCCAAAATTTTACACAGTTTAGGGGAAAATAAATAAATATTTATTTGCCAATTGCTTAATGGTGGCAGACAATCATCTGACTCATAGGTGGCAGCCATCTCAAGCCAGAGGACGAGAGGACTCGAGCCGCCACGCATATAAAGGATTTATAGTGAAAAACTTTGTTTTTACGGGTTTACTTGTTTTCTATCATATGGCGTCATGCAGATCAGTTCGGGTTGATGGAGAATCAGATCAGGACCGGTTTAAATATCACTTGCTACGAATGTTAGCCATGACTGGAAATCAAACTCAGGTCGCTGGGTACACGCCTGACATGCGATAACCACTGCTACACTTAAATCTTGTGCCTGGTAATAATAATATATTTTTCCAGACGTGATTGCACTTCATAAAACCCTGAACTGATTCAACATAATAAATATGCATACAATACTTTGTGGCCCTTTGATTTGTATATTAAATATGAAACAAGGTAAAGTTGTATCTGCTACAGACGTTATTGTAGTGTCAGAAACGTCAATGAGTTTACTTTGCAAGTGCATGACATCTTTAGACATGGTTCACCATTATATGTTGTATGAAATGCACACTTCGCACGCGGCACAGTGAGCCACCTTCCAGGAGGCTTTCAAAGAACCCTGAAAGCTCTTCTTGGTTCTTTCGGTAAAGTCACGTAGAAGGGAAGAAATAAAATAATAAAAATAAAACATAACTAAATAATTTTCACGACGTTTCGGCCACAACGCAAGCAGCCGTCTTCAGGTGGAAAACAGGTCTGTCAGACTCTACCTTCTCGACAGACCTGTTTTCCACCTGAAGACGGCTGCTTGCGTTGTGGCCGAAACGTCGTGAGAATTATTTTATGTTTTATTTTTATTATTTTATTACTTCCCTTCTACGTGACTTTACCGAAAGAACCAAGAAGATGAATCCCTGCAGTCACGAAAGCTTTAAATCGAAATTTAACCCTGAAAGCATGCGCCAAAAGATGACTATGAAGCAGATAACTCTGCCTCGGTAGTCTAGAATATAGTGTTTTAAAAGTAATAGCTACGCTTACGAGTGAATGTATAACACATGTGCACGTTACTGTCGCAAAAGTGGCATTTCAAACTAAGGAGGATACACAGGGAATTAAAGTTGCTTTGAAGAATGTGAGAAAAAAACTTTTGGTGGTGGCTAAAATATTGATGTGGCTTCTCTTTTCGACAATTATATTGATTGTCGAAATAAAAGTAAAGTTGCATCACTTGTTTCGTTTAGTGTTCCTTAGGCGTTCTTTCCAGCTGGATGAGAAAATACCGTTTTGGGAATAGTTTCAGTTTCTCTTAAATATAAATGTATTATCCTTTGCAATTTCTTTAGTATGGTCCATCTACGTTGCAAAACACTGGAGGACCTGGTAAAACAATATATTCAGAATTTTAGAACTTTCGTGACTGCAGGAATTATTATTTGTTTCTTTCGGTTAAGTCACGTCTAAAGATAAAATAATAAATTAAATTAAATAATAGAATACGACGTTTCGATTGCAACACAAGCAATCATCATCAGGTATAATGAAATAGCGACATAAAATCTAACCAGAAAACTATAGACAGACATATTAGCAGACAGATATCACCAAGATACATAGAGAGAGCAACACAGGTAACAGAGAGGGGTGATCGTCTCTGTGTGGTGGCCTTAAATAGACAGAGGGGGGGGGGCGGAGGCAGAGAGAGGGAGGAGGGTTAGAGAAAAAATTAGCATATCAATGAGTGGTCAACAGACGTGGTGCTGCGAATGCGATGGCACGGCAAGCAAGCCTGAAAATCAGGAGAAGGACACACTAAAATTAAATAACCTAGTAAAATATCGAAATGTAATGTAATACAACACAGAGGGTCGGTCAACACACAATTAACGCATAGCCTGGTTGATTACGTATTTCAAAGATTGCTAAGTTAGAATTTAAGTGTGAACAATCTAAAGAGAGGACACAGGCAGAGAAAACAAGTCGCCAGAGAGAGAGAAAAAAAGATAAGCTTAAAACTTCCCCGTAGAAGTGGTTCAATCTTAATTTTAGAACTTTCGTGACTGCAGGAATTATTATTTGTTTCTTTCGGTTAAGTCACGTCTAAAGATAAAATAATAAATTAAATTAAATAATAGAATACGACGTTTCGATTGCAACACAAGCAATCATCATCAGGTATAATGAAATAGCGACATAAAATCTAACCAGAAAACTATAGACAGACATATTAGCAGACAGATATCACCAAGATACATAGCGAGAGCAACACAGGTAACAGAGAGGGGTGATCGTCTCTGTGTGGTGGCCTTAAATAGACAGAGGGGGGGGGCGGAGGCAGAGAGAGGGAGGAGGGTTAGAGAAAAAATTAGCATATCAATGAGTGGTCAACAGACGTGGTGCTGCGAATGCGATGGCACGGCAAGCAAGCCTGAAAATCAGGAGAAGGACACACTAAAATTAAATAACCTAGTAAAATATCGAAATGTAATGTAATACAACACAGAGGGTCGGTCAACACACAATTAACGCATAGCCTGGTTGATTACGTATTTCAAAGATTGCTAAGTTAGAATTTAAGTGTGAACAATCTAAAGAGAGGACACAGGCAGAGAAAACAAGTCGCCAGAGAGAGAGAAAAAAGATAAGCGTAAAACTTCCCCGTAGAAGTGGTTCAATCTTAATTTTAGAACTTTCGTGACTGCAGGAATTATTATTTGTTTCTTTCGGTTAAGTCACGTCTAAAGATAAAATAATAAATTAAATTAAATAATAGAATACGACGTTTCGATTGCAACACAAGCAATCATCATCAGGTATAATGAAATAGCGACATAAAATCTAACCAGAAAACTATAGACAGACATATTAGCAGACAGATATCACCAAGATACATAGCGAGAGCAACACAGGTAACAGAGAGGGGTGATCGTCTCTGTGTGGTGGCCTTAAAAAGACAGAGGGGGGGGGGCGGAGGCAGAGAGAGGGAGGAGGGTTAGAGAAAAAATTAGCATATCAATGAGTGGTCAACAGACGTGGTGCTGCGAATGCGATGGCACGGCAAGCAAGCCTGAAAATCAGGAGAAGGACACACTAAAATTAAATAACCTAGTAAAATATCGAAATGTAATGTAATACAACACAGAGGGTCGGTCAACACACAATTAACGCATAGCCTGGTTGATTACGTATTTCAAAGATTGCTAAGTTAGAATTTAAGTGTGAACAATCTAAAGAGAGGACACAGGCAGAGAAAACAAGTCGCCAGAGAGAGAGAAAAAAGATAAGCTTAAAACTTCCCCGTAGAAGTGGTTCAATCTTAATTTTAGAACTTTCGTGACTGCAGGAATTATTATTTGTTTCTTTCGGTTAAGTCACGTCTAAAGATAAAATAATAAATTAAATTAAATAATAGAATACGACGTTTCGATTGCAACACAAGCAATCATCATCAGGTATAATGAAATAGCGACATAAAATCTAACCAGAAAACTATAGACAGACATATTAGCAGACAGATATCACCAAGATACATAGCGAGAGCAACACAGGTAACAGAGAGGGGTGATCGTCTCTGTGTGGTGGCCTTAAATAGACAGAGGGGGGGGCGGAGGCAGAGAGAGGGAGGAGGGTTAGAGAAAAAATTAGCATATCAATGAGTGGTCAACAGACGTGGTGCTGCGAATGCGATGGCACGGCAAGCAAGCCTGAAAATCAGGAGAAGGACACACTAAAATTAAATAACCTAGTAAAATATCGAAATGTAATGTAATACAACACAGAGGGTCGGTCAACACACAATTAACGCATAGCCTGGTTGATTACGTATTTCAAAGATTGCTAAGTTAGAATTTAAGTGTGAACAATCTAAAGAGAGGACACAGGCAGAGAAAACAAGTCGCCAGAGAGAGAGAAAAAAGATAAGCTTAAAACTTCCCCGTAGAAGTGGTTCAATCTTAATTTTAGAACTTTCGTGACTGCAGGAATTATTATTTGTTTCTTTCGGTTAAGTCACGTCTAAAGATAAAATAATAAATTAAATTAAATAATAGAATACGACGTTTCGATTGCAACACAAGCAATCATCATCAGGTATAATGAAATAGCGACATAAAATCTAACCAGAAAACTATAGACAGACATATTAGCAGACAGATATCACCAAGATACATAGCGAGAGCAACACAGGTAACAGAGAGGGGTGATCGTCTCTGTGTGGTGGCCTTAAATAGACAGAGGGGGGGCGGAGGCAGAGAGAGGGAGGAGGGTTAGAGAAAAAATTAGCATATCAATGAGTGGTCAACAGACGTGGTGCTGCGAATGCGATGGCACGGCAAGCAAGCCTGAAAATCAGGAGAAGGACACACTAAAATTAAATAACCTAGTAAAATATCGAAATGTAATGTAATACAACACAGAGGGTCGGTCAACACACAATTAACGCATAGCCTGGTTGATTACGTATTTCAAAGATTGCTAAGTTAGAATTTAAGTGTGAACAATCTAAAGAGAGGACACAGGCAGAGAAAACAAGTCGCCAGAGAGAGAGAAAAAAGATAAGCTTAAAACTTCCCCGTAGAAGTGGTTCAATCTTAATTTTAGAACTTTCGTGACTGCAGGAATTATTATTTGTTTCTTTCGGTTAAGTCACGTCTAAAGATAAAATAATAAATTAAATTAAATAATAGAATACGACGTTTCGATTGCAACACAAGCAATCATCATCAGGTATAATGAAATAGCGACATAAAATCTAACCAGAAAACTATAGACAGACATATTAGCAGACAGATATCACCAAGATACATAGCGAGAGCAACACAGGTAACAGAGAGGGGTAATCGTTTCTGTGTGGTGGCCTTAAATAGACAGAGGGGGGGGCGGAGGCAGAGAGAGGGAGGAGGGTTAGAGAAAAAATTAGCATATCAATGAGTGGTCAACAGACGTGGTGCTGCGAATGCGATGGCACGGCAAGCAAGCCTGAAAATCAGGAGAAGGACACACTAAAATTAAATAACCTAGTAAAATATCGAAATGTAATGTAATACAACACAGAGGGTCGGTCAACACACAATTAACGCATAGCCTGGTTGATTACGTATTTCAAAGATTGCTAAGTTAGAATTTA
Organism: Lampetra fluviatilis; assembly: GCF_964198595.1. Lineage (NCBI taxonomy): Eukaryota > Metazoa > Chordata > Hyperoartia > Petromyzontiformes > Petromyzontidae > Lampetra > Lampetra fluviatilis. The sequence goes on along the minus strand of NC_136276.1, from coordinate 28,987,658 downwards.
AGTGTGAACAATCTAAAGAGAGGACACAGGCAGAGAAAACAAGTCGCCAGAGAGAGAGAAAAAAGATAAGCTTAAAACTTCCCCGTAGAAGTGGTTCAATCTTAATTTTAGAACTTTCGTGACTGCAGGAATTATTATTTGTTTCTTTCGGTTAAGTCACGTCTAAAGATAAAATAATAAATTAAATTAAATAATAGAATACGACGTTTCGATTGCAACACAAGCAATCATCATCAGGTATAATGAAATAGCGACATAAAATCTAACCAGAAAACTATAGACAGACATATTAGCAGACAGATATCACCAAGATACATAGCGAGAGCAACACAGGTAACAGAGAGGGGTGATCGTCTCTGTGTGGTGGCCTTAAATAGACAGAGGGGGGGGCGGAGGCAGAGAGAGGGAGGAGGGTTAGAGAAAAAATTAGCATATCAATGAGTGGTCAACAGACGTGGTGCTGCGAATGCGATGGCACGGCAAGCAAGCCTGAAAATCAGGAGAAGGACACACTAAAATTAAATAACCTAGTAAAATATCGAAATGTAATGTAATACAACACAGAGGGTCGGTCAACACACAATTAACGCATATCCTGGTTGATTACGTATTTCAAAGATTGCTAAGTTAGAATTTAAGTGTGAACAATCTAAAGAGAGGACACAGGCAGAGAAAACAAGTCGCCAGAGAGAGAGAAAAAAGATAAGCGTAAAACTTCCCCGTAGAAGTGGTTCAATCTTAATTTTAGAACTTTCGTGACTGCAGGAATTATTATTTGTTTCTTTCGGTTAAGTCACGTCTAAAGATAAAATAATAAATTAAATTAAATAATAGAATACGACGTTTCGATTGCAACACAAGCAATCATCATCAGGTATAATGAAATAGCGACATAAAATCTAACCAGAAAACTATAGACAGACATATTAGCAGACAGATATCACCAAGATACATAGCGAGAGCAACACAGGTAACAGAGAGGGGTGATCGTCTCTGTGTGGTGGCCTTAAATAGACAGAGGGGGGGGCGGAGGCAGAGAGAGGGAGGAGGGTTAGAGAAAAAAAATTAGCATATCAATGAGTGGTCAACAGACGTGGTGCTGCGAATGCGATGGCACGGCAAGCAAGCCTGAAAATCAGGAGAAGGACACACTAAAATTAAATAACCTAGTAAAATATCGAAATGTAATGTAATACAACACAGAGGGTCGGTCAACACACAATTAATGCATAGCCTGGTTGATTACGTATTTCAAAGATTGCTAAGTTAGAATTTAAGTGTGAACAATCTAAAGAGAGGACACAGGCAGAGAAAACAAGTCGCCAGAGAGAGAGAAAAAAGATAAGCTTAAAACTTCCCCGTAGAAGTGGTTCAATCTTAATTTTAGAACTTTCGTGACTGCAGGAATTATTATTTGTTTCTTTCGGTTAAGTCACGTCTAAAGATAAAATAATAAATTAAATTAAATAATAGAATACGACGTTTCGATTGCAACACAAGCAATCATCATCAGGTATAATGAAATAGCGACATAAAATCTAACCAGAAAACTATAGACAGACATATTAGCAGACAGATATCACCAAGATACATAGCGAGAGCAACACAGGTAACAGAGAGGGGTAATCGTTTCTGTGTGGTGGCCTTAAATAGACAGAGGGGGGGGCGGAGGCAGAGAGAGGGAGGAGGGTTAGAGAAAAAATTAGCATATCAATGAGTGGTCAACAGACGTGGTGCTGCGAATGCGATGGCACGGCAAGCAAGCCTGAAAATCAGGAGAAGGACACACTAAAATTAAATAACCTAGTAAAATATCGAAATGTAATGTAATACAACACAGAGGGTCGGTCAACACACAATTAACGCATAGCCTGGTTGATTACGTATTTCAAAGATTGCTAAGTTAGAATTTAAGTGTGAACAATCTAAAGAGAGGACACAGGCAGAGAAAACAAGTCGCCAGAGAGAGAGAAAAAAGATAAGCTTAAAACTTCCCCGTAGAAGTGGTTCAATCTTAATTTTAGAACTTTCGTGACTGCAGGAATTATTATTTGTTTCTTTCGGTTAAGTCACGTCTAAAGATAAAATAATAAATTTAATTAAATAATAGAATACGACGTTTCGATTGCAACACAAGCAATCATCATCAGGTATAATGAAATAGCGACATAAAATCTAACCAGAAAACTATAGACAGACATATTAGCAGACAGATATCACCAAGATACATAATAATTCCTGCAGTCACGAAAGTTCTAAAATTAAGATTGAACCACTTCTACGGGGAAGTTTTAAGCTTATCTTTTTTCTCTCTCTCTGGCGACTTGTTTTCTCTGCCTGTGTCCTCTCTTTAGATTGTTCACACTTAAATTCTAACTTAGCAATCTTTGAAATACGTAATCAACCAGGCTATGCGTTAATTGTGTGTTGACCGACCCTCTGTGTTGTATTACATTACATTTCGATATTTTACTAGGTTATTTAATTTTAGTGTGTCCTTCTGATTTTCAGGCTTGCTTGCCGTGCCATCGCATTCGCAGCACCACGTCTGTTGACCACTCATTGATATGCTAATTTTTTTTCTCTAACCCTCCTCCCTCTCTCTGCCTCCGCCCCCCCCTCTGTCTATTTAAGGCCACCACACAGAGACGATCACCCCTCTCTGTTACCTGTGTTGCTCTCGCTATGTATCTTGGTGATATCTGTCTGCTAATATGTCTGTCTATAGTTTTCTGGTTAGATTTTATGTCGCTATTTCATTATACCTGATGATGATTGCTTGTGTTGCAATCGAAACGTCGTATTCTATTATTTAATTTAATTTATTATTTTATCTTTAGACGTGACTTAACCGAAAGAAACAAATAATAATTCCTGCAGTCACGAAAGTTCTAAAATTAAGATTGAACCACTTCTACGGGGAAGTTTTACGCTTATCTTTTTTCTCTCTCTCTGGCGACTTGTTTTCTCTGCCTGTGTCCTCTCTTTAGATTGTTCACACTTAAATTCTAACTTAGCAATCTTTGAAATACGTAATCAACCAGGATATGCGTTAATTGTGTGTTGACCGACCCTCTGTGTTGTATTACATTACATTTCGATATTTTACTAGGTTATTTAATTTTAGTGTGTCCTTCTCCTGATTTTCAGGCTTGCTTGCCGTGCCATCGCATTCGCAGCACCACGTCTGTTGACCACTCATTGATATGCTAATTTTTTCTCTAACCCTCCTCCCTCTCTCTGCCTCCGCCCCCCCCTCTGTCTATTTAAGGCCACCACACAGAGACGATCACCCCTCTCTGTTACCTGTGTTGCTCTCGCTATGTATCTTGGTGATATCTGTCTGCTAATATGTCTGTCTATAGTTTTCTGGTTAGATTTTATGTCGCTATTTCATTATACCTGATGATGATTGCTTGTGTTGCAATCGAAACGTCGTATTCTATTATTTAATTTAATTTATTATTTTATCTTTAGACGTGACTTAACCGAAAGAAACAAATAATAATTCCTGCAGTCACGAAAGTTCTAAAATTAAGATTGAACCACTTCTACGGGGAAGTTTTAAGCTTATCTTTTTTCTCTCTCTCTGGCGACTTGTTTTCTCTGCCTGTGTCCTCTCTTTAGATTGTTCACACTTAAATTCTAACTTAGCAATCTTTGAAATACGTAATCAACCAGGCTATGCGTTAATTGTGTGTTGACCGACCCTCTGTGTTGTATTACATTACATTTCGATATTTTACTAGGTTATTTAATTTTAGTGTGTCCTTCTCCTGATTTTCAGGCTTGCTTGCCGTGCCATCGCATTCGCAGCACCACGTCTGTTGACCACTCATTGATATGCTAATTTTTTCTCTAACCCTCCTCCCTCTCTCTGCCTCCGCCCCCCCCTCTGTCTATTTAAGGCCACCACACAGAGACGATCACCCCTCTCTGTTACCTGTGTTGCTCTCGCTATGTATCTTGGTGATATCTGTCTGCTAATATGTCTGTCTATAGTTTTCTGGTTAGATTTTATGTCGCTATTTCATTATACCTGATGATGATTGCTTGTGTTGCAATCGAAACGTCGTATTCTATTATTTAATTTAATTTATTATTTTATCTTTAGACGTGACTTAACCGAAAGAAACAAATAATAATTCCTGCAGTCACGAAAGTTCTAAAATTAAGATTGAACCACTTCTACGGGGAAGTTTTAAGCTTATCTTTTTTCTCTCTCTCTGGCGACTTGTTTTCTCTGCCTGTGTCCTCTCTTTAGATTGTTCACACTTAAATTCTAACTTAGCAATCTTTGAAATACGTAATCAACCAGGCTATGCGTTAATTGTGTGTTGACCGACCCTCTGTGTTGTATTACATTACATTTCGATATTTTACTAGGTTATTTAATTTTAGTGTGTCCTTCTCCTGATTTTCAGGCTTGCTTGCCGTGCCATCGCATTCGCAGCACCACGTCTGTTGACCACTCATTGATATGCTAATTTTTTCTCTAACCCTCCTCCCTCTCTCTGCCTCCGCCCCCCCCTCTGTCTATTTAAGGCCACCACACAGAAACGATTACCCCTCTCTGTTACCTGTGTTGCTCTCGCTATGTATCTTGGTGATATCTGTCTGCTAATATGTCTGTCTATAGTTTTCTGGTTAGATTTTATGTCGCTATTTCATTATACCTGATGATGATTGCTTGTGTTGCAATCGAAACGTCGTATTCTATTATTTAATTTAATTTATTATTTTATCTTTAGACGTGACTTAACCGAAAGAAACAAATAATATATTCAGACATAACCAGACATGATGAAACCCCAGTGGTTTAATTCTTCACGGAAAAATCTAGATTTATTAAACTTTCCTTTCAATATCCCCCCCCCTACTCCAGAAATGTTTGGGTTATTGTAATGGTTCTGTTATCCAGCTAATATCACATCACTTGAATGCTGCCACAATACTCTTCAATAATTCGGAATGCTTTGCTCTGTTGAGAGCCCAGGGATGCAGAAGAACGTGATATTTAGTAATACTAAATCAGGGCTCTCCCATGCTTTTCAAGTCCCACACCATGAAGAATTTAATGCCATATTCCCATGAAAAACATAATCTGGGATGGCCCAGTTTTACTAACGAAAGAAGCGGCCTTGTTATCGATGGCCATGGCAGCCATACTGAGTCAAGCGAGCAGTAATCAGGCCGCGGTTGCCTGCTATTTCTGGGTCGTGTGGCTCACTTTGTGAAGGTGGCTCTGTGCTTCTGGTCGAGTGACTATCGTGAGGATGAACTTCAGGGCAAGAGATCTTTTTTTTTCACAGCCGAAAATGTGTCTAATATATTCAACTAGCATTTTGCCCGTCCAAGGACGGGTTATTTCAGTAAATCTGAAACTTTCAAGCGAAAAGCAGGCCGCGATGTGATATTCGTTGCATTAATACGTGTGCAATTTGTAAGGCCGCGGTGACGCAGACTTATTTCATTTAAAGGTTTGGGAGTAGTCCCAGTAATCCCTTGTTCATCATGACGTCATTTTTACTTCTACAGTATGTCTCAATAGCGTTACGGAGATCGTGTGACGTGAGGGTTCTGCCTTTGTAGTGAGAGTTGTAAGTTGACGCTGAGGAGGGGGGAGGAGGCGCCTCCCCCCCCCCCCCCATGTGGAGTGACGTCACCCGTTAATTAATATTAATGGGGGGGGGGGTGTCCATTTGGAAGACGTCATCTCTTAATGATTATTAATGTGGGGGGGCTGTTCGATGTGGAGTGACGTCACCTGCTCATGATTATTAATAAGGGGGGGTACTACATGTGGAGTTACGTCACCTGCTCATGGTTATTAATGAGAGGGGGGGTCCATGTGGAGGACGTCACCTGTTCATGAGTATTAATGAGGGGGGATGGCCGACGGAGTGACGTCACGCGCGGGACACAGACATTCTTGGCTCATTTAGTAGTAAATATTTAGATAGTATAAGCTCGCCCAAGCATATTTTGTTAAAATTATGTAAAAAAAATATGATTGCGTCCCGCTGGCAATGGCGTGAAGGGATGTGGAGAAGTTGGGTGAGGGGGGGGATGGAGAGGAGGGGCCAAATGTTGGGACAAGAGATGAACCATGCCGAGCTGTACCGAGAACAGCCTGGTATGCATGTACGTTGAACTTCTTTCGCACCGTACGTAGTCAACCGTGCTAATCCGAGGTGCGGGGGAAGGCCACAAACTAAACACAAAGCAGTTCTAAAGCAATGGGTTTTCAATCTAGATGATGATTTATAAGTTTGCAGCTCCAGTGGCTTCCTAATATCGGAAGGAAGAGCATTCCAGACGGCTGCAGAAGCGCATGGGAAATCGCGCGATGCAGTGTCCGTCTTTGTTCGATGGCTAGCCAAAAGTCGCTGCGAGGATGACCGTGATTCACACGATGGTTTATTCTCCTTGAGATCGGCAAGGTATTGTGGTTAATTTGTGGCAAGAACTTTGCGTGTAATGAGTGCGACCTTAACACATTCCTGTGGAGGGAGCTGGTAGGAACGTTGGGTTGCTCGGTCAATGGCCAGGGTCAACGGCGGCGTGGTGTATTCCGCAAATATGCCCGACTGTGAGGGCGGGTACAAGTCGGCGTGAGTAGGTTAAACGTTGAGTTTTATAAGGGCACCACGGGGTGACCTTGCCCCTCCCCACCCAGCCCCACCCCTCCCATCCCCACCCAGCCCCACCCCTCCCATCCCCACCCAGCCCCACCCTCCCCACCCAGCCCCTCCCCACCCAGCCCCTCCCCACCCTCCCCACCCAGCCCCTCCCCTCCCCACTCAGCCCCTCCCTCCCCACCCAGCCCCTCCCTGCACAACGGATGGACACAATAACCCCCTGTGGGCTGGTGTAACCAGGAGGTTCCTACCAGTATAATGTATTCGTTCGGCAACCGGAAGCCAATGCAGCTCGGCGAGAAATGGGCGGACACGGTCGGATCTTCCAGTACCTGTCATGGTTTCTAATGACCATGGAAATGCTGAATAATTACTTGACGCCGTGAAGATCGTTTATGTTCCACTACATGAAGACCCCACAAGTTCCACGCGATGCATCTGTCATGTCTCGCGCGATGAAAACCTCTTGTAGGAGCACTGCATGTGCTGTTACTATTTATCTGCTCGTTCTCCAGGTGGCTGTCCAAAATCGTTACACAATTTCATTAAATACCAGAAAATATAAGCACCTATAAGGTCATCAGAACAATGTGCAATAGTGGTTTGGGCTGAGAGCTCTTCATTTTATATGCAATTAAATATAATTAAAGCACCCATATATCAATATGGTTTAAAAATATAAATGTTAACTTGTCAGTGGGACAAATCGATTTAAATGTCATATATAGTTTTGAAACAAAAAGGAATTGGTCGTGTTTTGCTTTTATAATGCTTCTGCAGAATTCATGTGAGTTTTCATGGAAATTCCACACTTGGATTTATTGCGTGTGCAAATGTTTTATATTGTGAATTGTACACTGAATTTAATGTATATTATTCACTACATGGCATGTTTCATATTATATGGATCTGCCATCACATTTCTTTCCAAAGGAATGATTTGTCGAATTGAATTAAGCCTTATTACATGTCTTATACTTACTGGTACTTTCATTAATTGTATTTTCTTCTAATCAATGTACCAAGTGTGTATATAATGAATTCCTTAAGTTATAATATGTGTATACATGTGTAATGCGAGCAAGGGTTGAGGGGGGGCGGAGTCTGGGTCACGTGGGGAGTGGGTGGAGTTAGGGTCACGTGGGGGAGAGGATTTAGGGAGAGAACCGGAAGGGGAAGGGGGAGTTGAGACGGAGTGAAACAGGAGGAGGCCACGCTGGGCAGGACGGAGAGAGTGGCGCGGTCGCCACGCGGTGGGAGACGTCGACATCGTTAGCCATCGGTGTCAGACGCAGAGAGCTAGCGGCTGCTGTGGGAGGCTAGCTGTATATGGGGCAGCAGTGAAGCTAGAGATCGGAGCAGCAGGGAGACTGCCTAACAGAGCAGCAGGGAGACTGCATATCGGAGCAGCAGGGAGACTGCATATCGGAGCAGCCGAGGGGCTGTGGAGAGGTCGTCGAGAGGGACGCGGGCCTGAGCGAGACGCGGGCCTGAGCGAGACGCCGTGGTATCGAGATTCTACGAACCCAATAAAGGACAACGGAGATCGACATCTGAGAGAGAGTCCTTTATTACACATGGAGGTGTGTAAGTGCAGTAGCTAGCCCATTGTACTTTTAACCGGCAAGTTGAACTCGACTTCCAGCCATGGCTAACATCAGGCTTGAGTGATATCCAAACAGGCCCATAGCCTCCCACCTTTCACCAACCCAAAATTACCACCGTGGTGAAATATCGTGGTGAAATATCGTGAAATATCTTGGTGAAAAATCGTCAAAGCAAAGCCCATGACTGATAGTGTGGGGAGGCCTTCATCCAGTAACAACTTGACATCGTGCTGTCAATTATTTAAATCATTATAATACACCCACAAATGCATGAATACATAGTTAAGGAAAGTCAACACATATGGACACTGTAAAATAACACAATGATATGCCAGGCTTATTCTGAAGAATATTTATGATTTAATATTGAAATACAGCTAAATATTGCTTAATACAAGAATGAATTCAACAGGTTTCCCGTACAAAATGTCTCTTTATGTATACAGTGGTATATAGAACACTAATTATGAAATATGTTTGATCTTAAATGACGTTGCTGTAATGTCGGACACACAACATTCACCAGTGATGTTAATCCTGGGCGGGAATCAAACTGGGATCGCCAGGTTCAGAGGGCAGTGTGCTAACCGCTCGGCTACCACTCTTAAGTCGAAATATATTTCGTACAATCACAATTCTGTAAGCAGAGCATTTGAAATTGTTTGAAGCCCAGCTGTAACCAACCAACGCGATAGCGTTGCTAAGCAGTTTCTTCAAATGAGAAATGTCTCGCTTATCAGAATGGCTTGTTCTGCTTGGCTAATTTGAAATTATGCTTACTGCTCAGAGCCATAAAGATGTGTACAGTTTGCTTGATGGACCATCAATTCACATTTGATCTCTGTTGCCATGCAGCGGGTTTCTATCGATCCATAAGCTGTGTGACTCTACCGATTTTAATTTGGAATGTTTGTTCGTTAGCCCTATATGCAAATGATGATGCTGTGATATGATGAGGAGTAAATGTCTCTGACAACAATGCTTCAGAATTCCACTGTCCCTTGAGGGTGTTATGCCTTTTGCATATGGTATAGATTGAACAGGTGGAAAAATATATGTATTGTATTAGCAGGGTGGCTAATTACATGGAGTGTTCGGAGGCCAGTTTTTGGGGTCGGAGTAATGTCTTTGTTACTGTGTGGATCAGAGAGTTGAACTTGAAAGCTTTTGGATTTAAAATACGTGTGCATGTGGATAATGGAAGGACTATATTGTCAAAATTGGGTAAACAACTTGGAGGTATTAAATACAAACGTGGCACAAATGTGCGAATCTGTATTGTGAATGAGGAGTTTGACGGGTGGGCCATATGTGCAGGATGGAGGAAGGCAGATTACTGATGAAGGCATTGGAGTGGCATCCACAGGTCAGTGACCAAGGGGGAAGATGTAAAGTTAGATGGTGGGATATTCTTTAAGTATGAACCTTGTTGGACAGTTGTGAATCGTGAAATATCGTCGGGATTTAGCAAAAAGCAAGAAGAGATGGCAAGGCGTGCTGGTACCAGCGGCATTGACCATAGTGACCGCTTGACTTGACATCGATATATTGAGGACCTGTTTTTTGACAGGATTAACGCCTTATATCTATATTGGTTGGTTTTGTTTTCACGCCAACACGCAGGAATCAATCCATACGTGAGGGGTGAATATTTCAAATGAGACTGCTTGCTGGCAATTTGCAGAAATGCATTGCAAGTTGTGTTGTGAAAAATGAACATTGGTAACTGTTTTGGCTGAGGGCCCTCCATCAACTCGCTGATAGGTTAATTATTCCTGGCAAAGGCTCACTGAGCTTAACATTAATGGTCTTGTGTCAGTTACATGCATCTCTCCCAGAGAACATGATTCTCTTCATTTATTAATCACGAGCAGAATAACGCAAAACGTCTTTGCCGACCGACAACTATCCACCCCCTATGTCCATAACAGAGGCGTCTCAGATAAGTTCTATACTTAAAAAATAAGTCAATGAGCGGGTCTTTATTTTTAGCGTTTGAAATTGTGATTTAGAACTTTTGCACGTGCTATTTGAATACTGCAGGCCAAACACCCCGTGACCTCAAACCGGGCCCAGTAATGCGCCACCAGCGCGGAAGATGTGAGCACTTTTGACCTTACATTTTTTCTCTCTCATGTCATCCCGTCTCATCTGGCATCCAAACTCTTTCATATCTCCCCAGTTCCACCGCGGACATTATATATCCTTTTTTATTCCGCCATTTTCCCTTTCAACCTTCCCACTACCGCCAGTAGCTTGGTGGCTGCGACTGTGCGACACAGCGGGAAGAGGAGCTTGATAATCATCAACAAGTAGCGCCCGGTGGGGGCATCTCGCATGATGAAAGCGTGCTGTGGCATTTTGCACCATCGCGTAATCCTTTCGGTGACCTACTTGCGTTAACCCTTTCACTCGGCTTGTCCAAGTACTGGGGGGGGTACAATGGCGATGTACATGCGTGTGAATTCGGTCAGAGCTCAGGCTGTGCGTGACGGGTGATGAATATATTTTACGAGGCATGTCACCGCTACAGCAAACGGTTCGCTGACTTGTCATCAATTGGTCACGATTCAATTAATTTTTGTCGTCTCATATTTACCAAATCGTCTATATTGTCTATAATGTTATTGACCTCTTTTTGTCCACAGTTTTCTTCGACTCATTAGCCCGAATGTAACCTTCGTGTATGATTTGCATATGCTTTTCAGAAAATGCAAATAATACATCCTCGCATGTACAATTCAATGCATGTATAGCGAGCCAAAAAAAGCATTCCAATTGCTGCATAGGTACATGCATTTCTGTTCTCGAGCATTCTTGTGGCAGATTAGATTGGAGGGTAAGGCATAGGCGGTGCCAATAATAGCGTGGGTTGCCCAAACTGAGTGGTGCCTGTAGCAGTAGTAAGTCGTCTTCCTGGAGTGATTGGGGAAAGCCGAAGCGTCAGGGTCAAAAGGTCATCCTGACCAATGCTATTGATGCCACCGCATCTTGTCATCGCGTTTTCCTTTCTGCCAGGTCTTTAGCACTCGTTTTGCAGAATCGACACGGTAGCTTCATGGTTAAAAGGATAACAACGTCCGCACAAATAGGCTGGGAGCCTACATGCTGTGCCGTCTCCTGCAGACGCCTCGCCTCAACTAGACACCTTGCCTCCACTGCAGGTGTGTGTGTGTGACTCACTACGACTCCGTCTCTGTATTGTCCATCAAACCCCACCTCTCTCTATCAAGTTGCTAGGTTTGCAAATTATTTTTTCCCAGATTGCACGGCCTTTGCAATAACCTAGTGCACATCCAGTGATGAATGTGGGTCACATGCGATTACAGTATGGGGTTACATTAGGGGGTGCATTAGGAGTGAATCCATGCACTAAATGAGATGCATTTGCTAAAACTGCCCTGCATAGGCACAGGGGGGTTACTGGTAATGGCAACAGCAGCATGATTGGACTCTTATTGGATGGAGCGGTGACATTGTGGTTTGCATGCGGCGCTGTAAACCCAGAGACCTGAGTTTGATTTCCAGGGCATGGCTGCCATAAGTGGCAAGTGTACCAGTCCTGGGATTCCACATCCTTCACCAACCCATATGAACTAGCATGGTGAGGTGTGATCCAACAATCTGCATGACTGACACGGTGTGAGGAGGCCTTCATCCAACAGTGGATTGACAAAAAGCCGCAAAAACGAATTGCCCCGCAATCTAGCCACATGGCACTATGGGTAGAGCACGTTGTTTCGGCTCTATGGTGAGTACCATTTTGTGTGCGAAGCTAACAAGCGGTCGTCGAATTTAAAGATTGGCCACCCGCCTTAGGATCGTGGGATTTCCGCCACTCTCGCCGGTGGAGATGTGCACCGTCGGCTGATGCTCTTCTGACCGGGGAGACACTTTGCGTTTCGCTGTCGCACTGCGGCGCACGTGCCCCATTAATGTTCAAGCCCACGTGGCGTGCTTGTAGAGCGCTTTGGCACCGCGATGTTACTGTGCCTCATTGTGCACGAAATGCCGCTGAGAATTAGGGCTGCGAGCGGTAAATGTGGAGATGCGTGAACGTGCTCGCCAACTCGTCCTCATCTCGGAAAGTCCCTTTAACATCACGGAGTTGATGTTTTAGCCGACTGTTCAAAGGCCTTATTTAAATATGAAATGAATCCATATTTGAACAATCAGCACTCATCTCTGTTGGTGGCCTTGAGAAAATTAGTGGACATTTCTACTCCAATGATTGGATTTGGTCATTATGTAATACCAACTAGACATCTGTGAAAAAGAGCTTCATAACTCATCAGATTCCGCCTGGATAGATAAAGATTCTGATTCCATAGGATGGCCACTGTTGACTTCTCCACAAAGTGGTATTGGTTAATTACCCCAGAGAGGAAGGGCTGAGTTGACCCCATGGTTCAATAGAAGAGAAAATGCAATTGATACAAAAATAGCGACAAAGAAACCTCTCATTCATTTATAAAGAGAAAGTGTCACCGAGTCTCAAGACCCTTTGTTTAGGAGGCTCCTGTATTGGGCTGTTTGGCCGAACTGACGCATACAAGGAGGGTCACGACGTCAAGGTCAGTCTCCACACAGGATGACAACTGTTGAGTTCCCAAAATGCACTACCGTTTTTATAAACCCCAGAGGTGTGGTGGACTGAAAGTTGAGTCAACCCCTGACTGAAATTTGAACTATGACCTTCCGATGGCGAGTCGAGCACTCTAACAGCAATGTCACTTTGCGAGCGTGGGGGTGGGGGAAGCCGTGTGCTTCTCATGCCATGAATGATGCATTGCACCCCATTGACTTGGCATGAAGGAAAGGTGTCATCAATGCTTTGCTAATGTTCAATAATTAAGGCAAGGCATACTATTGACACGACACAAATGAACAGTCGATACGGCTTATTGGCTTGCCATTTGAAAAGTGTAAGTTAAAAGGAAAGAGCCATTAGGTGTGCAGCGCTCCTCTGGCTCATTTCAAAGCGTCTGTAAATGGTTCTAGCATGACACCGTCCAGCTGGTTTTAATTTGGTCTATAAACTTACTGAATGTCACACGTATTGAATACATGAAAGGTCACTTAAAAGGGTTTCCGAACCTTAATAAGAATCACAGAATGGATCCTCATTGCTCACACACTTACAGAGTATGCAGTTGTAATATATTTAAAACAAAATCTGAAAAAAAATCTCAACCGACAGCCTGTGTATGCACCACGTTTAAATATTTACAACATATTCGTTTGATTGCTGTTATAATTTACGGCGGTGTTTTTTTTGTGTGTACTGTTGTATTTAAGCATGGTTAAAAACTCGCTCAATTGGGGTTTTTAAACATTGCACACTGAGCCTTTGGCCATGTTCATGTTCAAACACGTGCCAGGATGTTCATCGTTATTTGGCCGCTGGTGGGACTCCACATGTCTCACGACAGCGGCCAGCATCCTCCACAAGATGGCCGCCCTTGATTTCCCACAAATAATAATTTCGCCAACATCGAGGAGATGATGGTGATGATTATGGGCAGGCAGAGTTGACCCCGACTGGAATTTCAACTTGTGACCGTCGATTGCAGTTTAACCGCAATATCCACCCAGCCTCATTGTGTGCGTGCGCTTACAAGAAATGTATCAGAATCCTACAGACTGATGGACAGAGAAGCCAGGGGAGTCGCTGTACGTAGCTCATAAGTTAAATAATTAATTAATATGCACATCAATTTTCTCTTCTCAGGAATTGTCCACAATGATGTCTCGCAGAGCAGCCGTGTGATTTATGATTAAATCGATGTGCCTGCCTTCGGGGACGGGTTTTTTTTATTGTTACGTGGTCCACGCTCTGGCCCCGCTATGAGCACAGATGTCTGATCCTATCATCACTGCACGACTCTGCACAATAGATCCCCACGTGGCTCTGTATAAGCATGACAATAACCTCTGAGGAAGACCCGAAGGGAAACATATTTTTGGCTAACTTATCGTTAATTCTGCTGTTTATACGGCACACTTACATGTGTGCGGTAGGCGTGTGTAGTAAGTACATTTATGAACGCGAAACTATTATAATCTAGGTTATTACGAACAGTGCCGGGGGGCACTTAATAAATACCCTTTTCACAAACACTCAGTTCCATCATTACTAATCCAAAGAAATGCAGTGCTTATTTCTTGTTAAGTGGGGCAGCTTTATCAGGCTTTCGCAACCAATATCCAAAAGAGGGGTTTTTGTGTTGCATGGCGTATTAACGCACTTATGGATTTATAAATGACTTAATAATAATAATTAAAAAAACGTAATCATTTTGTCGTTATGTAGATTAAAAAGGTACCATATTACATTGAGCTCAGCGGATTGTTTCAACGGATTCTTAACATTGTTTTACAATGAACGCACTAACCACAGTACAAGCCAATACGTGCATGCTGTTATTTGTGTAAAATTCAGCAATGTTTATTCGTGAGAAATTAGTGGCGCCTCGCCTGTTATGCATCTTCAGTTTACCTTAAACGCAACTCACGCCGTCATCTAGGCCAAGCGGACGTCGTTAGTTCGAACCCAGATATGATGAGTGGAACTAAAATGCCAAATGAAAGGCCCCATTTGTAAGGGCCAGAAACGGATCGATAGGACAAGGTCTTGGCGTGGACCAATCTCCTTCAACAGTGGAGGCACAGCAACACTACACGAACTCACTCCTGAAGCCCTGTCGGCATGGCTTGGAGCAGACCTCGTCATTGTCATTTAGCTTCTGAACACAGGCAAGAATATAATCGTGGCACATCTTAAAAGTATGCTGAAGTAGGCTGGGCAGCTGAAATCAATTTTAAAAGCGATGTGTGCTATTCATTGTCACGTGTCACTGTAGTTGTATTGCAATGGTGCATGCTGGCTAAAGGAATTCTGCTTAACAAAAATGTCAACCGTTATTTCCAGTGTGTGTGTGTAGGCATCAGTCAAAGATCGGTCCTAAAACGGATGGCAACTTGATTGTCAGACATCTGTTAGAGTTGAAAGCATAGAGAGCAGGCAGGTGTGTTAACTGATAACATTAAAATTGCTATTTATAAGAGCATATAGTGGTTGGCAGTAAATGTGCCTGACGCTCTGAAAAAGTTACTGCCTTACAAAACATTAACGTCGTTTGGCGGGCAAACTCAATTAAATGCCTTTTACAATTTGCTGTCTGCCCAAGTGTATTACAGATGGCCACTGCATCCAGAAGTTCTCCTCTCATCTACCACTCCTATTATCCGCCACTTCTCTCATGCACTGCAGTTGTAGGGGGCCCACAAAAAAACGAACCGTCTGTTGCCTTTTTCTTCATTTTACCCACAGTTATCAGCGATTTTACCCATAATGCCTAACGAAGCGGCGTCCTAATATGATTTCTTTGGATAACAGCGATTTACGATACTCCCACGGATAATCCACAATATTGCCCCCCCCCCCCCTCATATCACCATGAATAAGAGGAGTTCTCTTGCAATAAATAATTGCATTAAACGTCCCACTGGCAGAGTTATGTAGTAAATGTTGCAGATGTAATGGATAAAGGGTTAACTGCACGGGCGGAATTTGCGGGGGGGGGGGGGGGTTCAATGCCCCGCTCCAACTGGAAAACCTTTATGAATTTATTTTCAGCAGTTGAACCTCATGGCGGGATCCGGGGTCCCATAAGCCCCCGACTCTCGCGTAAAACATATTATAATGTAAACAAAAACTTTGCTCTTTTTCACCAATGGGTTTGAAGGATAGTGGCAAGTGTTGTCTTGTTAAACTATGCCTTTAAAACTGAAAACTACTTACCTGCAGTACCTCTATTTCAATACACTTTTGAAAACATTATGTACACCCCTCTGTCAATCATCGTGTTTCTTAGTGTGGATTTGTGAACACACTTTGTAAACAGTACATAAAATAGTACGCGTTTTCAATGCGCTGTTCATATTGTAACAAGCGTTTATACCAATGTTACTCTGAGTAGTGGGTCGCCGCTCCTCTTATCCGCATTGATACGAGCGGTATGTGGGGACGATGGCTTAACCGCAAAAAACCCCTATCTGCACAGATGCATACGGACAAGAGAAGTATTTATTAAACAGGAGGAATTAACGGCGCAACACATATCATCTGTTAAATATCTGCAGGTAATAGGATTGTCATCGATTGATCCTGGCTGCAGACATTGGTAGGTCACAAATAATAATGAAGATAAGGGAGCAGTTTCACTTCATTATGCATACCGTGATGACAAATACAGGACTTTAGTCGTGTAGGCAGTTTGAGCAGCTTTGGATGAGACTTATGATCCTGCCCAAACCCAAGCGTGGAGTGCAGCATTCACTTGTTCAGCTCTTCTGCGCATTCATCCTCGCTGCTGCGCTTGGACACCACGTGACAACAGAACGATCCGCGCCACGTGGGTCGCTGCGTTTATGTGCGCGGTGGGACGGAGTCGCCAAAAATAAGTACATTAATTACGATGTTTACTTCCGTTTATTCAGGACCCCGTGGTCCCGCCACAAGGTTCAGTTTGCAATAAAGATGAAACGTAAATAGATTATTTATATGCACCCGCGATTTCCAATGTGAGGGACAAAGCGATCCCAATCCTCCCCCCCCCCCCAAATATAGAAGTCAAACTCCGCCTATACTTAACGGTTTACGCAAAAGTACATTTGGATCACGATGTGAGCTGGGTAGCAGACTTTATTTCTCCGAGCTGTTTTGTTTAAGACACGAATGTGAATCAAAGTTTCTGCCGTGCGTTGATGAATAGGTTACTGTGGATTTTAGTGTTTTAATGTGTCCATCCTGGGGAATTATGTTTGAAGTTTCTGAATGGTGGCTGATGATGGCTCTTAGTTTAATGTTGCGCTCAATTTTTAAACAATGCTTCAGATCACAGGCAATAGATCCCTATAGAGCCTTGGTGCTGGACATTGAGATGTTAGACAGAGTTTTTGTTTTAGTCATGAATTAACATACATGTGCATTTCGGCTGGTAACATCAAACTGTTATAAGCGCCAACAACTGAGACATTAAACAAATTCAATCACGTGTCGTGAGCAGTTAGGACCTGCTTGGCTGAATACAATCGCATGGACTGCGCCTCATCCCAAAACAATCATTTGCCACAGCCCGTGTTGCAAATGGCCAATGCTAACATTTTCTTATTGCTCTCTGGGTGTTCTCGAAGTTTGGTAATGCTGATTTAAATAAAAGCGGACATCTAACATGCCGTGTTAATTCAAAAATACATTCAGGGCCTTCGCAAGTCCGGCGAGCCTCATTTGTCAAAATTAATGGCACAAGGAGTAAGCCCCGTTGGAGATGGAAGGCATTAAAGGGAAATAAAATATGAAGGGACAGTGTGCAATTCATCTCAAAATGAAATATTATTTGCCGAATACACGGACAATATGATCTGGTGTGATGTACCTTCCATAACATTCCCGTTTTCTTTTACCTAGTTTGTATTTTTTCAAACATCGATTTCATCCTGATAACGCTGTCGTCACTGTGCCGTTTTGAAATAAAGACTCCAGACAGAACTCACAGAAGAGTGCATCGTCCCACGTGCAAGAATTATCCAAGGAGAAGATGGTACAGATCTACTTACGAGATATCTTCAAATGTCTCATCAGGTGTCAGGCTTTCTTTAAACCAATGCTGAGGAACTGCCAGATGTGTTTGTTTCGAGTCAATGACCCTCTTATATATGGGACAAAGTGTGATGGAAAGCACAATATAATACGTAACAAAAAAAATCAATAGCATTTTTGGTGGAGAATATAAGTAAAAAAATAAATTAACCGACAATACGCCTCCTTCAAGTATCCCTTCACATAAAACAAAATATTTGTACACATCTCTTGAACCACACGGCCTTCTGGCAATGCACAAAGAAAGTTGACTGTTATGACATCAGCACTTTTCCACTCACTGTCGTATAAAGTACACGACAGTGAATTTAATACATTTAATTATCAGAGGTAGAATTTATCCAGATTAAGTGCAATACAAAAAATCTGATTGTTTTTGTGCAGTCATTGGTGAGACCATCAATCTCACTCCACTTGAGAACTTGGTTTAATCATGGTTGGCTGCTTCAATTCAAACATATTATCTTAATGGTGCCATTGCTTAAAATAAATGTTGTAAATTTTGGCGTCCAGGAATCATACTACAGTATATGCTTCATCATTATTAAATCAATACGTTTTATTGTCAGGTAGGGATGTAACGATGCATCTATTCATCAATAAATATCAATTATGAAGCTGCTATTTTGTTAATCTAATTGCGTCTGTAAGAAGCAATGTTTCTTCCATTTGTCTGTTGTTATACAATGAGTTCGCTTCACCCCTGCAGCCACCAGAGGCGCTACCATTTTAATGAATTGAATGTTAATGGTTGATTGGCTTGGCGTGGTCAAGGGGTGGGTCTGCGTTGAATGGTTACACCCCTAGCAGTGGCCCCTCCCTCTGGATGGCATCAGTGCAGCGAGAGACCCTTCCCCAAGTCCAACTCCAGGCTGAAGAACTTCCCTCTTCTCCGCCCACTTAATCTCTTCTCCATTGTCTTTCTACGCAGGCTTACAATTCCTTTGTGTCGTTCCTCTCTTTGCTTGACAGACTCCCACTGGCTGAATCGTCCTGTACCCCTCCAGCCAGGTGTAGGGGTAGCATTGGATGAACAGAATTGTATAAACAAGTATAACCCGTAAAAACAAAGTTTTTCACTATAAATCCTTTATATGCGTGGCGGCTAGAGTCCTCTCGTCCTCTGGCTTGAGATGGCTGCCACCTATGGGTCAGATGATTGCATGGCAGCATTAAGCAATTGGTAATTAAATATAATATTTTTGTCCTAAAAAGTGTAAAATTTTGGAAAAACATTTTCACCAACATTAATTGTCACGCACAACGAGTCTGTGTGGAAAATGTCAGCTCGATTGGATCACGGGAAGTGGGTTAAAAAACGACCGAAAGATTTGCACGGTCGTAAGCAAGCAAGCAAGCGAACTTAATATAAAGGATTTAAAAAGACAGAACACGATACAAATTTGCGATAATTTATCAAAAGGCTGCTCGGCAGGGTTGAGAGATTGTGGGGAGATGGGGGAGGGTGACATGGTTTGATGGACTTTTGGTATTGGATTACACGCATAGCAGTCATCGCCCCCTTCTGGCAGACTAATGCCTGTTTGTATGCCAGTTGCTATTGTCACCTTGTGCCCACAGGTAAATGTGACCACTGGTTGAGATGCGGTGCAATCTAAGACGCCCCGGAATTTAGGGCGCTATTTCAACATCGCTACACCATTATCATTATTATTGCCATTTAAAAGTATATTGAGTGTGCAACTCATGGCTTTCCAGAAAACTGTTAATATGCAGCATTACATTAACTTGACATTGGTATTCTCATTAGCATCCACAAGTATGAAGGAATACATTGGAATGGAGAAAGAAAATGTCAAGAATGAAGAACCAATTTATTTCTGTAGTCTCGGCAGGGTGTAATGCTTTTAAAAAATGATGCAAATGGATTCATTTATCCATATTTAATTCACATTCAAACTCTGAATAGTAATGCATATATGAAATATATGATTTAATCCCTTTAGGAAGAAAAAAAATACTGCAATGCATTTATCTGACAAAGTGTTCCCACTTCAATGAGGTTTAAAAAAATACCATTAACTGTATTCTTCACTTTTTCATTAACTATATATTTAACCTTCAAACAAATGGCGTTTTCCATTTTTGCGTAGCAAACTTTAACATTAAAAAATTGCATTTGGACTCCATTTCGTATTTTATTTAGTGGCATTAATTATTTATTCCACGGGAAAGACACGCCGAATAATTAGTTTTCGTTGCAATTTGTTTCGATCTGGCGCAGTGTTCCATGAAGGCTTGCCTTTCTACATTACTTCAATTTTCTGAAAAACCAAATTAATTGGCATATTTGCCCAGGTGACAACTTGATTTGATTGTCTCTATCGGGTGGTGGATGGCAATGGTAAAACAATTGGCATTATACCTACACGACGATCTAACTCAAGATAAACTAATTGTGGGATATAATGGTCTCCCTTTACCTATAGTCAAAGATTACAGGTTTCCGTGTTGGGTTAAGCGACTTGCACACCTCATGTTTACATTGTTGAGGGCATGGACACGAGGTGGATGGGTGCGTGTCTTCACTGGTGTACGTATCTACGGTCTCAAGAGCACAGATATAGGGGTGTAGGGGCTACAACATTTGGCGCCAGAATGCCACGGCAAATCAAAATGGTGGCGGCACAAGGAAGAGCCACCGTGGTTCAAAAGGGCCCACAGAAGTACTGGAAGAGGCTTCATTAATCACCGGCTGGGGCCTGCGGTAGGCGGACATAGTAGGAGGAGAGCACTGACATTGGCGAGGGCCTCTGGTGAGGGCGGGCCGACGGACGAGGCACGGTGGCCGTGCGGTCAGGCACCTGGTAGGCGACAGCAACACCGGTCAAATACTAATTCCGGTGGGCATAGGTTGGACCTGGTGAGGATCCTCTTCAAATGCTCCCAGGAAATGGAGGTCAGAGGACCTCTTTGTGCTCTTTGACCACAGCCACAGTGAGAGAGTGGAGCTGACCTTAAAAGTAGAGGGTGGCTTCTCGGGTGAGGGAGTACATCCAAGAGGGTTACTGAGCAGAAGAGCTGGGAACGTGGAAGATGTAATCCACAAAATTCACCAGGGCGATGGGAGTTACATAGGTCAGGAGGGTGGAGGTCTCTTGCAGAGATGTGTAAGGTAACTGTGTGGCTTTCTCAGCACATATTCAGGAGACATTACAGGTTTGGACACAATGGTGTTCAGGATGGTCATTAAACGTATATTGTAGTCCACTGTCAATCCATTGCCCCGTAATTCACCACGCTGGTTATTGCAGGCTGCTAAACGGATCACTCAGGCTACTTTATGTACGTATAACTTCGCACCATACGAGGTTTAGATATTATTTGCCATTGCTAGACGTGGCCGGGAATCGAAAGCCGGGTTCATAGCTCAGTGCGCTAACCACTACACCACATCCCCACTCCACACAAACGTGTATACAGTATATAGGACATCATACTCTAAGGAATCTTCCTCCTGGCATGCTTAGCCACAGCAAATATTACGAGGCAAATTCGCTGGTTGGATTCAGTGAAGCCATCAAGATTCTGGCTCAGAAGGCTTTGTATCTGGACAAAAATGCAAAATACACTGATAATGTGGTGTATCAAATATTTTGTTAAATTATTGCGTTGCTGATTTTTTTTCCCTGAATGTTATTGTTCAGTTCTCACAGAAGTTTATTTTACTATTGCATAGAGTACCTTGGCTTATCCTTACGTTACAATTGACATCTGAAGGTTCCCAAGCCCTCCACAGGACCAACGGGATGAGGGTCATAGGGCCCAAAATCTTCTAGTTAAAAAAAATACTATTCTTAGGCAACTTTGGAACAGGCTCCTGCCCTATGATATGCCTCAACACAAATGGACACAAATCTGGCAGACTCCTCAATTTTGTCTTATATCATTACCACTGAGGTTTATCCAGTTCAAATTCATGCGCAGTACCTATATGAACAACGATTGTACTTCCACGCCTTTTGGATATTGCCAGACATAGTAACATTTTACTGGGACATTATAGACTCTTTTAATTAGATCTGCAGCACTAATTTTTCTACTTCAGTCGACACCACTCTGTGGGGCTTCAAACCAGGCGCTCTGTCGAAACATCAGTATGCTTTACTGCAAACCTTCAAAATTACGGTTAGGAAGGTCAATATTGACCAATTGGAAAGATCATGAACTCCCCTCGTGGAAGCGGTGGAAATACACCCGACTTGCCCTCGTACGCATGCAATATTAAAGCCACGAGCTTAAAGACAGAGAATGGGAGTTAGAAGCCAGATGGTCCCCGTTTTTACGGAGCCTAATATGAGGTGCACGGGGGGTGGTGGAGGGGACACGTGTCCCCGGGAGGTCGAGCACCTCTTCCAGGAACTAGCAGGAACAGATTATTGCTCTGAGGGACGTAAGTTCACAAGCTCACGTCGCGTTTTATTTCATGCCCCCCCCCCCCACCGTACTCTCTCCTGCCCTCTTCTATCTTCTATCCCATCCGCCTTCTCCCCTCTTACGTTAGTTACCCCCCCCCCCCCCCCCCATTTCGATATTAACTTTCACTTTGCTGCTAGAGGCTCCCCACCTGGGTGGCGCAGTGAGCCCAATCCGCTCCTCTTCACCAAGCCCTGCCCGGCCGATCTCGGGCTATTGCTTGCGGAATTTCTGCACCCCCCCCCGCCAGCTTTCTTATTCTGCGATTGGTGCTCTGTCCCGTGTTTGTGTTGAGTTTCAGTGAAAAATAATGATATTCTTAATTCATCCTACTCCTTAATTGCTAGTCTGAACACATTTATTCACGTACACAATCTAAGCTAATGTCTGGACATTCTATTTTTAGGTATGGAATGGCAATTGCCCGCTGCCCAGCTTATACATATATGTTGTGGACAAACCTCTTAAGACATCTTTTCGGGGTCGGACATGCAGGTGAGCGAGTGCTCGATGCTGAGGTTAATCCTTCATGGTGCAGTAAGTGACAGAAGTGTCAGTGATTGTAAATGATCATCCCATGGTACCCTGCATGGGCGTTTGGGATGAATGATGCTTATGATAGCATGGCGTGCTGTTGCCAAGCCGTACACTTTACGTGTATGTGCTATGAATGTTTTATGAGCAAACACCCGAATGTTGTTATCCCTGCTTGTGGTTGCCAAGTGGGGCACGGACCAGTACGGCAACTTGTGGTGGTGTAAAGGCTTGAGAGGATATGAAATGGGTTGAGGTAGTGTGGTGGGTGGGATGACATAGTCTGGTGTTTGCAGTGGTCATGTTTGGTATGGCGTATTATAGTGGTGTAATGATTTGTGCAATGCCTTCAGAAGCTGGTTATCTGGTTTCATTTCCGGGCCATCTATACAGGGACTCCTCTACTTACGAACATTCGACTTACGAACTTTCAGAGTTCGTAAGTCGAATCTGTCCGTATGTCCAGTTGCCTGTTTGTAACGCAAGTTCAACCGCCGTGCAATAGATGGCGGTGGTGGCATCTACGTCTGCAGAACATGACGAACCAGTGTCATCTACATCTACAGGAGGTGATAACTTTTGAAGTAATTCGCCTTGTTCAGTGTACATGCCGTACATGTTTGGAATCGACAGGAGTAAAGTTGGACTTACGAACAAATCGACTTACGAACAGACCTCTGGAACCTAACTCATTCGTAAGTAGAGGAGTCCAGGGGCGGTTTCTTCATTAGGGCGATTGGGCGACGCACCACCAATGTCATTTAACCACAGAGTCACGCTAGCCGTCACTGTGCCTCTGGATATAGTCCAATCAGCGTCATGTCACGTTCTGTGGAGTACCGCCTCTTTTTGGGCGATTTCACTCCGGCTGAGAATCGCCTAGAGTGTTCCCATAGACTTACATTCAAAGATGTTTTTTTTCGAACGGGGGGGCGCTGCAATGCATTCTCTATGGCTTCCGGGAGGGCTCACACTAACGTGCTTACGTCATCATACGTAAGCACGTTTCAGTCAACAATTGTATTTGTCGCCACCTAGTAGAATCTTTAATAAAAGAAACTTGAGTGGATTGTATTAATAGTGAGTATAGAAACAAACAAGATGTATTGTAATAGTCACTTTATTTTTCATTAATATTAAAGAAGTGAAGTTGCCTTTACATGCTTAAGCTGTTAATTTATCCTTTGCATCGGTGGACCTTATCGTTATAAATCATCCAGACATTTGCCCCCCCTGAGAGATTTTGCAGGAGCCGCCACTGGAGGAGTCCCTATATACGGAATGCGTGTCGCTGTGGTATGATGTCGTTCGTCCCCCAGCGTCCCCGATATTGGCTCCGCCTGTGTCTGACGCGGAACGTCAGTGGGGAGGGGGCCACGTGGATGGGTCGCGGGGAGGAGGCGGTGGCGCAGGGGCCTGCGGAGCAAAGGGTCGGAAGCACGAGTAGGGGGTGCGCTCGGAAAGGGGGGAGGGGGCTGGAGGGGGCTGGAGGGGTGGTTGGCGAAATGTTATCTTCCTCGCCTGGTATACAGGAGGTCGTGGGTTCGAGCCTGACCATGATGCCTGCTGTATAATTGGAGTTTGCGTGTCTCTCTCTCTCCCCACGGTGTGGATTTTCCTCCGGGTCCACGGGTTTTCTCCTCCACATTTAGAAGAAACATGAGTTTCGAGTATGTGGCTGCTATACATTTCCACATTGAGCCATTTTGTTGAGCTATCATTTGTGGCCAGGTCGCTTCTGAAAAAGATCTATATATCTCAGTGGGCCTTACCTGTTGAAAAATTAAATACTTTAATCGACGGTGGTTGGTGCGTCTCTGATACGGGCACTTCCTCCAGTATATATATAGTACAGTTTAATGCGGTAGATGTGTTCCTGAAAATAATGGAACGATAAAGTTTGGCGTGATACGACTAATGCACACACAGTAAGATAGTGGGACAAATAAGTGAGGGTATTCCGCCACGTCATCGTATCATTCCGGATACTGTATCATGTCACTCAGGTCAAGAACGTAGTTGTCGACCGCTCAAAAAGCGCGTGATAACGGGTGTGTTCCATGTGTAATGACATTAAACGAGCCATTCTATGGTGCCAGTGGGTGTACTATACCTAGGGGCTCACTCGAGGGCAGATTCCGGATGTCACGGAGGTCAGGTCAGGACATGACAGTCTGGGTGAACCCGCGCGAGCACGTGACCAGACAAGGGGGCATGGGGACCCCCAGAAGGGGGTGAGCGGGCCACGTGATGTGGACCCAGAGCCTCCGTGAAGGATCGAGAAGGGGGCGTGACCAGGAGATATAAGCCGTGTCCCGAGAGGGAGCTGGCTGGTCTGGCTGTTCGACCCGGGAATGAAAGGTGGTTAGGAATGGTGGCCACCACCTTACGTAGTTAACCCGTAATGTACATAGTTACCCGGAATGTACATAGTTAACCTTGGAACGTTGAGCAGTGTTGGTTGTGTTAGTGAATAAACGTGTTGCCTCCAAGTCTTGGTGTGCGCCTGATTAGAACCCACTACACATGTTATAACGGGCGAGTTCTGCGCTGTGCGAAAAGTGTCCCCAAATGGAAGAACCGTGTTAAAGATAAAACGCGCTGTGCGAACACGCGTTAGGGGGAGGACTTGCCATAAGTCAGTCAAATTGGTATCTGAACCTGTTCTGTGCATCCCCCAAGGTCGACTTTTCATGAATCTGAATGTCTGACACGAGTGTTGCTAGCCATAGTGCATGCCATTTGTCTATCTACTGCCGAATGAAGACCGCCCCATGCCTTTTGGCCATGGGGATTTGCTTGATCATACGTCACGTTCATTGTGCGGCACGTGGCACAGGTGTAGGTGGTTGTTAATTACCAACTCGTGCCACGCTGCATGGATGTTTGAGGTGCATGATGCAGGTTGATGAGGTGGGAGTGGGAGAATTCGGGACCAGTTCCGATGCGATTGGCCACTGATGTTGGCCGTGGTGAGAAATCAAACCCAGGTGACCAGGGTCATAGTGCAGTGCACGAGCCATTGCACCACTACTCGAGTCCACCAGCCTTAGCCACAAAACAACACTAGTGGATTGACAGGGGCACCACTACACTGCAGTTTAAACCAGTAAACCTGATGCCATAGCCAATTTCCTCAATGGTAATGAGACGCCTGTTGAATTGATGTAAAAACCAAATTCTGGTCTGAAACGACCCATCAATATTCTTGCTGCTTCAGTTTAGCATGGGAAAAATGGTTCCTCACATACCTTATAGATGATCAAATCTGCACGTCTGCATCATTCACTGTGAAATTGTCACGAAATCGCGTGACCTAGTCTTACCTATAAAGCAATGCTAAACTAATATATAAACAAATCTAATTTCTATTCTTCGGTAAAACGCAGGTAAGAAGCTGGCACGCTTTGAAAACATGTACAACTTTTGGTTTGGGTAATGACTTTACACACTGATGATAACAATGAGTATTTGCATGGAGCATTTGCAGTGCTATCACAGAAGATTGTATATTTTAAAATAAATAAATTTTGTGGCATGAGACAGCCACCAACAATATGCAGGTAACATCTGAAGTCAAATGCTGTCGTGTAATTGTGTTTTTTTTTACCGAAAAACATTAATGCTGTTGAGATTTAACAGCTTAGTTGTATTATATTTCAAAGTGTTGATGGCTTTTGGGAAAATATTTTCACAACAGAGAAGCATGAAACAATTTTACTTTTTGCATTCACCGGTGAGTGCATTTTAGTCATCGCAACGTCGGAACAATTGATTTTAGAAAAATAGAGTGTTTTGCTTTCCGTTTTAAGAAATGCAGAGAGCATAAAAAAGAGTGTATAGTAGTTTATTATGGAAATCCATTAACATACCAATTATGTGGCCATAATAGTTTTAATGGAAAATGTATTCCTCTTGATGCCAAAGTCAACTTGAAATTAGAATTCCTCTTAATTTGCTTGAGGGAAAATTATGACCGCATGGGCACCGGAAACATTGTGAAATATTTAATTGTGATTAAAGTAGCCAGACAAAAACGTGTCGAAATGAAGTCACGTGTGGAGACATGTCACAACATCGAATTGCATGGCTCGTAATAAAGAGCTTTCAGAACCACGGTTTATTTTATTATTTGTTCATGAGGGGGAATTCAGGGGGATATAAATTGTAGCTGGGGGAAAAAAAGACTTTCAATAGGCACGTCTCAAGAAGGATTATCCATCATTATCTTCCTGCCTGCAAAGCCACTAGTTAATCAATATGATTAATTGAGAGATCTTGTAGAAATGATTTCTGATTGGTAGATAGGGAAAGTTGAATGAAGTGGGTGTTTGTTTCGATTAGAGATTACTCCGTGTGTGTTGATAATGTTTACCTATAGTCTTTAATGACCATGATATTGCACAACCTTTTCAATGAAATAAAGTAAATGTTAATTCAAATATGTGTTCCACTAAAGTTGCAATTTTTCATTGAAATAGGACAATAGACCATCAGATTTTTTGTTGTCGAATTTTGCGGAACTACTTTTTAGTTTTGTGTTTGCAGAACTATGTAACACGATTTTTGTCCCTGGGTAGTAAGTGTTATTCTTTAATTGCTTATGCCTAAAAAGTATAGAAAATGGCTATTATTCCCCAGAAACTTTGCTTTTGTGACCAGGACTTTATGTGAATGAATGATACAAATGCACACCACGTTTTCTCATTGAAAATAGGTAAATTTCTAAATATCAGTCATGGTCACAAAAGCAAAGTGTGTGGGGAATAGCCATTTTCGAGGTATAAGCAATTAGGAAATAACATTTACTACCTAGGAACACATTTTCTTTCGTTACACAGTGTAATCACTGACACTACATCTTTATAGTTTAAAAAAATTCTCTATCGTTTTAAATTTCATCACATTGAATAATTTGTTTAAACTAGACGTGAGAATGTTGACTTTGCCAAGATTTTTACATTCAACTAGTACCCCTAAATTTAAGGATTGTCTCCTTAGCCAGATAACTTTTATCACATTCGGCTTTAAATTCAATAAATTAACATAAAATATGTAAAAAAAAGTCGAAAACACATGCTGCTTTTCTGAAGTTACGTTTTAGCCATGTCATTGCCAGGGCAACACATCCTTGGAAATATGCATTGTGGGTTATTCCCTAGCATCTTTTCTCATAGTTGTATTTATCTAGGCAATGATTGAACGTGTTTCGTGACCAAACTTTAAAGTTAATCAAAGTATTGTGTCTGCCCCACGTTATATTGCTGTCTTCAGTGCAGTATGTCTCCAACACTTTTACAACCGCCGCAATGTTACGTACGGGACAATGTGCGTCCTTGTCAAAATGTCACGTGAACTAATGATACAGAACGTGTCACTTAATGGCACTGCTGGGGTTTTCTTCTACAATACAGTACAAGGTATAAGCTTAAGGTTTGCCATCACAGTAATCTGACATTTTCATATGCATTGTTAACCGCCGCCTTATAATTATGTTCTAGATTGTAATTAATTTGATGATTAAATATCTTCTTCAACTGCAAGTTCTCTCTGCCTGATGAAGACCGCTTGTGTTGCGATCGAAGCGTAGTGGTTTTTTGCTTTTATTTTTAAATTTTAATTTCATTTGTATTTTCTATCTACACGACTTTACCAAAAGAACCAAGGGTACAAGTTCCCAGTGACTAAATTGGCTTGTAGACATGGCGGTGGCTGGGTCGGTGGAGAAGGGGGTGCCAGGAATCACCGAGTACCTGTCATATTACAGACAAAATACCTCATCATATTAAATTTGATTTTGCAGTTAATTTAGATACATATTTCAAGTTGACTCTCATGCGACAAACACCCTAATATAGTGGATGAGAATATGTGACTCCTAATGTACAGGATCAAAAGGTGACTTGACTTATTTTTTTAGAAGTCCCTATGAAATATATCTTTCTTAGCCATTCCCTGACACACGTGGTGCACTGCTCTGTGAGATGCATTAATGGATTATTTGTCTCATGACACTTCCAGTATCACAATTGTAATAAATTGCAAAAAAAAACCCTAAAACATTTCATGTGAAAAGAAAATCGTAAACATTTCAAAGTGCAGTAAATCTTTTTTAATTACGAATTCAATGAAATATTTTCAATTATAATAATTAAGCATGTTTACACAGGAAAGCCTGACAGAGTGATTATTGTATTAGGGGTATAATGATGCGTAGATTTAAAAAAAAAATGGCTTATGTTCACAATACACGCGTGAATCACTTGCGTAATGTAATGGAATCACATGAACTATATGGCAAATAGAGGCTACTGCATTGACTACATCGCAAAAAAATCGATTCTTGAATCTATTTATGACATTGAATCGCAAGGACATAAATTTTTACGGGACTGCCCTTTACTAAACATTTCAGTGTGAATTGAAGTAAATAACTGTTGGGATAATATACTGCTTTGCAAATCTGAAATGTTACATTATTGAGGAAAATATATCAAAGAACGTTTAAAACGGCTATAATAAAAAAATATAGAAATGCAGTTGTCTCGGCCTCGCTGTGCGTTGTGTTGCACCACTATCCGAGTAGTTAACCTCGCATTCAATAAACCTTCAGAGCCAGGGTGAACATCCGACTCCAACGTATTTAATTAATAGAACGAGGTCAAACTGATGGAAAAACACAGCACAAAATACAGAAGCTATTAATACTTACAATATCAATACAATGAGTGAACACTGCAGCATCATACCATTGTCTTAGATAACATGAATCTCAACAATAGGACCTGGATGGATCAGGCACCTACATTAGCACTGAATAGCTATACAACAAGAGAATACGCTACTGTGTTAAATAAGGGCACTTTGTGTAATCACCATACTGCAGCCTAAATGTACAGTGCTGCATATAACACTGAACTGTGGATGAGATACTTCTTCATCCTTGCTCTCAAGAACGTATTAAAGTTACATGGGTACAAGTCTGGCTTGACTTATCCAACTACAAATAACATTCACAATAATGCAAGTGGCAGGCTTCGTTGTTAACTAGGCCTCATATTCATCACAACAATTTAACGACATCATAAAGGCATTTACAGCATTATAACTGCAATCTTAACATTATAACAGTATTCCCAGTAATATAAGAACACAAACGAACTTAAAGACAATGCTTCTTATAGTCTCATAATAAACATGCACCCGTCTTCACTGAGACGCTAATTTTGCCTCCATTTTGTACTCTGTGTAATGGCTGACACCCCTTCCTCGTGGCTTCGAGAACCTTAAATCGTAACTTCTTGGTCACGTGACCAAACTTAACACCATATCAGTAAGTTGCTGTGGAAGCACACCCCCATTTCTGGCGTGGAGCAGAACAGCAGTTGATGTTCTAATCATCCATATTCACTTACGCTATAAGCTAAACCTTTTATTTTACCAGGTAAATCCCACTGAGTTATTGGCTCTTTTTCAGTAGCTACCTGACCACACACAGCTCATTGAAGTGACTTACATAATCACATTTGGAAATGTATAGCTGCAGCCAAATAATCTCAACGCACGTTTCCAAATGCGGAGGGCAAAACCGGAAGACTTGGAGAAAGATCCACGCGACCACCACGGGGAGAGAACACGCAGACTCCAAATATACAAACGTCGTCAATGTTGGGATCAACCCCACGACATTCATAGCAGGCGAGGGAGATAACATCTTGCCACCATGGATGACGAGGGTTTTTGAGAACAAGGGGTGATGTGGGGTGAGGCCCTATTTTCGAAATTATTTAAACGTCCTATATTTAATGCCATTGCTCTGAAGGATGTACAATAACACGCCAGGGAGGCCGCGTGCCCTGTTGCACAATCTGAGTCTTACCAGATGTGCAGCTCCGTTGCAGTCACTGTCAATTATTTATAACGCCCGCCCCCTTCCGCTCAAATAACTTGAACATCAATTACAATGGCAGTCACCAACTGTGGCTACGTGCAGGAACTCATGTTGACGGGAATCTTAAAATAAGTCTCCCTGGAGATTGTAGAGCTCCACTTTAGAGGTGCTTCTGTGTGGATTTGCAGCTTCTCCTTTCGGGGAGATACTCGACTTATTTTTTTTCCTCCGGGCATCAAGCATGTATATTTTATTTAATGAAAAGTTTCTTCATCCGCAAGTGATCGACCAATATAAGGTTTATATCAAACTAAAGCTTCTCGCCTCTTTTTGTGACATGTTTAACTTCGAATCGCAAAATAAATACATTTTACACCGAAGCAAAAAAAGGGAGAATCTTTAGAGCAACAGCTCCAAACATGCGCTCAGACACAAACATGTGCCTTTTTATATCACTACCAATAATATTTAGTTGAAGAAAGGGAAAACAATTAATGCCATCACAGCGAGTGCATTTCAGGACTGTGGTTCGCTGCACATCTCCTAATCCACACCGGACAATGTTTGGGATTCATACGAGTCAGAAGTTTCGTGAAAAATGTCCCAAGCCATGCTGCGTGGTTCCCTTGTTCTAATTTCCACGGGGAAGCGTAATTTCCATGTAGAATGCTATGCAGCGAATGCAGAGCTATTCATGCAGAACATGGCCTGGCATTATTTTACTCACTCTATTTATCTGGCAAGCCAAATGAGAAATTAGATGGTTTGTTTTGGACGCTGGAATATATTCGTTGGCTTGTGTGCAGATCTTTTTCTGCCATCTGTATGTTCATACGTTTCTATCTCATTGCGAGCACTGTGATCCTGCCACCTGTGCAATTGCAACACTATTTTACGCAAGTTTAAGTGAGCGTGCTTTCCCCAATGTATTTATTGTGTGGATGTAAAATGGATTTTGATTACATCTATTTACGAAAAAAAGAGTCCAAAATATTTTTGGTTAAATTCATTTGTAAATGCACAACCTTGAG
The DNA here is from genome assembly GCF_964198595.1 of Lampetra fluviatilis. Taxonomy (NCBI): domain Eukaryota; kingdom Metazoa; phylum Chordata; class Hyperoartia; order Petromyzontiformes; family Petromyzontidae; genus Lampetra; species Lampetra fluviatilis. Next base: position 28,955,853 of record NC_136276.1, on the reverse strand, counting down.
GTTCGTGGTTTGGCTGAGTGCTGCAGTTTACGTGTCAATGCAGCCTCAGTAATGCTGCAAACTCAACATGTGTTACATAAAAGTGACATTCACAACAAGCAACAGCAGCATAACGGCAATAGGGCATGGTCTTCTGGCGCACGTCAAATCCCTCTCGTCCACAACCAGACTGTTAAGTTCACTTTCGAGAGACAACTGTGCATCAGTGCCACTGCCAACCTGATGGTGGTGATGTTGATAAACGCGTGTTTGGAAAGGCAAAAAAATGACTTTGACATTTGCTATTAGGCAACGCTTGAGAGGTCACGATCCGATATTGCTATAATTTATGAGTATTGCTATGTCATGAGAATGTTTATTTTTTATTTTTAACAAGGATAATGAGTTCAAGAATGAATGAGCGCAACGTGTTATCTTTATAGGCCTGACCCACACAGAATTAACTCTGCAGGCAAACACTGGCAACATAAACAACCATCTCACTGAGATACCTGGCATAATGAGGTAACATTGACCAACTCTAAATAGTTGTCTCGTTATGAGAATAAGTGTGCCCCACACTTATTCCAGTAATTCAAAGGAAATGTTCGGAAGAACAACAAGAACACGCAAAGCAACATTAACGGTGGGACACCGTGTTTTTATTTGCCTCGGTAAGAACATGAAGCAGCTTACTTTTAGAGTGTGTGCAAGTGTATTGCAGAACAATTTACCTTTTCCTCATTTCACCTTACAATGTTGTGCTGTGTTCAGCCTAAGATAAGTGGGAGAGTAACGTGGCAATGGTACTCACATTGATCTCCGTGCCGTGCAGTGACGAATTACAGAATGTCACGACATCACTTTCACTGGGTATTGTGGATCTGTGTGGTGTTGCAGCGCTGTCACCTGGCAAGTCTGGTTCTCTCTGGGTAACGAGGTTTCCTCCCGCATGCAAAACATTCACTTCGTTTTCCAAACATGGACAAGTACAAAAACATGCAAAAATCATCGAATAAATTGATCTTGTACTCTTTGGTTTTTCCGATAAAGTCACGTAGGTAAAAACATCAATAAAAAAAATGAAAACAACTAAATTAAATCACGACGTTTCGGAGGTAATACAAGCCTCCCTCGTCAGGTGTAAAATTGAACTTGGCCAAATAGTTTAAACCAAAACCTATCACATAAAAGGGTTTTCTTGGGGAAAAAAAAATGGTTTCTTAATCGGTGCCATCATCATCATCAACTGTATCTGCATGCAGGCATCTCAATGCTCACACTTGCCAAGGACCAATGTAACCTGAAAGAACCTTTCATTCACTCCAGCAGCAGCAGCACATCCTCTTAAGCCCATTTGTTCTCCTTTGTGATCATTGTGACGCCTAAAGAGTTTGATTGTATTTCGATTTAAAGCTTTCGTGACTGCAGGGATTCATCTTCTTGGTTCTTTCGGTAAAGTCACGTAGAAGGGAAATAATAAAATAATAAAAATAAAACATAATAAAATAATTCTCACGACGTTTCGGCCCCGACAGACCTGGTCTTCACCTGAGGACGGCTGCTTGCGTTGTGGCCGAAACGTCGTGAGAATTATTTTATTATGTTTTATTTTAAATATTTTATTATTTCCCTTCTACGTGACTTTACCGAAAGAACCAATAAGATGAGTTTGATTGTACTCTCTCTCTCTCTCTATGCGTTTCACTGCTTGTCTTCACGAGTTGTCTGCGTGCACGCATTGCTCCTTCTCAATATTTTCAGGTTTCAGAATGTATTATTTGGCATTGAGCACGTTTCTAATCTGTGTCACAGTTGACGATGCACATTGATCGAAGACTTTGCTCTTTAGACACACAGCGGCCTTTTGTTCTTCTTGACAGAGTTAAATTTCCCAAAAAGACCTCCATTCCTCTTTGATCATATATAAAATGACTAAATGTAATGTAGAATGAAGCTGTCAACCCTGTCCTTTAATCTTGGGGTATAGTTTATCGTACAATTATTGGATTTTCGTTTAAATGTAATCCATGCTGGTATTGCCTCACATTAATATTTAAATTGGCTGGTTTCGAGGTGAATGTTTTATTTTAGCAAAGCATAGAATGTTCGAAGAAGCAAACACAATGATTAATATGTATAATAATTATAAAAAAACGATACAAACCTGCTTTTAAATTGGTATGCATACAATCCTGTGGAAAACATCAACATATTTCAGAATCCTGTAGCATTCCTTTCAAACTTGTTTTACATTTAAATGCAAAAGCTTTTATCATTTTGGTAGTGAAAAAATTTGAGGATTTTTAAAAATCTACACTTCCTACATAATACAGTTTTAACGATGACTTATATGAACATCAAATTTAATCAACCTACATATACGTATATGTCTTATCACAGTACTTTATATTCATTATAATGTACGTGTCATATACGATGCTGATTATAATTAAACCATCTATATAAACTTGTGGGATTTGAAAAAAATAATCCAAGATGAATCACGAGATAATGTAAAATCAAAACATAACGCTTGAGCATAACTTTACATTTTTACCGTTCACTCGAGTTGAAATGTTTTGAAGACAAATGTTGTTAATGTTAATGATTGCTATGTTTGGGTAACTATTTATGCTGTAAAGAAAATGCACCACAACCGCAGACATTTCAATTAACAGAAAACCGGAGAGCCATGCATAAGCAGTCGTGAATACAAAAAAACAATTGCCACAATGATATCGCGAATAAGTCAAACTTTCTCTTCATGCATTGTTTAACGATTGTGACACCTCACTGAAAATTGGATTGGCCTTTTTTATAGTTTTGTGTGCGTCATTGCCCACACTCATCCCCGTCTCGACTCACTAGCTTGTCTCCGTGCTCTCAACTGGCTCCCCATCGCCAGTAGAGTCACATACAAGATCGCCTGCCTCTGCCACAACGCCTTCATATCCGCCTGCCCGCCGTACCTTTCTTCATTATTGACAACTTGCAGCTCAGCACACGGCAGATGCCTGCGCAGCGCGACTCACGACCTCCTCTTGATACCAAGATCCAGGATGGTCATGTCTATGCGCCGCTTCTCGGTGGCAGCCCCAACATTCTGGAACGATATCCCTCTGCACATTCGCAGCATCACCTCAATCGCCTCCTTCAAGAGAGACTTAAAAACTCACCTCTACAATCATGCTTTTGAGCGACTCTGAGCTTGGCTCCGCGCCTCTGAGTTGCAGCCACTACGTCTGCAAATTTGCGTGCGTTACAAATTGAACTATTATTATTATCATATATCACGCGTTCATGTTACATTTTATACATGTGCAAGAGAAGTCACCGACGATAAACACATACAATTTTTTGGTTATAAAGAGTGTCTGGTTGCCTATTAGTCTTCGTACAAATTAATTATTGTTGTATGGGCATTATTACTAGATTTGAAGTTTTCGTGACTGCAGGGATCCATACTCTTTGATTCTTTCGGTAAAGTCACGTAGGTAGAAAATTAAATCACGACGTTTCGGGCGCAACACAAGCGTCCGTCATCAGGTGGGACAACCACAGCAAGAAACAATTGTTGAAGTGGGCAACAGAGGTGCTTGCATCTCTCCTCCCTGGCTCCGCCCGCCTCTCTTACCTATATATCCTCTGGATACAAGCACGTCTGTTGCCCACCTCAGCAATTGTTTCTTGCTGTGGCTGTCCCACCTGATGACGAACGCTTGTTGTGCACCCGAAACGTCGTGATTTAATTTATTTTATTTTATACCTACGTGACTTTACCGAAATAACCAAAGAGTATGCATGATTACTGTAAGTGATTTGTTGAATGAAACCGTCAAGTGTATTTATTTTAAATGTAAAATCACCTCCACTCAAGGGGGTATTAAAACGTTGTACACTAAATACAACGCAAAGGCAATAAAATAATGTTTAAGTAAAATCCATGAGAAAAGTGTGATTCTTGCACTCCCTCCGAAACACACTGAGCGATCGGAGCGTGCCGGATGACCGCCGGCGAGGCATTCCAGATAATTGGGGCAACACAGAGCCGGCCCAGCCACTACGCGACCCTTGCAATTGCAAAGGGCCCCGTGGCCAGCAGAGGGCCCCCTAGAGTCACTGCTGGTTAGTGGGTGAAAAAAATCATACATCAAAGGGGCCTCCAACCAAATTTTGCTTAGGGCCCCCAAAGGTCTAGGGCCGGCTCTGGGGCAACACTTGAGAAGGCCTGACCCCTACCCATCGTCGAGCGCAAGAGCTAATGCTGGGAGAGCAGTAGCAGTAGGTGCTGCTCTGAAGAGCGTAGAGTATAAACCCCAGTCGTGTGACAATCAGTCGGGCCCGCAGGTACATTGATTGGTCCAAGGCCATGCAGAGCATTATGGACCAGAATGGCTAACTTATACTGGACGCGAAAGCTTTTACTGCAAGCCAAGTGCAGACCACGGGAAGTGGGAGTAATTGCTCGAAGCGAGAGTGACACAACACTATTAAGCCTTTCAAAATAAATGGTATTTCATAAGGAGCAAAGTACATTTTAAATGAGATGTATTAAAGCGAATTATTAAAGTATTCTTAGAGACAAAACAAGAGGCATTTTATGATGGCACCTTGAGAGTGCTGATACATTTTTGAGCAGAATCAATACCAGTGATTGCCACAGGGCCCGGTGAACGTGTGACCTCGGACCTATCTGCGTGAACCCATCATGATAAAGCCACTGCGCTAATTGGCTTAATAGGATGGGGTGGGTATATTAGAACGGTTTAGGGATTATGTTTAGAATAACTGTAATAGGGGTAGCCTGGGTCAGGGTAATGAAACATAAGGTAGTGGTCAACAGCAATGATTGTGCATGTTACGTGTTCAGTCTTAATATTCAACGTAACCAATCTAATGTGTATTGTGGGTAATTTAATTGCTAATGTCGAGGATAATGTGTGCTTTGCCATTCATATCTGCAATTGACTTTGCAAAGTCATTCGTGGAATTGTTGATATCATTTAATATTAAATGTCGATTTGCAGTAATGCCCACACATCCACTCCACATTCTACAGTGTTGCCTTGCAAGCTAAATATATACGCAGCCGTTTAAAAAAATGACTGTATAGTGCACATCTCCATAATATATAATTTTTGGGTTCGATCGCGTAAATATAACTGTGTCTTTAAACCCAACACCACCCCAACACAGCCAATTGGTAAGGTTTTCCACGTAAACAGAACATGCCAATTCGTTACATTTACAATCTGAGTAGGACGTTTCGCCAGTAATTACAACTAGCTTCATCAGGCGACAGCCAGATTTGTGGAGAAATCTTCCTGTTTCGTTCCGTAAATAGAGGGGTATTTTGATGGCGCCACTTGTGAGCCCTTCTCGTGCGATCACACCTATACATCTTTATTTTCAGGCACTTCCAATTGGGGTTGATCGCATTCCAAAGAAACCACAGTGCTTTCACAAACGTCTCCTGCTCAGTCTAATGCAAATGAATTGCACCGCTCCTGTGTTTCAAAGTTAATGGGTTTTTACGAATCATTGTTTTGAGATCTATTGCGTGACTCATCACACGCAGGTGCTTAATTGTATCATCACGTATTTCAGGGATGGTATGGAATGCTGAGTTGCATAAACTCACATGTTTCAAACTCTCTGGCTATGGGACGATTGCCTTTATATCCAGGGTCATGATTCAATTCAACAGAACACGTACCGACAATTTATTTTATTCAACATTGTGGTGAATATAGCCGCCATTGGTAGCGGGCTGTAGGGGTCACGTGACCCATCATTACTTGGGACATTAATACGGATTTCGAAACATGTATTCTTGCATGCGTAATGCAATGCATTTGCCTCAATGCTATTGCATTTACATGTATCTCATGCCTTTATACATGGTGACAACTCTAGTGTATACGCTCTGGTAATTATAAATGAATATTTTAAATGTTTTAAAATGCCATACCGCACGGGAAGAGGTTTTCTACAACAGGAAATTTGGAATGGAGCAGAGCAAGAAAGCGTTGAATATGTAATCAGGAAGGGAAGGTGGCATTTGGTGGCATGTTGCCATGAGAGGTGTTGGTGTATCACCAATAGACCAGCCATGTCGGGGAAATACCTAATGGGAGATGGTGATGTATGGTAAGATCAGACTTCAGAGGTTCGGTATGGACTACGCAACAGCCACTCTAGCACAAGGAAGGAAATTATTGCGAGGTATATAATCAACAGTTGGACATGACAGCCTTTCAACTTTGACGATGAGATGTCTTCTAAGAATAAGTTTGGCATTTTGGAGTGTCTGTCCTGAGATGGAGCTCTAACCGGATTGCTGTGATGCAGGTCGTCAAAAAAGAGTGTATACTGTACGGACTGTGGGAAACTCATACACTGTGAATGTTGGATTCAAAGGGAAACCAGGGGAAGCATTGGCCAGAGATAGATAACTGAGTGTGCTACACAGTCTGCCAATCAAGAGAGAGCTGAATCCTGTAAACGTTGTATATAGAGGCACACAGCCCGTCCATCAAGCGCACGAAATGTGTTGATGTGGTTTATTCCCATCCAAATGTAATTTCTGCTTTAATTCCGGTGCACTTTTATGCATTTTTGAAATTGCACATTTACCGACAGTCTAGTGTTAATGCAATAATTCATAATTAATGATGGATCGGGCGGATTGCGTTGGATATACTCTGCGTGCAACTTGAGATCTGTTGCTCGCGGACTCCAAACATTGGGAGTGGGGTTTGCATTCCGTAAACAACTCCTATTTAATTCCCCAAAACACCAGCTGTTTATTTAATATGCAACCTAAGAACAACTCCGCTTTGGCTAACGCTCCAAATATTTGTGTGCGTGATTGCGCGATTCTGCGTGAGATATTTTTACAAAATCATGGCGACATAGTTTAGACAATAGGGCAGTGAAAATATCCGATTCTCGAGTCTGGTTTCGAAAGGTTTTACGGTACGTGACATTGTGTAAAAGTGAATAATACAATCCATTAAGTTTACTCATATGCAGCATCTAAATGCAACTGCATTTCCAGATGCTTCACAGCAGGAAACCACATTTTTTTAATATTAGTTCGCTGCACATGAACACATGGATGTTAAGTAAAATAAATAATTCAAGAACAAGTGCAAAGCTGCCTTGTCATAATTTTACCCACTATATTTATTGAGGGAACTGTGGGTGCAGCTGCCAATAATAGCTCCCTACTTAATATTTTGACCCGCATTAACTCTGGCAAAGACTCTGGGTGGTACAGAGATGAATATTCTTTTAGGCCATAATGTATTGCTTTCTGACACGTGCGTTTGTCAGTCTCATTTGTCAAGCACCGAGTCCAAGACATGCGCAGCATAAATCAGATTCGGGAGAAGGGCAGGACATTTGGAAAAGAAAATGTATCTGGCATGGAGTGCTGGCATTTCTTTCACTCGCTTCTTTTAAAATGCATACTTCAGATAACCCAAATATATTTTCAATTACCTCTCTACCCTTGGAGAAACATTGATATGATTACACTTATAAATACCCTATGTATATATTTACAAAAAACAAAGACCACCCCCCCTTTCTAGCCTTTAACAGATCGTTAGGGCAAGCGCTGTTCGCAAGCACCTATGAAGGCCGGCGCGGCACACAAGGGAGTGGACGGCCAGCGCCACACCTGGCCGCCTTTGTCTCCCGAGTGGAGATATTTTACGCACCACACCAGGTACTTATTTTAGGGCTGAGTCGACCTAGGAGAGGCCTCGGATCGATTCGGATAACCGTGACTGTTATGACCGTGAGCAGGAATCAAACTCTGTTGTCGTCGGATTCATAACGCAGCGCGCTAACCACTGCGCCACCGCTTCCCACGTATACATTTCACACTCGGACATATACGGGGATTCGTTCCTGAAAGGTCCCACGATAATCGAAATGATGTCAAAGTAATGTTTTCACGAGAGCTGAACAAAGACAACGGAGGGTACGGTGAAGCTATGTGTTAATGCGCGCATGTTCATCCTAGACGTACACACAATTTAATATTAAATGACTAAAATGAGCGACATCGACTCAAGTGTACCGCAGTAAACTTTAACGCAAATGATCAGGGTGCAATAGGATAAATGTACATAATATATTATAGCCTATAATACGGCACATTCCTTTATGCGTGACGCAGTAGTCCGTGTAAGGGGTAAGTCGAGGCCGATGCTGAGTTGACGGATATGAGAAAGGGCACGGTTGGCAACGTACGGTGCGAAAGAAGTTCAACATGCGGCACATACGTTGCCGTTAATGCCACCACACCTCGCCGAACGCCTTGTATCCCTCCGCCAGATTCCACAGCTCCTGCTAAATCGACGGGCGATTTCCAACAGCCGCCCGACAGTTTCCCACCACCTGCCCTCAGGCGTTCCACCTCATCGCCGACCTCGAGGAGACCATTCATTCCAATGTCTCTTTCTCTAACTGACCCGAGCTCCTTCATCCGGCAGCACGTGTCCTTCCCAGCACAACTTTTTTTACACATTCCTGCGGAGGGAGCTGGTAGGAACGTTGGGTTGCTCGGTCAATGACCAGGGTCAACGGCGGCGTGGTGTATTCCGCAAATATGCCCGACTGTGAGGGCGGGCACAAGCCGGCGTGAGTAGGTTAAGCGTTGAGTTTTATAAGGGCACCACGGGGTGACCAGCCCCTCCCCACCCAGCCCCACCCCTCCCACCCCCCCACCCAGCCCCTCCCCACCCAGCCCCTCCCCACTCAGCCCCACCCAGCCACACCCTCCCCACCCAGCCCCTCCCCACCCTCCCCACCCAGCCCCTCCCCACCCAGCCCCACTCTCCCTATCCAGCCCCTCCCCACCCAGCCCCACCCTCCCCACCCGGCCCCTCCCCACACTCCCCTCCCCACCCAGCCCCTCCCCACCCAGACCCTCTCTGCACGATGGACGGATGGACACAATAATCCCCTGTGGGCTGGTGTAACCAGGGGGTTCTACCAGTATCATTGTCTGCTTATATCTACGATGCTTAGCTGCCATGTTCTCTTCCTAACTTCCTCTCTTGCTTGTCCTGTCTTGCCACAACATTTCTAACATTCGTTTCGGATACCGAGTGCTCGTATGCCAACAGGTTTAGTTTCGAGTATATTTTGTCAGTCGAACTGTCATCGTCCTGCAAAATATGATAGTTGGAAAGAATATGGATGAGCGGAAACAGTCAATCTGCGAGAAAGAAAAACAGTTCTCTACATTGGCGGAGGTGTAAAAGGTGCGAAGTTCACGAGAATGATAACTGTGGTGATAGCATTGAACCGAGTGACAAGGAGCAGTAGTAAGAGGGCAGTTGGAGTGACGTTTCATTCCAATACCGATTGGACATCGGCATCTTGTGAGAATAACAAATAGATGAATGCAAGAGCGAGCCAAGTACAGGTAGATTGTTTATCTAGAGTAGCATTAACGTGTTGATGATTGCATTACATGACACAGTATACATGACACAGTATACATGACACAGTATACATGACACAGTATACATGACCCAGTATACAGTATCTATATAGGAACAAATCAGAATGGTGAATAATTATAAACCAGACGAGAGGCGAGTGCAGCAAGAGGGATGCCTAGGGCCCCACTCAGGAAAACCGAATTGTTTATGAGAGTTGTCAGGGTGTAATGGTGTAACACACTGGACTTGCAATCCAGCGGTCACTGGTTTGATTCCATCTTATGGTTTGCCAGTTGAAACGACGGTGTAAGTTTGTTACATCCCCTGTCTCTATAGCAGTTTTTTTTCAATATTACATAGTGTAAACAATGCGTGCCAATTTGATACTAGTTCAACACACCGGTCTGTTGGAGAGTAAACCCAAAACATTTGCAATTCGTAACATAGTTTTTTTTGGGTGAGATCGCGTAAATATAAATGTGTCGTTAAACCCGCCACCACCCGACACAGCCAATTAGTAATGTTTGTCACGTAAACAGAACATGCCAATTCGGTACTTGTACAGCACACCAGTGTGTTGGAAAGCAAATCGCAACATTTGCAATCTGTGTACGATGTTTCGACAGTGATTACAACTAGCATCATCAGGCGGACAGCCAGAAATATTTCTGAGCACCCAGCATCAACGGGCACACTAGCAGTTAGACGATCAGCAGGTGCTGTGTGGTGGGGTAAAGTCTGGGCACGTCCAACTCTTCCAATATGCCTGCCGTGGCATGAGCAGACAATTGCAAGGCCGTACTTGTACCTGCCTGGGATGCTGGAACATCACGTATGGGTATACTGTAGTGGAAACCAGAGTACCATGGGGAAAATCCTGACTCATGTTAACTCTCACACGTTCACACAGATGGGTTCACAAACTCTTTTTCTCTGCTACCTCCATCAGACACCTTGCTACCTCTAGAGGTGAGTTTCTTGTGACCAAGATTCCTGCATCTTGGTGCAATCCACCAAGTCCATGTAGCGAGTCAACAGCTGCGCCTCACCATACCCATTCAAATGAATCGGCGTTTATCGCATTATGCAGTTCTGAATGCGTGTGGAAAACCATTTCATAGCGGGTCGGAACAGAGAATAGTGAAGTTGTGGCATTGAAAAGTAGCTGAAAGGAAATGTTTGCCTTTATAATACGGAAAAAAATAATTATATACGAATGGTGCATGCCACAATATTTCAGATTAAAAAAAAAATCTACGCTGCAGATGCCAATTGTTACTTTGTGTTTTCCTCCAAGGTTCTGCTCCCGTCATGTGGATCGTGGTTGAATCCAAGTATCTGAGGTCGTTCTCGAAATAATTAAAATTTAAAACTACCCATTTATGGATGTTTTTCATTGCAAGTCCACCATGAAATTGGCAGAGGGCTTCATGTATTATTTACACTCTTCAGCCCCCTAAACATATGTTCGAGGATTTGGTTTAAATAATACAAAAAAGCAATAAGCTCAGCTCACATGCATCAGCCGTACATCAAACATTGTGGAGTGGGAGAGCTTTGCGTTACCTGGAAGCACGAGGATTTTACTTATGTTTGTAATTTTAGCTGAAACATTTTTGCCAATATTCAAAATTAAATGATAACCAGGTCGATTGTGTTTACGTGAGCATTTGTTGGCAGTTGTTAGCTGTGACCTAGAAATGTAATATAATTACAGAGCTTATTGAGATACTACATCAATATAGACTGTGAAGATTAAATCAGTGAAAGGGGGTTAAAATGTGCTTTTTTAAATGCAGCACAAAGCTAACAAAGTTAGTGCTATCTCGTTTATCAACATATGATAAGATCGGTAATCAATGACAGCCTTGGCAGTCACATTTTTTAGTGAATGTAGGTAGGTCTTTCAGAAAACTCAACGCATTCGTGTTTTTTCGCGTATGCCAGGTTAGTCTGTGCTTAAGGGTTCATTACAATATTTGGTCACCAAAGGACAACGATCGCCTCGAGGTATTTTTTTTTGCTACGATCACACAGCGCTAATTCGCTTGCAGTGATTGTTTGGTTGTGGCGTTTTGGGTTTTGAAGTCTTCGGGAAAGGATATGTTCTCGCTCTGCCAGCAAGGAAGAGTGCTCCAGGCCTGCTTGTGCTTCCACACGTATATTTCCTTTTTAAAAACACATTCCTGCGGAGGGAGCTGGTAGGAACGTTGGGTTGCTCGGTCAATGGTCAGGGTCAACAGCGGCGTGGTGTATTCCGCAAATATGGCCGACTGTGAGGGCGGGCACAAGCCGGCGTGAGTAGGTTAAACGTTGAGTTTTATAAGGGCACCACGGGGTGACCAGCCCCTCCCCACCCAGCCCCACCCCTCCCACCCCGCACCCAGCGCCTCCGCACCCAGCCCCTCCCCACCCAGCCCCTCCCCACCCTCCCCACCCAGCCCCTCCCCACCCTCCCCTCCCCACACAGCCACACCCTCTCCACCCAGCCCTACCACACCCTCCCCTCCTCACCCAGCCCCTCCCTCCCCACCCAGCCCCTCCCCACCCTCCCCTCTCCACCCAGCCCCACCCCTCCCATTTTTGGATGCACGACGGACGGACACAATAATCCCCTGTGGGCTGGTGGAACCAGGAGGTTCCTACCAGTATGAAGTTAGACTGAGGAGTTAACTTCTATCCACGTTTCTATGGAGTCATACTTGGACTGCATGTGGTTTACGAGCTACGGGTTAGCCACCTGTGGTATTTATTTTGAAAAAAGTATATCAGGGTGATGAAGAATTACAGACCCATGAGCTACTTACCATACATACAAATTGTATTAAAAAAAAAACATTGGGAAGAGACTAATTGAAAAGGTTGGAAAGATTATTCTACCATCAGCCCCATATAAATAAATAATATCCTTGAACAGACAATGAATATCAAATTATAATATACCAATGTGAATAGACAATGAAAACTAATTTATGCACAGCAACAATTAATCATTCGTTTTATGCGACTACCAAATTGAAACTCTTACTGTGTGCTGTGCTGTCGTATTGCTTGAACATTTTAAAACATCTATCCAAGCTCTCGGCTAACAAAGTCGTGCCTTCCCTGCACGGCTTCCGAAATACTAAACAAATATGACTCAAAGAATGTGAAATGCCAGCTAATTATACAGCATTGTTTCGTGTTTGTTCATCAGAATGTGGTTAATTAAAAAGTACAAACTAATGGCAAATCTAAAGTTTAACTCTTTTGTGTCTGCTTGCATCATGCAAGTGAATGGTATCGATTGCTTTTTCAAATCTATTGCCCTGCATTAAAAAAAACGCGTTCATCTTGCAATTTCATGAAATTTGAATCTCATTGCACTGTGTAATGTTTCTTTTATAACAGTTGCAGCCCTCAATGAAAGAACAATTTGGGTATTTTTTTTTTGAAAGAGCTCATCATAATCTAGCACTATCTTTGGACCTCAGGAGGTTAAATACACAACAAACCGAAAGTCACGTCGAAGCAGTCCAATTACAAAAGGCAACATCGTTAAGAGCATGGTTCATTTTTTATATTTCAAGTGTGAAGAGTTAAAAATATGTTTAATGAGGGCACAAACCGTTGAGGGCTGTAACACTGGCAGACGTTTATGTCGCCCAAATGTTCTCACAATGCACTGCTGATTTAAACTTTAAATAAACAGATAACGCTTGAGATGACAAGCTCTGCTTGTTACATGTTGAATAGTTGATTCAAATGCACTTCAGAATTCCCCCCACATGTGATATGTCTATTAATGCTCGGAATGGGATACATCCAGCCGAGCTGAACATATATTCAGCCGAGCTTCAAAAAACGAATTTCAGCGGAACCCACATTTTTATTGCTTGAGATTAAAACGCACAAAATAAAAAAAGTTGTAATTAATTGTAAGTTCGGACAATTCTGGCAACAGTGAGTAACAGCAACTGGGTATTAGCTTGCATCTGTCTCAACCCATGGTCTGAGATACAGCGTGTCGCTTATATTCAAGGGTTGAAATGGAACGCAGGAAGCTATTTTCGGTGGCAGATTTTTGTCTGACCATAGCGTGTGATTACCCTAGGTCGACTCAGCTGTAAATTGCTCATCGATGTGGCACTTAAACAGCATCGCGGGAGAAATGAAAGCAGCCAAACGTAGTGCTGAACCCTTAAATCATCTCGTGTCATGCCAACCGTAATAGTGCCTCGCTAACGTCACTTGCCCAGACAATCTAGAAGGCTAAATGGGGGATCTTCGTCCTTGTTTTTCATGCACGTATATTACACGTGTCTTCATAAGTCTTCACATCCAACGCAACGGGACATTTATGCACGCACAATGTGCATGCTAACTAACCACTGTCGGAGTGGTTAGCGCACTGCCAATATGAACTCAGTGACATCTTCACATGAATTCCCAGCCTCGCCCTCACATCAGGAGGGAGCGATATTTGAACCACTCTTTGGCCGCCCTTTCACCCACCACCGTGGAGTATCTTCCAACAACCCGCATCACCAACATAGCACGGGGCATCCCTCATTGAGCAGCAGACTGGAAAGGGTCCGTCCATAAATGACGTCACGCGATTTTGGACGATTTTTGACCCCCCCCCCCCCTTCGTCACACGGCGTCACAAAAAGTCAGACCCCCCCTCAAATATGACGTAACAAAGCTTTGCCCCCCCCCCAAATAAAACATGCTTCAAATCGCTTTAAACTATTGTCATTGTAGGGCGCATTTAATGTGGCGCTGCACTCTGATGTTGTAGGAGAAAACATTTATTAAAAAGCAGATTTAATTAAGTAGAACGTGTTGTCTATATTTATTTAAAGTTGCGCATTTTGATGTGACACATTTCTCAACCCCCCCCCCCCCTCGTCACACATCGTCAAATATGTCTGACCCTTCCCAACCCCCTAGGTGCGTGACGTCATTTATGAACGACCCCAAAGGGCATGTAAATACATAAATGTTGTACGCACGCACAAGCGACGTGCCCGTGCACGTGTGTCTACGGCACAACGCGGCGTGTAAACATCGTCACTCGGGAGACAAAGGCGGCCGGGTGTGGTGCTAGGCCAACCCACCCCCTCGTGTGTCGCGCCGGCCTTCATAGGTGCTCGCTAACAGCGCTTGCCCCGACAGTCTGTTAAGGCTACACGTGGGATCTTCGTCGCCACTGTAATGAGTGCCGAGTGATCATTAACATTCACACGAGTGCGCCTTCTCGAACACCTTTCAATCGTTCGATGTTCGCTGGAAATGGTATTGGTTGCCGAAGTGGTTAGCACTGCAACCTGGAGGCAAATATCTGTAACGAAGCGTTCTCAGACACTGACACCATTAGAAGTGACATAATTACATCTAGCGGCCCGCTTTGGAATAATAAACACGCCTGCAGGCATTTAAAAACAAACAAGCCATCTCCAGCGCGACTTGCTTGTATGGATTAATTTGAGGTGGCTGAAAGAGCCTGGAGGTCATTGCACTTGCTATCGGCCCAGGCTTTACCAAGCCTACAGTTTGATTCACGTGATATTTTTCTTGACATGAAGTATCAATTTGAAACTCTTGCAGGGCAGCCTGATATCAGAGAGCAGCCTGCAGAAGGAGTTATCACAGAACTACTCCCGAATACTTTTTTATTCACACCAGAAAGTCTGGAGGTTCCCACGTGCCTTGCAGAGAGCAATGTTCGTCAAAAAATGTATCTTTTTCTCCTCCGAGTTGAATTTTTTTTCCAATTAATTGAAAACCCAAATTTAATGTATTATGTTTGTGCAGTCACTGGTGTCTGGGCTGAAACCATCAACTCACCGCACTTGAGAAACCGGTTTACTCAGATCCACAATTTCAGTGATGGTGGCTGAGTGCTCCGCTTCCAAACCTACCCTTGCGACATATGTTCCGAAGGATGTGAGGTCATATCCTAGTCTGGGCTTAACACATGCATTCATCCCTATGAGGTTGATAAAAAAAAATGAGTATCAGTTTGTGAGAAACCGACAGTGACTGTCCTGTGGAGATACAGGACCCTGTCATAAGAATGTCGAATGTCAATTGAATGGCGAATAAACGTGGATGATCATTGCCTTAGTCCAGATTGAGCAGAGAACGGTGTTGACTTTTCGAATTTCCAAATGTTCCCTGTCTTCAGAAAATATTGGACAGTAGAAATGAGGGCATATATTCACGAGAGGAAGCCATTACATGTTATTGTCAGCTGGAATATTAATTCCAAATTGAATATACCAGTGAACCTTGACTAACATGACTAATCAATTATATCCATTAAATAAAACAGACCCTGCATAACTGCACATCAATGCATCCCAATGGTTTCTGAAATAAAGGCCATTAAGCACATCTTCATACAAATACAATAAATATAGCCCCATGATATGCTCTTAAATAAAACATGCTTTACATAACCGTTTCCATGTTAGGTGAAACAGAAAATGCCACTTAGTGTTGGGTGGTCTCTTGTTGTTTGTTCTGTTATGAGCGATGTCATAATGATGCTGAAATGTGTCCAGTAATTAAAACGCAATAGAGTACATGCAGTTTTGATGTGCAGGTGTATAATTAAGGTGATGAAGTTGTGCCTAGTTATTAGCACACGCTACCTGTCTTTCGCAGCGGCTGATTGCACAGATCTGTAGGTGGCAGTGTCGTTCTATCTAACATGCAGTCGAAATGAACATTGGCACTTGCGATACATCGTAAAATAATTCTTAAATCAATTTTAATTAACTCTGATAATAAACATTTTCCCTACAGTGTACTTTAATTATATCTCCATGAGTCTCGTAACTGTGTGGTGCAAGTTCTTTTAGCAAACACCTATTTAGGCTGATACAGCATAACGGATGACGGCGTTGATGGGCAGGGAGAAAGGAATCAAACTGAGGTCGTAACACGGTGTGCTAACCACTTTAGCACCAGTTTCCACTCACACAAAGACAAAGATCCCCCGTACAACCTTTAGCATATTGTTGGGGCAATGTGCTGTTCGCAAGCGCCTATAAAGGTTGGTACGGTACCCAAGTCACCAGCACCATGCCCGGCCGCTTCCCTAGTGTCGATGTTAACACACTGCACCAGGTTCTTATTTGAGGCTCAGTCGATCTAGGGGAGGCCCTGTACCGATACAGACAATCGTCACTTGTGTTGGTGGCCGTGAGCGGGAATCTATCTGGGGCTGCTGGGTTTGTAGCGCAGCGCGCTAACCTCTGCGCTACCGCAACTATACCGCTCCCCACACATACACATACACACATGCACCAACACACACATACACACATACACACATGCACCAACACACACACACATACACACATGCACATACACACATACACACATGCACCAACACACACACACGCACCTGTTCTTGGCCTCCGAGGGCCTTCCCCGGGTTGAATTGGCCTCACTATTACAGCCAACCTTTGAGCTGAAACCTTACAAGCTACTGTTACCAGCCTGGGCGTGTTTAATGAGCTGCCCAGCCTTCTGACTTCAGTGAGTACAGGGGGTCTCTTCAGGTTCCTCATCACGCTAATGAAGGAGGGAAGACATTAAGCCAGCCTGCGATGGTGCTGGCCTTACAATCGTGATTGCCAGGCCAGAAAAAAATAATTCCTATTCACAGCAATTATCTCTACAACTCTCGGTCAATCTTGCTTTAAATATGGGGCTTTTGTACCTGTTTTTCTTTTCCGTTTCAGGGAAATTGTGTTGTCTATTTACACAGACAGCAAAATAACAATTGACAGCTATTTGCCAATCCCCTCCAGGATGAATGCCTCTCCAAGCTTTGTCGGTTGTGGGGGGTTCTTTGGCCATACTTCACCACGTTGGCCATTTCAGGTTGGTGATGGCCAGGGGCCTGGACTTGTTAAGAAATCACACGTCACCGATGTATGCCTTGAGCAGGAATCAAAGTCAGGTCACCGAGTTCATGGTGCAGTGCGCTAACCACTGGGTCAATGCTTTACCCTGTCTTCCCGACAGACCTGTTCTTCACCTGAGGACGGCTGCTTGCGTTGTGGCCGAAACGTCGTGAGAATAATTTTATTATGTTTTATTTTTATTATTGTATTATTTCCATTCTACGTGACTTTACCGAAAGAACCAAGAAGATGAATCCCTGCAGTCACGAAAGCTTTAAATCGAAAAATACACAGAATATATAAGCGGTATGTATGTAATGTACGCAGCAGACGTGAGTGTCGCACGTATAGGCGTAATGCTGCTGACTTTGTGGGAGTTTGTGGGGAGTCAGCGTTGGTTGACCAATGGATGGACTGGCTTCGAGTATGGAATGTCCACCACTTGCTCAGGGCTGCTAATAGAGAAGAGCAGAGTCCCATGCTTGGTGTGGCATGAAGACACCTTGACTGGATACTCAGACTCTTTGTTTTTTTTTCGGTAAAGTCACGTAGGTAAAACATTAAATAAGATAAATGAAAACAACTAAATTAAATCACGACGTTTCGGGCGCAACGCACGCGTCCTTCTTCAGGTGGGAACAACGTAGCGAAAGCACAACCACTAAGAGATGGCTGTGACGAGGAATTATATAGTCGCGGGGGATGGAGGGAGGGGAGGGCTATGGTGAGTGTGTGAACGGGCTGTGGACTGGGAGGCAACGTTGTGAAGCAGGGGGGGGGGGGGGGGAGCGCTGAGTTCAAACTGAAGCTGTGTGATGCAGGGGGCGGAAGTAGATAAGAAAGTTAAGATTGAGCAGCCTTTTGTTATGCTGCCGGGGGGGTGGCGGTAAATTAGAAATGCGCAAGATGACAACTACCATACCTCTGTAAGTTGGCAAATGTTCTACTGTAGGGCTATGGGATGGCTAGGAAACGTCAGCACAGCAATCGATTGTTGAATCTATATGTGCAAATGTTTAAGTTGGACCTCCCTGAATGCGTTGGTTTTTGCTTAGTGCTCCACTTTCGTCCCATCTGATAAACTCTCCATAACATGGATTTGGCCAAGCATCCCAACGCAGGACCCTCCTTCAAAGAGTCTTGAGACTCGGCGAGGCTTATCCTGATGAAGGGAAGCATTCATGAGCATATGACCAAATCGAACCTCATCGGAATGTTTCCCCATTTTAATACACTGCACGGTGACAAGTATACAGTCATTTATTTATTTATTACGATTGGCGTTAACTATCTCTTCAATATATTGTCCTAGTTTGTGCTGTTGTCAGCAGTGGCAGACTTTTCCACTCCCGTGGAGGCTTGGCTCTTCACTGATGGCGGGATATGTATACAGTAAAACCTTGGATTGCGAGCATAATTCGTTCCAGAAACGTGTTTGTAATCCAAAGCACTCGTATATCAAAGCACTCGTATATCAGTTGTGATCACGTGACGCTCGGCAGACAAAGCGTATACACGTGCTACTCGTGTTGCAAGACCTCGCTCGTTTAAAAAAATGTGCTCGTCTTGCAAAACACTCGCAGACCAAGTTACTCGCTAATCCAAGGTTTTACAGTATTTGCTAAGTGTTTACGTATAATGTACAAATGTATATTTACGTATCATGTATAAATGCATATTTGCTAAGTGTTTAGCACGATACTCAAAGCAACTTGGAATGGTCAGGCTTATTATGCACTGAATAAAAGCCAATCAATCTCCGGGCTGTTATTTTTGAGGGCCCATATTGAATCATACTGTAGCTATCAGCGTACACGTTTTCCAACTCTCCTGCCTCCTCCTCCTCCATGTGATCGTTCGAGTTGACTTCAGTTGCTAAGTCACGATTGTCAAAATCATCGGCGGCCAAACTGGCATCTCCCGAGCCACATGCGGCTCTGTAATCCGCCGCACTAGGCTCTATCGAAGGGGCATCATGTGGAACGCGCTGGCAAAGCAGTAGCAAAGAACAATTAACGTCTCCCGCGTGCTCTACCGAAAACTGCCTCTACATATACACACTTGGCACTTTGCAAAACTCATGGTTACTTGATGGATCTTGGTCTGTAATAGGTTCGCCACCCCTGGTCTAGATGCATTAGATACATTACATGCATAGGGGCCTTCCATAAATGACGTCACGAGATTTTGGACAATTTTTGACCCACCCCCCCTTCGTCACACGGCGTCAGAAAAAGTTAGATCCCCCCCTCAAATATAAAGTCACAAAGCTCTGCCCCCCCTCCCCCACGAAAAAATGTGCTTTTAAATTGTAGGAGGAAACATTTATTAAAAAGTATAATTAATCAAGTATTACGTGTTGTCTATATTTATTTAAAGTTGCCACTTTTCTCAAACCACCCCCCCCCCCCCATCGTCACAAATGTCTGACCCCCTCCCCCAGGTGCGTGACGTCATTTATGGACGGCCCCATACTCCTGACCTTGCCTTGCTTTGACTGCTAGCCAGACGAATGTCGCTTTCTCCCCGATGGCCACGTGGCTGTCGTGTGCGCTGCGCGGGAGAAAATTCGTGTGGCCGGTGCAGTTATAATCAAGATGCAGCACATCGCCGGGTCAGAGTCTGGCTGGCCTCGTGCCATCTGTGCACCACGCATCTTTGCCCTCTTGAGGCGTGGGATTAGAGATACCCAGTGCAGTTATTCTCATTGAGGATGCAGGAGTTGAACTGCTGTTATGGGTTATTGCACCCAGCACGCGCTGCCACGGGTTATTGAGCTATTGAGCTTTAGGTGTTGTGACTTTATAATAATAAGATGTTAAACCGAAGTCTTGTCTATAGCATTTGGACGTTACGGATCCTGTGGGAGCTTCTGATGGAGAGCCAAGGGAGTTAACCCCAGTAACCCCGGTAAAATTCTGTTGAAATTCCGCTACAGGTCAATACGCTATTTGGCCTAGACGAATTCCCTATACGTCGCTAATTCTTGGAGCAAATTATTCCAGTTGGTTAGCTGGGATTTATAACAAATGAGATGTATCCATCACAGTAAATTGTATTACACAAATATACCAGGCAGGATGGTTATTGCAATACAAAAACAAATTCATAATGACAGTCAATACAGGAATTGTATTTCTATAGCAGTTTGTAATCATCATCATCTGCCATTTCCATCCATTACAGGATGAAAGCTTCTCCGCACCATCCCTCGTGGTCCTGCGATACCACAATTGGAAGTGATCTTTTTCCATCGAGTTCCTTAATATCTTCTGATCTCCAACTGCTCAGCACTCTCAGGTCGAGGTTGCACTCTTTCGGTGATCGGGCTTTGGTTAGCGTGGCACCCAAGCTATGGAAACCCTTGCCACTTGAAATCAGGCAATCAGAGTCGGTAGGTATATTTAAGTCTGCTTTGAAAACCCATCTCTTTAAAGCGGCCTTCCCTCTTTAGTTTGGTCGGTTGCCCACTGGTTCTGTTTGTGTTTCCTGCTTTTCATGCATTGCGCATTGGGATCCTAGGATGGAATGCCGCATTATACATTTGAATTATTATCTTGGCGATCCATCTCATCTTCCTGATCTCGTAGGATCTCATCTTCATCGTGGCCGTAGTCTTGAGTATTTTCTCCCCTTTGGCGTTGGCTATTTTTCTGTCATGAATCTTGTTCGTGAGCCGGCATCCCTTCGACTGACATTCACGGTGCATGCTCACCTTAAGTTGTGTTAACAGTCAATATGATGTCTCTAGCTTATTTACTTCCTGGACCACGCTCTCATCTTTTTGTCTCTGAGGATAATTCACTGCGTGAATCTCTCATGGCTTCTTTTTGTTGCGCCTTTCATAATCGCATTTTACGGATAAAGTCGAAGCATCTCCCTCTTCCATCAAACGGTGGGATGCCACTCATTTTCTTTGGTGACACCATGAACCATTGATATCTCGCTAAGTAGCGCTCGCTTTATCGACCCTGGAGGGATACCAATGTGAGTGGAGTGCTTCCCAGGATATGAACTCAGGGCCTTCTAATCGTGAGTCAAGGGTTATAACGGCAGTGCTACCCCCGCCATACCACGCGTTGCAAAGCACATATATGACGTGGCACTGACAACTTCCAAAACAGTGGTTCCCAACCATAGGGGTGCGCGAAGGATAATGCATGAAAGCAAAGTTCCGAGGTGGTTACCGAGAAACGCACTGCAAAAGAGGAGATGAGGGGACTGGGAACTATGATTGGGGTGCTGAGAGGTTGAGCGAGAAACGATGATAAGAGCTCCCCGTACAAGAATGGATTGCTCCGTAATTACATCTCATGCCACCGGCACAAGTCACAGCAGCTCATGAAGCATCACCGGTGTCTGTAATGGGCTGTGGAGTGATCCATTTTGGCACGAGCTCTTTAACACAGCGTCGTTCTGCGCCCACTCACCCACGCCTACCCACCATAGCATCTACATTTGCCCGCAGTGCCGCTGCACAATATATAAATTCTGCATCTTCAGCACAGACATTTACTTGCGCCGCTATTCACAATCTAAAGATAGTTGCGCGTCTTGGCGTCCTTTGTGTGGCTACAAATAACACGTATCTTGCTTATTCCTGTGGATACGGTTTTCGTCGTGACACAATGACTTTCCCCTCCTATACCAATGGAGTCGAGAAATACATGAATACGCACTGTGTCAAAAGTACTCAGATTATATATATATATAATTTATAATAGATAAGATGGTACACATTGGTAATGCAATTGTGTGAGCATAAAGCAGTTCTATCAGTCACACCCTTGATCTTATTAGAGTCTCTTCTGTACATAGTCCCAATTTCACTTCCTTTTTCGTTGCTCTTTTTTTTTGCAACCGAACCGCACTTTCAAATTCTAATTGCTGATGAAACGATATAAAAGTGAGAATTGATGCTTCTCTCAGAGTGCTGCATTTCAAGATACTGTTTCATATATAGACGTTACAGACTTGAGGAGGGAATGAAACCGTGAAGGCCGAGTCCCAGTATTCATTTCGTGCTCGTTAATACCAACGTGAATATTATGCACAATGTGTGTAGAATATTTTTAGCACAGCTTCGGGCCCAGCCGCATAGAATTTGCATCGAGAAAGACCGGTCGCCAGTTATGTCTCACGGCTGCTGAAAATGTTCTTTCTACATTAGCCTATTATGATATGAGAATACTCATTAATTAAAGCCAACACAATTTTTTTTTATTGGGAAAGAACTACACATTCTGATGTTTCAGTGGCCTAATGCAGCATGGGTGAGTACAGAGAGCGCTGTTAATTATGTCAGCGATTTATCTAAGCAACAGGATACATATAATCAGGTTTTTCTCAATTTAATGGACTGCAGTTTTGACGAAGTTTTGAAGCCTTGGTGATGATTCAATGGTAATTTATTGGACCTGCAAGATACCTGCATTACTTGTAACACTAATTGGGTTTCATTGCTGCAGCAGGCTAAGGCTTATTAAAAAAGCTAAAATAATCATCCACATATTTTCAAAGCTACACATTTTTATATTAAATTAGTTTTTTAAAGTTTTACTGATAATTTACAGCTCCTTGACAATTTGCTGCTGGATGAATGTCTCCCCATGTCGTGTCCTTCATGGGGCTTGTTTGACCATGCTTCACCACACTGGTCTGTGTGGATAGAAGGGTGCAGGCAGGGCAGGACTGCTTTAGATATGAGATTTCCTACTCTTTAATACATTCCTGAAAAAAACGTGTCTGATTACGTTTACTAATATTATTTTCTTTAAATGGAACTTGACACATATGTGCTAATAATGTCATTGCTTATTCAAGTTTTCAATATAAATTCGTTTAATCAAAATAATATTTTTATCCTTAAAATGCCCAACGTCTTCGATGCAATGTATGGGTAAAATCATTACAAATTTATAGTTAGCACGTATCAACTCATCCCTGAAGCGATCCGATGAATACTAATTACAATCCGCGGGCCTTGATTTGATTGAAGAATCTGTTTTTTGTTTGTTTAGATTTTTGGCATTTCATTTGTATTATACATATGCAATTTCTCTGGCATGTTTGTAGGGTTGTGTTGATTCCATTAGCCTGCTCAATGTAACATTTGCGTATTGTTTACGTGAATGTTTAACGGTAACATTCTCAAGTGCGCACTTTGATGCATGCATCGCCGGTGTGATATCGTTGATTTTAATTGCAAGAGTAAATTAATTGTTGTTGTGGTTGAGCAATATCAAGCATGCAAACTTCTCCTGAGTGTTCGACAAATCGCTAATGCAAATTCAGAGATGTCACATTATGCAGCAAGCGCATAGTGCTGCTAATCGCACTGTTATGCAGCCCAGGTTTTATTTTAACTCGTTGGCATTGAGCTGCTGAATAAACACGACTTCAGATTCCTCTTTCAGAAACCTCAGGTAAAGCAGCCGTACGTGTTGATACAAGCAATGCACATGTCTGTTTCCATGCATATATTGAAGATGTATTAGTGTTAAGTGAACTGCCCTATATGAACCCAGTGACCTTGAACAATGCATTTCTGGCCCAAGGCTGAGCTTGGTGGTTATATATGAACCGGTATTGCCCCTCCCCCAACTTCAACCTGTAGCAATCATCGTGGTAAAGTCTGGTCAAATAATCACCATGACCAAACACGGTGCGAAGGGAGATGTTCATCCAGCAGTGGATTAACATAGATATTTAATGACACGTAATTTTAGATTAATATGACTACTTTCCACCACACTTTGTATCACAAGTCATCGGTAAGTTCAGTAGATTGTAGTCATAATCCCAATATTCCCATCTAGTTTATTTGACAAACGTTTAGATAATATATTTATTGGCACAGCATCACGTCCGCCGAGGGCAATAAACAGAATACATTTGATTTTCACACATTTATACCGTTTTTCTCACATCAAGACGCAGTGCAAAGTATATTGTAACCCCGTGGAGACGGCAGAGCATCTCTGGGGAGACCATGGAAGGGACACCATATTTGCACCTGGGGTCACGTGACTTATCACCTTATCACTTCATTAGGCTGCTCTCTCATAACCAAAAGACGATGCATCTTCATCCTTGTAGACGATCGTTATAAAGAACCGATCGTAGCGATGGCATTCCACCACACCTCGCCATTGCTTCCTTCTTCTCCCAGATATTGAGGTTGTTACATACTTCACACAAACTCCCAGGTATGCTCTCCTAAGTACAGTATTCCCTCATTATTCACGAACATGCTATCGGCGATTTTGTCTACTCCACTAATCGCATCTGGGAATCTACACGACTGCATCGAGACAGAGAGAAAGTGATGGGAAAAAGTGATGAAAGAGAATATTACGCGAGAGAATGATGAGATAGTGATGAGAAATAAAGTGATGACAGATAAAGTGATGAGATAATTTTCCCGTATTTAATAACCTATTTACGTATTTATTTAAATACATTAATTCAATAGATAGGTGTTCGTAGGCCAATAGCATTATCCGCGAAATTTTCAATTCACGAGCATCTCCGGAACACATATCTCGCGAATAACGAGAGAATGTCTTACACTTATTTTGTATTTTATCTTCTTCTTGATCTCCCACCATATGGTGGATCACAGCAGAGTCCCTGAAAATGTACGTTGTGTTGATATTTACCAGATACATTACATTAAATGCTTTGATAATAGTTTTTTTACCCTTCTATTTGGCAACAAAACTGACACCTTTTTTACAAGGAGTCATGTTTGCATAGACCACAATACCTGCAGCCATAATGCAAACAAAAAACATAACTTTGATAATATATGCATTGTCCTTGAAGTTGATTGGTCCACACCCGAGACGGCTTTCCCTAGAGCCTAGTCTCACATGGTGTTGCGCCTTTTCGCCAGATGATGCCAAAAGGCGCACGTTGGGCGCCTTCAAGGACCGTGCACATTATCAGAGTTGTGTTTTTTGTTTGCATTATGGCTGCAGGTATTGTGGTCTATGCAAACATGACTCCTTGTAAAAAAAGGTGTCAGTTTTGTTGCCAGATAGAAGGCTAAAAAAACAATCTCATATTTTTTACTGGCGAATGAGGTTCCAATGGATTAAATGCTTTTTATTGTATTATTAATGGAGCTCCTGACTCGTAAAGTTTGACATATTTGGACGGTCTCCTCGCCCTTTGGACGTTTCTAGATCCCCCTCTGATTCTACCTCAGGGCACAACTCCTCCGATGCCTGTCCTGGTATTGTGCCCTCCTCCCTCTTCCCTCCTCCTCGTCGATCTAGATACTAAAACAGTGATTATCGTTATGAGTTGGGCCAAAGAATGCCAGCCCCATGAATGGTAAACCCTTTAGAGCAGAATTGTACTCTTAAGTGATATTGTCAGTACATTTAGTTTGAATGTGCACACCAAGGTTAGTAATAGAAGGAAAACAAAACACAAATCCTTGGACAATTGAATAGTTTATTTTCACACATGCCATTACAGCACCTCATTAAACGCTTAGGTACAAGCCAAAGTAAAACAACTGTTAACTTATCAGCCCTCACACGGGCGAAAGCAACGTTTGCATACTTGCTTTAAAACAGTGCGGATAATGTAAACATATGACTTTCCTTGCTTTAAAATGTAACATTTGTGCCAGACATCCATGGAATTGGTTAAACATGCCATGCAGGAACACAATGAACATAATGTTCATTCGTTTCCCAATCTGCTTTTCCTAGTGGGGTTCGTGGCAGAAGCATGTTGAATAGGGTGGTCCAGATCTCCCTTGCCCTGGCGACACACTCCAGCACTACTACATTACTATCCATTATCTTCTTGGTTCTTTCAGTAAAGTCACGTAGAAGGGAAATAATAAAATAATAAAAATAAAACATAATAAAATAATTCTCACGACGTTTCGGCCACAGCGCAAGCAGCCGTCTACAGGTGAAGAACAGGTCTGTCGGAAAGACAGCGTCTGAATGGGCACCACCAAGCTTGGCAGCGTATATTTAAGCTGGGTTGGATACTATCCATTACTTTCCACTATACAATACTTAGCACAGACTCTAGCTCTTCCTGGGGAATTCCCAGGCATTCCTAGGCCAGCTGAGCGACATAGTCCCGCCAGCGTGTGTCCTGGGCCGGCCCCGGTGTCTTCACCCAGTGGGATATGCCGGGTCGAGTTCCAGGGGTAGTCTATCGGGGGGCATCCTTACCAGGTGCCTGAACCACCTCAATTGGCTCCTTTCGATTCCTGGGGAGCAGCGGCTCGACTCTGAGGCTCTCCCGGATTACTGAGCTCATCAGCCCGGCAACCCTGCAGAGAAACCTCATTTCGGCCCCTTGTACCTGCGATCTAATTTTTTCAGTCATTACCCAAAGTTCATGACCATTGGCGAGGGTGCGAATTTAGATCGACCCGTAAACCGAGAGCTCTGTTCGAAAACTCAGCTCCCGCTTCACTACCGCGGAACGGTACAGTGCTCGCAACACTGAGGATGCCACACAAATCTGCCAGCTGATCTCCCACTCCCACTTACCATCACTCGCGAAAAAGACCTCGAGGTACTTAAACTCCTCCACTAAGGGCAGCTGTTCCCATCTCACCTGGAGATAACAATTCACCATCTCCCGGGAGTGAACCATAACCAAATATTTGGAGGTGCTGATCTCATCCCAGCCGCTTTACACTCGGCATCAAACCGCTCAATTGCACGCTGGATATCGTAGACTGATGAGGCAAAGAGGACAACGTCATCTGCAAAAAGCAACGATGCCACCTCCATGCCCTGTTCATACATTGGCTGCGTCTTGATATCTTGCCCATGAAAATCATGAACAGGAGTGGAGGCACAATGCATCCTTGGTGCAATCCAACACCCACAGTGAACGACTTTGATTTAACACAAAAAATGCGGACACAACCCTCACTCTGGGAATAGATGGACAGGATAGCACACAAAAGTGGCACCAGCATATCATACTCCCACAGCACCTCCCACAAGACATTGCGAGGAACACGGTCAAATGCTTTCTCCAAGTCTACAAAGCAGAGGTAGACTGGAGAATCATGCTCCCATGAACCCTCAAATATTTATGAGAGGGAAAAGAGCCGGTCCATTGTTCCATGACCATGACGGAATCCACATTGTTCCTCCGGAATTTGAGGCCCGACCACTGGGCGGACCCTACTCTCCAGTACTCTGGCATAGGCTTTACCCAATATGCTGAGTGTAATTCTTCTGTAATTGGAGCACGCCCTATGGTCCCCTTTTTAAAATAAAAACAAGTAAACCCGTAAAAACAAAGTTTTTCACTATAAATCCTTTATATGCGTGGCGGCTAGAGTCTTCTCGTCCTCTGGCTTGAGATGGCTGCCACTTATGGGTCAGATGATTGTCTGCCAGTATTAAGCAATTGGTAATTAAATATTTAATTTGTTTTCCCTAAACAGTGTAAAATTTTGGGAATTTTTTTTCACGAACATTAATTGTCTCGCACAACGAGTCTGTGTGGAAAATGTGAGCTCGATTGGATAACGGGAAGTGGGTTAAAAAACGACCGAAAGATTTGCACGGTCGTAAGCAAGCAAGCACGCAAGCAAGCGAACTTAATATAAAGGATTTAAAAATGTGAACCAGGACCCTAGTCTGCCAATCCAGAGGTACTGTACCCGCATTCCATGCAATATTGAAGAGGTGTGTTAACCACAACACTCGTACACTGTCCAGCACTCTGGGCGAATCTCGTCGACCTTCTCATCCACTGGGACAAACTCCAAATGAAAAGAACCTAGCCGGGGGCTTGTCAGTATGCCCACACCCGCCCGGGGCTTCTCACCAGGGGTTATTCCGGAATAGGAGAGAGACCACCCCCGATTGAGAAATTTGGTTCCAGTGCCAATGCTGTGTGTGAAGGTGAGACCTACTATACCTAGTGAGTACATTTCCATCTCCTCCACCACCTCCAGCTCCTTCCCCTCCAGTGACGTGGCATTCCACGTCCCAATAGTGAGTGTCGATTGCCAAGGTCCAGTCCGTGTGAGGACATCCCTTTCCCTGCCATATTGGCATCCCACCCGCCCATCACCCTTCGTCCTGCGGATTATAGGCCCACAGGACGGTGCCATGTAGTCATTTCGGGCTGGGACCGACCGGGTTACGTGGGTCACCCGGCCTCCAGGTGCTTGCCGGTGAACACCATCCCCAGGCCTGGTTCCAGGGGGGTGTCGCGGTATACCTTGTCTGGGCGAGGTTCTCAGATTTGAGTAATTTTTAACCATTCATGAAGGGCTTTTTTAAACCTTTATTTGTCTTGAACCTCCCCCCAGACCTGTTCGCCAAGGGAGACCCTACCAGTAGTACAAGACTCCAAGCAACATAGCTCTGAGGGTCATTAGAACAAACACCCCACCACCATGATAAGGTAAATATTCTTCGTAACCTTATTATTTTCGTTAAGATTGGACCAATTGTGCAGTGAGTGGTTCGTTCACTGCACTTTAAACCTGGCCACCTGATTTTGATTCCAGGCCACGGCAAACATCAGCGATGAGAGATATCTAGACTAGTTCTGGGTATCCCAATTAAAAATCCGCACTGACCCTTGCTCGTGAATCGTGGCCAGAGAGGAAATCATCCATAACATGGCATTGGGTGGCCTCTATCCAGCAGTATATTTTCAAATACCTGTAAATTAGTATTAATTAATAATTCCAATAGCTTTTGCCGCTTAAATAATATTTCAGTGGTTTTGAAATCCATTGCGTTGTTGTGTGCCATTTCATCTCGTGACCAGCTTTGATAGATGTGTGTTATCGCTTTTGGCATTATGGATCAGCATGTATTCTTGTCGCGCGAGCTTTGGACAATGCACACCATTGAAGAGCTCTTTAATATCTGACTAAAGTGTAAGATGGGAGGACACTACTTGCTTTTAATCGCATTGCATTTATTAAAAAATGTTCAGCGAAAATTCAATCTGCCTGGAAGTCTAGTTCTTTTTTTAAATTGTAATCAATCCATGTGCCACTTTGCAATGAAGGTAATGCATCATGTCCTTGATATTACACTGGACTGTACTCTGTGTAAAGGGAACAAAATGGGACTTTTATTATCGATTTTTTTAGTAGAATATAAAGTATAATTCTTTAACCACATGACCATTGAGATTTAATAATTGTGCTTTTCAAAGTACATTTAAAATTGCTTTTTCAAACCACAATGTCCAAAACATGCGCTTTGTGATGTAAACATGATTAATTTGTCACACGATAAGATTAATTTGTAAAGCATATTAGCTCAGTTAATTATGGTAACTGTATTGCATTGTCATGTGGTTATTTGTAAATTCTCTTGTTTTACACGTAATTTATTGTTTTACTTGGTACTCTGCTTTGATGTTTGCTCATATAATATTTACTTTGTGTTGAATTGGTTGCAAATATGAACCAGTTTGCTGTGACAATGTATTTCTTTTGTACCCATATCTCCCTTGAAAAATAGACTTCTGGCTTCAACATGCCCTTAATACTGCCACGGTGTAATGTTTATTAGATTAGATTTACAATCGAGGGGTCGCCGGTTCGATCTCCTGTCGCGGCAGTTGAAACACTTGGGTGCTCTCAATGTGATTTGGTCACAGGCATTATAATGATTCACGGGTGTATTTATTTGAATGTGATTATTCCAGTTTGTAATTTGTTTGTTTTTTATTAGCTTCATTATACGTAATCGGGACTCTTTAAAAGACCGATAGTTACTAATGTTTTTTTCTTCTAGTAATGCTACTGTGACCAGTTTAAATTACATTTTTTTTTAAATAAAACTTTTCCAATTTTATCCCAATTGCGCTTCAGCTTAAACTCACGACGATGAAGTCTCCATCGGGATCTCTCGTAAAACCATCATGTTAGAGAATGGCCACCATGGAAGTGGATATCACAGAGCTACATTTTAGTTAACCTCATGTGACCTCTGGTCCACACAGTAGGAGGCACCACTGTCCCACCTGGTCGACATTTGAGAGTAATGTTCATTGCGTGACAAGTCAATCTGACATTGTATTTCTCAGAGATAAAATGTAGCCAAATTTTTGTGCAGTCGTTGGTGACTGGGTTGAGACCATTATGTCACAACGTTTGAGAACCCGGTTAAATTACAGGCAGATGCCTCAATTCGAACTCAGGATCTCAATGGTGCCAGCTCCAGCGCTTTTATCTATGAGCCACATGGCCACCTGAACAATTGTAAATGTAAATAATTATTAAATATCTTTAAACTTTTAGGAAATTAATTCACGATGAAATAATCGAAAAAAAGTCGTGACATTAAATTTTTAAAATCCATTTATTAAAATCCATGAACAAAAACAGATTCAGTCAGAGATAAATGAAATATTATGAAAATTTGAGTATTTTAATTGCAATGACATTTTTTGTTTCACTCTCTCTGACAGGTACTTGAAGGGCGATTTGGCCATAACCCCTACATGCAATTATAAATGCCCTGAGTGCGAATGTGATGGCAAAATCTATGGCACCAAATGTCAGAGAACCCACGCGGATTGCCTTTAAAGTCACGTTGCTGGTGTAAGACGGAGCTTTTAGAAAAGTGGCAATTATCTTCCGTCTGCTGCATGCCCTGAGTCATAACGTAAGTTTCAGCACAGACATCAGTGAGCCCTGACGCACAACTGAATATGTGGCTTATGTAAAAGCTGCCAGGAAACATTTTAATAATTAATTCTCATCAGATCCCATGGTATGTAAAGTGCTGTCTCTTCGTCGTATTATCCACTCTACCTCTCTGGCTCCTCTTTGGGCTGTCAAGAAGGGCCATTGCCCGAAACGTCACCGATTAGATACTTTATTTTATTAAGGGCTTGTGATTGATGAATTCGCCGAGTTATTTTATGTGTGTGTTTTGCTGCATTTTCTGTCCGATGAGTGATGTCACGACGCAAAGGCGAATCCAATGAACGAGCCTCACCCTTGTGAAGGAACCCCAGTGTGCGTCCCTCCCAGTCAGGTGGGAATGGGTGCAGTGTGCAGGCGATGCACGTTCTCAAGTTGTCGAACACTGAGCAGCGCAAATGGAACTCTAGGCTCTCTTCGTGTTTACAAAAAAAATCTTTGTTTTCCTACCAATGCTGTAAAAAAAAAGGCTACGACTAGAAAAGTTTTACACGTTGAAAGGTTTCAACAGCATTAGCCATGTGATATATTTCACAAACTATGACAGTGATAACTGATCTCGCATATATAATTTAACGTGGTGATACGTAAAAAACCCGTAACTTTTACAAAACTAAACTTTGTATCTCGCACTCTTCTCAGCAACACAGTTGGGTTACAGTATGCCTTGAGTAAAGTAGAGTATTTGGTTATTATCATTGTCAAAACACACACCTGGTCTTCGACAGTCACTCATCAACAACAACCCCATACATATACACTTGAGCTGGGCTATATTATTGTTTAAGTCATTTGTTTGTTAGTCGACCAAAAAAGTATCTGTTCCCACATGTGCTGCTGGACGGGAGGTGATGGACGGGGCTTGGTGATGTCATTTACATAATCAAGGGGGGGGGGGGGGGTTCTTGATTTCAAGACGCAGGATTTTTGGGGCATCTTGAACTAAAAAAAAAACTATTTTTTATTTTACCAGGTAAGGCCCACTGAGCTATATAGCTCTTTTCAGAAGCGACCTGCCCACAAATGATAGCTCAACGAAGTGGCTTATAATGTGGAAATGTCTAACACCCAAATACTTTGAACGCATGTTGATTCTAAATGTGGAGGGAAAAACCGAAGGACCCGGAGAAAAATCCACACGACCACGGGGAGAACATGCAATCTCCAAATATACAGGCATTAGGGTCGTGGTCGAACCCACGACCTCCGTGATACCAGGCGAGGTAGTTAACATCTCGCCACTCTTGTGCACTGTGCGTAGCCAACCACGCTAATCGGAGGTGCCGGGTAAGGACAACAAACTAAATACACAGCGGTTATGAAAAGACGAGTTTCTAATCTAGATGTAAAAGTGCATAGCTCCAGTGGCTTCCTAATATCGGAAGAGCGTTCCAGACAGCCGCAGGAGCGCAAAAAGGGGCTTGAGTGATCAACTCGTCTCGGCTCTCCTACAAAAAGGCAATGCATTCCCATTTAACCCCATGGACTGCTGGGAGGGCAAGTGTTGTTAGTGAGCAGCTGGTACGGCCAGAACGGTGCAGGAAGAAGGGGTAGTATGGTGAGAACGTGGCTACGTTTGTCTCCACACCGCTGATATTCACTGATGACACCAGATTCCTTATTTAGTTTGCTAACCTGAAAGAGACCCAGGCCACGTTTTAGACTTCAATCCAATGAACCTGTATTTCCAGGTTTGCAGTGCAGTGTGCAAACGACAGCAGTACCGTCTCCAACAATCACAGACACCTCAACCTGAAACACAATATTAATAAGGATGATTCTGAGGAAGTGTGTTGTCAACCAAAACTGTTAACTGACAGTTTTGTTTTATCTCGTGTTGCTTTCCCGGACTGGTCCATAGATTTTCAGTTTGTGTGAACATTATTTATTTAGTTATCCTCACTTTGTTTGACACCTGTTGGGTATAGAACCGGCAGAAACTGGTGCCTTATATATTTACTTTCCGTTCTTTTAATGCAATGTTACATATCGTATTTTTTCAGACTGGATAGCATGTATTGTGTGTGTGGAGAGCTGTATCATGCTGTTTTAGCTTGTTGCTCTTCAAAACTCGTTGACCTGAGTTTGATTCCCAGCTTCAGCTAATATCAGTAGAAAGTGATGTATGAACCGGTCCTGTGCCTCCCCTTGGGTTCCTCTCGGTCGACTAAGCTTAAATGGTGAGGTCACGTAGGTAAAAAATAAAATAAAATAAATGAAAACAACTAAATTAAATCACGACGTTTCGGGCGCAACACAAGCGCCCTTCTTCAGGTGGGGACAACTTAGTGAAAGCACAACCGCTTAAGTGTGTCTAAGAGATGGCTGTGACGAGGAATTATATAGTAGCAGGGGATAGGGAGAGGGGACGGGACATGGTGAGTGTGTGGGCGGGTTCTGGACTGAAGAGGCAACGTACTGAGGCACGGGGGGGGGGGGGGCGCTGGGGGGTGCTGGGAGGCAACGCATGGACTTCAAACTGAAGCTTTGTGATGGTGAGGCATGTGTTGCACACTCGAAATGAAGGACGTGGGCAGGTGCTCTAAATCGAGGGCAAACACATTTATATGATCATCTGTGAAATGCAACAGCACGTGTGTCACACACAGCAATTCTCAACCGAGTCTACCATTAACCACGTGACTGGTGTACAGGTCAGGTTACTCAATAACCCTGCCAGCCACCTACAGGCCCGACTAAGTATCGCATGCTGGTGTATGCACGTGCATTGGTGTGTAGTGATATAGCGCTGACTGTTGGACAGCAGCAGCAATTGCAGGTGAGCACTTAGCGCACACGCCGCTGAGCATGCACGCGGGTGTGCCGGCAGGGCGGAGGAACTGGGGCAAGGGTCATGAAAGACCTCGTGCGGAAGCCCCTGGAACCCTTTAGAGGGGAATAAAAGCGGCGGAGAGCGAGAGCTCTGGGCTGCCGGTTCTGGGATTGGACTCGTCTCGCTGTCGCTGTCGCCGACGCCGCCCTCGTTGCTGTCGCCTTCGCCCAATCATTGCGCGGCCGGACAGTAGTTGGCTGCCCCAGTCGACACTGTCGGTGCAACTCGGACAGGGTCGTGTCTGAGACGGGTCGTGCAGCAGCGAGGTCGCGTGTGGGAGAGAGAGGGGGCCCGAGTGGTGGCGTGAGCTCGGCAACAACGAATAAGGAGGGCACTGCGGTGCTCCCTGTGACCACCTCGTCTCCAGCTGACCTTGTGTGCGATGCATGCCACCCGCACTCACAGACGAAACTACAGATGTACTGCACAGCATATAAGGATCTTCACAAAACCACAGTTTACTCCATTGCTGCACGAGGAAAAAATTAACCCGTAAAAACAAAGTTTTTCACTATAAATCCTTTATATGCATCGGTTTTATTTTATTATTCATTTCTGTTTTTCTTGAGTAAGAGTTTAATTTTTATCACATTGGTATTTTAAATTAAATATGGAAAAAAATGTTCCCTTAAAGTGGAAAATTTTGGAAAAAAATTTCACGAAAATAAATTGTCACGCACAACGAGTCTGTGTGCAAAATGTCAGCTCGATTGGATCACGGGAAGTGGGTTAAAAAACGACCGAAAGATTTGCACGGTCGTAAGCGCGCAAGCAAGCAAGTGAACTTAATATAAAGGAATTAAAAAGAGTGGTCCATTCCTAATGTGCCACACATGTAAACAATGAACAATGAGACAACTAAGCGTAGTGTCAACCACACTACCATTTTGTATGCCATGTTCATTAACACCACATATCCCAGTATCCTAAATATCCATACAGGGGACCTCTATGTCTGTGTTTAGGTGGGTGGAGTGGAAGGCGCAAGGCATGGATGGCTCTGTGATACTGGTGACCTGGATTCAAGTTATATCTGAACATCTCCTGTGCCTTTCAAAAGTTACATCATCCCCAAATAATAATTATAACACTGGTCAACAAAAAAAAAAATTCTGGCCTGGACTTTTGCAGCTGTTTTAGACTAATTTCAGGGTGCTGATTCCAAATCTGATCTCAGATTTGCTCTATCACATCTCATTTTTATGCTATCGGCATACCCCATTTTCATTGATTTTACCCGAAATTAACTCTGTCACTTATGATTGCAAGTTGTTGCGAGTCAGTGACTGCTTTAGTGTTAAAATATGGTGCTGTATTTTTAGGATAGTGTGTTTATAATATAATTTTATGTAGATATCCACATTTATTTAATATTTTTCTTTTGCAGTTATTATTGAAAATGCAATATTTGATATCTCAAAAACCTGATGTTATAAACTAAAACTGATGCCAGATTTGGAATCAGCACCCCAAAATTACCTTAAAACCGTTCGAATACCTTATGCCAGAAAAAGTGTGTTGACCAGTATATAATTAGACATTGAAAGAACGCGCCACCTTGTTAAAACGTCTCTCGCGTGTCTTGCCTAGCTGCGAGATTAGGTTTGTTTTTGGTCACGTTTGAATTTTCAGAGAAAAATACATCTGTGTCGACATCGCATTCCAACCAAATCGGTCCGGGAACTGAGAATGCAAATGAGTACCTGATGTGTTGTGAACATAAGTGCTTCAAGGCATCTGGGCATGGTACTGATGACAGGCTGTTGGGCACTGTGCTAGTTTTAACACGTGCTGAGTGAAGGAGTGAGTCGAACGCGTAATACAGTGAGTGGCTGAGTGAGTATTTGTATGTGTATATGTATATGGTGTGAGTGGTTGAATGAGTGACCAGTGAATGAGTGGGTGAGTGAGTACGTGATTTGTTACGAGTCAGTACATGTGTGTAGTGGAACAGACACCACAGTAACATTACCACAGTCTAGCAACGAATAACGGTTATTGTGTATGCATGCGTTATTTACTGTACTGCATTATACTTTACTGCTTGCTAAAAGTCAAGTTAGTAGTGTTGGAAAAACATGTACATACCGTCTATATATTTTCAACTGCAAAGACACATTAAATTTATTGTTTCATAATTTACATTTGTTTAAATATATATCTTTAAATGTGTTATGACTTAGCCACTTATATAGCCATTCACATCACAAAGTAGTCTACAAATCATTGAATAACTGCCAATAAATTATTTAACATGATATTCATATATGCCCATCATTGACCAAACCAACTCAAATACAGTCCATGCCTTGTATAAAAATTGTATGACTGATGCTGCAACCTGGAGTCCTAAAATATATATGAACTAAAAGAGGCATTTAAAAAATTTGCATTGATTTGAGATTAACAAAAAAATACAAATTTTTCAATATGTCTACGTGGTCAATTGTACACAGCCCATATGGCTTAACCAATTAACCATCTCGCACGCAATTGCTCAAACACTCAGGCAGTGTGAAACTACTGACAAGGCAGCCAACTGACATCTGATAATAATCTGCAACCATGGTGTGTCTAAGTCTGGATTGCAATCGCTGGTGGAATTCATCCTTTCAAAAGCGTCACTTTTTAATCGTACGCCTGCCAGCTTCGCAAATAATGTGTCACTGCAAATCCAAGACGCACACTGTATATACAAAACCATGCATTAAGTGTGTCACTGGTAAAGAGGTTAAGGATTTGCCCTGAGCAGAGCGAAGGAGAGGCAGAGTGCACGGGTGGGATTACTTTATGCTGCTCTCAATAGAGCCCATCAGTGGCTCAACTGGTCTTCTGTGCCGGTGCCTAGGAGATTTTTCCCCTGTATGTCTTAACTCTTTGCCACTCGTATATTTGTCATCTCAGACCCAGAGACAGGTAAATTAGCTGTTCTGTTGTCTCTTTTGCGAATTTCATTTTAGCTGGATTGGCATTTTTAGATTGCTACATTTAGTATTCTAAAAATTTTAATAATGATAAAAATGTACAGCCCTTTGTCAATCCAATGCTGGATGAAAGTCTCCCCACGATGTTGGCAGTCATGGCAGATGTTTATCTGAACTTCACTTCACTGATAAATATGGGTTGGTGAAGGGTGGAGCCCAGGACTGGATAATATTTTCTGCTAACGTTAGCCATTGTGGGAATCAAACTCAGGTTGTACGATTCATAGTGCCCTGCAGTGACCAATGCACCACAGCTACATTCTATGGAGAGAATGTCCACTAAATATGTTACTGGTAGGAATCTCCTGGTTACACCAGCCCACAGGGGATTGATGTGTCCGTCCGTCCGTCGTGCAGGGAGGGGCTGGGTGGGGAGGGAAGGGCTGGGTGGGGAGGGGAGGGGAGGGTGGGGAGGGGCTGGGTGGGGTGGGGCTGGGTGGGGAGGGGCTGGTCACCCCGTGGTGCCCTTATAAAACTCAACGTTTAACCTACTCACGCCGGCTTGTGCCCGCCCTCACAGTCGGGCATATTTGCGGAATACACCACGCTGCCGTTGACCCTGGCCATTGACCGAGCAACCCAACGTTCCTACCAGCTCCCTCCGCAGGAATGTGTTAAAATGTCCTATTGGATGTTGCAATGAGTGCTGTCATCAAATCTGAGATGGCCAATATTCCCATTCGCATGTATGTTTCAGTGTCTCCAATCAAATTTCGAAAAAAAAAAACCCCATCAACCATCGTCACTGTGAAGAATTTTGGTGAAAGTGTGATTACACTAAGAGAAAAAAAGAGAGCACATATTATATTGGGGAATTCACTTTGGTGAAATACATAATTTTGTCTATTAAGAAAACTACGTGGCTTGGGTAGGACAGGTCACCTGTAGGGGGGTGATGGTCGGTGGCAGAAGATAGGATGCTAACTACCTTGCCTGGTATACAGGAGGTCGTTGGTTCAATCCCCATCCTGACACTTGTATATTTGAAGTTTGCATGTTTTCCCCGTGGTCGCGTGGATTTTTCTCAAGGTCCTTCTGTTTTCCCTCCACATTTAGAATCAACATGCGTTTTGAGTATTTGGCTGCTATAAATTTCCACATGATAAGCCAATTCGTTGTGCGTGTATATCCCCTCATGCACTTGTGTTTCCCCTCGTGTGTGTGTTTCCCCTGGAGTGCGTGTGTGTCCCCTCGTGTGCGCGTGTTTCCCCTCGTGTGCGTGTGTTTCCCCTCTCGTTTGCATGTGTTTTCGCTGTGCACTGTACTCTCCTCCCATGTTCAAAACAATGCTCGTTATACGGCCCTCCGTAAAAAAAATTAAGAGACTCAGTAGCTATATACGGAACTTTTATCAATAATTGTAGAACCCAGATTATGTATTTGGTTTTATGTTCTTGGATGGGTCTTTTATCTCTTTGGCACATTGCCTGGGGCTGCTTGCCCTGTATCTGTCAGTATAATTCGTGATAACGGCAGATACACATTCGTGGAGGCTGGGCACGATCTCCCAAGTGTGGGTGGGTGCGTATCTACGATTAGTGTCGTAGTATTTGTATTCTTACACGATGTGCTGTTACAATCAATACTTATTTTATTACCATTGTGAATGCAGTCGCTAAATATGAAAATACTC
The DNA here is from genome assembly GCF_964198595.1 of Lampetra fluviatilis. Lineage (NCBI taxonomy): Eukaryota > Metazoa > Chordata > Hyperoartia > Petromyzontiformes > Petromyzontidae > Lampetra > Lampetra fluviatilis. Next base: position 28,917,372 of record NC_136276.1, on the reverse strand, counting down.
CACGTATTAATATTATAGCGGCGATGGTGGAGTATGTCCGATAGCCAGGGACCGTAGATGTGTGGATGGTGAATCGAGCAGAGATGGCGCAAACCATGTGCTTTAAACTCCAATCTATCAAGAGCATCGATGTGTCTGTAAGAGGCAGTACAGTAAGCAGGTTTCAGAACCATCCCAATAGAGTTTGAGCATTTATTGGTTTGTGTGCATAGGTCTTCATCTTGGCACTCCAGTTTCCTCCGATGTACAAATATATTAAAACATAAATTGGCTGTGAACGTTCCAAGCAGGGCCTTCCTGAAAATAATGCTTGATATTCAGTGAGGCTTTTCGGTACAACGAACAGTGTATTTATTCAAATCATATATCGTAATGAAACCAATTTTTGTTCCTTTGATTTTGCATTTGAATAATGAGAATACAAGAAAGTACAAAAGTTAGAGGCATGGCCTCTTCAAATGTGCAGTTTTTTGATAAAATAGCTGTGGTTGCCATCACAATAGTTGAGGTATTTCAAGGGTCAGTAACTTTCAAATTAAGGCAAATACTGCAATAAAATTGTCTGAGCATTGTATTATATTAACACACATTTTAGTGCAGATAGCTTTGAGCAGTTCTATAATTGAATAAAAGATTAAACTTTTTTGTTATTAATTCGTTTATTTACAATCCTTTTTTTATTATTTAAACGTTTATCTGTTACCCATTAACTACTATTATTATTCGATCATTCATATGCCAATTTAAAAACCAGGCATCGGTAAAAAAATTATTCTAATCAGGCCCAATGATTAAAATCCAGTCTCCAAACGAATTTTTACCCTCTCTCTCTCTCTCTGGCCTCTCGCTTTATGTCCTCTGAAGACGGACCATTGCCAGAAACGTTGCCTATTATATTGTTCCTTTTAAGGCCACAGTGTTGTATGTATAGTGGATTCCACGGAGACACAAACTAGAACTTGGATGCAACATGTTTATTATAACACCCCAACAGGGTAACTGCATAAACGTACACTTGGTTAACTAGACCCTGACAGGCTAACTATACCACAACGGGGTAACTACATAACCAGGTCAGTGAGTAACATACTGCCTGATCCACGAAGTCGAGCGTAAAGACTGAAGACCGAGGACTGAGGACCCAGCATCGAAAAGAGACATAGCACCGACGGGTTCCATTTCAACAGACAGCCGTGACCACTCTCGGGACTTCCCTTTTATGCTCCCGAGCACGTGACCTCGCTCCGCCTTCGGCCACGCCCCCTTCTGGATCTTACCAGAAGGTTCTCGACCAAGCATCACGTGTCCCTCGAGCCCCCTTTTGGGCCCGCTCGCTACCCTGTGCTGGTCACGTGCCCTCTCGGGTTCACTCAGACTGTCACGTCCTCACTTGCTCTCTCTCTGACCGTCACCAGAACCATGCCCCCTAGGGCCCGCTTCCATGCCATACCCACTCTGGTGCCAGAGAGAGGCTCAAGACGCACAGTTCCACCCTTGTGACAGGAGCTGGCGCTAACGCCATAGTTACTCCATTTACGTCACTACATCTGTATGTTGAACCTCTTTCACATTGTATGTAGCCAACCATGCTAATCAGAGGTGCGGGGGAAGGACAACAAACTAAGCACAAAAAGCAGTTCTAAACAAATTAGTTTTCGTTGACGAATGTGTTCCGCTTTTGTTAATTGTGCTTGTACACCACTTCCAATGTATCAGCACCAAATAATTTGTTAGTAATGCTCATTTGTTTAGAATTTACATTTAAATATCTTATTTTTTTTATTCTTTTAACTGTATTTTTTAAGTAGCAATCCCAAAATTATCACAGTACGACGATTTGACCATACTTCACCATGCGAGTAAGTGCAGATTGGTGGCGAAAACAGTCTCAGGACATGTTCACATTTCTGTCACCACTGACGTTAACCGTGGCAAGGAATCAAACTCAGGTCGCTGGGTTCATTGCGCTGTGTGCGAACCGCACACTGACACACGCGGGAAGAAAACACAATTTCAACCAGTGGGATGCTCTGAAGTAAATCCACAACAATTACTCTTACAAGAATCATTCCTGTTGGAAAATAATTGACTTGCAGTCGAACAATAGGGTCCCTGGGACATGCTTAATATTCAGTGGAGTGGGACGCCTGTCAATGTGGCAAGTCACTCATCCTCTATACTGTTTGAGAGAATTGCGCTGCAGGCCTTGAAAACATTTAATTTAAAAAAAAATGTCACAACGTGATATGATGATGCATTTTCTGGTTTGTTCACATCCTACACACTTTCCCAACTGACAGCCATCACCTCCCCCAATTGCCATATGTTTTTTTTTCTCTACACTGCAGAAATGTGATTAGTTTATTAATGTTTTACCCAACTGGCAATACGCTTCTATTCCGGAATAGATGCACATGGTGCCACCCTCGATAGAGTTTATGATGATGATGATAATAATAATATTCTACTTTTCTTCCATAAAAGCTTTATTCAGTCTCAATGCAATTTTTAGGAAGGCCCTGCTGAAGATGCTTGTTTAATTTTCTTTCCAGTATTTATTATTTGTAATTTTCTCCAATTTTAATTCCATTCCACTCTTGGCATCATGTCATGAGGTGAAGTATCCATTTGGTAACCGTTGCAGAGCGGTATGTCCCCCGTGTCGGAGAAAAAACCCGTAGAAGTTGATACCACAAGCTGCTTTTGAGAGCCCTTTAATTAACTATTGTATCCACACATTATTTGGCGCTGCACTTTACCACAAATCCAAATATTGTACAGATAGATGCTGGTTGCATGGTAGTCAAAAACATAATTAAAAAATTGTCAGAGTTATATTTTTGTCAATTTAATATTTTTATTGAATACGATGGCTTTTTTTACGCAGTCATTTGTGAATGGGCCGAGACCATCAACTGGCTACGCTTGAGAAGTCAGTTTCATTGTCGGTGGCTTCTCGGATTTAAACCCAGGCTCTACGGAGATGGCGCAGTACTCTCACCCCTAAATCACCCAGGAAAAGTTGAGTATGCATTATGCAGAAGGAAACCAGAGTGCCAAAAGAAAACCCCACACAAATGATAGGATAAGCACACTAAAAAGATGGCCCACAAACCTACTTGCTGGATCACTGAGTAATGGCCACCTCATCGGTGGGAATTTCATGAACCAAACAATCTCTGCGGAATCCTCATCACTCTAAGTCTAGCACAGATATATAAGTTGCATGTTTCGCTTGATCATTTTCTTTGTTTACACACATGACTCACAGCAGTATTTATTCTGGGAAAAGCCACCGACGGTGCGTGAATCACATTTGCGAGGGACGTCCAAGCCCCCACGCGGAAATAATTCATTTAATAAATTAGCCGTGTAGGAGGTATTTGGCCAGGACAGCGATCTTGTCATTGAGCTGTGGTGGGTTTTTTTTTAGCCGGGTCACCGAGTTCACGGTCCCCCTCTCTCTTATCGAGGACCACCATGAGGTCTTTAATGTCCAGACGGCAGACAGCTCTTCGCGTTAATGCCTCATCACCCAAGAGACAGGGCCTCATAATATTTTTGTTGACGCTCAGCCGCAAGGTCTGTTGCATTAATAATTTCCATAAATTGTGTGCACTTTTATTTCGTGACATTTATCCGATCAATTTTAGCACTGCCATTGACTAAAGGGTTACTTGCCACCGTACCTCAAAAATCCGAGTTTCAAACACATGAGTGGGGGCCTGTGATTCTTGCTTTGGAGAAATGTGCTCGTTGTGCTGCTGTGCACGTGGCTTATTTGCACGTGCGGTTGTGCAAAATCGGGGTTCTTGTTACAAATGGGCTCTCGCAGATGAATAATAAATAATATACGGCACCGTTTGCTATGTGGCCACACTTTCAATTATATGTGTAATTCAGTGCCTGCGCTAGGTATAATCAAACCAAGTAAAAGCTTCATGGCAGGGGGGGGGGGGGGCAAGTACTTAAAGGGGGCCACGGATTCATGCACATAAATTGTGGGTGTGTTAAATATCGGCTCTGTCGAGGTGGAAAATAATATTAGCCTCTCTATTGGCCTTACGTTAATGTTAAAAAGAGATCCGTATATATTATCTCGCAAAAATCACTGAGTTCTGAGTTGAATTAAGCGTGCCGTAAAAATTACGCCGATTTTATGTAATACTAATAATATTATTTTCGTATAAGAGGAGGCATTACAACACAAAATTTCACGTACAATTACGTTTAATCGCACAAACTGTGGTAAGATAAGCAAAGACTAATGACAATTGTCTAAAAGAGTGAAATTTGCAACTTATATGCAGGATCGTGAGAGGTGGTACGCGATTTGGGGAGGCCTTCATCCAGCAGTGGAGTAATCATGGCTGATGATGATGCAACTTAAAACCTAAATCATTCATGAGGAAATATACATTGACTGATGGCCTGGTGCTTGACTCGTAGCTATGCATACATGCATGTCGGTAAATCAGAAAAACTAATTTTAAGACCCTGAAAAGATGCAACCATCATACTACAGGGTGTTCGTATGGTTTTCATCCAAAGTTAGAGAATTATAATTACATTAAGATTGCACAAAAATAGCAGCAACATACACATTTGAAGATAAATCGTGCTCGCCGTTAGGTCACTGATCCAGATAGCCACCGCTACAAGAGGTTATTTATGTTTGTGGATGTTTTAGCATTGTACTCTTGTATCAGAGGGAACATTTATTCCTAATATTTTTAGATCAGGAGTGTGTTCTCTTTCTCCTCGTTACTGATAAAGGTCGAGTAGTACCATCCTGCCTAGGGGTTCTGCTCCTTACTTCCTTTTATTCGGTTTGGCCATGTTTGTTTGTTGTAGTACAGAGTTAGACTGATGGCCTTAATCTAAGTTGTCTTGTGGTTGTTGTTGTTTGACTTGCATCCCACTGGGATTTATGCACACAGTGTTGGTGTACGGTGCTTTTTCTGCAATATTTTGCTGTATTTTCTTGGATTTTCTGTTTGCACATAGTCACTTTAAGATGTTTTCTTGTTCATGTTTTTTGTTTGTTGTGGTTGCATCCGATTCAAGAGCCGAATGGCTAACAGGGCAATACCTAATAAATTAAACTTATAACTTCCCTCCCCTTGCCCCATTTTGTTATTTTCAAAAAACAAATTGGACGCAATGGAATAATGTCTTGTTCAAAATATAAGTTTATAAAAAAAGTCGAATCCACTTGAGCTGGCCGTAGCAAACAACCACAGACAAAAGCACTCCGCTGTTCTCATTAACGTGACCTCATTTCATCATGTTATATTTAGTAATAGGCTGATATTGTAGATCAAAACATGGGCCAGAGCCTGGAACGTTATCTAGCCTGCTATATATATTTATTTTCTTTTGTGAGGCAGTAGTAATGATGAAAGATAATGATATATGCCATGCCCACTGCAAGATAGGTGATATTCGCCCATAAGAGGTTAACTTTTCCACGTTGAATGTAAACATTTTTAAACTTGATTTGCAAGCTTGAATTTCATTCTGACTCCAGGCTGCTTTTAAAGAAAGATCTGAACCAATACCGATAAAATGGCTCATAAAATAAAAAAAATGTTCACAAAGCTCTGCTTTTCTAAACTTACCCACATTAATATTCACATTTTTATGTAGACTGTACAGTGCGTGAATTCTATTCAGTATGAAATTACAATTTACAGCTATTTATCAATCTAGCGTGTGACCATTTTTCACCAAGCTGGGTCCAGAACCGGTTTAAATAACACATTCCTGCGGAGGGAGCTGGTAGGAACGTTGGGTTGCTCGGTCAATGGGCAGGGTCAACGGCGGCGTGGTGTATTCCGCAAACATGGCCGACTGTGAGGGCGGGCACAAGCCGGCGTGAGTAGGTTAAACGTTGAGTTTTATAAGGGCACCACGGGGTGACCAGCCCCTCCCCACCCAGCCCCTCCCACCCCCCACCCAGCCCCACTCTCCCCACCCAGCCCCTCCCTCCCCACCCAGCCCCTCCTTGCACGACGGACACAATAATCCCCTGTGGGCTGGTGTAACCAGGAGGTTCCTACCAGTATCACTCGCTACTGATGTTAGCCACGGCTGGGTATTGAACTGGGACTGTTGGGTTCCTCGTGCAGTGCGTTAACCCCTGTACCACCGCTCCTTCAGTGTGAGATACATGCGATCATATGTTCCAGCGTGATGTTCTATTTATAACCATCATGTTTAATCAAAAAATGCTTTGGGCATAATGTAATACCTCGCCATCTCTTTCATTTATATCTGTGTTGCATGGTGAGGCTGCTGTATGCTTAATAGGTATGCAGTATATTTAAATGATTTGGTGACTTGTGCCGATGTAAATTCTGATATCTTGACAGGCCCCAATATTTAGATAAATGATCTCAAGTATGGTGTGCTATTTAGCTCGCACAGAAGAAAGACAAAGGCCTCACATTTAGCCACGGACTATTGGGGATGGTATTCTGGAGGATGCATTAAGGGAGTGGTATGGCCAGTACCATGCCTTTGTCTCCCTCGTGATGATGTTTGCACACTGCACGAGGTATTTATAAACTCAAACTAAGCGTTGGTTTGTTTTACCAGGTAAGGCCCACTGAGCTGTATAGCTGTTTTTCAGAAGCAACCTAACCGCAAATGATAGCTCAACGAAGTGGCTTGTCATGTGGAAGTTTATATAATCTGTTTCAGGCTAGGGGAGGACCAGGATTTGTTTTGATAGTGAGTGCATTCACTGTTTATTAATTTGTTATATTTGAGTTTACTTTAAAAAAACATGTATTAGATTTTTGCTGCATACTGGAACAATATACCCACTGCAGAACATTGCGCTCCAAAACATAACAACCACATTCGAAATGTCCGCCAGGCCCATGCCGCTCATGCACTCGACGCGTCCTGGTTTATGATGAGGTTATTTGGGTTTATTTCACGAACATGTATTTCAAGTGTGCTGTCGATATCCTTTCATGAAATGAAGTACTAATTCGAAGTTCTTGCAGGAACAGTCTGCTTTCGTGCAGCCTGCATACCGACTATAATCACCCAGGAATGTCCTTAACGCTCGTGACGCCACTCCACATCGACCAGCCCCCCTCATTAATATTCACGAGAAGGTGACTTCCTCCAAATGGACCCCTCCATTATTATTACGGATTATAATGAGCCAAAAACATGTCTGTGTGCAACGCTTGTGACGTCACTCCACGTCGACCAGCCCCCTTCATTAATAATCATGAACAGGTTACGTCCTCCACATGGACTCCTCCTCATTAATAATCATGAGCAGGTGACGTCACTCCACATCGAACAGCCTCCCTAATTAATAATCATTAACAGGTGACGTCCTCCAAATGGACACCCCCCCCCATTCATAATAATTAGCGGCTGACGTCACTCCACATGGGGGGTCGAGGCGCCCCCCCCCCCTCCTCGGCGTCAACTGACAACCCTCACTACAAAGGCAGAACCCTCACGTCACGTGATCTCCGTCACGCTGTTGAGACATCAAAGTAAAAAGGACGTCATGATGAACAAGGAATTATAACCTTAAAATGAAATAGGTCTGTGTCACCAGGCCCTTACAAATTGCACACGAATTATTCTTGGTTCTTTCGGTAAAGTCACATAGAAGGGAAATAATAAAATAATACAAATAAAACAATAACATTCTCACGACGTTTCGGCCACAATGGCTGCTTGCGTTGTGGCCGAAACGTTATGAGAACTTTTATTGTTTAATTTTAATTATTTTATTATTTCCCTTCTACGTGACTTTACCAAAAGAACCAAGAATATTAATCCATGCAGTCATGAAAACTTTAAATCAAAATTGCACACGAAATGATGCAATGAATATCACGTCGTGGTCTGCTTTTCGCTTGCAACTTTCAGATTTACTGCAATACACCCGTCCTTGGATGGGCAAAAGGCGAGTTGATTATATCAGATGAACGTCTTCTGAGATCCCGTTTATGTGACCTAATATGGATATGGATACTTATTAGGCAGTCAAAACCAATAGCAATATTTTGAATGTAGTGACATTAAGTACAAATTATTTTCACGCGATGTCTTGTTTTGTGCTAGGACCATCAACTAATTTTACTTGAGAACCTGGTTTAATCAGTGGCAGCTGAATCCAATATTTGAATCGACAGTCTCGATGGGAGTGGCTGGTCCTTAACCAACTGGTCACCGCATGTGCCTTGCAATTTCAAGCCCTTCATCTCACCATTGAAATACCCCCTTTACTATACTGTGTCTATAGCTTCAGAGTTGTTAAATCCTTTATATTAAGTTCACTTGCTTACGCGCTTACGACCGTGCAAATCTTTCGGTCGTTTTTTAACCCACTTCCCGTGATCCAATCGAGCTGACATTTTGCACACAGACTCGTTGTGCGTGACAATTTATTTTCGTGAAAAAAATTGCCATAACTTTACACTTTTTAGGAATTTTTTTTTATATTTAATTACCAATTGCTTAATGGTGGCAGGCAATCATCTGACCCATAGGTGGCAGCCATCTCAAGCCAGAGGACGAGAGGACTCTAGCCGCCACGCATATAAAGGATTTATAGTGCAAAACTTTGTTTTTATGGGTTAATTTTTATAGGGATGGGGTAGGGTTTGGTGTTTTGGCAAGTGTCCCTCCCTTGTAGATCTGCTGATGATTGTTGAGTAATACAACATTATCAATCCTAATGGGACATCTTAGCCTTTGAAAAACATCTCACTTAACCTTTTGACTAATTGATGTAATAATTAAAGTATGATTGATACACAATTTGCACGAGTTTCATTAAGGCAAACAAATGGCAAATGTGCAGCTGTTGCATAAATTGACATCATGGCCAAAATTGTCCTTTGCTTTTCTGCGATGAACATCTGCCTCTTATTTCTATTTGGCCAGCATAGCTTCACAAAAGCCTTACTATGTTTGCAGCTTCATCCCTTTGCCAACATTAAGATCCCAAGATCCCACAATGATCCTTGCAAGGGCATGTGTCTGTGTGCGATGGTCATGATAGTGTGGAGCAATGGTGCAGTGGTTAGCGCACTGAGCGATAAACCCGGCGACTCGAGTTGAATTATCTCTCACGGCCAACATCTTTAATGAATATCTGAACCTCCCCTGGGTTGACTCAGCCTAAAATGAATACTTGGTGCGGTGTGTAAACATCACTGCTCGAGTGACTTATAGATGCTCAATGGCAGCATCGGGGCCTACAGTCTGTCTTTGTATTTGATAGTCATGATAATTATTCTCAAAGTAACAATTCACAGCTGAGAAGAAAGCTTTGTCACACCACAATACAGGAGTGTGTCTATAATAGAGGTATTTTTGGGTTAGATTGCATAAATATATAAATGTGTCGTTAAAACCCACCACCACCCAACACAGCCAACTAGTAAGGGTTGACATGCAAACAGAACGTGCCAATTCATCACTAGTACAGAACACCAGTGTGTTGGAGAGCCAAGCCACAACATTTACAATCTGAGTAGGACGTTTCGCCAGTAATTACAACTAGCTTCATCAGGCGACAGCCAGATTTGTGGAGAAGTCTAGGAGTGTGTGTGTGTGTGTATCCTGGTCTGTTTACCCATGAGCATAGCCTCTTTTGTAAAAAAAAAAACAGCTTTAATTACGAAGGGATCGCTGATCTCCACCAGAGGAGTATGTAATTAATTGCCCATGTGAGTTACAATATTGTGGTATCTCCACAGTAGTGGTGGGGGGGGGGGTCAGGACAGGACTGGGGCGGGGGACAGGGAAGGGTGTGTAGAATGGTTCGTGTAGATATCACTCACAACTGCTGACGCTGCATCAGGATCAACATTAAGAAGTAAACAGGTGATTGAGAGCAGGGCGAAGCATGTTTACTGACATTTTAAATGACAAAAATGCTCACGTGGAGAGCATAAACTTGGATACTGACACGAGAAATGGAGCAAACGGTTGAAAAGTGCACAAAGATGGTTGATGAGAATTACACTGAGAGAGAGAACTAATGCACATTAGAGACCTCTTATATCGCCTAGGGGCTTGGACAGGGATACATCGATGGATGAGGCCAGTGACAGCAGCCAGAGGAGGGAATGACCACCACAATGGAGATGCAGCAATGAGATTAGCCCCTGTGCAGGATGAGTACAATATCGTGTGGGATGTCAACGGCCTAGGGGTGACTTCATCAAGCAGTGGATGGATCATGGCTGATGATGATATTGATACAGCAATTAATATTTAACACGAGTTTGGTGATGCGTTTGAATTTATTCGATTGCCCGATTGTCTTAGTTGTTACGTGACCTGCACAGATATACATTTTCACCTCTGGCAATGTGTCTTCTTTCAGAAAGGCAATACTTAGAAAACATTTTTTACGATTGAAGATGCGCTTAAATTATTTATGTTTAAAATTGTCGACGTATTTCAAGAAGGTGCAATATTATTTTGCAGTTCACAGCGCAGGTGTGAAATACGGTTTCTGAATATAAAAGCAAATATGGGCGCATTTGATGACTTGCAATAAACTCACTCAGGTGTAGTATACGGCACTTTAAGAAGGTATTTCTCAACCGACACATTGTAGTCAAATATAAATAATGCACACTGTTTCATATTTTCCTGCCAATTTAAACTGGTATTTTCGTTCAAGCGAACAAAACACTCTCCCTATCTCACTAATTTGTGTTCAGATTACCGTTAAAACACTCACTGGTGTGTTATGAGGAAAATAAATAATAAATGTACTGATAAAATGTACTAACAAATGGTCCACACAGCACGCACCAATGGAGTTATCCGTTAAATTAATAACAAATTGTATAAGTACGGTTCATCTTCTTGGTTCTTTCGGTAAAGTCACGTAGAATGGAAATAATAAAATAATAAAAATAAAACATAATAAAATAATTCTCACGACGTTTCGGCCACAACGCAAGCAGCCGTCCTCAGGTGAAGAACAGGTCTGTCAGAAAGACAGCGTCTGACCTGTTCTTCACCTGAGGACGGCTGCTTGCGTTGTGGCCGAAACGTCGTGAGAATTATTTTATTATGTTTTATTTTTATTATTTTATTATTTCCATTCTAAGTGACTTTACCGAAAGAACCAAGAAGATGAATCCCTGCAGTCACGAAAGCTTTAAATCGAAAAGGTACGGTTCAGTAAAACATGTGTTCAAAAATTTAGCAAACCAGGCACACTGACCATGTATGTTCACTGTAGACAAACGCATTAAAATATCTCTTAAGGAGAAAAGTACACACGTAGAAAAAACGTCTTCTGGAGTGCTGAATTAAGTTATTTGCGAAATGCAATCACGCACGTATTATCCCCCCCCCCCCCCACTTTCGCTAAAGAAATAATTCTGAAATTAACCGTAATCAACAATAGTCGGGAACAATGAATAGCGGTGCGTGTTGGGAAACTGGGTGCACATTTCGCGGCGAATTGTCAAAGGAACGCAAACCCAATTAAAAGGTAGAGTATTAACCCGGTGACTAATTGTGGTGCGTCTCCCGCGTTATTAAGAGCACCCATGTTTTCTGCCACGGCATTACGTGGGTGAGTTCAGTGGCCTCGATTCACATCCCCGTTTCACCTTCTACGACGTGCACAACACCGCCTCTTTGTGATCCACGGCCGCGGAGTGCGAAGAACGCTTCAGATCACGCAGTGAAAGAACCACTCGGTCATGATGAAATCATCATTCGCGCGTTCAGAGTTCTGTCAGCCGTAGGTGTAAGGGTTAACACGGTAACTAGTGAATTAACTCGATCTCATTTTAATTACAAAATGCTAATTTAATCATCATGTCGCACATTATGCACACTGCCTCTATGTGTTGTTTGTTAGAATCTGCTGACGTTCAAAACTGCACACGAAACGTCATGTATCTGCGGAGAACTTCTAACTCCATGGGTTGATGAAAACATAACTGAACCTGCTCCCCCATATCGCAATTCTCTTGACAACAAATACGATGTTGAATTGCATGCACTATTTTTTTAAATCTATGTATTTTATTATTTACAGAATGCTTTAAAATGTTTATGAGGCTGTGCGGCATTTGACAACACAACTACCTTTTCACACTTGGGAAATTAATCCATTTAATATCGGGTTTTCCTGTGTTTTGTTTGTAAATAAACATGTGAAATTGATTATCCTAATTGTGCTAATACTTAGTATGCAGGTAGCAAACATATATATATAACCAACCGGCTCAAAGATTTTAAACTATTTTCGAGCGTTTCTGACAGAATCATTGGCTAAAAAAAACCCTACTTTATTTTCCCCATATGCCATTTTAATTCCATATTATTTATGGCGATGTATAATACGATATTAAGATCTGAAAAGGTTTCAGTCTCGTGAATGTTTCGGACAAAAAGTAATCTTTGATGTTTTAATGTAAAAATAACATTTTTTTGTATTTAGTTTGCTGTACTTCCCCTGCACCTCCGATTAGCATGGTTGCCTTCATACGGTACGAAATAAGTTTAGCATACATATATACATACTAGCAATGACATCGTTTATTATTAGTATTATAATACCAATAATTGATTATGGAAAGTCTCCCTGAGTTGTAAGACCCTTTTCGTGTAGGCCCCGGCCTTATTGGATGGTTTGGCCAATACCATGAATGAGTGTTAGGCACGTGGGAGGCATCCGGTACCCAGAAAGAAACCACGTGTCCTCAGGGCCAAAATGGTCAATGCTCTCCAGAAATGTACTGTATGCAAAAAAAATCTAAATTCTGTACTGCCATCTCCTGGTCACCTGACATGCTGGTGGGTATGACAGTCACTAACCATTGCGTCCAAATTTCTGGATAACTTTCTCACTTTCCAATTCTTTTTTGTCAAACAGTAGCATCTTGGCATTCAGGTTGCAGAATGATCTTTTCCCAAACCTGGCTGGCACCCAGCATGAGAGAGATGCAAGCTTAATGCCCTGCCATGGACATCATTCCTTTAAACCAGAAAGCCCACCGCGCCTTTGCAAACTTTGTACAGATGAACATTGTTAGATAAAGAAGTCTGGGGGAACACAAGCTACTCAACGTGTTGCCTATATGCTTTGCACATCCACTTGCTGTGTGTGTCTGGCACACCAGAGTTTTATTGGCAACATTTTTTTGTAAATGTTGTGGTTTCACGCTTCAACACACCAGTGGGCTAAAGTAGTGAACTATTTGTCTTTTGTCAACGTGACAATTTTTTTGCTGATTGGCCTTGTCGGGTGGTGGAGGGTTACGAAACATTTATAAATAACGCAATTTAACCCAAAAACGTTTATTATGAATCTGAATAATATTGGTCGCAAAAGCCTACGTGTCAAACTGATTTTCAAAAGAGTTTCCTTTGAATTAAATTACGTCTTTCCAAAAACAGCATAATGTTAAGTAATAGGCAAATTCCGTATTAAGACGTAATAGTAGTTCGGTGCCATTCTCGCCTTTCATTATGTATAGAGAAAGCGGTAAGCAGTTTGGGTTACATAATGAACGTGTTTGCATGATGAACAGATCCAATGTGGCGCAATGCATTTATGAGAGCTTCTCTCTTAATGCTGTGAAATTGTTAATTTAACAGTCAAGCTGAAGTGGCACCCCAGGGTAGCAACCCACCACGACAAATAGACGAGGGTTCGATTTAAAGCCTTCGTGACTGCAGGGATTCATCTTCTTGGTTCTTTCGGTAAAGTCACGTAGAAGAAAAATAATAAAATAATGAAATATGAAAACATAATGAAATTATTTCGATTTAAAGCTTTCGTGGCTGCAGGGATTCATCTTCTTGGTTCTTTCGGTAAAGTCACGTGGAAGGGAAATAATAAAATAATAAAAATAAAACATAGTAAAATAATTTCGATTTAAAGCTTTCGTGACTGCAGGGATTCATCTTCTTGGTTCTTTCGGTAAAGTCACGTATAAGGGAAATAATAAAATAATAAAAATAAAACATAATAAAATAATTCTCACGACTTTTCGGCCACAACGCAAGCAGCCGTCTTCAGGTGGAGAACAGGTCTTCTCGACAGACCTGTAGCCGTCTTCAGGTGGAGAACAGGTGTTCTCGACAGGCCTGTTCTCCACCTGAAGACGGCTGCTTGCGTTGTGGCCGAAACGTCGTGAGAATTATTTTATTATGTTTTATTTTTAATGTTTTATTATTTAGTTTATTATTTTCCTTCTACGTGACTTTACCGAAAGAACCAAGAAAATAGACGATGGTTAGATTTGATACTTGATGAGCGTTAGCATGCCCATACACTGAGCACTAAAATGCCTGTGGTCATTGCATAACCCCTGAAGGCAAATGATGCATCACTATACCTATTTAAAAACACAGATATCGACAATAGCTTCCGTTTGCAATATTCATAGAGTATTGTGTTTCATTTTTATTTCGATGTTTTGAATGTGAATGAATAAAACACATTTCCTTTAATAATGACGTTAAGCTAACTTAGTTTTTTTTGGTCTAATTATTGTCAATGACATAAGTGGTATTCATTGGCATTGACAGTTGAATATGCTGCATCTATATATGCCGGGGTATTTTATTTTGCACACATCCACTCCTGCACGAGAACAAGTTTTTTGTATGACAATGTCGATCAATTGCGTATACATATTCTTAGGTTTTTTCGGTAAAGTCACGTAGGTAAAACATTAAAAAAGTAAAATAAAATAAAATAAAAATCACGACGTTTCGGAGACAACACAAGCTTCCGTCTTCAGGTGGGACCGTCACAGCCACCGTCACAGCCACGACAGCTGTATCAAGTAAAGCTGTCGTGGCTGTGACGGTCCCACCTGAAGACGGAAGCTTGTGTTGCCTCCGAAACGTCGTGATTTTTATTTTATTTTACTTTTTTAATGTTTTACCTACGTGACTTTACCGAAAAAACCTAAGAATATGAATCCTTGCAGTCACGAAAGCTTCAAATCTAGAATTAATTGCGTATACATTCTACACACAATAGGCGAAATGGCCGTGATGCATTGCTGCACGATGTTTGTATTTTGGAGGTTTCTGTATTGCTGTTCAGGGTTCCTGCATTTGTATGTTTTGTAAACTGCACTGCGATTATAGGCAAATGATGAGGTTGGACTAGTATTGCGGTGTGAGAGATGGCAGACTCAATGTCAGAGGCTTGTGGACAAGCGGTTAAATTGCCGAAGAGACATTTTAAAATGTATATGATTTCATACACCATTGCTGACATATTTAGGCTAACCACTGCCCCTTCTGCTGTTTATACCAGTGTTCTTCACACATTTTCAGAGGCCGATAAGACATCAGTGTGAGGGCAGCCACACATTTGAAACCATTGGGTTTGGACAGCATGATGGGGTCCATACTCTTTGATTCTTTCGGTAAAGTCACGTAGGTATAAAATAAAATAAAATAGATCACGACGTTTCGTGACTTTACCGAAATAACCAAAGAGTATGGATTCCTGCAGTCACGAAAGCTTCAAATCAAGATTTAGCATGATGGGGTGCTTTCACTTGTTGTGTATTGTCAGGGGCTGCACGTCAGGGGCCACGCTATAGGCCACCAGGGGCCGCCAGTGGCTCGCGGGCCTTGCAATGAACAAAAATATGGTATTAATTGGAACAGTTAAAGATGTATAAAGTGCAAGTGCAAAATTTTGTGTAAAATTAATGAGGTAAAGCACAACACCGCCTCGAACGCATGCTATATTCTCGCCGATGCAGTGCACATATGAAGGGTGACAGCACAGGCAAGAGCCTTGACCATGTGGCCTCAATTGCCAGCCCTAAAAAGTAAGTTTAGTTTTTAAATCACGTTTGAGCCTGAACAACACGTGTTTTCATCCATGCTTCAAACATTTCCTGTTATACAGCAAACAAAAACCATGGCTTCAAGCGGTCCGGTTTCCTTAAGGAGGTTTGCTGTGGCACTGCTGACAGCGCCTGAGGTGTGATGTCCCATCTGAGGCGAGCGTACATGCTGATAATGGGAGTGGGAACGTGTATCAGGGGTTCTGAGATTACATTTTGAAATGGAGAAAACCTTGGCCACAGACACAGGAGCTCCAGCAATAAACTTGTCAGCAACCCTCTCCCAGCTTAACGGCATAGCCGTAAAATGTCTCACACTGGCCAACCAAAATAACAATACAATACAAATGCTAATGAAGATGAGTGTCTGAAGCCTGGTGGTGCCATGCTTTGGGCTGTAATATTTTTGTTTTTATTGTTTTGATGAGAAAATAATAGATATTATTGGTTCTTTCGGTAAAGTTACATAGATAGAAAATAAAAAATAAAATACAATTAAATTTGAAAATGAATAAAAAATAAAAGCAAAAAAAAAACACGACGTTTCGATGGCAACACAAGCGGTCTTCATCAGGCGGAGAGACAAGGGGACAAGCCTCCAAATGCTACTGCTTATAAGGGCTTCCAAAGTGAGTGGGCGGGGGGACGAGAGTTGCGAGGAGGAGAGTTGTGCGGCGTAAACAGCAGCCAGTGCTCGTGTCGGAGTACAGCACGAGGCAGAGGTGGAGCTGGAGGCGTGGGGCGCAGTCCAAGTGTGTGAGACAATGGGGGAAGGGAGGGGGTAGAGATAGGGGAGAGAGGGGGGTAGAGATGGGGGAGGGGGGGCATTGCACCTCGAAACACACATCCACACTGTTGACGGTAGAAGTTGACAAGAAAACAAATCAAGCCATGACCCTAAGTGGTTGATGACATCTTTCAAATGATTGCTAAGTTTATAACCGTCGTCTCGGTTGAAATCGTGTCTGTGTCTGTATATATGGATGTCTTCGTGAACGAATCTTTGTTGATAGCCAGTCGACTTGCAAATTACCATCGTCTTAGAGAAATACATTTCCTGTGAGCCAGCTGCATTAAAGTCATGATCAGCCACGGCAGAAGTATTGGTCCTGCCGTGTTTCAGATCTGCCTTATGTTCACGAACACGGTCCGATACATGTCGTTTAGTTTCCCCAATGTAACTGCTGCCGCAGATACAGCTTAGTTTGTAGACGCTGGGATATTGCATGTCAGGAATCTTGTCCTTCATAGATAGGATCAGATCACGAATTTTATGCACTGTGTTGAAACGGACCTGGATCTTGTGTTTGTTCAAGATTTTGGAAATCTTTTTGGTTATCCCTGCTATGTAAGGCAAGGTGAGCCATGCGGATCTTGACTCGGGTGCAACCGCAACAAACAAAAACATGAACAAGGAACATCTTAAAGTGACTACACGCAACAGAAAAATCCAGGAAAAAACAGCAAAGTCTTCCAGAAAAAAACACCACACAAAAAACAACACACATGTTATAGTTGCTAAACAATAATCAATAAACAGGCAAACATTTTTAGAATCAATGATCAATTTTGGAAAGTCATTAATACGTAATTGATTCCAGTGGATTTTGAATTAACGAATGCACTGAATATAACGTTCTAAACGTACAAAGAGCTGTGTCGGGTGGTGGCGGGTTTAACGACACATTCATTTTTACGTGATATAACCCCCCAAAAAACCCCTTTATTATGGATTGTTCACATAATTCACATCTCATCAGCTTTCAGGAGATACCTCATTCATTGCGATTGGTGCAGCCATCTAGGAGGAGTTATCCAGAGACGCATACACAATGCACATTAGCCACAACAACATACATCGTTTTGCTGAGCGTCAACGTTTACAGAAAGGGCGTTCTTGCTGTTCCCACAACCTGCATGAGGTCGCAGCAATAATGAATCCTAATTTTTTTGCAACCAATTTTTGGGATTGGCGGTTGGGGATGAGGGGGGTGGCGTTTCGAGTTGAGAGAAATGAAGGGGGGGGGCGTGATGGAGGGAGATAGGTGGGGGGGTGTCCGCTAGGCCATCGCTTCGCTTAAAATGCGACCCCCCACTGCGGCGCACAACCACCCAGAGAACATTCCGCTTCACGGCCCCCCTCCCTCACCCCCCGCAATCACCAGTCTTGACAATTCAGCAGCCCCCCCCCCCATCCATTTACCAGTAAGCTGCCAATGCCTCTTAATGCATTCTAAATGAAGCATACAGAACACGTAAATTGGTTTTCATTTTTTTGCTTTAATATGGCATGTCCTGTGATGCATAAGGCTTGCAGTGACCCATTCTTTATATGCGCCTAATATTTGTATAAAACAAAATCCCATTATCGGCTGTAAGGGGCACCGACAGGTCATTGCAGGATCACTGGAAGAGCTATTTACAGCGGTTAGCAAGGTAGCCTGTGGAAGCCATTATCACTATTGTTAACCTCTTTTAGGTTGTTTATCTATTAAGGCATTTGTATGAAATGCTCAGCTCGCGTATGTCATTTAGGCCTCTGAAATGTAATTGGAAATTTCCATGTGTCCATATTTAACCGGGACTGTTCATTTGGTTCCAATGCATCCTGTTGGGACTTATCCATGAGTCTTTTACGAAGCTTTGCCTTTTGATGCACTGACAATAATTAGTTATTGATATTGAAATAGAACAATCTTAGACCGAGTTATGAGTTCTGTGTATTTCTGTATTATTCGTTTATTGGTATTGGAGTTGTATGTTTATCTACATAATATCAACTTGAGGAACATAATGTTAGGTGGATGTTGCCCATAATGCCAAAGGCAGAGCACAACTATATATTTATATTCAATGGTATTACTATGGATACACTGGGCCCTGTTATGGTAATGTCTAATTTCCACTGTTGACCCGGGGCCACCAATGTCGCATTGCTCCAATGCACGTTTGAGCATGGGGACACACGATTTGGTTTTAATATTATGACTTTCATGAACAGCCTTTTACATATTCTTGGTTGTTTCGGTAAAGTCACGTAGAAGGGAAATAATACAATTATTTATTATATTATAATATTAGAACCAAGAATATGAATCCCTGCAGTCACGAAAGCTTTAATTCGAAGCATTTTACATATTTTGTGTTGTTCTGTTCATGCATAATAAACCGTGTAACTTAGCCATTAAATAGTCTTGTAAAATATATGTACGCATCGTCATCATGGTATCTAAAAAAAAAAACAAGTTCATTGGAATTAAGAGTGACAACATCTGTTTGAGCATACAAGAAGAATACAGTATATCACAAATCCGACTCAGTGGGAACTGAGGTGGCTATGTGAGAAGATCAGACGTGTGAACTGATTTTGAACATTACCGTTACATGATGCATACGCAGGATACTTGTCAAAAATGAAGTACAAACGGCTCAAGGCACGGGAAGTGAGCGAAAGTGCGTGATAGTACCACCACAGCAGTGTTACACATGCACAAATAATACTGCACTGTGATATGGACAGTTAATTGGTCAGGGCGGAAATGTATGCATGTTGAACTTCGTTTGCACCGTACTTAGCCAACCGCACTAATTGGAGGCGTACGGTCACATTGCTGTAAGTGGCCATACTTTTAAATATTTTTCAAATGATGCCACTACAACTTGTGTATGTATGTGTGCATACATACTGTATATCAATCAAGTGTATTTGTTGCAATGCTATCATATTTGCACTTCACATTTTAATTTTGATGTAGGACCATCTGTCAAAATTTTGCGAACGACCCTGTAGGGCCAGTAAAAAGACACTGCCAAGAGGTTCACAGCACAACCCTCCAAGTCACCGATGCAAATGAACCTTTCATTCATTCAGGAGAACTGTCATCAACCCTGCCAAGGGTATCAACCACTTTTCAGATAATTAAATGAAACATTCAATTCCGTAAGAGCGTGGGATAGATTTGACGTAACTCCGAGAGACACAATGACCTTGTTTTCCAACCATGCCTAATCGCTTCGAGCATGGTTTCCCAAACTCCAGCACCACGCTGTCTCTCAGCGTTGACCGATTTTCTCCATCCTTTTAAAATACAAATTAACTCGTTCCACGCTGTACGCGCCTGATGATTGTTAAACACATACCACGTGACGCGATAAGCAATTAACGCCGTCTGCAACACGTGCAATACGTGCACACAACAAGACAAAGATCCCCTGTTTAGCCTTAACAGACTGTTGGGGCAAATGCTATAAACGAGCACCTATGAAGGTCGGAACGGCACACGAGGGGGTGGGTGGCCAGCATCACGCCCGGCCGCCTTTGTCTCCCTCGTGGCGATGTTTACATACTGTACCCGGAACTCATTTAAATCTGAGTCTACCTAGGGGATGCCCATATCTCAGTCTTTATGTGAATCGGCTCTAGTAACCGCAGATCGCGTTAATTGCTTCGCGCATCACGTGGGGCGTGTTTAACAACCATTGGGCGCGTGCAGCGTGGAACGAGTTAATTTCTATTTGAATGGGTAGGAGTGAATCTGTACACGTGGAAAGACGACGGAGCATGGTGGGTCGCGCGGACTGGAGTTTGGGAAACCCAGGCTTAGAGATAGCAGATGCAAAAAATAAGTAATATTTAAAAAAAGAGTTTTTAACAACACGCTTTAATGAAATGTACCGTTACGAGTAATGGCAGAACTCCACGACTCCATGAAGTGGGCCCGAAGCTTTCCATAACGTAAGGGGCCATGGTCAATTACAGCCAACGTCAGTTGAGCGTGGACAATTAGAACCAAGGTGAAACAGAACATAAAAAAATTGTTTCAAATATTTTATTTTTAATGATAGAATATAGCATTGACATCAGTATGACATCAGTATACCAAGTTTGCAGTCGACACAACATTGGGAAGTGGGTTAAAAATGAGTAACAAGATTTGAGGATACAACAACAGAGTTCATTAAAAGCGTGTAATAATAAAAAGCGTGTAAACAAGTATAACCCGTAAAAACAAAGTTTTTCACTCTAAATCCTTTATATGCGTGGCGGCTAGAGTCCTCTCGTCCTCTGGCTTGAGATGGCTGCCACCTATGGGTCAGATGATTGTCTGCCAGTATTAAGCAATTGGTAATTAAATATTTAATTTGTTTTCCCTAAACAGTGTAAAATTTTGGGAAAATTTTTTCACGAACATTAATTGTCTCACACAACGAGTCTGTGTGCAAAATGTCAGCTCGATTGGAACACGGGAAGTGGGTTAAAAGACGACCGAAAGATTTGCACGGTCGTAAGCAAGCAAGCAAGCACGCAAGCACGCAAGCAAGCAAGCGAACTTAATATAAAGGATTTAAAAAGCCGCTTCGCCAACCACGAGAACACGCACGACCTGAATTTGCAGTCAGAGTATTTCTCTGTTGCACTTTTGCTTGGAATTAAGGCGCATTTGCAGGCAGGTCAGAATGTCATAATCAGCTGGTCAAGTTGAGGCGATTGTTTTTCCACGAATTAAAACAATGTCCCTTCATACTGTCGTGGGTTCATTGACCATTTAAATGAGCGCTGTGATCAACGTGCGTTCCCTCCTGTACACAATGTTCAGTTTTATATTTTCTGTCGCGCCGTGGCCATCTGTTCCACACATTCCTCCTGCTTTTGTTCAAAAAATAGGAATTCGTATTCCTGGGCTACAAATGCAGACGCCGTGGCTCGTGACGTTTGGAGCCTCTGAGAAGCGGGGCATATCTTTTGAGCGTTCTGAGAAGCTGGTTAGCGTGCGAGCAACAGTGCCGGTCCAAACAAATGCAATGAAAGATAGATGCTGCGCTTCTCCCATGTGCAATTCCTCTGAGAATCGCGCCTAAAATGATGGATGCTACCCGAGTGTTCATAATAAAGCCGTGTGTATTCAGTACCGCATTGACGATCGAAACGAATAGGGACAACGTCAGAGTGGAATTTTCAATATATGTTAATATGTCCCCCCCCCCTCATAATTATACAGCGGCCGTGTGTCTATGCGCGTTGGCAACACCGAAACAATCGTGGAAATTTCCACTTGCCCGTGATGGCAGCCAGTCTATCTAAACTCTAAAGGAAAACCACAGTGTGGTTGCCAGTTCATCAACCCTGGAGGAATGGCAGGCAGATTCGACCTCCAAGCTCGATTTGAATTCACAACCTTGCATGTATGATTACCTTCTTTCGTACCGTACTCCTAGCCAAGCGTGCGAATCGGATGTGGTGAGTCGTCATGCGCTCTAGCCACAGTTACTACCCAGCCTGAGTTTATAGCTGCGTGTGTCAGTGGGTGTGAACAAAATAACCCCTGCCAGACCGATGGGTGCTGGTGATGAGCACTGGCTCGTGATGAAGCCCTTTTTCTGTGTTAGCACCGCGGGGGAATATTCACAGGTGAGATGAAACTTTCTCCCAACCATTTGCCAGAAAGGATTATGTAATTTCTGCTTTCAGATGGAAAGTACTTCTTCTGGACCGGGGTCCGATGGATCCATGTCCACACTGGTTATTAAAGTGTGCATTGGTTCCGTGCAAAGTGTGCTCGCTAGGTGCTCACTAAGAGGACTTGCCCCGACAGTTTGTTAAGGCTATATGGGGGATCTTTGTCTTTGTGTGCAAAGGTGTCATCTCGTTCGAGTGAACAGCTTGGCAGGGCTCAGCACGTATGGCGGTCCCGAGGCAGTAGTGGAAATTTCACATCGCTATGGTAGAGGCAGTCTCTCCATACGATGACGACTATATTGCACTATATTGTGTACACTGGTGCTGTTTTACCTAGCTTATGGATTAAAGAGTAGATTACATTTAACTGATTACGGTTATTTTTTCTATCAATGAGAAGAAAGTAAGATCTCGACGTTTTGGCCACGTGGTCTTATACAGAAAATACTGAGGGTGTACGGCTTTGCAGTAAAACGTACTGGATAAGGAGATTGGGGTTTTGTGATGGTAGGTTTGGTGATGGATGGATACCCATTTGGAATCTGATGCACCAGAGTGAATGGGTAAATGTGGGTCAGCCTTTTGAAGATGGACTATAAAAGCTGTGTACAAGTATTGTACATACTACAGTATATCTGGTTTTGTTGGCTCTATTATACACTGTTGAATAGATGCCTACACTACACGTGTCACTGCACTTCCTTTTGTGAGCCAGAAAAAAAGCCAAAATGTTACTTAAACGATGCTGTCCTATTGATGCTTAATAGCAATATTCGACTGCTGTCCTCCATGATCTGGAACTCGCTTCCCCCAGCCGTCTGTGCTGTGGACTCCCTGCACCTGTCCAAATCCAGGTTCAAGACCCTGACTTTCCCCCCTCTACCTATGACTGACTGACTGCCTTTAAAATAGAGATCCACTTTTTCACTTCGGTGTCTATAAATCTTGTAAACATTTTCTACGATACTGGTTTGAGACTTAAGTCGAAATTTTATTGTAATAAAGCAGTAGGGTTTTGCTAAAACATAATACTGTAGTGATAATAATGTCCTCTTATTTTAATTGTGCGTTAATGGGATTGATATATATATATATATATTATGTTTGCATGTAAAATGTGTAAACTGGATGTGATTTGAAATAACATTTGTAATACTACGAATCCAATCTTTTGACTTTCCTGTCCTCCTCTGCCTTGGGGCAATGGCTATTGTTTGTTTACGTAACTCTTGTGCATATCCCAGAAACACATTCCTGCGGAGGGAGCTGGTAGGAACGTTGGGTTGCTCGGTCAATGGCCAGGGTCAACGGCGGCGTGGTGTATTCCGCAAATATGGCCGACTGTGAGGGCGGGCACAAGCCGGCGTGAGTAGGTTAAACGTTGAGTTTTATAAGGGCACCACGGGGTGACCAGCGCCTCCCCATCCAGCCCCACCCCTCCCACCCCCCCACCCAGCCCCACCCTCCTCACCCTCCCCTCTCCACCCAGCCCCACCCCTCCCATTTTTGGATGCACGACGGACGGACGGACACAATAATCCCCTGTGGGCTGGTGTAACCAGGAGGTTCCTACCAGTAAAAGTGTGCTGTTGGGTGTTACTCTACGTATTATGTGAGCTAATAAAAAACAGTCAGCCGTTTCAATACGTGGCACATTCTATAACAGGTTTCCATTTGGGTAACATCTGCGTCGGCGTTGCTCCAGGCTTTACAGCGATGAGCAATAATTCGTGTTGTTATAGTTATTTGTGTGGTGATTAGTGTTTCCTTAATCCCATTCCCGTACCACACTCCACAACATCTTACCCGTGGGACATTCGACTCTATCGGAGAGGAAACGAACTTCCAGAGAAACTAACAGCACTTAAGTCTCATTTTAACCCTTGCGGGCAGACGAAGCTCGCAAATACGGGGTGATTTTGTTTTCGATGTAAACTGATAAACATGGGATGTGTGCGGACAAAGCTTGTGTCGACAAATAAACCTTATGGCAGGACCCCGGGGTCCCATAAGCCCCCGGCTTTCGCGTAAACATTACATTATAATGTAAACAAAAATGTTGCTCTTTTTCACCAACGGGTTTGAAGGGTGGTGGCAAGTGTTGTCTTGTTAAACGATGCCTTTAAAACTGAAAACTACTTACCTGCAGTACCTCTATTTAAATACACTATTGAAAAAATAATGTACACCCCTCTGTCAATCATCGTGTTTCTCAGTGTGGATTTGTGAACACACTTTGTAAACAGTACTTAAATAGTACTCTTTTTAAATTCGCTGTTCATATTGTAACAAGCGTTTACACCAGTGTTACTCTACAGAGTAGTGGGTCGCCACTCATCTTATCCGCATTTATACGGACAAGATACGTATTATAATTATCTAACAGGAGGAATTAACGGTGCAACGCATCTCATCTGTTAAATATCTGCAGGTAATAGGATTGTCATCGATTGATCCTGGCTGCAGACATTGGTAGGTCACAAATAATAATCAAGATAAGGGAGCAGTTTCACTTCATTATGCATACCGTGATGACAAATAAAGGACTTAAGTGGTGTAGGCAGTTTGAGCAGCTTTGGATGAGACTTATGATCCTGCCCATACCCGAGCATGGAGTGCATTCGCTTGTTCAGCCTCTCTGCACATTCGTCCTCGCTGCTGCGCTTGGATAGAGTCGGCAAACAATAATTCATTAATTTAGATTTTTACTTCCGTTTATTCGGGACCCCGGAGTCCCGCCATGAGGTTCAAATGTAGCTTCGAAGAAAAGGATCCACAGTCAGATTCTTATCAGTACGATCATGTTTGAGTGATTTCATAGGGCGGGTTATTTTCATACATTTCTTATTGCTCCCTGTGTTTTCATGGATATGGATATATTCAGTAGAGCTTCACTTGTACATGCCGAGTGGCTTCCGATATTCGGAATCCACTGGAGCTATGGACTTTTAAATCTCACATTAGCACGGTTGGCTATATACGGTGCGAAAGAAGTTCACCATAAATACGTGTGGGGAACTTCGTGGGGTTAAGCGCGGATTTTCTCCAACTCGTCGGCAAACATCATTGACGATAGAACAGGGATAAGACGATGAATTTGCCAACTAACTCTTGTAGTTTCATATTTGTTCTTTCAACACAGTTACTGAGCACAGATCCAAAAGCCCAAAAACATCAAGCTACCAGGCACACAACGACCATGTCAAAGTTGTAATGGATAACAAGTGAAGGCCAGACGATGCCTCATCCGCTCCAGTGTCGTCTGTTAGAGGAGCCGCGAAACACCAACAATTGACGGTGCTTGGGCCTGCGGTCCACACAGGCTCATCATTGATCTGTCCAAGTTGGTCTGATATGGACGCACAATTAATGAGTGAATGAATAGATAAGAGTGAACACGTTTCTTACCACCTCTCAAAATCTTGCTCGCACAATATGAATCAAAATTGTATTGTGTGAATGCAACATATTAAAATGATTATCCAATTGAGATAAAGAGAACAGCCAATAGTTTACATTAACATTTTCTAGTTTTTATCAGTTCACAATCATATTTTGCGAGTACCATAGTTTCAGCATCTATGTGCAGGATAAAACATCAGTCCATTCCGAAATGCCCTCTGATAGCAACACAGCCATGTAGGCAGTCTGTGACATGGAGGTGTGAAGTATTTCACAGGCCCTCAATTGCTCGCAACGCACCAGACTATGAGCTCTCTCATGGTGCAGATGAGTGATTGGCTCACAGCTGTGGTGAAACGTTTCCGCAATTATGTAGACTTATTCAAGGATTAAACAATTCCTCCTCTGAGCGGGATCGGTGTACGCGCTGTGCTCTCGTTTATCTCACAGTTGCTCCAAACTGCCAAAAAAAACAACTGCTGATACGTCTTTCAGGTAGGCTAAGCGTGTGTGCACGGCAGTGACGAGATGGTATTTAAGAGTTGTAAAACTACAAAACTAAACTGCTTTTCTTTTTTTTTACCAGGAAAGGCCCACTGAGCTACACAGCTCTTTTTCAGAAGCGATCTGGCCACAAATGATGGCTCAACGAAGGGGCTTTTCATCATGTGGAAATTTCTAGCAGCCAAATACTCTAAATGCATGTTTTTAAATGTAGAGGTAAAAACCGGAGGACCCGGAGAAAAAAAATCCACTCCATCACGGGGAGAACATGCAAACTCCAAATATGTAGGCATCCGGGTCGGGATAAAATTCACGACGTCCTGTATACCAGGTGAGGGAGTTGACATCTGACCACAGTGGCACCCGCCTTTGAAGGCGTTGGATTACTGCATCAATATCCACTGATTTAAATGCCCTGTTATAGGCTTCAGAGGCTTGATGCAATGATATTTAAACGTATACACTTCATCTATTTGATGGATTTCTTTTTGCGATTTGCTTATCTTTCCTATTCTTTACACTCCGATGTTTTTTGTTGTTGTATTGGTTGTAACTTTGTGATCCACTCCTACTGGACATCTGTGAAAATAACTTAATAGCTCATCGGATTTTTCCAGAATAAATACAGATGTTGATGTCCATTTTTTCTTTAGAATATGATATACTGTATGTGGTCGATGGTAGAAAATAATTCCCTTAAACCTAGCTTGCTCATGTAGTTGGTTAGCCTCTAAATGTTAAAATTATCTTTTCCCAGTAATCTTCAAAAAATATGCAAACGTGCAACATTATTTGCCCAACGTTGCATGTTTCGTGGGTATACAAATACATTTCTTATTTTTAGACACTCGTACACTTTTTGCTCATATTATTATCCATTTGCTAATATTAGATGGTATTTATGTAGAGGAGTGAAATATGCGGCGTGCACATTTTACCGAGGGCAACTGAGGGCAAACAGGTGCGAGCATTGCAACATGGGGTTTGCACAGTCAAACCGCCAGTTCATAAAAAAGGTTTTTGGGTTAGATCACGTTATTCTGGCGAATTTGCCCGATGATGCTGGATGTAATTACCAGCGAAACGTCGTACTCAAAAATTGCAAATGCTGTGGATTCACTCTTCAACACACAGGTGGGCTAAAGTAGTGAACTATTTTGTCTTTTGTCAACGTGACACATTTTTTACTGATTGGCCGTGTCAGGTGGTGGAGGGTTACGACAAATTTAGAAATAACGCGATCTAACCCAAAAACCTTTATTATGAATAATATTGGTCGCGAAAGCCTCCCACGTGTTAAACAAACCGCCAGTTGCGGCGGCTTAAGCGGAAGCACGTGAGGGCTCGTCATGAGCAGGGAGATGTAAGCGGCAGTGGGTGTGAGAGTTGGGAGTTGTAGTGAAGACATCTCGCTGCTGCCGCTGCAGACGTCAATGGGATCTCAACCCTCACGCCGTCGCTGGGCGGGTGTTGGCTGAACCCCCTGCCTGGGACAGACGGGTGAGCGGGTCTGAGGGCGCGTAGGTGAGGGCAGTGGTGGAGATGCGAAGTTGCTGTGTGCGGAGTCGCTGAGTGCGTAGTCGCTGTGTGAGGAGTCGCTGAGTGCGGAGACGCTGTGTGCGGAGTTGCTGAGTGTGAAGACGCTGTGTGAGGAGTCACTGAGTGTGAAGACGCTGTGTGCGGAGACGCTGTGTGTGGAGTCGCTGAGTGTGGAGACGCTGTGTGAGGAGTCGCTGAGTGTGAAGACGCTGTTTGCGGAGACGCTGAGTGTGGAAACGCTGTGTGCGGAGACGCTGTGTGTGGAATCGCTGAGTGTGAAGACGCTGTGTGCGTAGTCGCTGAGTGTGAAGACGCTGTGTGCGGAGACGTTGTGTGTGGAGACGCTGAGTGTGGAGACGCTGTGTGAGGAGTCGCTGTGTGCGGAGTCGCTGGGTGTGAAGACGCTGTGTGCGGAGACACTGTGTGCGGAGATGCTGAGTGTGAAGACGCTGTGTGCGGAGACGCTGTGTGAGGAGTCGCTGAGTGTGAAGACGCTGTGTGCGGAGTCGCTGAGTGTGAAGACGCTGTGTGCGGAGTCGCTGAGTGTGAAGACGCTGTGTGCGGAGACGCTGTGTGTGGAGACGCTGTGTGAGGAGTCGCTGAGTGTGAAGACGCTGTGTGCGGAGACGCTGAGTGTGGAGAGGCTGTGTGCAGAGACGCTGTGTGTGGAGTCGCTGAGTGTGGAGACGCTGTGTGAGGAGTCGCTGAATGTGAAGACGCTGTGTGCGGAGACGCTGTGTGCGAAGACGCTGTGTGTGGAGACGCTGTGTGAGGAGTCGCTGTGTGTGGAGACGCTGTGTGAGGAGTCGCTGAGTGTGGAGACGCTGTGTGAGGAGTCGCTGAGTGTGAAGACGCTGTGTGAGGAGTCGCCGAGTGTGGAGACGCTGTGTGAGGAGTCGCTGAGTGTGAAGATAATGTGTGTGGAGACGCTGTGTGCGAAGACGCTGTGTGCGGAGACGCTGTGTGAGGAGTCGCTGTGTGTGGAGACGCTGTGTGAGGAGTCGCTGAGTGTGGAGACGCTGTATGAGGAGTCGCTGAGTGTGAAGACGCTGTGTGAGGAGTCGCTGAGTGTGAAGACACTGTGTGCGGAGTTGCTGGGTGTGGAGACGCTGTGTGTGGAGACGCTGAGTGCGGAGACGCTGTGTGCGGAGACGCTGTGTGTGGAGACGCTGAGTGCGGAGACGCTGTGTGCGGAGTCGCTGAGTGCGAAGACGCTGTGTGCGGAGACGCTGGGTGTGGAGACGCTGTGTGCTGAGACGCTGAGTGCGGAGACGCTGTGTGCGGAGTCGCTGGGTGCGGAGACGCTGTGTGCGGAGACGCTGTGTGCGGAGACGCTGGGTGCGGAGACGCTGTGTGCGGAGTCGCTGAGTGTGAAGACGCTGTGTGCGGTGACGCTGTGTGCGGAGACGCTGTGTGTGGAGACGCTGTGTGAGGAGTCGCTGTGTGCGGAGTCGCTGGGTGTGAAGACGCTGTGTGCGGAGACACTGTGTGCGGAGATGCTGAGTGTGAAGACGCTGTGTGCGGAGACGCTGTGTGAGGAGTCGCTGAGTGTGAAGACGCTGTGTGCGGAGTCGCTGAGTGTGAAGACGCTGTGTGCGGAGTCGCTGAGTGTGAAGACGCTGTGTGCGGAGACGCTGTGTGTGGAGACGCTGTGTGAGGAGTCGCTGAGTGTGAAGACGCTGTGTGCGGAGACGCTGAGTGTGGAGAGGCTGTGTGCAGAGACGCTGTGTGTGGAGTCGCTGAGTGTGGAGACGCTGTGTGAGGAGTCGCTGAATGTGAAGACGCTGTGTGCGGAGACGCTGTGTGCGAAGACGCTGTGTGTGGAGACGCTGTGTGAGGAGTCGCTGTGTGTGGAGACGCTGTGTGAGGAGTCGCTGAGTGTGGAGACGCTGTGTGAGGAGTCGCTGAGTGTGAAGACGCTGTGTGAGGAGTCGCCGAGTGTGGAGACGCTGTGTGAGGAGTCGCTGAGTGTGAAGATAATGTGTGTGGAGACGCTGTGTGCGAAGACGCTGTGTGCGGAGACGCTGTGTGAGGAGTCGCTGTGTGTGGAGACGCTGTGTGAGGAGTCGCTGAGTGTGGAGACGCTGTATGAGGAGTCGCTGAGTGTGAAGACGCTGTGTGAGGAGTCGCTGAGTGTGAAGACACTGTGTGCGGAGTTGCTGGGTGTGGAGACGCTGTGTGTGGAGACGCTGAGTGCGGAGACGCTGTGTGCGGAGACGCTGTGTGCGGAGATGCTGAGTGTGAAGACGCTGTGTGCGGAGACGCTGTGTGAGGAGTCGCTGAGTGTGAAGACGCTGTGTGCGGAGTCGCTGAGTGTGAAGACGCTGTGTGCGGAGTCGCTGAGTGTGAAGACGCTGTGTGCGGAGACGCTGTGTGTGGAGACGCTGTGTGAGGAGTCGCTGAGTGTGAAGACGCTGTGTGCGGAGACGCTGAGTGTGGAGAGGCTGTGTGCAGAGACGCTGTGTGTGGAGTCGCTGAGTGTGGAGACGCTGTGTGAGGAGTCGCTGAATGTGAAGACGCTGTGTGCGGAGACGCTGTGTGCGAAGACGCTGTGTGTGGAGACGCTGTGTGAGGAGTCGCTGTGTGTGGAGACGCTGTGTGAGGAGTCGCTGAGTGTGGAGACGCTGTGTGAGGAGTCGCTGAGTGTGAAGACGCTGTGTGAGGAGTCGCCGAGTGTGGAGACGCTGTGTGAGGAGTCGCTGAGTGTGAAGATAATGTGTGTGGAGACGCTGTGTGCGAAGACGCTGTGTGCGGAGACGCTGTGTGAGGAGTCGCTGTGTGTGGAGACGCTGTGTGAGGAGTCGCTGAGTGTGGAGACGCTGTATGAGGAGTCGCTGAGTGTGAAGACGCTGTGTGAGGAGTCGCTGAGTGTGAAGACACTGTGTGCGGAGTTGCTGGGTGTGGAGACGCTGTGTGTGGAGACGCTGAGTGCGGAGACGCTGTGTGCGGAGACGCTGTGTGTGGAGACGCTGAGTGCGGAGACGCTGTGTGCGGAGTCGCTGAGTGCGAAGACGCTGTGTGCGGAGACGCTGGGTGTGGAGACGCTGTGTGCTGAGACGCTGAGTGCGGAGACGCTGTGTGCGGAGTCGCTGGGTGCGGAGACGCTGTGTGCGGAGACGCTGTGTGCGGAGACGCTGGGTGCGGAGACGCTGTGTGCGGAGTCGCTGAGTGTGAAGACGCTGTGTGCGGTGACGCTGTGTGCGGAGACGCTGTGTGTGGAGACGCTGTGTGCGGAGACGCTGTGTGCGGAGACGCTGTGTGCGGAGACGCTGGGTGCGGAGACGCTGGGTGCGGAGACGCTGTGTGTGGAGACGCTGTGTGTGGAGACGCTGTGTGCGGAGACGCTGTGTGCGGAGACGCTGTGTGCGGAGACGCTGTGTGTGGAGACGCTGTGTGTGGAGACGCTGGGTGCCGAGACGCTGTGTGCGGAGACGCTGGGTGCGGAGACGCTGTGTGCGGAGACGCTGTGTGAGGAGTCGCTGTGTGTGGAGACGCTGTGTGTGGAGACGCTGTGTGCGGAGACGCTGGGTGCGGAGACACTGTGTGCGGAGACGCTGTGTGAGGAGTCGCTGTGTGTGGAGATGCTGTGTGTGGAGACGCTGGGTGTGGAGACGCTGTGTGTGGAGACGCTGTGTGCGGAGACGCTGTGTGAGGAGTCGCTGTGTGTGGAGACGCTGTGTGCGGAGACACTGTGTGTGGAGACGCTGTGTGCGGAGACGCTGTGTGAGGAGTCGCTGAGTGCGAAGACGCTGTGTGCGGAGACGCTGTGTGTAGAGACTCTGTGTGTAGAGACGCTGTGTGTGGAGACGCTGTGTGAGGAATCGCTGAGTGTGGAGACGCTGTGTGTGGAGACGCTGTGTGCGGAGTCGCTGTGTGTGGAGACGCTGTGTGTGGAGACGCTGTGTGCGGAGACGCTGAGAGCAGAGCTGCTGAGTGCAGGATAAGTGAGGTGCAGAATAGATAGGAGCGGGGAGAAGTTGAGTGTATGTGACCGTACAGATAGTTATAGGTGTGCCTACAACTAATGCAATAACAGGTGAATAACGTGTAAGCAGGCGACTTGTGACAACGTCATTAGACCTCCTTTGCCAGTACCAAAATATAATAATAGGGTTTTCCCCCTTTTTTCTGGCAACAAAACTGAAACCTTTTTACAAGGATTCATGTCTGCATTAACCACAATATTTGCTGTCAAAATGCAAACAAAAAACATACTATGATAATATATGCATTGTCCTTGAAATTGATTGGTCCACACCAAGGGACGGCTTTCTTCCTTTTGGCGTCCTCTGGTCGAGCACCAATTGGGTCGATGATCAAAAGAAATCCATCCCTTGGTGTGGACCAATCAGTTTCAAGGACAATGCATATATTATCATAGTGTGATTTTTTTTGCATTTTGACTGCAAATATTGTGGTTAATGCAGACATGAATCCTTGTAAAAAAGGTTTCAGTTTTGTTGCCAGAAAACAGGGGAAACCCCCTATTATTATTGTTAGAACGTGTCGGTGTGAGTAATTTTTGAAGACACTACACTTATATGATGGTACTCATACCCATTGGTGATTCTGAGGCAGTAGCAACAGGACTATGGCACGGACTTATAGTGTACAGTACATAGAAATTGCTTCCAGTATCACATAGCCAGATGTAATATTTACCGTTATATTTCCTTCGAAGCCAGATGACAGAAATCTTGTTTTAACTCTTGTCACTTATTCATGTGTGTAATATATACTTTATTAAAGCAGGTCTCTTGGGCTGTGTCTCCTGTAGGGACACTGACAGTGCCTTTCCCTTGTATCACAGCGGTTCTACAAAGCAGTATATGCCATATACGGCATACGTTCCACCAATTATTTACCAATTATACTGTTAATGTGACAGTAGCAATGACCACACACACCGATCTGTCGGTGTAACGACTGCTTCTGTCAATGGTTAAAATGGCTCCGTTAGGCTTTATGTAGATGTTCAATTCCTTTGCCCTCGCAGTGGGTAAGCAGTTTCTTGTATATCTGTGTTTTGCAGGCTATTTGTGTAATATCATTTTTTTTTACCGAAGTGTGTGGCTTTGGCATTTGAGCATATTTCTTTAAACGAACAAAGAACGCCACTGAAGAAGAATCTGCGTCTGAGTTCCCACCTATTTTCATCTCCCTAATTACTTTATAACCTATTAACACTAAAGGTAATACAAAACCATCAAGGACATCTTTGTGAGGGTATTGGGCATTTTGTGCAAAAAAAAGCAATTCGTGCATCAGTCGAGTTTTAATGGAAATAAAGTTAATTGACTTAGGATAAGCTGATGAGTTTAAAATTGGTTTAGGTGATTGGATTGGTGAATCCAGGAATTGCACCGAAATCTAAGCGCCCTTCAAATGAATAGTGCTTTTGAAGCTCCAAGTGTGGGTTTTCCTTCTTTCCATACAGCGGTTTAAAAATGACTTTCATTAAAATTGGATTAAAACTAAAATCATAATAATTTTTGTTCGGGCAAGCACCCTTCACCACAGGGCATCTCAGAGCGCTATTGAGCTCAACTTCAATACTCAGAAAATCACTTCCCTTGCAGTTACAAATCAAAATATTTAATCGTAACCACGAAATTGTAAAATAGTCATAACAGTTTTCATCAATAATACATGAACACACTGTCGAATAGTAAGTATAATCATGCTTCTATAATTTCTTAAATGAATTACATGAAACGGCGTAAACTACCCAGATGGTCTTTCAAATGAGAGAAAAACTAATTAGAAGGATGCATTTTTTTGGTCTTTAAGAGAAATAGATATTCTATCCGGGATATATATATTTGAAGCCAAGTGAGCAATCAATATCCAGTATATGTATACAAATGATTCTATACCAGTATTTCCTTATCAGTCGCCAGCGGTATATAATAAGTAGGGCTGAATGAAGGACATTTGTGCTGTCATTATTGACTTATCCAAGTCGTATAACTTTCAAGGTTGACCTACATGGGCATGAACCTAGTATCAGGGAGTTGCCGTCTCGCTTTCCATATTTAAACATTATTCTCCTGGGCCAGCCAGCCACCTAAGTGACGGTTCACTTAAAGTCGTGAATTGATTGGGAAAAAAGAGACAAATTAGCACCATTAGTGTGCTAGTTTTCCAAGTATGGTTCCACAATTTGCTTGCCTCGATTGAAATCTTATTTCTCTCCACCCACGCGCAGAAAAAAACCCCCATCACACACGTCACGGGGAACAAAAGAGTGAGTCAACTAATTGCCACGTGTCACGATGGACAAATTTACCGCTGCTCATTATCTAGCAATCACATCATTTAGTACGCCAGGTTACATTCTGTAATTTAACAGCCTTTAGCATTAAATTAAAAATGGGAGGTAGGTGGTAAAAATGGTTGTGTGCAATTAATGGATGAGATCGGATTATTAACATTTAAATAAGAAATAGCGATAGTAGGACGGGAATATCTTCTGGGAAATCTTGGAAATGTCACCATGAATGCAGGCTTTCAACTGTGCACACTCGGGTTAGGGTAAGGCATTCACTCGAATGGTTAACCTTGTCTTCATCATGAAAACACGGGTTTGATTGAAATGTGAGAAGTATACGAGGATGAAATGCATCACGTGATTTGTTGGTGATTTTAATGCAAAATCAGGTAAAGGTACAGAGATGAGAATGTGTGCCAGTCTGGCATCGGCGTAAGACATGTGAAGCGAGCTTTTGCTAAAGTTCGCAGGCCAGCAAATATAATGAGAATGAGAGCATACGGAATGCCCAAAATGAGATTGACAAATCCCAGGTTGGTCAGAGATGTGTCTGGGTCGTCAACAAAAAAACTAGAAGCGATCGCACACTGCTGAGGGCCACAGCGAGCAAATGGCATAAAATATCTAGGTCAGCAGGTAACTGATGTTAGAGTGACTCAAGCAACAGATTCAAATTCCTCAAGGGACACACTGAAGCAACCACTCTAAATAATGAATTAACTAGTAGCACTTAAAACATTTATTAACTAGAAATCTTGGCTGGAGGTGCATGCTTGGAATTGCAACTGCAATGTGTGCAAAGAAGAGTGCAGCAATGCATGCTTTGGAATTTTGAGAAACAGAACATGTGGATTAGCGATCATATGCAGGTTAATGACACAATTATAATTGCTAAGAAAAGTAGGTTGGCTTTGGCCATGACACGTTGCGAGAAGGTATGATGACCCATGGTCAAAAATAATGACAAAGTGATAGAATGTTTCCGAGAGAGAGGACTTTCACCGAGGAGATTAAATCGGCTTGTGTGCCACGGGTGCTGGTTTGAGTGTTACAGCGCTAGACCTTGACAATTGGCGCCATCTTGGGGAGGCCTTCATCCAGCAGTGGATTTATCATGGCGGGTGATGTGTAAGCTGTGCCAATTCTTTTCAACCAGCAGCTATCAAGGGATATTGCAGCTATTCATATCGTTCTGCTATTACTAAACTGCAGAAAGTTAATGATTTGGCTTGAAAACCGGAACGAATATTGTAATTTTTTATTAATTCACACATTCGCAATGTCTACTCTGCTGAATGATATTGTGGTACAGTATTAAAAATTCACCATGCAGATGGCAAGCTGTAATGCCGAGAAGGATGATCAAGAAGTAATATTGGAGGCAAAAAATCATTCAGTCTGTCTCAGTGTATAACTAACTATCGGGCATGTAATGACTCACCCCCTGGTGCTTTGATGAATTGCCACATTTAGGCGTTCTCACTTTAATCAAACATTTAATATTGTCTAATTTTTTCATATTGTGTTGCTCTAGATTGTTTTACTGTTTTGTACGGAATCGATTTTAATATTTTAATCAATCTGTCATTACACAGTTGTAGTGATTCAATCACCACCAAAAATACCCACTCGACTTTATGGGCAGGTCGTGCATGATATGGACGGTCAGGAAGTAAAACAAGCCCCTCAGATTGGTACTTAACGGGCCTGAAAGGGGGATTGGTTAGAGGCAGGGGATTGAAGGAATTGTGGAGGAGAAATACAAATGTAAAGGGCGGGAAACGGAGGATGATTGACAGGATGGGACGGTTGGAATCCGTTCGGAAAAGTGGAAGGTGATTGGCTGGAGGGAAAACGGGTCGAGAAACCTTCGGGCAAGGGGCTTGAGGGATATATGAAGGGAGAGCTCAGGACGCTTGGAGTGAAGGGAATTCTTGTCTCGTGCTGGAAGAAATACAGACTCTTCTGTGTCGGGTGTCAATACACAGTTGCGTTTGCTTTATTCGCATTAACGTAACATGAGAATGTGTAATTCCAACACGTTCCTTCGTAGTGGGCAGGTAGGAACTTGGTTGGACGACAGAAAGCTCGCAGTCACGTGACGCACTTTAACCAATCCGGGCGCGTACATGTTTGGGAGGGGCTATGCACGACAGACAAATACTCCCTGGTGGGCAGTGTGGAACTGTTGTTCCTACCTGTATAATTGTTTTTAATTCAAAAACATTTCACATGCATACTTCTCACAATGCATTTATGATGAAGGTGAAAATAGATGTTTTTTTTAAATCTAGTAACACATTGTTACATGCCGACTAACAATTAAATCATCTTAACGTCAGCCATGATCTATCCATTGCTGTAAGAAGTCCTGCTTCTTGATCCACCTCGAATAAGCACACCAGCTGACATCGTCGCACCATCTCCGTGGTCGCGTACTCTCAGAAGCGTTCCCTCCTTTGGCTGCTACTCCATCGTTATTCTTGACCACTGTCCATCATTCGAGTGACGCGGCCCTCCCGACCCCCCCCCCTTGCTATTATTGACAATCAACACAATCTCTGCACCTTGCGCATACTTATTCTTAGGTTTTTTCGGTAAAGTCAAGTAGGTAAAAAAAATAAAATTTATAAAAGTAAAATAAATAAAAAAACCTTACCATATTAATCAAAAGTGTGCCGTTCCTGGTCCTTCCCCCCTCAACCATTATATATACGGAGTGGTATCTCTTGTAATCTCTCATTTACTTAATACAGCTGTCGGGCTGTGACGGTTCCACCTGAAGACGGAAGCTTGTGTTGCCTCCGAAACGTCGTGATTTTTTATTTTTATTTTACTTTTATTAATTTTAATTTTTTACCTACGTGACTTTACCGAAAAAACCTAAGAATATGAATCATTGCAGTCACGAAAGCTTCAAATCTAGAACTTGCGCATACTCTCTGATCTCTGTCCTCCTCTGTCCGTCTCTCAGTTTAGTTCAAAGTGCACACCTCTCCATGCTTCTTTGCACACTCTGCAGTATTTTATATCCAATATCATTGTCATTGTCCGTGTTTTGATTCATATGTTATAGCAGGTAATATGTATGTTCTGGTTCAAAACATAGTTTATTTCTATACAATTTTCTTGACCATGAGAATGGCCGCATGGGGAGGCCTTAATCCGGACGTAGTTAGACCATGGCTGAATATGAATACCATGTCCCATTTTATTTAGCGAGTGCCTAGTAAAGTTGGCATGGTACATGCTGGGGCTAGAACCCAGCATGCTTGGCATCCTCTTCATTCTCATTTTAGGCTGAATAAACCTAGGGGAAGGCCAGGCCAGTTTCCCAATTTCCACAAATGTGGTAAGAAGCAACCCCAGGACGCTGGGATGATAACAGAGCAATGGTAAGAGTATCGCACCACCGCTCCCCTCTCTATAATAAAATGCAGATACATTTCACATGCGCACGTATAATATATTCATATAGAACATGAATGCATATCCATACATGCATAAATGTGACATATACATACAAGCGTGCATATGCATATGCTCCCGAAGCTTTACCGTGACCAATATACTGCTCCCACTTTTGAAAAAAGACAGGTAATGATGTTGATTTTGCCACGCAGTTTGATGCTTCATTCGTGTATTCATGAGAACGTGAAAGCCATTTACGTGGCTTCACGG
Organism: Lampetra fluviatilis; assembly: GCF_964198595.1. Classification (NCBI taxonomy): domain Eukaryota; kingdom Metazoa; phylum Chordata; class Hyperoartia; order Petromyzontiformes; family Petromyzontidae; genus Lampetra; species Lampetra fluviatilis. The sequence goes on along the minus strand of NC_136276.1, from coordinate 28,879,670 downwards.
GTGGACCCCAAACATTCATCCACAGGGATGTGTACGTGTGAGCGGGGCTTGGGGAATCGCCTTCTCCTTGGGTGTCACATTTAATTAACCGATACTCTGGGAAGAGAGGTGGGGGGGGGGATGACAGTTCAATTGAAGCAATGACAAGTTCATTTGCATTGGTGACAACGAAGGCTGCTTTGTTAACCCTCTGTGTGCTGGAGGGTTTTGTTTGTTTGTTATAGACCCAGACCCTGCAGGGTCATTAGCAGATTTGTTGTGATGCGCTGTGAATTGCATCGCTTTGCAGCGCTGCTCTTTGCCAACAAAAAAATTACGTGCATCCAGATTGCAATGGTTTCGCATGTAATGATCAATCTCTCTCCACCTGACCCTCTCCTCAGTGATTCGATGATTAATCACAATTCAGGGTCATGATTCGGTAAAAAAAAATTAAAGACCTGATCTCTCTGTTTAATGTCTTGAAAAGGGGAAAACCTATTCTCATGTCTTGATTGTAATATTATACATTTTCCTTGTCTCGATAATAGTTTTGTTTGCATTAGACAGCATATACTTTGCATAACATTTACATACATTGTAAATGATTGTCATACACAGCATTTGGTACTTGTATTATGAGCGCAAAAATCTAATGAAATGGATGCATCGTTATATGCCAATTGCCTGCCCGCCCACAACGGAAGGCTTGTCAAATCCGAGTGACGACCTTTAAGTGGCCGAGGTCTGTATGTAGTCTGCAGGCTCCCACATTCAAAAACCCTAGTGGTCACGCATTCCACTGACCGACAGATGCTTGCCATTCTTGTCCTGTAGTAAGCATGAGAATTAACATAATTGCTACAAACGGAAAGCAGGCCCATAAGGAAATAAGTTTTTGCTGTTAAATGCTGTTGCTGGTGTAGGGGTGTTAGAGAGAGAGCCCGTTATGCATGGCAGCCTATGGTAAACAAACACAGTAGGCGGGGCTACATGTGTGCACAAGCAGGTGCCCTCTGCGACGTCCGCGCCAGACACCCTGAGGGGTCGATTCGGTCGTTATGATCCCCCGGGGCCCCACCCCTCAGGGAGGGGTTGGGTATAAAAGGGGAATGTATCGAAGGGCTCGGGAGTGATGTTTAGCTAAAGAAGAGGAGGCGGAAGACGTCTGAGATAGAGCCCTGGACTCCCCCTGGTACGCCGTCCTTATCAGGACCGCGCAGGCTCGAGCCAGTGGCGTGGTACCAGAGCCAGAGCCAGTGCTGGTCTGGACTCTGGGTACCGGGCCCGACTGACCAGTGTCGGGCCAAGATAGCCTCCCCTAGCCCATTAGTGGAGGAGTCAGAGGCAGGCTAGGGTTAGCTAGAGAGGTGTGTCCTCAGATAGACGGGTGAGGGGGCCGATACCCCCTCAAATGTGTATGTCACAACGTTGGTGTTAAATAAACAAGTGTGCCTCCAACTCCGGTGTGAACGAGTCGTGAGCGTTACTACACTGGTATGATATTCAATGGACAATTCACCACCCCTTCCCATCTTCTCGCGATGCAATGAATTGTCAAGATTCAGTAGCACAATTCGATTCAATAATCTTTTTTTACATTGTGGTGAGTTTAGGGGCTTCCATTGACTGCAGGGGTCAAATCGGCTGCTTACATGCAACATTTACACTTTTAAAAAAGTGTAGTGTTCAATACGGAGGCACACACTCTGGACTGGGAGGCAACACTTTGATTCAACAAGTTCCCTATAGGGTAACAATGAACGTAACACGGGTTCTATAGTAGGTGATGTGGCTAACTACGCCAGTAGCGAGTTAACTCGAGACGAAGACCCGAAGACGACGAGACGCGGGACCCTGGCTTGATTCCACCGACGATCCCAGAACACGCCCGAGACCGCCCCTTGATGCTCCTGGGCGTGGCCTCGCTCCGCCTTCGGCCACGCCCCCTTCGAGACCTTTCCAGCAGGATCTCGACCGAGCATCACGTGCCCCATTCAGGCTGCCACGTGCTCACTTGCCCCTCTCTCTAAGGCCATCGTCAGGACGATGCCCCCTAGGGCTGGCTGACATGTCGTACTTTGGTGCTACAGAGGCTCCAGACGCACAGTTACGCTACTGTAACAGTAGCTGGCTCGAACACCCTAGTGACACCATTTACTACAAAAGCACAAGTTTTTGCACGATGCACGCATTGTGAAATTACAAATCGAAAACTCGATGCATCATTTCAAATTCTTGAGTGAAACGCGAAAACTCGCCATCAGCTAATAGCACCGGAATGTTTGTTGTGTACTTTAAAGTAAGGCTTTTACCGTCGCATCTTCGCCCAGGGTGGCCTTGTCGGGCATTCGGCCGCCGATTTCACGACACTCGCACGGAGCAGAGGGGGGGGGGAGACCGCGAGCGGGTTCTCATCTCCTCCACGATACGATTGGGCAACGTCGCTCCGCGGATCCAACGAGGGACCCTGCAAAGAACCTCCCCACCCCTAACCCCAACGCCATCCAGGAAACCTTTTCCGGATGAGCGTCTCTGCTCTAGCAGGCGGAGAAAAAAAAAATCGGCACTCGCCGGATGGAACCGTGGGCGGATATGGACGTGGCAATAAACACCTCGTGGAGGACCCGACCGTGAAAGCACCGGCGGGCTCCCCTCGCACACGACGACGGACCTCGCATTAAAACCGCGCTCGGACGCAAAGTGCGAGATACCGGGAAGGAAGGGGTGGGGGGGCCATGACGCACGCATCACATCACGCACGTGAGACGCGTTATTCCGCGTGAATGAAATGCAAAATTTCGTACATTTTTTAAAATTTTTTTTTTAAAAAATGGGCTGAATTCTTTATTCCGATCGTGACAATTCATCGAGGGGTGAACGCTCACGTGCCTATAGTCCCGATGTAAAGTTTATTCACGCTGGGCTCAATACAATAACGTGCATTATTTAACGCACAGTGGCCTATTACATTGCCAGCACTGGCCAAATGCGTGCTGTAGCGGCATATCCCTCAATTAAATACACTTACAGGCATATACAAAACATTACAGTTCACCGTGTAATGCACATACACACGGTTTTGTTTGCGTGCTAGTAATACATTTGTTGTTTGTTGCATATTTCATATTTCATTCTAGTTATGAATTCTGTTCCAATTCTAATAAAATGCAAAACAGTGTATTTTTGCCAGTGGCCTTCACAATTTTCAAATCATCTCTCGTATAAGAGGCTGTTTATCTGTAGCTTGCACTTGGTCAGGGTAAGGGGTTTTTTTTTACTCTTAAAATGCCAATATGACCAAATTCACTCTTTGTAGCAAATGCATTTCTGACCCAAACAGCATACACACAACCACTGAACCAAACACTGTGTTGTGTTTTGCATTACGCGGTTTAAATTAGCATGTGTCTACATTTATTTAGTTATTTAACCATTAAATTGAATTTGGATTTAAAAATACTTCCACTCTGTAAATATGGCAGCATATTTTATCAGATTAACTTATAATTTAGCTTCAGCCTGGACATCAATGTTTGCGGGGAGAGTAATTTAGTTGCTTAAACATTAAATCCTTTTTGCTTAATATATAATTGTAAAATATTTTTTTAAAGACTTTGGTTTTTGCCTACATACAACATTTTTTGCAGAATTAGATGTTTTGTCGGAGCAGTTGTAAATTGTTTTAATACTGAACTCACAATTCAATGGAACTCGGTGCATTTCGATACCATGGCAAATATCAATGTAAGCATGTAAATACCTCTAGATACATATTCTTAGGTTTTTTCGGTAAAGTCACGTAGGTAAAAAATTAAATTTAATAAAATAAAAATAAAATACGTGATACAGCTATCGTGCTGTGACGGCTCCACCTGAAGACGGAGGCTTGTGTTGCCTCCGAAACGTCGTGATTTTTATTTTATTTTTATTTTACTTTTATTAATTTTCATTTAAAATTTTAACCTACGTGACTTTACCGAAAAAACCTAAGAATATGAATCCTTGCAGTCACGAAAGCTTCAAATCTAGAACCTCTAGATACGTTTTTAATGCGAAGTATGTTAACTTTGCTAATGTAATTATTCCCCAGACCAATGAATAATTAGTTATATTGAGTGCTTAGTTATACATTGCTGAAAATAGGTTTTAAGCCATATAAAAAGTATGCATGTATGCTATCAACAATCTAATCAATAATCTACGAATCAAAGTATCCATACACATCCCAATTGACTTTTGAAACAAACCCTTCTCGGATACATTGACCCCGAAGATCCATTTAGCAATGGATTGTGAATAAACCGATTCCCCCCATTCCTGTTGATTTGTATAACATTTTAATTCGAATAATAAGGGTTTTCCCATTTTTTAAATCCTTTATATTAAGTTCACTTGCTTGCGCGCTTACGACCGTGCAAATCTTTCGGTCGTTTTTTAACCCACTTTCCGTGATCCAATCGAGCTGACATTTTGCACACAGACTCGTTGTGCGTGACAATTTATTTTCTTGAAATTTTTTTCCCAAAATTTTCCACTTTTTAGGAAAAAAAATATTTCATATTTAATTTAAAATACCAATGTGATAAAAATGAAACTCTTACTCAAGAAAAACAGAAATGAATAATAAAATAAAACCGATGCCACGCATATAAAGGATTTATAGTGAAAAACTTTGTTTTTACGGGTAAATTTTTTACAAGGAATCAATTCTCCTTGGTCAACCTGAACATGAATGGTTTTTCTTCACAAAAGTCTGCCATTGTTTTCAACATATCTATAAAAAAACTGACAGTGCACATTATTCATGAAAATCAACCATTTATGAACACTTTTAAACATGCAGTATACAAAACTGTTTCCAACCGCTCTTTAAATTAACTCAATCGAGTACGTATGTGGAAATCAGTTTCTGCGAACTTAAACACTTAATGGGGTTAAATTTTAACGTTCACGTGCTTAGGAAGCACCGTCAAAAGTTGCCTCTCAGACTCCTTTTGTTCGCCCTGATGTCTCGTGGAGCTCACATAACCCCGTGTATGCGATAGGTGACAAAAGCCTTGAGCATTTACGTGTAATCACGGCATGAGCAGAGAGTGATGACCACCAGCTGCTTAATGAAACCCGCACAACACTGCACCACAGCCGTCCACTCACCGCCCAGCCTTTGCAGATTGACTTAATTCTTTCACACACAATTCCCTCGCTTGCCAGCGTGACATTTCACCGGCATATTGTTACCGTCATTAAACTTGTCTCCGATGGCCCTTTGAAATTGTTTACTGCATGAATTCAGGGCTATCTGTTCCACGAGGAACTTTATTTCGGGTCTGCAAACTTTGCACACCATGTGTGGAAATGAAATACTGGCCATGCAACAAGTGTAGGAACAGCACGTGAAGAATGAGCATATCGGATCTTATAGTACAGCAAATGCTTGTTAATATCTGTTACAAGTCCGAACAGGCTATGATTGGAGTTCAATATGAGTGGCGTAAGAGAAAATTAGTCAAACTTACAAAGGCAATTTGGGGGGGGGGGGGGGGTCTTCGTGAGATTACAAATCCGGCACTTGCCCCAGCGTTCTATATGACTCCGCGGGAGATCTTTGGCTTTGTCTACGTGTGTGTGATGTGCATGTGTGTGACGTGCATGTGTGTGAATGATGTTTATGTAATGTGTGGCCATTTCAGCGATGCTCATGAATTAAAGATGTCGTAATGAGGTGTCTGCTGGTTAATCCATGCCTGTGCGCCTCTTGGGATGTTTCCTCTACCATCGGGGTCTTTTGGGACTTCAGGTTTCTGCTGAAAGGAGGCATCACCTCCTTGGTTGATACTCAAATATAGAAACAGTCACCCCCTGCTCCAACCCTCGCTCAGCCACACTCAGTGCTGCCCTTTGCCTAGCCGAGCGTACGAAGGACTTCGAGCTGAGCTTCCGTGCCTTCAAATTCTCAATCGAACAATGTGTTTGATTCAAATTATTTTGTCAAGGCGCTCTTCCCCCTCCAACCCAGCTTAAATATACGCTCCAAGCCTGGTGGTGTTTCATTCAGACGCTGTTTTTCCGACAGACCTGTTCTTCACCTGAGGACGGCTGCTTGCGTTGTGGCCGAAACGTCGTGAGAATTTTTTTATTGTTTTATTTATTTTATTTTATTATTTCCCTTCTACGTGACTTTACCTAAATAACCAAGAAGATGAATCCCTGCAGTCACGAAAGCTTTAAATCGAAATTCATCAATGTATATACGTGTTAGAAATTGTGCTTGTGAGTATCATTATTATTATTGTTTATTATCCCTCCATCGGACGTTTGCCAACGCAGCTCGCAAGTTTTGCCTTTGCTAATAAGGCAATCATAATCATACTCTTTGTTTTTTTCGGTAAAGTCACGTAGGTTTAAAATAAAATAAATCACGACGTTTCGGGCGCAACACAAGCGTCCATCATCAGGTGGGAAAGCGATGGACGCTGTTGTTGCGCCCGAAACGTTGTGACTTATTTAATTTTATTTTCTACCTACGTGACTTTACCGAAAGAACCAAAGAGTATGTATTCCTGCAGTCACGAAAGTTTCAAATCAAGACAATCATAATCTCGATTTAAAGCTTTCGTGACTGCAGGGATTCATCTTCTTGGTTCTTTCGGTAAAGTCACGTAGAATGGAAATAATAAAATAATAAAAATAAAACATAATAAAATAATTCTCACGACGTTTCGGCCACAACGCAAGTAGCCGTCCTCAGGTGGAGAACAGGTCTGTCGAGGAGACAGAGTCTGAATGAGACTCTGAGATTCAGACTGTCTCCTCGACAGACCTGTTCTCCGAAACGTCGTGAGAATTATTTAATTGTTTTATTTTTATTATTTTATTATTTCAATTCTACGTGACTTTACCGAAAGAACCAAGAAGAACAATCATAATCGTTAGACATATTTGTCTGTCTTGAAAATTCCCCCCTAGTTCTGGCAGTTTACCCCGGCTCTGTTTATTTCCTGAGTTCCAAAGATCGTGCACTCGGATTTACGGATGGAATGCGCCTCATAAATGTAAATAATTATTAATGGTGATGATTGGTGCTAATGAAGAGTGATCCTGATATTTTGTACGGTTAAGGATTATTGTAGATTCACAACTGACTGATGGTAATATTCAATGCAAACAGGACCATAGTGTGACGATTCAGTGCAAGTATGACGATTTAGGAAAATCACGTTATTGGTGTAATGTATGTACATATGTTGAACTTCTTTCGCACCCTATGTATCCAACCGTGATCATCGGAGGTGCAGGGGAGGGAAGGACAACAAACTAAACAAACAAGTGGTTCATACTCAAAACACTGTTGCAGTTGTCCCACGTATCCATTGCACAAGTGCTACATAGTTTCACCCTGTGGTGTAGCATGGTTGGCATAGAACCCCCCCCCCCCCCCAACTGCCCCCTCCCCCAGGTCCCCCCTCTTCATAGCCCAGCGTCTGGGTCCCTCCGGTCCGTGGGGGCCCCGGTGCAATTACACGCTCTATGGCTCTGTCACCAGGTCATGATGACGGCACAATGTACATACACTCCATAATAGAGTTGTTTGGGAGAGATCGCGTAAATATAAATGTGTCGTTAAACCCGCCACCACCCGACACAGCCAATTAGTAAGGTTTGTCACGTAAAGAAAAAATGCCAATTCGTTACTAGTTCATAGTATTGGTCGCGAAAGCCCACGTGTTAAACTGTACCAACACTACTTGCAAATGCATGTACACACACACGCACGCATATCAATGAATGCGTATGTTAATTGAAGCGGCTACTTCATAATGAACACGTGCACATTAAAAACATATTTTAGCGATCGAGATATGCCCTGTGTTATACGTCATTTTTTCAGAACTCCATAATCCAATGGCATGCGTACACCGGACAGTAACGAGCATACGCATATTGCACGGCAATGCATCATGTTGATACAGGGGCCGTCCATAAATGACGTCACGCGATTTTGGACGATTTTTTTACCCCCCTCCCCTCGAAACACGGCGTCACAAAAAGTCAGACCCCCCCCCAAATATGACGTCACAAAGCTCTGCCCCCCCCCAAAAAAAAACATGCTTCAAATCGCTTTAAACTATTGTCATTGTAGTGTGTATTTAATGTGCCGCTGCACTCTGATGTTGTAGGAGAAAACATGTGACGTCACATTTCTCAAACCCCCCCTCGTCACACATCGTCACAAATGTCTGACCCTCCCCCCCCCCTAGGTGCGTGACGTCATTTATGGACGGCCCCACATAACTGTTAATCATAATTACTTTACATTGATCATTTGGTTTTCTGTGTATAGCCACGATTGGTAACCAATCTGTTACAGCATTTGCAATAGTTTATTTGTTTGGTTTGGATGTTGTTTTAGGTAATGTGCATTCGAGCTTTATAAGACGGTTTGGATGGATATCGCATCTAAATGCAACCACATCGCATCGTGCTCTACAGAACAGTGGGACGTACGCAACCGCGATGTTGCATTGGGCGTAATAGGTAGCACAATGGATTTGCAATCGAGAGGTTGCAGGTTCGATCTCTCGCTGGAGGAGGTGAACAATTGGGAAGTACTCAATGAATCACTCCGCCTCTGTCCACCCAGAAGCATGTATGGGCACCCCACAGCTAGTCGCTTGGCAGGTCGTGTGTGTAGGGTGAAGTGTGGGTATTGTGACCTCTTCCTAGATGTGTGGCTAACGTGGAAGGATAGGGCCAAAAAACCTCTCAATAGGGGTCCTCTAAAGCTCCGTCTAGGGGAGGCCCTTGAGCCAACTGTGGCATGATTTAAATAATTACAGGGCTGCACCGATACACAATATGATGTTACCTTATTTTAAGTAAAGGTTTCAGTGAAGTAATAAAAAATGTATATTTTAACAGCGCAGCTTATCAGTGTAAAATACATACATCAACCACATTATAAAGATCAGCCGGTATGGAAATGTAAGATGTTACATCACGCCGGGTGTCCTTAATTCTCGATTATAGTATTAGAAATGTTGCTTTTTGATGTTATGAAACATTTAAGAAGCACTGTAAATAATGAAAAAAAGCCCGCAAACAAAACAAGTGCACGTGACCATAAAAACACACGGAGCATTAGCTGTGTTGTCTGTGGATGCCAATTACCCGAAATTCTCCATCTGATGCAAGTACATATATTATCGTTACATTCAGAAGAACCCGCTTCATGTCTCGTGTGCCTCCAATCGCGAACAAAAATTCCAGCACAAACACATTCCTGCAGAGGGAGCTGGTAGGAACGTTGGGTTGCCCGGTCAATGGCCAGGGTCAACGGCGGCGTGGTGTATTCCGCAAATATGCCCGACTGTGAGGGCGGGCACAAGCCGGCGTGAGTAGGTTAAACGTTGAGTTTTATAAGGGCACCACGGGGTGACCAGCCCCTCCCCTCCCCACCCAGCCCCACCCCTCCCACCCCCCACCCAGCCCCACCCCACCCTCCCCACCCAGCCCCTCCCCACCCTCCCCACCCAGCCCCTCCCCACCCTCCCCTCTCCACCCAGCCCCACCCCTCCCATTTTGGATGCACGACGGACGGACGGACACAATATTCCCCTGTGGGCTGGTGGAACCAGGTGGTTCCTACCAGTATAATCACTGTTGGTATCAAAATGGAGTTTCGATGCCATGATGGAGTGTCCATGCCATGATTACAAGCTGCAAAGTCACCGTTGTTTCGTGAAGACAACAGGGAGAGGATGGTGCAATTGGGCCAGCAACTGGGACATTTTTGGGGAGGAGGGTTACGGACGGACAGGGATCGGCCGATACCAAAAGCAAAGCCATCAAGGAAGTGCAGAGCCGATGAGTGGATGAGAGGCCACGAGAGGCGCTGCGAGCCGGGCGTGCCTGCTCGCCTGGCTGCCGAGGTCATCCCTTTGTTGTGACTCACGATGAGATGATGATGGTTCATCTGCGTTCACCCCGCCTGCGAACGGTGCACTGTCAGATTAGATTGGGCGGAAGGAATCAAAATCTTTATTTATTCCGGAGAAATCCGAAGAGCTATGAAGCTCATTTCCCCACAGATTTCCAGTAGGAAAGGGATTTTTGGTTCCTCTCATTGAAGCAAGATGCACGTATTTGCTGTTATTTGTCTGCTGCTGACTGAAGGCACCCCACAAATTTTTCTTATGACTAAATGCAACCAATCTCGTCAGACTTCCGAAGATAAGCAGGCTTTGAGCCTGGTTAGTTCTTGAATTATACAAACCAGGCTCAACCCTGCATGGCTCTGCGAGATGGCCCCAGGATGTCAGTGCTGAGTGTCGCCCCCACGTATGTGTGTGTTTTCCTTGAGTTCCTTTTTCCTCCCACATGAAACCAAATGTTCATTAATGTCATTGGTTAACATCTCAATGCAGGACCCTCCTGAAAAATAGTCTGGAAGCTTATGAAGGCTTTCGTGGTTAAATAATGGCCATTATTGGATAATTGGCATTATATTGCAATACTTGTACTGAAACAGGCCACCAAATATCTGAATATAGATGCCTACATATACAATAAATAAGGTTATTTGTTTACATTGCTCTACAATAATGAGCCAAGTTCAATTCATGGCCATAACATAACATCCATCTAAATGGTAACGGAACACTTTCCTGGTCATTATTGAGATTGACTCGGCCTAATTGGTACAATGTGGTCAACGCATCACCCCTGAAGAGACAAAAGGGGCTGAGTATTAATGATGACCCCACCACCTTTTGCCTCAAATGAAGATTTGACAAGACAAAAAAGGCAAACCTCTCTCATCATTTTGGTTTAACAAGTAGGCTTTAGCGACCAATATCTTAGCATAGCTACACACTTAGGCTGTGTGTGCTCATGGCGAGCCAACACAAGTTTAGAGTTTGTTAATACGAATAAATACTGAAACGTTCCTTTGGGCACTCTAGTTGTGTCATTTGGTTATTTTTACTTATTCATCTAGGAAATGTAACACTGAGTAATGTCACTTTTTTTTCAGGATGGTCCTGCATTTTCATTTCGTTTTAAGATGTTTCAGCCAATTAACGAGTGTTTAGACGTGTGGGAGGAAACCTGAGCAGTCAGAGAAAACCCACGCGTGTGAGAGGGCACAACACTCTATCCCCGTACAGATTGAAACACACGGCGAATAGTCCACTTGCTCTACTGCCTTCGCCTGGTAATCTAGGGAAGATAGTTGCACGACATTTGTGTGACCCACCAACCCACACCTCCGCAGTTCTGGAACACATTCCTGCGGAGGGACCTGGTAGGAACGTTGGGTTGCTCGGTCAATGGCCAGGGTCAACGGCGGCGTGGTGTATTCGGCAAATATACCCGACTGTGAGGGCGGGCACAAGCCGGCGTGAGTAGGTTAAACGTTGAGTATAGCCCTAACCTCCCCACCCAGCCCCTCCCCACCCTCCCCACCCAGCCCCTCCCCACCCTCCCCTCCCCACCCAGCCCCTCCCCACCCAGCCCCTCCCCACCCAGCCCCTCCCCACCCTCCCCTCCCTACCCAGCCCCTCCCTCCCCACCCAGCCCCTCCCTGCACGACGGACAGACGGACAGAATAATCCCCTGTGGGCTGGTGTAACCACGAGGTTCCTACCAGTATTACAGGCATGCATAGTCACCACCACTCTGGTAGCCGCTTTACTTTTCAACAGAGTGGCAGTGCAGTTATATAAGCATACATATTGTGTAGATACAATGCACATCTTTGTACGGTGTTAAATGTATCACGAGGAATTACTATGGTTCAACCTTTGAAAATCACTTGAAAGAATGTTTTTCTAATGAACAAAGCTTGTACCAGAATGCACGAGACACACAGCCTCGGCATATGTCTATGGGATAATTGCACAAATGCTGTCATACTAATTGGGGGATTTATAGTTTTCTGCTGTTAGAACAGAGGGTAATGCAAGCAACATGAATTGTTGTCTTCTTGGTTCTTTCGGTAAAGTCACGTAGAAGGGAAGTAATAAAATAATAAAAATAAAACATAATAAAATAATTCTCACAGCGTTTCGGCCACAACGCAAGCAGCCGTCCTCACGTGAAGAATGCAACACCACCAAGCTTGGAGCGTATATTTAAGCTTGCGTTGTGGCCGAAACGTCGTGAGAATTATTTTATTGTTTTATTTTATTTATTTTATTATTTCCCTTCTACGTGACTTTACCGAAATAACCAAGAAGATGAATCCCTGCAGTCACGAAAGCTTTAAATCGAAAATTAATTGTTGTACTGTATGACCCAATGTCGAAGCTCACCGATTTGGCCAACCTGCACTGACTTCGTCTTCTTAAGAAGCCTGGGGCAGCCGTTTGGGAAGCATTTGGGGGTCCACCAGTGACATGAAGCTGGCGACGTGAGTTCAATTCCCAGCCATGGCTAACATCACTGGCAAGTAAAATCTCAATTGCTCTGACCCCCCTCCCCCGTGCCCACCACAACCACCTTCACTGACTCACACTGACCAGCGTGTTGAGGTTTGGTGAAAAAACATCCCCCAGTATCTAACATGCTGGGACACGGTGATCTTCATCCACTAATAAATTGACAATGGATGAAATATCAAAGTGTGATAATATTTGAGTCGTGCCGGTCTGTTTATTTTTGGGATGGATATATCGAATTTCTTGTTCACAACAAGTTCTGTCTGACCCAATTGGAGCAGTGTAGCTGTTGGAGGGCAATTTGCTGTGGACAAAAGGATCGTGTCTTTGCTGGCTCAATGGCAAAAAAAAATCACCAAATTGCAGGCAGTGCAGCCACTAATACAGCAAGCAATTAAGTCATTATATAAAGAATGGCAACGCCGGAAAGTGGATTACTGTTCATTGGCAGCTTTATTACGTACGAAGGCGTGGCTGTGGACGTGTGTCAGTGACCCTTTTGCAATGGTACACCAACTGTGCATTCTGCAGCTTTACAACCAGACAACAACAGCAACAACAACAACAAAAACTACACAGGGTGCCACAATATTGGAACATATTTTTCTCAGAAGCCCAGAGGCATTTGTATTCTCAAATGTGCCAAGTGGCATTAGAAGAGCTCAGCGTGTTAGGCAAAGAAGCCAACAGTTTTTTTTCCCTCTCTCTCTCTCTCTTGTGTATCAATGTAAATAAAAGTGCAGTATTTGTGTTGCTGTTCAGATAGCATTAATCCTATTTATGTTTTTCTTCTACTCCGATAGCTATCCCATTCTTGTCTTTAAAAAGGTTTTTGTTTCATGAGATCAATAGTAATTTCCTGATTGTACTGCCGTAACCATATTTAGTCTGGACATATAGTTGCATGCATTGTAAATTTATTGGGGCCCTTTACCCAAGACTTGATGGTATTCTTGAATTCAATATCTGATATTCTTTGCTACTTGAAAGTCATCTCACGTGCACATTGTGTAACATTTAGCTCTGTCAGTGCTTGAGTATTTTGAATTAGGCTTTAAAAAAAAAAATTCTACTTTTATATTCGTAGAGTCATTGGTGACTGGCCTGAGACCCTCAAATGTATTCACTTGAGGACCTGCTATGATTACAAATTACTATAACCCGGGTCCAAACATAGAATCCAAGCAGTGCTGGGTTCGTTGCTATAACATGGTCTTAATGAGACCCTGAAGCTATACTGACACTCCTAACAGTATTTTTAACTGAAATTACGAATATATATTCCCTGAATGAAGGCCATTCCACAAAATATGAGTGGTTTTTCATATATATTTTTTTACTAAATTAAAAACCTTCATTATGTAATGGAAAGATTAGTTATAATATGCAATATATTTCTTTGAAAATAATCATTTACAGCGCATTGTTGATCCACTACGATATCATAATCAGAATATATATATTCATACTGGAGGAATCTGATGAGCTATCAAGCTATTTTTCCAAGTTGTATATATAAAGGCCCTCTCACCCAATGTAATTTGTTTGTGGTTGTATGACCATACTCCACTACACAGGTTGGTAATGGCAGGGCCTAGGTCTCGTACACATCACTCACCGCTGACATTAGCCATGGCTGGGAATTGAACTCAGATGACCAGGTTCATAGCAGAATACACTAAACACGGTACCATTGCTCCCCAAAAATTGTTTATACGCATACACCAATATATTTAATATTTATATATGTTTGCAGAGTAGAATTATTTGGTAAAATCTTCAACGAGAATCCAATATCTATGATTTATTTGTATCTCTATGAAGGCTCATGTGTAAAGAAGGTGGTAATTTAATTTTTGAATATGACAGTTAAACTGCCTTCTGTTACAACGACGGTACATTAGTACTGACATGTGGAGAATTTGATGAGCAGAAATACAGAAGTGTACAATGCAGACATTATTTTCTGATGTACGAGTTCGGTTTCTCGCATGTCTGAACACGGATGTGTTCACGGCACGGATCAGTAGCGCGCGAGAGGATATTTCATGGGCTGCGCAGGTTACACGCACACCGAAATGGCAAACATTAATCCAGCAAACCGAAGCACACCCACAATGACGAGCATTGCAGCCTAAGAGAGCTGCTCTTCGGGGAGCATGATTTGACTGTGTCAATCGATGAAAGGTAAGCTCATTCAGTGTGAATGCACGCATCATGTATGTTAAACTTATTTTGCACCGTGCGTAGCCAACCGTGCTGATCGGCGGTGTGGTGGGGAAGGACACCAACGGTGGTTGGGCACTTTCGTGGAATATTGCACGAGTCAAGCAGTGTCTGCACCCAGGTCCTGGGTTTACGTTTTCGTTTTAGCCACTTGTGGTTTATTCAGGTGTTCTAGGTCACCAATGAGTGCAAAATCATCACGTGTTCGTATTCTGTGTGCGAGTTCCGAGGAATACGCACCATTTGTAAAGTACTTCGTATCAGACGACAGCGACCCCAAACGTCGTTTTTTGATGTTCCGACCTAAATTTTGCATTCGTCAAAATGTTGAACCCAGGAAAATCCGTTGAGATGAAACATCTCATTCGCAACAGTGTCCAGGATACAAAAGGTAATTTATTTGTTTAATTATTTAACTTGAGTAGCAGAATTGGCATATATGTGTTGGATCAAAAAAATTATATTGTAGTGCACGAACATAATGCTGGGCATATGCTGGGGTTTTAATAATTAGTTTTTTGCAGATTAGACCTGCATGCAGTGCTCAGTGATTGACATGCCCATCAGTACATCAATACAAGGTAAAGATTATGAAATATGAATGGAAAAGGTGGGTGAACATGTGTGAAGACTATACCATGAGTTAAACTAAAGAGTCTGCACCACTCCGATCCTTTGTTCAAATCTTGGAATTAAATGTTACTTTTTCTTGGAGTAATTTGCAGAACATTAACGACTGCCTGAAAGTGGTGGGTTAAATAGGCATATGACTGCAGAAGTAATTGTGATGTAGTTTTTCAAGGCCTTTTCCTGCTGTGGTACAGTGCCACGCTGATTTACAATTTAAAAATGTGTTTTTTTCTCTCTCTCTTGATTTCACTCCGATAAAAGAATTGATTTAAAAAAACAATAGACCAATAACACCAAGCTGGCATATGTAGCTGGAGTGTTCATAGTTAGAGGTTTGAAGCTGGACAGCCGGCTATCCAGACAGCCAGCTGTCCAGGAGCGAGTAAGAGAAATGAAAAGGCATACACAGCACCTCGATGATTGAAGCAATACTTTGAGTTATGGCACAGGCACAGAGCACACGTCATAGATTGAATTGAATGTGGCAGTGCAGCAGATGCCCAGCACATTGGTGATTGAATGGAACATGCCAATATGTCCTGCTAACGTAACCTTAAGACCGTGGCGAGGTATTAAGCCACACAGGCTGTACCGTCACTGTGAATGCCTTCACTTGTCTGGTGGTCGCTCGTATGAAACATAATAATCCAGAAATAATTATGGCTGTACGGTCATTCGTAAATGTGTATGGTCTCTGTGTTTATATATATTCCATTGTAGGGGTTGGTAGCATCGTGGTTAGCGCTTTGCACTACGAACCTGGCAACCGATTTCGATTCTCAGCCACGAGTAAAAACAGTGGTGATTTGCTAAAATGGTCTCAGGCCTTCACTAAATTGACTCAGCCAAAAATGAATGCCTGGTGTGGTATTAAAACATCAATATTGGGGGGACAAAGGCAGTCCGCCTTGGTGTTTGCCATACCACCCGCTCATGCGCCATGACGGCCTTCATAGATGCTCACTCACAGCACTTGTCGCTGTTACCTATCTGGGCTAAACGGATGAACTTTGTCTACGTTGTGCTAGAATTCTGTGAATTTGGTTCCATTTCTGACCGTACACAATAATCGGTTATAATTCAAACCAGTACCAAGTCTGGGTCTCCCCTAGGAGAACTCAGGCAAACACGAGTTTTTGGAGCCATGCCAAATCACTGACGGTATTTTTCAAAGAGAATATTCTACATGGCTGTGTGGCGATCTTTGTTGGGTACGAGTTATCTTGTGTGTGTGTACGTGTGTTTAATACCAAAAAAAAAGTATTATCATTGTATTTGCTGTGCTACAAGGGCTAGTGTGTATTTGCTTGCGATTCATATGTCAGTATCACTGACATATGAATCGCAAGCAAATACACACACATACACAATGAAAAAACCCAAGACAAAGACACACACACACACTGGCACAATTCACCTATAAGTGGTGGTGACGTCGGGATCATGGCGATGTCAGGCTACGTAGCACAACAGACTCGGTTAACACCTACAAGTACAAAGACCAAATACATGGCGCCTCCTTAGTACTGACGATTAAACACGACACCACGAATTAATTTAAGGCCGAGTTCATCCAGGGCGGGCCCGACGACCAGTTGAGAGTATCACTCAGCACTGATCTTAGCCGAGGGGAGACCGTGGATGCAAGTGAAATGACCGAAAAATTACCCCAAGCCAATATGCAGCCGAAACGGCGATTTGAAAATAAAGAAAAGGTCTCCGATTGGCAGAAAGAGGCCTCCACGGTGATTGGTCGAGAAGAAAACTTTTAAAGGGATTGGAAGAATAAGGTTCGAACGAGATCGATCGGAGAATAGAGAGCATTCGTTCGAGGGGAAGGACAGGGATTGGCTAAGGGAAAACAAAGATAAGAAGAGCATTTACACCATTGGAACCTCATTTGCCAGTAAAAAAATGATAATAGTTTTTTTACCCTTCTATCTGGCAACAAAACTTACACCTTTTTTTTACAAGGAGTCATGTTTGCATAGACCACAATACCTGCAGCCATAATGCAAACAAATAACATAACTCTGATAATATATGCACTGTCCTTGAAGTTGATTGGTCCACACCCGAGACAGCTTTCCTTAGAGCCTAGTCTCACATGGGTTGGACCAGTTGTGCGCCTTTTGGCGTCATCAGATAGAAGGGTAAAAAAACAATTATCAAGGACAAGAAGGTTCCAGAAAGGGGGGCTCGAGGAATATAAAAGGGGAGAGCACGAGGGGTGGAGACGTTGTGAGGAAATTACAGGCTGGAAGACAAGCAGGAAGCCCCGGATCTCTTATTGTGGCTGTGTTCCAAATAGAAGTGGCTCTTACTACTTTATCGTCACCGTCGTTACACAAGTGCAGTCAATACACGTGAAGAGGAGTCGGAGAATGGTCAAAGCACTTCTTTAATTCACCAATGTACAGCAACACTCGTTCCAAGACCAACCACGAACACACTCGTCCCACAGCCCCCTTTAACCCATCACCAATACTCTTTGGTTCTTTCGGTAAAGTCATGTATAAAGAGAAAATAAAAAAAATACTATTTATTATTTTCTCTTTATACTGTAAAGTCACTTATAAAGAGAAAATAATAAATTAAATACTATTTATTATTTTCTCTTTATACGTAACTTTACCGAAAGAACCAAAGAGTAATTCCTGCAGTCACGAAAGCTCCAAATTAAGTTCCATCACCAATACACATTCCCATCTGGCACGCCTTGGTCCAGGTGACGTCACTGCCCTTTGACCCCTGACCGCCGTCCCGCGCATTCCCGCGCGTGTGTTTGGTGCGTGTGCGTGCGGGCACATGTCCAACTCTCAGTTTTTTCGGTAAAGTCACGTAGGTAAAAAATGAAATTAAAATTACTAAAAGTAATAATAGAAATAAAATAATAAAAATCACGACGTTTTGGAGGCAACACAAGTCTCCGTCATCAGGTGGGACCGTCACAGCTAGATTTGCTGTATCAAGTGAGGCAGGGATTCCAAGATGCAAGTTCTTAAATACAAGTTAAGGGGGAGGGGGGGGCTTATCAGAATGTGGTAGCCAATGAATGGAACGTATTGGGAGGGGGGGGGCTAAAAGAGAACACGAGGTGTACGTGGACCTGTTTGTGCACAAGCACCTGTTGGTGCACATGATAGAAGAGAACGAAAATGCCCATGTTGTTTTTACCAGTGTTGGCTCACAATCAAATACGAAAAAGGAGAGTACATGTCCTGTTGGCGAGTAGCGCCTATGAAGGCCGGAACCACACACGCGAGAGTGGGTGGCCAGCAGCCACACCCGGCCGCCTTTTTCTCCCTCAGTGGCGATGTTTACGCACTGCACCAGGTACTCATTTGAGGCCGAGTCGACCTAGGGGAGGCTCAGGACCGGTTAAGATAAATAATCATCACCGTTGTTGGCCGTTATAGCGGGAATCGAACTCGGGTCGCCGAGTTCATAGCGCAGGAGCGCGCTAACCACGACACCACCGCACGCACACGTAAAGTACACACACACACTCTTGAATTCTGAACACCTGACAATCCAATAGGGCTGGTCCTTTTTTTATCAGGGAACCCAGACAATCTCCTTTGCTTGCACAAGAAATCTTTTTTTTTCACCCAACTACCTCCCCCCCCCAGAAAAAATCGCCCCCCAAGATATGCTATTTCCTCAGAATTGCAATCTCTTAAGTACATAGCCAATGGTTATTACCTGCATTTACACATCATGTATAGGAAATTACATTTTCTTTGACAAGATAAACAGTATCTGACTTGGATTGTGAAATAAAAAGCCCTTACCGACGTGCACACAACAACAACCGCCATTCGCCACTGAAGTGGCAGTGATGTCACCACCGCGCCTGTGCCAGTCTAAGTGCACGTTAAGGCCACGTGGAGTCTCGAACGCCCGCTGGCAGGAGGTCACGGGACAGACACAACAACAACCGCCGTTCGCCAAGCTAGTTGCACTATGACACCACGTGAAGTTTCGAAAGCTCGCTGACAGATCCACGGAACAGACCCCGCTGCTATGGACAGACTGAGTGAGATGACTGGTCCCCACTGTGGAATCTTGCTGCGTGTTAGCCGCCCAATGCTCTGCTCGTTTAACACGTAGGCTTTCGCGAACAATAGCATCCATAAGACTTTTTTTGGGGGGTTAGATCGCCGAAATATATATATAAAACCTGCCAACACCCGACACAGCCAACTAGTCAGGGTTGTCAGAGAAATATGCTTAGGTTTTTTCGGTAAAGTCACGTAGGTAAAACATCAAAATTAATGAAAATAAAATAAAACAAAAATCACGACGTTTCGGAGGCAACACAAGTCTCCGTCATCAGGTGGGACCGTCACAGCCGAATTAGCTGCATCAAGTGAGGCAATGATTCAAGAAGAAATCCCTTATAAGTGTAATGTAGTAACTCGGCGGGAGACGACTTCACGGGTAACACACTCTTTATTTTATCAAACTCGTTCACAGGTGACTAACACCTACTTTGTATCTCGGGTGACAGACACCCACTTAGTATCTCGGGTGACAAACACCCACTTAGTATCTCGGGTGACAAACACCCACTTAGCTACTTGGCGACTAACGCCCACTGAGCTACTCGGATGACCAACATCCACTTAGTATCTCGGGTGACAAACACCCACTTAGCTACTCGGCGACTAACGCCACTGAGCTACTCGGATGACCAACATCCACTTAGCTACTCGGCGACTAACGCCACTGAGCTACTCGGGACACTCCCTGCCCGGGGTATCCGTCTCGACTGTGGGTCCCCAGCCCGACCCACGGGGGCGTCGGACCCCGGGTCCCACAGCCTCGCCTCCGAGCCACACAGGGCCCCGGTCCCCACAAGGACGGCGGGACTAGGGGTCTCGGGGCACTAGGTCTTCAGCTCCGTCTTCGGGTCTTCAACTGGGTAACTCTCCCCGAGTGCTCTCGCGCATCCCCCTTTATACCCCACCTGCGGACGTCGCTGCGAGCACCCACTTATCCGACCAATCGCTGGGCGCTGGCTACGATCCTGTTTTCCCACATCTCATCGTGCCTCACCACCCACGCCGCGCCGCCCCGTCATCTGTCACTCCCGGCGCGCGCGTCCACACCACGCCCACAACGCGTGCCCAACCCCGCACCCCGCGCCGCCCCGTGATCTATCACTGTCACAGTCGGCGCACGTCAATACCACCACTACATCACCCCCTACCACATAGCTCGCAGCCGACCCGGCTGCTATAAAAATATACAAACCGCCCTGTGTGCCCCGTAACACAACACAACAACAAGAACAACAACTAACGTAACAACACAACACGACGCGAACACTATCATCAGCAACCATCAACCAATGCCACCGCGACAATAGAACAATATATACAAACCGGCGAGTGACAATAGCAATGTGTATGCAGAAAGGAAAATAAATGGACAAATTTTTTTTTTTTTTTTCTTTCGACTCGTGCGGTGTCCCCCTCTTTCCGAGCGTCCCTACAACGGGACAATACCCCGGCAGAGGGGAACACCGGGCGAGCTCGGTGTAGAGAAAAAACGTCTTCATGAAAATTGTCGAGCCCTAGCCCGAGTCCGCCTTGCCGGTCCGTCGTACGGCACCAGACGCGGTTGAACGTCCGGTGGTGCCGGCGGTTCAGAAAGACATCGGCCAGGCACCGAGGACCCGTGCGTGCCGCGGGGTTCAGGCTCCCGACGGTCAGCAGCCGTCAAGCCCGAGGCACCTGGGGGTGGGTCAGGTGGAAACACGTGAGGAGCAGCCTGCGACACCTCCCTCCCCGAGTCGACGGTCACATCACACGCCCGGTCGTTACGGCACAGAACGGGGTCACACGGTGCCGCATAGGGCTTCAGTCGGGAGGGGTGCACATACCAACGGCGTTTCCCCCATTTTATCTGTATACTCTGGGGTCGTGCAACCCGCACAATTTCCACCGGTCCCCTCCAAGGTCTCAACAACTTGGGGGACGTAGCCAACGGTGCATGTGGACAATGCAGCCAGGCCTTATCGCCTGGTTTCCAATCATGCGTATGCACCCTCCGCTCATGCAATCTCTCGTTCGCAATTTGCCGCGACCGCGAATTCAACCTCGCCGCCTCCCGTGCTTCAGTCAATTTTGCGATATTAAATTTGATGTGGTCTGCCAATTTAGATTTTGCACGTGGCTGGGAAATCCCCAGTTGGACGTCCATGGCCGGATCGGCCTCCCGCCCATACATAAGAAAAAATGGGGAAAACCCCGTCGCCGCATGAGGGGCCATTCGATAGGCCGCGAGTACCCCCGGCACCTGTAAGTCCCAATCAACCTGATCGTCGCAGACCTGTTGGCACAACATAGACGTAATCGTCCTGTTCAGACGCTCAACCATCCCGTCAGTCTGCGGGTGGTAGGGGGAAGTACGCACTTCCATTGTACCCAACAGGTCGCACACCTCGCGCAACAAACCGCTCGAAAAATTATTTCCTTGATCCGTCAGCAAGCGTTCGGGGGCGCCCTTGTCCAAAACATAACTCTGGACGAAGGCGTCCGCCACCGCTGCAGCCGACTGGTTGGCGAGTGGCCATGCCATGGGCCATCGGGTGAAGTATTCTACGCCAACCAGCAGGAACCTATTTCCCCTCGGTGTAGCAGGAAAGGGCCCCAAGATGTCCAACGCAACCAATTCGTTTGTGCGCGAAACTTGAATGGATTGCAGCGGTGGATTAGCTGCCAATGGTGGCGGTTTTCTTTCGGCGCACCCTACGCATCCCTTAAGAATGTTCGCCACGTCGTTACCCATCCCCGGCCAATAATAGTCTCGCTGGATTAGGGCGAGCGTTTTTTGAAAACCCAGATGCATGAGCCGTTCATGAGCTGCCCGAACGACCTTACCCCGCATAGCAACAGGCACAACGAGCACGTGACCCCGGGACATGTTGTCCCACTTCATCAAAAGGCCCTGTCTGCACACCCAGGAACCGACCCGCGCATCCCCTACCTCGGGAGCGCCAACTTTTTGACGTAGCGTAAGTAGGGAGCTGTCGGACATTTGGAGACGGCCCCACTCAATGAGGGGCAATGACAACAGCGAATCCCTCCCCGTGGGAGCGTCGACTCCCAATTGCACTTTGGACAAGTTAGCAGAACCGGCACACAACGAGTCCAACCACTCTGTCCCCTCATCACTTGGAGGATGCGACTCGACAGTGAAATCCGCTTGAGACACGAGCCGTTCCTCAACGGGTAGCGGCGCGGCGTGAGCCAGCACCGTTCCCTGCGCAATTTCGGCCGGCCGCGACCCCGTATTCAGGACCCTTACGAACGGCTCACTGTCCCCTCTCACCATGGTTTGAGCAACCGCTAAGTCGAGGCCCCTTCTGGCCCTGTTAGACGGCCCCAACGGCACCCCCTGTGCCACCGCGCCCACCTCGAGTGGCTTCCTCAACCGACGGGGTACCAACATTTTCGATCCCGGGGGCACCCTTACAGTCTGAGTTGCCAGCGCCTGCACCGTCGCACAAACCGTGCGTATTTTGGTAGGGCTCGTCAAGAACGCAAGCCGCCGACCTGACGGAAGCTCAATGCAGGCCTGATCTATGAGAATTTTGATGGGCATTTTGGACAAAAAGTCCGTACCTAGCAAACAGGGAACGGCCAGCGATGATGATACAAAAATAGGGCCCGCCAATTTGATGTCACCAATGCAAATAGTCGCCCGAATCTGGCCGATGATCCCCAGGGATCCCCCATTCGCCGCATTAAATGGCACGTCTACTGGCAGAAGGGGTCTACTTTGGACGGGAAGAATGTTATAAATAAGGTCCGAGATGATGGTGGCCGACGCACCCGTGTCAACAAGCACCCGGACCTCAACCCCGTCAATGAAGCCCGTTACCACGGACGACCCGGCCGACGCAGCCACGATCCTGTGGGCCAATTCGGACCACTCGACTGCTTGCGGGCCGCGTACGGACCCCCCTCGCCGAAATGAACCCCCGGCACCCAGCCGCGAACCCCCCACCGCCAAGCGGCGACCCGAATGTGCCGTGTTTGTGGACCGAACGTGTGAGGTGCCGCGACTTGCCGGGTTTTGTTGGGATGACTTGTGGGCCTGGTCGTCGTCCCGACGTGGTCCTGTGGCGCGCTGACGCGGGGCCCGGCACCCGGCTGCGACGTGACCCCGAAGGCTGCAGTTGTAGCAGACGACGGACGTCGTTGGTTTCGGTTGCTCCAGCTTGCGGGGTGAACGTGTGGGCGAACGACCTCCCGTTCTCCACTCCCCCGGACGCGATGCAGCGAAGGCCTGCTCCTGATTCGCAGCTGGCTGAGGTTCGGCGATCGTGGCTGCCAGTACCGCGTTCCCCGCCAAATTGCAGACGACCCCCGGCCTGCGTTTGAGGACCTCGTACGCGTGAATGCTCGTGGCGATCGCCAGGGAGCAGATATCCATCTCATCCGCCACATTGATGGGGACCCCCAACTCGTGGGCCAACACCAGCAGCTGCTCCGTCACCATGGCGTCCTTCCCCTCCTTATCCATGCGGGGAAAAGCTGCGTCCGCCAAGGCGAGTAGTGCCGTGCGATAGGCGAGCGTCGTTTCTCCAGCCACCTTCCGCCGATCGTAGAACTGGTGGCGACACGTGGAGGGCGGCCCGAACACCTTCGCCATCAGGTGTAGTGCGGCCTGGAGCGTAGAGCGGGACGACCTTGCAGCAGATGTGAAGGCTGCAAGCGCGTCGTCGTCGAGCATCGCTGGCAACGCATGCAGGGCAGTGGTGTCGGACCACCCCGACATCTCCTGATGAGCGAGGAACCTTCGTTGGAAGGCTCCCCAGTCGCCCCCATCCGCCTTGAACGCCGACAGCGCGGGCAATCTTTGCTGGAGGACCCGATCGTCGTCGACGTCGGAGAGATTTTCCCGCGCTCCGCTGTAGTTGTGTAAAATGTCGGCTCGGTTGTCAGGCGCAAAATGGAGAGCTCCGGTGCGCGCTGATGATGTGGGCTGCGCTGAGCGGAGGTCTCCGGTCACGTGGTGTCCGTGTTTCCCGCCAATCAATGGCGGCCCCTCAAAAACGGCGGGAACTTCCCGACTTTTGGCGCGAAGCGCCTTTTGGCGGGATCCCGCCAGCCTCGCTCCTTCCTCCAACCCCGCAGCCGTTTTCTCGCCCGCTGGAACGGAGATCTCCGCCAAGATTGCAGCGGCGGCGAGCAGCAACTCCGCCAACCGGGAGTGTGCGTCTTGGAGGCTGGTGTCGGAGGCAAGCAGAGCGTCGGCCATCACCGCGAGGTGCTGCATCGGCGGCCACTCCTCGTCCTCTCCTCCCGAGGTTGGTGTCCCCGGTACGCCGTCGTCGTCCCGACCTCGCTCGTGGGTACGGGTAGTCTTCCTCGTGTCCATACTTCTTGAAGACAGGTTCACTTCTGACGCCAGTTGTAATGTAGTAACTCGGCGGGAGACGACTTCACGGGTAACACACTCTTTATTTTATCAAACTCGTTCACAGGTGACTAACACCTACTTTGTATCTCGGGTGACAGACACCCACTTAGTATCTCGGGTGACAAACACCCACTTAGTATCTCGGGTGACAAACACCCACTTAGCTACTTGGCGACTAACGCCCACTGAGCTACTCGGATGACCAACATCCACTTAGTATCTCGGGTGACAAACACCCACTTAGCTACTCGGCGACTAACGCCACTGAGCTACTCGGATGACCAACATCCACTTAGCTACTCGGCGACTAACGCCACTGAGCTACTCGGGACACTCCCTGCCCGGGGTATCCGTCTCGACTGTGGGTCCCCAGCCCGACCCACGGGGGCGTCGGACCCCGGGTCCCACAGCCTCGCCTCCGAGCCACACAGGGCCCCGGTCCCCACAAGGACGGCGGGACTAGGGGTCTCGGGGCACTAGGTCTTCAGCTCCGTCTTCGGGTCTTCAACTGGGTAACTCTCCCCGAGTGCTCTCGCGCGTCCCCCTTTATACCCCACCTGCGGACGTCGCTGCGAGCACCCACTTATCCGACCAATCGCTGGGCGCTGGCTACGATCCTGTTTTCCCACATCTCATCGTGCCTCACCACCCACGCCGCGCCGCCCCGTCATCTGTCACTCCCGGCGCGCGCGTCCACACCA
Organism: Lampetra fluviatilis; assembly: GCF_964198595.1. Classification (NCBI taxonomy): domain Eukaryota; kingdom Metazoa; phylum Chordata; class Hyperoartia; order Petromyzontiformes; family Petromyzontidae; genus Lampetra; species Lampetra fluviatilis. Next base: position 28,854,256 of record NC_136276.1, on the reverse strand, counting down.
CGCCCACAACGCGTGCCCAACCCCGCACCCCGCGCCGCCCCGTGATCTATCACTGTCACAGTCGGCGCACGTCAATACCACCACTACATAAGCAAGTTGAAGGGGGGAGGAGAGGGGGGGGGGAGCTCATCAGAATGTGGTAGCCAATGAATGGAACGTATCGGGAGGGAGGGGGGCGGGGCTCAAAGACAGCACGGAGTGCTAAGTACAACGCATCGGGAGGGGGGGGGGCGGGGCCAAAACAATGGACGACGGCTTGGACGTGGTTGCTGCTGCACACGCCAACACAATGGACAGAGAGGGGGAGGGGAGGTCTGATACACATGATAGACAAAAGAACGAAAATGCCCATGTTTATACCAATACTGGCTGAACAATGAAGAGAGTACTGTTAAAAAACATTAATTTTGATGTTTTACCTACGTGACTTTACCGAAAAAACCTAAGAATATGATTCCCTGCAGTCACGAAAGCTTCAAATCTAGAATTGTCAGAGAAATATTAAATTCTCCCAAATACAACTGTCAGCAGTAGCAGAACACGCGTCGTGCCAACAAGGACACTCAATTGATTTTGATTATGTTGAAGTTCTGTGCAAAACTAGCTACTACTGGCCAAGGCTAATTAGAGAATCTATCGAAATTGAAATAAATACAAATAATTTTAACCGTTGGGATAGCTACCGACTTAGTGCTGCTTGGAAACGAATAATCAAGTAATACATTATTTAAATGCATGCCTACAAAGGGCCGCATACTTCAATAGGGATTACCGTTGGTACGGCTATTTTAATACACACAATGGACAGGAAGGACAAGATCAAAGAACTATCATAATGTGCATGCATAATGTACGTTGCCTCAGGAATCCCCCCCCCCCACTTTCTCCACAAATCTGTCTGTCGCCTGATGATGCTAGCTGTAATTACTGGTGAAACGTCGTACTCAGATTGTAAATGTGGCTTGGCTCTCCAACACACCGGTGTGTGTCGTGACGAACTGGCATGTTCTGTTTACGTGACAACCCTTACTAGTTGGCTGTGTTGGGTGGTGGCGGGTTTTAACGACACATTTATATATTTACGCGATCTAACAAAAAAAACATCTATTATGGCTCTGCTCGTTGTTGCGAGCGTCGCTTCTCTGCCCTCCACTATTGTTGGAGGGCGACTGCTTCTAACTGTCCAGTACACGGAGTGTCCAACACACACAAAGACCCCCATATAGCCTTAGCATACTGTTGGGGAAAGTGCTGTTAGCAAGCACCTATGAAGGCCGAGATGGCACACGAGGGGTTGGGTGGCCAGCACCACGCCCGGCCGCCTTTGTCTCCCCAGTGGAGATGTTTACAAATTGGACCAGTTACTCATTTGAAGCTGAGTCGACCTAGGGGAGGCTCAAGACCGGTTCAGATACTCGTCACTGGTGTTGGCCGTGAGCGGGAATCAAACTCAGTTCATAGCGCAGCGCGCTAACCGCTACACAACCGCTCCCGGACACAAAAGACATACGAATACACGCACGCACACAAATCACAAACTCTATATCCTGCCATATCATCCTTCTGGGCAAAATAGCTGGAGAGTCGAGATTGATTTTGGACGTCCTACTGACTGTAATGAAAGTCCTCTCGAAAACAACGCCTTTTGTCACTTTGTCCAAGTGTGGCTTTCCCCCACTAGCAAAATTTTCTCAATGTATATAGCATCAGATCTTATGTTTGGAAGACCATTGAAATTCATAACATTTAAACTAAATATATATTTACTAGAGATGTAACAAATTATTCTGAATCAAGGTCACGAGTTGATAAAAAATAATGTTTTTACCATTCACGTAATATGAATTACTTGCATCAAACAATGTGAATCGACAAATGTCACAATGATGCACACAATCAAATGCGTGTATCGTGAGCTTAATAATCAATATTCATTGATAAATAGATGGATGCATCACTACACCCATGCCATTTACCCAGTCAAGCCTTAATGAGTCTCGAGACTCAGTTTGAGATGAATATGCCATTGGGATTGTTGATCAATTGTTAAGCAGTTATATTACACACAAGCGAAACTAAAGTGCTTGGAGAAATTCCACGCATTCGACAGAATAATGTTCAAACTACACGGAATGAACTCAAACATATTTGCTGTACTGCATCTTATAGCCAGAGCAACTATCCCTGCAGCCCTGAGGATCTCCCTTTTTAAGATAAGTAAAAAACTAAATCCCAATTATCTTCGAACTCTGTGGCTAGCATCAAGTTATGAGAACACATTCCTGGGGAGGGAGCTGGTAAGAACGTTTGGCCAGGGTCAACAAATATGGCCGACTGTGAGGGCGGGCACAAGCCGGCGTGAGTAGGTTAAACGTTAAGTTTTATAAGGGTACCACGGGGTGACCAGCCCCTCCCCACCCAGCCCCACCCCTCCCACCCCCCACCCAGCCCCTCCCCACCCTCCCCACCCAGCCCATCCCCACCCTCCCCTCTCCACCCAGCCCCACCTCTCCCATTTTTGGATGCACGACGGACGGACGGACACAATAATCCCCTGTGGGCTGGTGTAACCAGGAGGTTCCTACCAGTATAAAATAATGACATTCTGGTCTCTTAATGAGCAGTGGTACTATCTTGTGCAAGAGACCATCCTGTAAAATTACAATGGAGGAATACATATCTTCAGTGGCCTCTTTCATGCACAAGGTGAGACATATTTTTTTAAACTCCATTTTTAGACGAAGTATTCATTGGCTAAAATTAACCTGAAAGTGTAAATCCTCGTGAGCTGGAATAATCCAATTGATATCACGCAACGAAATGTAAAACACGCATATTTTGTGTACAGCCTTCGGCGACTGGGCTAAGATAATCGGTTCGCTAACAGGTGATAGATAACCCAATGTAATCGTGGGCAGCTTCCTGGATTCAAACCCAGGTTCTTAGCGGCGCCGGGTTTGTGCTTTGACGTGGGATGAATTCCCATCTCCACTGCGCACACGTGGCCCCAGCATGATCCACCAAACCCACCTCCACATTGGTGGATTACCTGCATGCACCACCCCATGGGGCGATAATACTCGCAGCATGCTGTGATGTAATCTGCATTTCCAAAGAAAGGTTACCAAACATTGCATTATGTATGTATATGCAAAAAAACAACTGTAGCTGAATGATAAGTAGCAGGTAGGCTAGCCTCTCCCGACTACAGGATCGCCTTAAAACAAGCTTATTCGCATTTAACCACAACGCAAATTTTGGATGATTGTATTGGCATGGTGATGGATTTTGTTAAGCGTAAGTGGCAGTTTGTTAGATGTTTACAGCATTTTTTAGTACCAGCTATCAAATGCACACCAGAGGCATCTTCAAGTATTTACATTTTGGCAAGCTATAAGTGGACTCCAAAGAAATGATGATAGAATGCCGATTGCCTTCTCAACGTGCATGTCATGTCAATAAACAACTATGCATGTCCGTGAGGATCTCTTTACATCTGAGAATATTCCCATTGCAGTCCTAAGTTTTTAAGTGCTGTCAAGCAGTTGGGATAGCAAATGCATTTAAGTAGCAGTTGTTTTGTTTGGTACTACACTAATAGCGTCCGAAGCATAAGGAATGTATTTGGTGAGTGGGGGGGGGGGTGTTTGTGGAATACTAAGCATTCTAACAAAGCATTAATGTATCCCATTCATTATGCAATTTCTGGTGCACAGCAATACAACTCTGGGCTAAACCGGGGCATGGGACATGTAGTCTGAATACAGTCAGAACTGTTTTGAAAATTAAATACGGGAAATGTAATTAGCCGTGGCCTGTCATAATTTTTAAAAAATATATATTTCACACTCTCACAAACGTTGCAGTAAGTACACCATGGTTAGAGCATACGTTTCTCACACATGCAAAGTCAGTGACCTATGCATTTCTTACCCAGGAAAGCCTTGAAGAGTATCAAGACACTGTTTTCAAGTGTATCTCGCGTTGGGGTGTTTGGCCAATTTCACTACTGAGTATTAGCTGCACTTGGAGGCAGGCTTTGGCACGGATACTGCGGCAGGGACATTCTTGTGTGTGCCACGTTGCGGCTTCAAGGTGGTGAGATGTTAGCTACCCGCGCCTGGTGTACAGGAGGTCGTGGGTTCAATCCCGACCCTGACGCCTGCTGTATATTTGGAATCTGAACGTTCTTCCCGTGGTCGCGTCGATTTTTCTCCGGGTCCGCCGGTTTTTCCCTCCACATTTAGAAACGTTTGTTTAGAGTATGTGGCAGAGGTCGCAAACGGGTTTTGATTCCTTACCCGTACCCGTACCCAGCCGCACCAGGGTCGCAAACGGGTACCCGTACCCGTACCTGGCCGGGTACGGGTAGCCGGGTATCGGGTAGGGTACGGGTATCGGGTACCCGGTTGCGACCTCTGGTATGTGGCCGCTATTCATTTACGCACGATAAGTCACTTCGTTTAGCTATCATCTGCAGCCAGGTTGCTTCTGAAAAAAAGCTATATAGCTCAGTGGGCCTTACTGGTAAAATAAGAAATATATTTACATCATTAGGCCTTCTTTGCCAGTATCAAAATATAATAATAGGGGTTTTCCCCTTTCTTCTGGCAACAAAACTGAAACCTTTTTTTACAAGGAATCATGTGTGCATTAACCACAATACTTGTGGTCAAAATGCAGAAAAAAACACACTCTGATAAAATATATTAATATATTATATATTATCAGAGTGTGTTTTTAATATATATTATCAGAGTGTGTTTTTTTTTTGCATTTTGACCACAGGTATTCTGGTTAATGCACACATGATTCCTTGTAAAAAAAAGGTTTCAGTTTTGTTGCCAGAAAAAGGGGGGGGAACCCTTATTATTAAGAAATATATTGTTTTATAGTTTTAAAACGCACTAATACACAGCGACAAACAAGTGGGGGGGGGGCTATAAGGTGGCAGGGGGTGTGGCGAACTGTGATCTTGATTGGGGGGCTGCCGTACCAGAAAGGTTGAGAACGACTGCTGTTCTGCGTACGGTCACCTCGTGACCCAAGCTGACACCAGCAGCAGCAGCAGGCAGTCCCAGGCTTGTGTCCTTAGTCTCAAGGCAGTCAAGGTCAACTCAGGATTGATTCCTTCTGGGAATGTTAAAATACTTACCACTTTGTAGGAAGTCAACAGTGCTTGTCTGATGGATATTCTCACCTCTGCCATGGGAATGTGGAATGTTGGGCTCAGGATTGGAAACAGAAGATGTACACCTCCCCACATTTTTTTTCTTTCAAAAAGCACTTGATTTAAATGTGTATACTTAACACATATGCGCATCCATACACTTTATCTGCTCTCTGTGTGTCTCTCTCTGTGTGTGTCTCTCTCTCTGTGTCTCTTTCTCTCTCTCTCTCTGTGTCTGTCTCTCTGTGTGTGTCTCTCTCTCTCTCTCTGTGTGTCTCTCTCTCTGTGTGTCTGTCTCTCTGTGTGTGTCTCTCTCTCTGTGTGTCTCTCTCCGTGTCTGTGGTTGTCTCTTTCTCTATCTCTCTGTGTGTGTCTCTCTCTTTAAGTGTCTCTCTCTCTCTGTTTCTCTCTCTCTCTATGTGTCTCTCTCTGCATATGTCTCTCTCATGCCTGATGACGGTTGCTTGTGTTGCAATCGAAACGTCGTAGTCTATTATTTCTTTTCTTTATACGTGACTTTACCGAAAGAACCAAACAGTAATTCCTGCAGTCACGAAAGCTTCAAACCCAGTTTGATTTACGCTTTATAGCACTTGAAATACATCATATACTAGTGGATCTCAGCCTTGTTTTAGCTACTCTACTCCCCTTGTTGAATGTTGTTTCAACTGAGTACCCCCTTGCAAGAGCCAACATGTTTCTGATAAATAAATGTATGAATAATGAACGTCAATATTTTTTTACTAATTGTCCATTTTGTGAGATATCCTAACTAGCTAGTAACTTCAAGCCAATAACAAAAATATATGCAACGGACGCTCTGCCTGTATGACGTAATTTGTTCGCGCTCGCCGGTTACCCTTGTAAACACGCATCGTTTACGATCAATGAGTTTAGAAATGCATTTTATATCGTTCGAGGTTACCACATGGATTTTTTTTTATCGTTGTTATTTTATATTGGCGGATTCATACGTGATTATCCTCCAATCACTCTCATGTACAATATTTATAAAAGGCAAAGTTGTGAGTATGTGTGTCTGTTCAAAATGTTTAGCGTACTTCCCGACATGCAACAAACTTAAAAAAAAAACATTTTGTGGGGGGGGGGGGGAGCTCAATAGTGCATATATATTTTTTGCACGGCAAGTGAGCTGTGACGTCACATCTGTCACGTGACCCGCGCATGTGGAAGCGTAACGCATTGTCGTGTAGTGGTTAACGCTTCGCTGCGCTACGAACCCGGCGACTTGAGTTCGATTCCCGCTCACGGCCACCACCGGTGATGATTATTTGAACCGGTCCTGGGCCTCCCCTATGTCGACTCAGCCTCAAACGAGTAACTGGTGTGGTGTGTGAACATTGCCACTGGGGAGACAAAGGCGGCCGGGTGTGATGAATCCAAGTCCTGGGCGAAGCCGGGTGGTACAGCTAGTGTACAATATAAATTCACACATTTATAAATAATCTCACGTACCCCCTTGGACGTTGCCACGTACCCCTCGGGGTCCGCATATTGTGAACAGCTGCGGGAGTGCAGTCGGTGAAGCAAATTACTGAATGTGTGGTTCCGTGCGCTCGTTGTAAATCATAATTATTGTTAATAAGCTCGGACTCTGCTCTGCCGAAGGATAACTCGGCAATCATATTTCTGATATAAAACAAAACTAGTTGGCATAAACAAAAGCGTGCCTCGCACTGCAGTTTATGACAACATTTATCAATGAGAATTAACGAAGTTGGGAACACGCGTATGGGACATCCTCTACGTTTCAGTACAAAGCTGACGGGCAAACATTACACGAGTAATTTAATCAGTGGCAATAATGGTGACAGGCCATCGTAGTGCCCCGTATTCCTCAGCATTAAAGACCCAGGGCATTAACCTCATCAGGACACCGTACACCGTGCCCAGGTGTTGATTGGCACAGACTAAGGACCAAGGGGACGGGAAGCGTCGACGTGGCTCTGGGGGCTAATGCACCGTGCCAGGGTACTGAACCAGCACATCCGAGATCTGCGGGGGGGGGGGGGTTGAACCCCGGGGCAGACAAGCGAAAAATGAACACTGCCTGCCACAAATCTGGATGGGCGCTTGCATGCGGGGAATTAGACCGTTCCAAATTCCAAACCCACGAACCCAATTTACTTTGACGCAATTTCCCCCCCCTATAATTGACGTCTTGCGCATAATTAAAAACATTATGCTAATGTGTTCCGATTCCTACTTTCATTCGAATGTGTTTTGTTTGAAGTCTTAAGAAACGGCACACTGTGTGTATTGCTGCACCCCCCTTGGGTGTGCTACCCATGACTGTTGAAGGCGCGTGGCAGCAAGGTGTGTTTTTGCTCACATTAAATGCGCCTTGTGGGCTCCATCTGTGGCTAACAGCGGAGGGTGTTATTTTTTGGTCACACAAAAGCAATTTTGGAGCATTCCATCTTACAAGATGCCCCATCTTGACGCTTTCAAAAATCAATTTCTGATTGCGGTGTGCCGGTAGATTTTACTGCACTGTGCAAAGTAAATCTTACAGGCCGTCTCGGAATGATGCTTGTAAGAAAATAATAAATGAATGTTACGATAATGGAGATGCTGCTGCTGCTGCTGAAATACGGCATTTGTTTTCGTTTATCTTGTGGCCTGCTACTAGGCTCGAAGCTCGTCGTCGTTATTGTCAATGCACTCTCCCGCGGAAGGAAGGAAGGAATCGGACGTGGCTTGGTTGCCTGCTCTGGTAGGGATAGCGCTCTCAGGAGGACGGACGTAGCGACGCTCGCTCGAGCATAAGCGAACCTGCCTGGGGGGGGGGGGGTCTGGCTGGGAGGACGGGGAAATCTCTCGCCTTATTCAAAGTGAAATGTGCAGCCATGTGGCTAAAGCTGTGGAACACCTTCGCGCCGGGACGATTGATGGTTCTGCCCAGTGTCTCCTGGGCACGGGAGGATGGGGAGGAGGGTGGTGGTGGTGAAGGTGCAGGGGGAATATGGAGGGCGGCAGGATAGTGTCGGTGTGTGGACAGAGAACTCTGTGCTCAGCTCTTTTAGTAAATTACTGTCTGTACCTGGTATCCATGCCTTGGGGGCCCTCCGCTTCATTGGCACAGAACAATTACAGAGGATCATAGAATAGTGTTTCGGAATTCGCAAGGAAACATATGGTTGCCATATGCCTCTGTGCCTCGTGATTATATATCATAGTGGTTGATTGTTATTGTTAAATGGCTTATAGTGGAAGGTTAAATTATTCAAACACATGGGTGCATTATAGGTATAATCACTTATGTATGCGCTCATTTACAGCTGAATTGTACATGAAGACTCATACACAACTCTCTTTTTCTGTGATTCATGGATTTTATGTCCGGATAATTAGTAATACGTTATTAACGTTATCAGCATCGTCAGCAAGAGCATCAGTTAATGCAAATGAGAGTCAATTGAGACAATTTCTCTCAAATTAGTCCTTTTCAGCGCATATGGTATAAGTAAGAGTGCAATACATTGCAAAAGTACGTGTAAGCAAACGTTATGACATTGATACGTACATTTCCTGTTAGTTAATCAAATTATCGTTAGCGTAAATTTAAAAGTTCATTCGGTGAAAATGTGCAATAATCAATTCAGAGTTAAATAAAATTCGGAGTGAGAAATGCAAGTGGACAAATTTTACTTAGTTTCAACATGAGAATGGGTAAAGAATACTTTTAAAAAGTATCGTTAAAACATTTACTCGTCACTTAAACCTGGCTGTGGATGTGCAATCCTCTTTCTGTGCACGTAATTTCAATGTAAATTACATGGAGAGCACGTAGATGGGGGAACAATGGTAATCAGAGACGGCCCATTCACTGTTTAATAAGAAACACGTGCATGGCCAGGACAGATTAGTCGAAGGGACGCAACACAATCGCGGCGATGGAATGGCAGCAAATGAGAGAATATGCCTGAGAGGCTGAGCAGTGAGATCACTTTCACGGGCAGGAGCGAGTGAGATGTATGGATTGTGGCACTTATGAAGGGAGGCGATAGTGCTGTGAGGCCATCATCCAGCAGTGGATAGATCATCCCTGCTGTTCATAATGGGTATAACTTACAGTCCATTGTACGTTTGCATACTGTTTTTTCAATGTACAAATATAATTTATAGGTACACCTACAGTACATGTCAAAAAAAATCGCAAGCATGCAATTCAATGTAATTTTTAAAAAGTTTTAGAACCACTTTCTCCTTACCCCCCCTCCCTCCCCGTCTTCCTTCCAGTGCCTTTGAACTGCTGTGAGCTGCAGTCTCCAGCTAACACAGGGACCACACAAAAAGCAGGACAGTGCTATGAATTATTACCAACTTCATGAATAAGGAAGCAGGCGTGTTGTTTCCCGTGACCACAGGGACACATTTATTGATCTCTCAAAATCACATGGAAAGCTTCGTGTTGACCCTTCCACAATAATACTCCATGGACACGCTCTGTCGGATTTTTTTTAAGGCGAGGCAATTGTGTCTTAACTGTGCTGTAAAACTAAAACAAATATGTTAATGATCCCCCAAAGATATTAATTTAGCTCCCGTCAATATTTGACCCATCACAATCAGCGTTTAGGTCGCGTTTGCAGTGCGTACCACACAATAAGCTGAGTTGATGCAGGCCCAAAACAGGTGTTCATTTACTTATATGCTCTTTCTTGATTTGAAGTTTTTGTGACTGCAGGAATCCATACTCTGGTTCTCTCAGTAAAGTTACGTAGGTAGAAAAATAAATAATAAATCACGACGTTTCGATCGCAACACAAGTGTAGTGGTGATACGCGCTGGGTGTATATGTCGTGTGCCAGCGCGTATGTACGGGTGTGTGTGTGGTGACGCGCGCTGACGGGGAGGAGCAGGCGTCAGTGCGCGGGTGGGGGTAGTGCTGCTGATTGGCTGTGGGCCGGTGACGCGCCCAGAGGGAGTGATCGGGTAGCAGCGCGGTGTGATTGGTCGGGGAGTGGAAACACGCGCTGAGCGGAACCGGATCGTAGGGATAGCGCGTGGGGATTGGGTAACTGAGGAGCGGTGCCGACGTTGAGGTCCGCATCCGCTCCGTCTCCTGTGAAGAAGAGGTATATAAGGTGATGCACAGAGGAGTAGGGGGCAGAAGTGGAACCATCTAAGAATGAAGACGAAGGTGTAGAGATAGAGCCCGGAGAGGAGAGTAATGGAGAGTAGAGGAGAGTAAGGTATAGTGTGTAGCCAGCGAGAGAGAACGGTCTACACGAGCTGAGTAATGTATAGTGTGTAGCCAGCGAGAGAGAACGGTCTACACGAGCTGAGTAATGTATAGTGTGTAGCCAGCGAGAGAGAGAACGGTCTACACGAGCTGAGTAATGTATAGTGTGTAGCCAGAGAGAGAGAACGGTCTACACGAGCCGAGTATGCATACGGTGTAGCCAGAGAGAGAGGAAGGTCTACACGAGCCGAGTATGCATACGGTGTAGCCAGAGAGAGAGATGCAAAGTCTACACGAGGCGAGTGGAGAGTGTAGCAGAGGCGCAGAGTCTACACGTGGCGAGAGAAGAGTGTAGCCGAGGCGCGGAGTCTACACGAGGCACAGAGAGCCAGCAGCACAGAATCCAGAGAGTCAAGAGAAGCGTAGGGTGGAGAAGAAGAGGTCACGAGTTGTACCGTTGTATGGTGACCGCATTGTGAAGAAGAGAGGCCACGCGTTGTATTGTTACAAGTCAAGATTTAATAAAAGAAGTGTGTTCCCGTCAAGGAGTTTCCTGCCGTCATTTTCCAATACTTCACAAGCAATCGCCATCAGGTAGAAAGATACAACAGTATAACTGCTGAACAAGAAAAGGCTGTTGCAACAAGAGGTTATATATATATAGGTTTGAGGTGGGTGTCACCCAAGGGTAAGTAGGCGGGGTCAGAGATGGAAAGGAGTCCCATCGCCGTACGCAAGCACAACAGCTGCGTTAAAGGGAGAGATTGGCATGTTAATGTAACGAGTATAATGGGAAATGAGCTTCGTCGTCGCACACGACCACTATCGCCGCACGCACGTACAAAAGCTGCGTTAATGGGAGAGATTGGCATGTAAATGTTAACGAGTTTAATGAGAAGATAGCATGTTGTGTCAGAGGACCGGGCATAGCACCACGTCGTGGGCAACACAAGCTGCGGCGTTGTCTGCTGCACAGTGAGAGGCCAGCATATCAACGCAAGAGAACCACCGTAACGGTGACCGTGCCAGTGAGACATACAGCCTATTGAACAGCGAGAGCTACATCGAGGCAAAAGGGAGCAGTCTGTTAATGTAAAGACATTTAACAAGGTGATGTAATTCAGAGAGTCGGAAATAACTGCGAAACAACGGCAGGAAGGATAGAAACATCACAAGCAAGTTATGACTTACCTGGTTAATAACATCTATACAATGTCTTCTTGGTTCTTTCGGTAAAGTCACGTAGAAGGGAAGTAATAAAATAATAAAACATAATAAAAGAATATTTTATTATTATTACATCTCCCTTTAACGTGACTTTACCGAAAGAACCAAGAAGATGAATCCCTGCAGTCACGAAAGCTTTAAATCGAAAAATCCTTACAATGCCTCCGAAACGTCGTGATTTTTGTTTTTATTTTATTATACTTTCTACGTGACTTTACCGAAAAAACCTAAGAAAATGATTTCTCAGTTTGTACCCATCGTCTTGGTTGAAATTGTGTGTGTGTTTATATATCTGGATGGCTTCATGGACAGATCTTTGATGGTAGCCTGAAGGTTTGGAGAGTACATTGGTCTCGGAAAAAACAATATCGTGTGAACTGACCGTGTTAAAACAGTGATCAGCCACAGCAGAGGAATTGGTTCTGCCGTGTATAAAATCTGCATTGTGTTCGCGAACACGGTTCGAGACACCAGGGTATTGCATGTCAGGAATCATATCCTTCACAGATGGGATCAAATCACGGATTTTGTGTACTATGTTGAATAGAACTTGGATCTTGTGTTTGTTCAAGATTTTGGTAATCTTTTTGGGAACACCTGCTATGTATGGCAAGGTGATGGTTGGGGATACAGCTTTGCGGATTGTGCTTTTGAAATATCCATTCATCTTGAGGGCTTGGTGTACATGCTCTTCTTCTTTCAGCCGCACACTTCCGAGTGCAAATTGCTGCCGATATGTTTACGCACAGTGAGACCTTACGCAGTAATTGTCCTGGGAGAGTGTGGGGGCCGACGTCCGCCCCACCACCCTCGCTGGGCAGATGGGGCGCAACGTTCGCCCCCTCCACTCCCTCCTCCACTCCCTCCCTCACCACGTTGATCGGCCCCCGCCGGGCCCCCACCGATCGAGTGATCGGCCCCCTCGCATTAGCGCCCCCTCTGAGGGACATCGCTAAACTGCTGGCTCACCGCCGCACGGGGTTACTCCACACGCGCCTGTACACCAACGTTGATACTACGGCGGCGGCGAGCATGCGCACGCCCCTGTCGGCATTCAAACTCTGATATGCAAGCGCACTAAGCCTGATGCTAAATGGCTGCGCGAATGTGCGCGGACGTCCGCACTAAGACGTGCTCTAAAGCGACTGCACGAACATGCACACTCAAATCACAAGCACTACACCGACGCTGCAGCCCTGTGCTCACTCTCCCGTGCACTCTGTCTCCCCACGCAGTCGCACCACATGCAAATCGTAGAAACCACGCCAATGTTCTGTACTAGCTTTTAATTTGCGGCGCAAATACACACTACCTGGGGGGGACTATTTTGCGAGAAGAGCCTAGGCTAACTCTGCCTATGCACTCAATTACTGGAACGTCCTACCACGTACCTCGAAGCTGTACTCACGGCGTCGCACGGGCGCAGTGAGAGTCAGAGGTAGAAGGACGAGAGAGAACTGTACCTATCACTGCCTCGTAGCAGCACTCGCTGGTATTACACGGATGCTGCGAGCGGCTCGAGGAGGCAGGACGGCAGGGAGTGGCTCTTGACGGCCCGGAGGTTGAAGACAAAGAGAGCAAAAACCATCCAGGGCCACTCTTTTTATTTCTTAAACTTCAAAGGCCCAGGGTGACGTCGCACCGCGCAGCCAATAGTGCGCTCACCTGTGCCATTGCCCCTTTTTTAAATCCTTTATATTAAGTTTGCGTGCTTGCTTGCTTGCGTGCTTGCTTGCTTGCTTAGGACCGTGCAAATCTTTCGGTCGTTTTTAACCCACTTCCCGTGATCCAATCGAGCTGACATTTTCCACACAGACTCGTTGTGCCAGACAATTATTGTTTGTGAAAAAAAAGTCCCAAAATTTTACACTTTTAAGGCAAAAATTTGTTATTTTACATATATTCAAATAGAACGCATTCATGGCTTTGGCTGAACGTCAGAGTGTAAGAGCCCAGAGCGTAACCCCTCCACAGGCCGTGGCGGAGTAGCGCAGTTGGTAGGGCCCTTGCTTCCCATGCCAAAGGTTGCGGGATCGATCCCCGCATCCTCCACAGGCGAATATATTTTTAAATCCTGTATATTAAGTTCGCTTGCTTGCTTGCTTGCGTGCTTGCGTGCTTGCTTGCTTGCTTACGACCGTGCAAATCTTTCGGTCGTTTTTTAACCCACTTCCCGTGATCCAATCGAGCTGACATTTTCCACACAGACTCGTTGTGCGAGACAATTAATGTTCGTGAAAAAAAATTCCCAAAATTTTACACTGTTTAGGGAAAACAAATTAAATATTTAATTACCAATTGCTTAATACTGGCAGACAATCATCTGACCCATAGGTGGCAGCCATCTCAAGCCAGAGGACGAGAAGACTCTAGCCGCCACGCATATAAAGGATTTATAGTGAAAAACTTTGTTTTTACGGGTTTACTTGTTAAATCCTTTATATTAAGTTCACTTGCTTGCTTAGGACCGTGCAAATCTTTCGGTCGTTTTTTAACCCACTTCCCGTGATCCAATCGAGCTGACATTTTCCACACAGACTCGTTGTGCGTGACAATTAATGTTCGTGAATTTTTTTTCCAAAAATTTTACACTTTTAGGACAAAAATATTATATTTAATTACCAATTGCTTAATGCTGCCATGCAATCATCTGCCCCATAGGTGGCAGCCATCTCAAGCCAGAGGACGAGAGGACTCTAGCCGCCACGCATATAAAGGATTTATAGTGAAAAACTTTGTTTTTACGGGTTTACTTGTTTCTTCTCTACTGTGGTCTAATCCCCTCACTTCAAAGGGCTGGGATGGCGTTTGTCCCGCGTGACCAATCGTGCGTCTACCTGTGGTTACCGCCCCCTTGTTACTGCGTCCTTCCTCGAGTTCCGCGGCGGCAGCGCCGGCCACCCATTGTCCCTCGTTGCACATTGTTTGGAAGGGCACCCAGCTTACGCTTTTCTTGCTTAATATTCTGCCCTTCGTACTACCCCACATGTTGTGAGTAACTCATTGCGGTTGGCCCAGTGAACCTTTTTTTTTCTGCACCCATACAATTTTAAGCCAATTTTAGGGGCATCGCAATGTAACCTCTCCTGCGAGGGTTGGCCAATCTCCTGGCACCGGGAAACCGTGGGACTGTCTCTCTAGGGGCCCTTCGGATTAAAACCCGATGTGCCAGGCAATCCCCCGCCATGACACTACGTGGGTGCATGTGCTATGTGTGTGTGTGCTCAGGGTGGGGGGTAGTGGAAAATCACGGCGCTTGCGGAGTTGCTCCGTGGTCGAGGCATCACAAGAGCGCTGAATGGGCCGATCATGGCAGTGATGCGAGGCAACGCGATTGTTCTTTTGCCTCCGCCCTGAGGCAGTCCTGTTAGATACATTGCTTCAGTTTTTCTTATCTGAGCCTGCAGCTCGTGGTGCCAGCGTGCATATATTTTATATATATATCGCGGAGTGCTTACCACGTGCCTTTTCATTGGGACAAATGCGGCCAGCTATGTGTTTCCAAAGCCTGCCCAGCAGCAGCAGCGCGCCGAGGCACAGATGTTCCGAAGGTGGTCGCTACATCCATGTGCGTTGATACAGCCCCAGAAGATGAATTCATTGGCCTGCAGCACTCGGTGTGCCATCTTGATCTGCACATCACTGTTAGTGCATATTCATTAAATCATATCCCCGGGCCCACTGCTTTGCTGGAGAAATTTGGCTTCAGTGCTAATGCAGCGGGAAACTGGGGAATTATTCTGCGATTATGCACAACGTGCTTATTAAAACACAGGGAACTTATGTCTTTGTATTCGAGTATTTGCATGACCATTACTGCATTTCACACGTGCCATTAAAAACAAATTTGTTTCAATATGAAGGACGTGCTAATGTGCCTAATACGTTGATCCTGCGTGGTTTAAATTGACTCATTATATAGTAATAGGTTTTTACCCTTTCAACTGGTACAAAAACTGACACCTTTATACGAGGCATCATGTTTGCAATAGCCACAACACAAGCAGTCAAAATGCAAACAAAAGAAACAACTCTGATGATGATAATGATATGCACTGTCCTTGAAGTTGATTGGTCCACACCAGAGACAGCTTTGCTTAGAGCCTAGTCTCCATTGGTGTTGGACCAGATGACGCTTTAATCAATTTAAAATCAAAGATTTACCAATGACAACATTCACATTGCAAAACGAATGAAGCCCATGCCACAGTGAGAAATGCCTCACTGACAGCAAGATCCACTCCACTTGACAAAACAAATCTTGGATCAGGAAGCTGGGCTTACCCTTGTCTATCAAATTATTATTTGTCTTATTCCCAGTAGCTGCATAAGATAATGGTTTTCGTTTCATTGCAGATGCCTTCTATCATTTATACCGTCAGAGCTGGTCATGCCTGAATTTAGGGTAAATATCAATTTTAAGAGTGCAGGGGTGCTGGGGGAAGAGGTCATTGGATGTTTGGGTGGATGAGTCAATGGTGACTCGGCTGAGACCATCAAAAATCGCTACACATGAGAGCACCATCACTGCAAGTCGTAATCCAGGGATTGAACCATAGATCTCAGAGGTAGCGGCTCAGCATTCTGGCATGGGCATTGGGCCCCCGGGTCACCCGTTCATCACGTGTGTCTCATCCCATTGCATTTCAATTGCTGGGCTTTTTGTTCATGTGGTGATGTGTGATCACATTGTAGCGTCAGTAGATTCCACGTGTTTATTCTTCCTTACTATAAGGCATTCATCCAGCAGTGGATAGATCACGGATTTTGATGATGATGTTGATGATGATTATATTGAGACTGCAAACGTAATGATAACCTTGCTCATAAGCGGTCTTGGAAAAGAACACAGTTCACATTTTAATTCCTGAAGACTGCAGCAAAATAACCCGTTCAACATTATTAGCCATATTATTTCGTCACGAAACCCATTTAAAAAGGAACATGGCTTTGGGAAATTGAATACAAGTATTGTTTAGCAAATTGCGTGGTTCTTTGCTTTTTCATTATCCCGGGTGTCGATGATGGTATCCTCTATTTTTATCAACCTATAATTACAGCAGCAGTTGAGCCAGGTCGATAAAACTAACGACATATATATATACATACACACACACACACTGGGTAGTATGAACATTCTGTAGCACGACTATCACCCCTCTATACCTCCCAATTGTCCATTATGGCAGAATCCTGGGTGTGATTGTTTCCCCATGATTCCTCTACATGCTGCTGAAGATCTGCTCAAGCTTTTGCAGTTTAAAACAAAGCCAAAGTACATCACGAATGTGCTGCCAACATGTCAACAATGCAGGTGAATTTACTGTATAATTATGCATTAATTCATAAGAGGTGTTTGCGTTAGATTGCGTAAATGTATAAATGTGTCGTTAAACCCGCCACCGCCCGACACAGCCAACTAGAAAGGGTTGCCACGTAAACAGAACATGCAAATTCGTCCCTCTTTCATTTACATATGTACGCGATATAACCCAAAAAAACCCCTCTATTAGGGATGATATTGGTCGCGAAAGCCTACGTGTTATGCATTCATTACTTGAATGTATCTATGGATGGGGTGAGCACAGTCGAAACACACACAGGAGTAAATACAGGGCATTTAAATGTGCGGTAGTATGTAGGAAATGCCGGTTTGTTGGCCAGCACTTTTAGAGCCGTGTCATTGCTGGCAGTCTGAGGCATGAGGTGCAGACCCTGAGGTCTGCAGTGTTCTTAGTAAAAAAAAAGGGGGGGCTCCTATTGTAGGATTGCAATTCCTGGTAGAAGATGTGGTAGATGACTTTGTGTACGTGATCAGTAATATCCACAAGGGGTTGTGTGAAGGTCAAGAAGTGGTGAGATGCTAACTCCCTCGCCTGTTATGTAGGAGGTCGTGGGTTCGATATTTGGAGTTTACGTGTTCTCCCTGGGGTCCAGTGTATTTTTCTGCGGGTCCTCTGGTTTTTCCCTCCACATTTCAAAACGTGTTTAGAGGATTTGGCTGTCATAAATGTCCACGTGATGAGCCACTTCATTGAGCTATCAACTGTGGTACTTCTGAACAAGAGCTAGACAGCTCAATAAAAATGTCTTAATTTTTTGTTTGCTTTATGTTCATTGATGGACTACAGAAACCATTACGGAGGTGAAAAGAGATGAGTCTGAGTGTAAGGAAAATGGTATTTGAGGTAAGAGCGCTTGCTATTACTATATGGATCAGAGAGTTGGATCCTAACTAAGCAGCTCAAATAGGCTTTTGACATCTGAGGATCACGCGTCCGAGACGGATTGCTCGGAATGTTGTGGCAAGACAGGATAAGCAATGTAGAAGTTTGTAAGAGAACATGACAGGTAAGTGTTATCGATATGAAGAGGCAAACCAGATTGTGCTGGGTGGGATTTGTGTTGTAGGGTGGCAGAGTGCCAGTTACAGAGACAGGCATTGGGAGTGCTCTCCACAAGTTCGGTTACCAAGGGGAAGCGAAGACCGATGGGCAGAGGGTGGGAAAGTATGAGGGCAGATCTTGGAGATTGTGTGTCAACTGTGTAGCAGCTGCGTAGATATGGAGGGTAGAAAGTGTTGACGAGGTGGGTGGCATCAACGGCTTTGGCAAAGGTGAAATCCTGAACTTGAATTCCTAAAAAAAGGGTGACACTTTTATGAACGCGTTATGCAATGTCCCATTTGGGAAGGTTATGTTGTGCAGTTGGGAAATTAATTCAGCTCTGCATTTTCTGTATTTTTTTTTTATCTAAGTTCATCGCAACCATCTCCATGAGTTTTAGAAATGCAAATATTTGTTTTACTCAGGTGTAAATTTTCCAGAGTAAAGCCAGAAAAAAACACAATACATATTCATACTGAATCTTTTTATTTATTTCAAAACTGTAATTAAAGGTTTCAACCCAAAATCTATTAACTGTGGTGTTAATGCTACTAAAATGCTTTGCTTATATTGAGTAATTTGTCAATATAATCATTAAATTGTGTTATTCCTGTCAACTGCATTGCAGTATGCAGCATCTCTTGGGAATTTAAATATTATGCAGAAAAGCCCAAGGCTGAGAGAACATAGATTAACTACATTTATGCAGCTTGCACAAGAGACGATAACTACAATACTATTGTCATATTACCTTTGTCATTTGTTTACAGAAAAATCTAGTGAACTGCTTTGAATATGTGTTTACTGTACACATTTATTTTGCGTTGTCGTCATCATCAGCCGTGATAAATCTACTGCGGGATGATGACTTCTCCAAGTCTCCACCATCCTTGATAGTCCAGAGATGCAACAATGCACCCAGTATTCCCACTCTGTCGCATTGGCTGCCAATCTACCGTTATTCTTGGCCGCCAGCCATCCCGCCTTCGAGAAACGTTTCCTATCTAGGCCAATTTGCGTTTCTTAACTGTCAACATGATGTCTTTAACCTACCTGAAGATGTAAAAAAACAAATATCCATGTGTTCCTCCTTTCAATCGCAGTGGAATTTCGGTTGTTTCGCTCCTTTGGTTGTCACTCAATAATTATTCCACAAAATGTTGTCATCCATTCAAAGTTTTCCAGAAGAACAAAAAAATCCACATTTATATCCAAGTCTATTACTGGCAGAAGGAGTTGTGCGTTGTAATGTTGCTTCCAAGACACCAGGCCAAAAATCTAGTGAACTGCTTTGAATATGTGTTTACTGTACACATTTATTTTGCGTTGTCGTCATCATCAGCCGTGATAAATCTACTGCGGGATGATGACTTCTCCAAGTCTCCACCATCCTTGATAGTCCAGAGATGCAACAATGCACCCAGTATTCCCACTCTGTCGCATTGGCTGCCAATCTACCGTTATTCTTGGCCGCCAGCCATCCCGCCTTCGAGAAACGTTTCCTATCTAGGCCAATTTGCGTTTCTTAACTGTCAACATGATGTCTTTAACCTACCTGAAGATGTAAAAAAACAAATATCCATGTGTTCCTCCTTTCAATCGCAGTGGAATTTCGGTTGTTTCGCTCCTTTGGTTGTCACTCAATAATTATTCCACAAAATGTTGTCATCCATTCAAAGTTTTCCAGAAGAACAAAAAAATCCACATTTATATCCAAGTCTATTACTGGCAGAAGGAGTTGTGCGTTGTAATGTTGCTTCCAAGACACCAGGCCAATAAAATAAATATTACAGTTTGCAAAGTTTTATTCGAAGTAGAAAAATTCTGTCAAAGCCATTTTGTTATATTCTCCATACAACTGCAGATTGAAAAGTATGACTGTACAAGGAGGAACTAAAAAGTAAAAATTTTTTCAGAGTCTATTTTTTGGATTCACTTGGTCTTGCCGCATTGACAGTGGACTATCATTACAGCCCAGATACCCATGGATTTCACAAGCAGAGAACACACTGTGGGGGCCCAGCAATGAATACAAATCAGTGCAGCCCCTAGCAATCTGTCCCGCTGTCAGCATGAATTTTCATTCCCTTTACTATTCCTCTGTCGAAAGCAAAAAAAAAAAAATCAAAATCACTCTTGCAAATGGACAGTGTTTTTCTCGTTGAATTTAAATATTTTCCGTTTTTCAAACGTTAAAAACCTAGCCAGCTGATAGATTCGTTATAAAATTAAGTGAATAAATAACTACCGCTAAATAATTTCAATTGGCTCTTTTGTTCAAATTCAATAATGAAACGCGGAAGAAAAATCATGGAGATGCATGGAGTCCATTTTTCTTTTAGACGTGTTTGTCATAAGAAGTATTTACCAGAGGTGTGGACTCGAGTCATGTGACTTGGACTCGAGTCAGACTCGAGTCATGAATTTGATGACTTGCGACTCGACTTGGACTTGCATAACAATGACTTTGTCCCACCTATGAGATGTGGACTCGAGTCATGTGACTTGGACTCGAGTCAGACTCGAGTCATGAATTTGATGACTTGCGACTCGACTTGGACTTGCATAACAATGACTTTGTCCCACCTCTGGTATTTACTAATTCATGAATGTGTATAACCTGCTATGACATAGCGTTTAACGACGAAACGTAAGGTGTGTAAATGTGGCAAAATGTGCAACGACACATTTAATAATGAATAACTTAACCAAAAAGTACATGGAACTGGCCTCGACAGTCGAGATTCTTGCTGTTAAAATTGTTTGGGTCTTTCGCTAAAGTCACGTAGATAGGTTAAAAAATAATAAAAAATAAACCAAAAACTACGTTTCACTTGAGACCGTCACCCGATGACGGTCGCTTGTATTGTAGTTTTTAGTTTTTATTTATTTATTTTTAACATATCTACGTTACTCTACCGAAAAACCCAAAGAATATTCCTGCTATACTCTTTGTTTTTTTCGGTAAAGTCACGTAGGTAAAAATAATTAAATGAAAAAACAACTAAATTAAATCACGACGTTTCGGAGGCAACACCGGCGGAACCGTTACAGCCAAATTCACTGTAATAAGTGAAGAGAGCTAACAGAGAAACGCGACTATATAGGGTAAGAGCAGGAGGGAAGAGCCAAGGTAGGGCGATTAGCTCTCTTCACTTATTACAGTGAATTTGGCTGTAACGGTTCCACCTGAAGACGGAAGCTTGTGTTGCCTCCGAAACGTCGTGATTTAATTGAGTTGTTTTTTCATTTATTTATTTTTTACCTACGTGACTTTACCGAAAAAAACAAAGGGTATGAATCCTTGCAGTCACGAAAACTTCAAATCTGGAATATTCTTGCTGTTCTATAAGGGTTGTGAGAAAGAGGAGCAGGGAGCTAATTTGCATAAGGGTACGTTATGTTCTAGATTTGAAGCTTTCGTGACTGCAAGGAATCATATTCTTAGGTTTTTTCGGTAAAGTCACGTAGGTAAAATTAGCTGCAGCTAATTCGGCTGTGACGGTCCCACCTGATGACGGAGACTTGTGTTGCCTCCGAAACGTCGTGATTTTTTGTTTTATTTTATTTTCATTAATTTTGATGTTTTACCTACGTGACTTTACCGAAAAAACCTAAGAATATGGTACGTTATGTGCAAATTACTTGGAATGGCGGCTTGTGATTGGACTAGGGACAGGGTCGGGTGTCTCCCAAGCCTATTTTTGCCCATGTCTACTTTCCTCCGGGGTTTGAATCGGCCAGTGAGATGCTGTCCATCTGGAATCGATTCTTATTTGAATTGTAAATCGATTCTACCCAAATCTATCCAAGAGAATCGATTCAAATAGAAGACCTTAAAACTTTCGAAGCGGTGATTTTAATAGTTTTTATAGTTTTTTTTTTAACGCCAATCATTAGTTGCTGCACCGCCCCCATGCCGCCACCCTACAAATGTCCTGCTTAAGTTTTAGTGCTCTATAATACTGATCAACTGAATAAAATTACCTACAAAGTGATATTTCTTTCGTATCAAATCAATGGCTAAATCAATAACTAAAAAGACTTAAAAAATGTTAACCATTCCAGTACTTTCATTTTGTCTATGTATGAGGGAAATTAAATGTATCAACTAATTTTACTTGCATTAAAAAAGTGGAATACAATGCACAGAATGGCACGTACTTCATGAGTATAACTGAAAATTGACTAGTCAATAGGTGTGATACAGTAAATATTAAAATTTAAAATAGCGGACAGCATTGTAGCATTATAATTCAGTCAACTCTCCTATCTCTACAAGAACCGGGACCGCTATTTCAATGGAATTGAGGGAATACCGAAGCTTTTGTTCCACGTGAATTTAAGAAAACCATCCGAATGAAGCATTAGACATTGGTGCGTGAATAAGCCCCTCGGACTGCTCTGTAAATGTTGCTCAATCTAAGGTTAACAACCTACGTGACTGAATAACTCAGCATTCATTGCACCTGTCACGAGGTCAGCTTGTACAAGCGAACTGTTTGATCACTGTTTTCTCTGTTGATCGCCAAAACATACCATTCGGCAGTGACACAGTAGGCTCCAAAGACCATTGTGGAAACATCTATATGAGGGGTCAATTGTGTTTTTATTTTTTGTTTGTTGCGGTTGCACCCGATTCAAGGGCCGAATGGCTCACAGGGCTATACCAAATCAATGAAACTGAAAACTGAAGGTCAAACAGTCCAAATGCAAAACTACCCATAGCTTGAGTTGTCAAACATTAATCACTGGCCTTTGGTAATTACAAATATCCAATGTCTCTTTTGGAAGTCTTAAAGTTGTACCTGGTTCAGCGAAGGACTTGCACATGAATGTTGCATCCTTTTGATCAATTGTCATACGAGTTGCTGCAGGACCCTTATAGCCGGGCAATATCAACATAATGCATTTTAAGATATGTATTGGCAATCATATGAACCAGCTAACATAAGTAGGTACATACATACATTTATAAACGTGCAACTCTTACTCTTTGTTTTTTTGGTAAAGTCACGTAGGTAAAACAATAAATAAAATAAAATAAATTAAATCACAACGTTTCGGAGACAACACAAGCTTCCTTCATCAGGTGTAAAAAAGGCACAGTTATTTTGCTGTGCCTTTTTATTTAGTTGTTTTCATTTATTTTATTTATTTTTTACCTATGTGACTTTACTGAAAAAAACCAAAGAGTATGAATCCTTGCAGTCACGAAAGCTTCAAATCTAGAATCCGTGCAACTCTTATCACCTAGGTATCATGGTTAACCCGAGGTTGATTTTTGGCCGTGGCTAACATTAAACATCAGCGGTGAGTGATATCTGAAGTGCTCCAGGGCCATTCTTCACGAAGCCACACTGAACATCGGTGGTTAAATGTGGTCAAAAACCCCCACAGCCAACACGGCATAGAGGGAACTGCATCCGGCAGTCGGTTAACAAAGGGCTGTACGGATTAAATGCACCTTACACTTTGTAAATAATTCAAATTTTCCTCTTCCTATTAAATTGGCTCCAGGATTATTTCTCTGGTGCCATTTTCCAGGGCCTAGGCAATCCGTGATGTGATGTGAGACTCTATTGACTGATGCAGATTCAGACGGACAACTCTTCATTTTCTTGAGATGACTCTGATGCCACACTTGGGATACTATTGATGATTGCAACTATGTGTACAGTATTAACAAACATAATTTACAACGCTTTGTCACTCCACTGCTGGATGAAGGCCTGCCATGGCGTGTGAGTAATGGCGATTGTTGGACCATACTTTACCGTGATGGTCAGTGGGGATTAGTGAAGGGAGGAGCCAAGTATAGTTTCAGATATTACTTGCCACCGATATTAACAATTGTACATGGATTCAACTAACCTTACCAGTGTGAAAATATAATTAGTGGATTACCACCACCACCACCTTCCTCTTAAAATATACATGACATATATTGTTTATATCAAAATAAAAATGTTTTACAGGAGAATCACCTCTTCATTAACAATTTGGCTTTGGTTGATTTTTGAAATTGAGATTTCACAGGGCATGAGTAGATACCAATTTCCATGGTGCATGTGACCACACATTGTCCCAGTAATGGCTTTATTGCCACTTTGCGAAAGGCCAATAATTTTGCCCAATCACTATGTTCGTGCAATTGGTGCTGGTGGTGATGGTGCTGTTCGTGATGGTGGTGACATCAATCAAAACACAATGTCATATCCAGGCAAATACAATCAGTGTCTCTTTCATCAATTTAACACCATATGCCACCATCTCTGGTGGCGTCCCATAGCATTATTGAGTATTTGTCAGACTGTAACCTTCAACGCTGTACAAAAAAAATGAGTGGCATACATGTTAACAAATTGGATATGCCGCCATTGATAATGAATGATATAATTCGTCGTTCAGAAGAGAGCTCGTGAAGTGATGTGTTAAGGGAGCACGCTGTAAATGCACCGGCTTTATACTGGTAGTAACTTCCTGGTTACACCAGCCCACAGGGGATTATTGTGTCCGTCCGTCCGTCGTGCATCCAAAAATGGCAGGGGTGGGGCTGGGTGGGGGGTGGGAGGGGTGGGGCTGGGTGGGGAGGGGCTGGTCACCCCGTGGTGCCCTTATAAAACTCAACGTTTAAACTAATCACGCCGGCTTGTGCTCGCCCTCACAGTCGGCCATATTTGCGGAATACACCACGCCGCCGTTGACCCTGGCCATTGACCGAGCAACCCAACGTTACTACCAGCTCCCTCCGCAGGAATGTGTTTAAGGGACACTCAAGATTTATAAATACCTGCACACTCTGTGGACGCAAGAGATGTTGGTCTTATGCCCCAAATTAACCACATCCATTCATGAACAGATTGTAAACAATTTCTATATATACCACTGCTGTCATTTCCAATTAATGTTTGATGATAAATATAAGGGTTCCTTGTAAAACATCAAATAAGATTTGAATACTATACAGAAGTTCAACGTACATGCATACAGCAAGCAAGTGGTATAACCTTTGATTACACGAACGCACTTGTCAATTATGAAAAAAATCATATTAATTCATGTTTATTAAATTGCATCCTTCTGATGAAAATATTTAAAGTGCACTTCAATTAGAAACATGATAATCTGTTAAAGGACATATGTAAATCAGCGGGGTATATCCTAATCTGCTTTAAGTGTGGCGTTATGGCTTTAGTAAGCAATTTGGCTTACCAAAGCCGAATAGGCAGTATAACAAAGCCATTTTCTCAGTGATTGCTGTTCTCCCGCTTTTTTCAAAAGATTACATATGCTATGGAGCTTAATAGATAAAACAGGCCAAGTTTACACCATTGGAACCTCATTTGCCAGTAAAAATATGATAATTGGTTGTTTTACCCTTCTATCTGGCAACAAAACTGACACCTTTTTTACGAGGAGTCATGTTTGCATAGACCACAATACCTGCAGTCATAATGCAAACAAAAAACATAACTCTGATAATGTATGCACTCTCCTTGAAGTTGATTGGTCCACACCCGAGACAGCTTTCCTTAGAGCCTAGTCATCTGGTCCAACCCATGGTGAGACTAGGCTCTAAGGAAAGCTGTCTCGGGTGTGGACCAATCAACTTCAAGGACAGTGCACATTATCAGAGTTATGTTTTTTGTTTGCATTATGACTGCAGGTATTGTGGTCTATGTAAAAATGACTCCTTGTTAAAAAGGTGTCAGTTTTGTTGCCAGATAGAAGGGTACAAAATCCAATTATCACAGGCCAAGTTGTAGCCTGCTTTTTGTTATGATGGCGCTCGCCATATTGTCATGGTCACAGAGCTCTATGAAGGAGTCGTGCCTGCCACCAGAAAGTCAACGGATGTTGTGACGTCGCAATATTTGGCAGATAATAGTCTATAAATTTATTTACATTAACTTTTCATATTTAGACGTTTAGGAAAAAATGTGTTGACAGCCTATGTGTGTGTGTATATATAGCACATATATGCTGTACGTGTACACACACACATTGATGAAATTACATACAGGCAGCCAGACTAGGGCAGTTTTAGGATTTTTGGGTTCAGTATTTATTGCCCAATAAATTATTGCCAAATAAATACTGAACCAAGGCTCAAAGAGCCAGACCAAGTCACAAAGGCACAGAGAGGCTTAGAGAGTCCAAGGCGTTTATAGCATTCTCAGGATAAAATGGTCATACCCAAAACAAATAAAACCTATATGCAGAGAATCATAGCTGTAGAAAACCATAATACTACCATATAGGACATGCAGCTGCAATGGTATAAGGTTGCTGATTTTATAGGTTGAAGGTTTATTTCAACTATAAGTGGTTAAGATAGTTAAAGAGGAGGTGATGATACATTTAAATATCTATAATCACGATATTGCTTTGATAAGGAGTGTTCATGTCTGTTTGGCTATTTATATAGCTATAGACACATATATAACATCATTAGGTGCTGTATTGGTAGATTAAAGATAATACAATAATAAGCAGACAAGGGGCTGTTTCATCACCAATTTTTTTAAATGTAGTTTATTATCAGTCAAAAGGCATTCTGCTCAAATGTTTTACAGTAAAAGTTGTCCAAGTAGAAAAACCCAAGCCGGGTCTCAACGTCTCGTCGACAAGTTAAAACTAGTGCTGTTCAACAAAGTTGCCTAGCGTTACAGGAAAGAGCCCTTCCACACACTGTGGGTCAAATTCAGCACAGTACTGTACACCAACATTCTACAAATTCATGGTCATTATCCACTCTCTGCAAAAAGAGTGCTTTATGACAAGCAGAATACATGATGCCGAATTGAGCCAAGTTGACATATAGGGAGTTGACGTAACTATTCATAAAATAAGTGAACACACTGTTGGATTTTTCAGAATGAATTTAGATGATTTATTCTGCTGAGTGGCACTTTGGTAGAGCGTTTAACAATTCGAAGGTTGCTGCTTCAAATTCTGGGTGTGGGTTGACTCATCCAACTAGGGACAACACTGATCTTCCTTTGGAGAGATCGACTGTGTGACTTAAACTGAGTCATCATTGGAGATATGGGGTTACTTATTTCAGGAGGGAGACACTTTAACTTTGACTTTAACAAAAAATCCCCAGTTTTATTGCAATTGTGCAATATCAACATCACATCATGAAACAAAATGTTAATTCAAAACTCTCACGCAGAAGTGCAACTTCGCATATTCCAGAACAGGCTACGAAATGCCATCTTATTCATTTCAGAATCAGAATATTTATTCATACTGGAGGAATCCGATGAGTTATGAAACTCTTTTTCACAGTGGTCCAGTAGACATTTACCAGCAACAACCAACAAAATCAAGCACTGTCTTGCACATTGTGTGTTGCTTGTGTAGCGAATGGTGTAAGTTTCACAGATGGATTTTAGTCAAAGTAAAGTGAAGATTCAAATTTAATATGATGGTGAGGGGAAGGGGAGGGGGGTTGCAATCATTAGTCACCATGCTGAAACCATCAACTTACTACACTTGAAAACCTGGTTAAGGCGTGGCTGAGATGCAGATTTAAACCCTGGATCTCAGCAGTGCTGGCTTCTTGCCGCGGCCTCTAAGCCACCGAGGCCACATTTATGCTCCATTATATTTAGAGCTGTGTACCAGTAAGAGAGCCATTAGACCTTTACCACATTTTCCGATTCTTCTTTTTAATTAAACTTCCATGCCAATCTCTACACTATCTTTTATAATTCTGTGAATAATTTGGCATTTTTTAAAAACATCTTTTAAACTATAGTAGTAGGGTTTTACCCTTTTAAACTGGTACAAAACTGACACCTTTATACAAGGCATCATGTTTGCAATAACCACAACACAAGTAGTCAAAATGCAAACAAAAATAAGCAACTCTGATAATGATAATAATATGCACTGTCCTTGAAGTTGATTGGTCCACACCCGAGACGGCTTTCTTTAGAGCCTAGTCCCCTTTGGTGTTGGACCAGAAGGTGTCATCTGGTCCAACACCAATGGGGACTAGGCTCTAAAGAAAGCCGTCTCGGGTGTGGACCAATCAACTTCAAGGACAGTGCATATTATTATCATTATCAAAGTTGCTTCTTTTGTTTGCATTTTTGACTACTTGTGTTGTGGTTATTGCAAACATGATGCCTTGTATAAAGGTGTCAGTTTTGTACCAGTTTAAAAGGGTAAAACCTACTACTATATTTTGCCACTGGTAAAAGAGGTCTCATAGTGTAAATCTTTTAAACTATTGGCTCTCTGGTACAGTCTTTACACAAATGCATCGCCAGGGCCACAGCGCATAGATGTCCATGCATATTCGTTGCCAGTAGTTATTATATAAACGACTAGAAAATTGTTTGCATAATTTACGTGCAAGCAGTATGGCAGCTGGTGTTGGCAGTAAAATTGGTCGCAAATCTAGATAATACTTAGATGTTTTTTTAGGTATTTGTATGAATTAATTACATTTTATGACGTTTTGGATACTTTTAGAGTCTTAGTTTCTGATCTCTGTTTTCTTTTCTTTTATTAATTTGCTTGTCTGTGACGTAGCACGAAATGCATCTGGTTTGTGCAACAAAGCTCCCTGTTAAATTCAAACTGAAAATTTGCGCGGATCAAGTCTGAGGACAGACATGGGTGTTATTAAATGTTCAAATGGCACGATCCATGAGTGTTCTCCTCTGACGAAAAAATAAACGGTCATATTTATTTAACCTTTATTGATCCAGTAAGTCTTATTGTGATTAAAATCTCCTTTCTAAATATGGTCTGACAGAGGATGTGTGTGAATACTGGGTTACACAGCTGAACCACGCCATGCGGGACCTTATAACAAGTACAGCAATTAACCCTGCAATACGGAACGTGGACCCCGTGCCACAGTCAATGTACCGTGTTCCACCGTTCCATTAAAAAATGTCAATCATAAACTATCTAACGTCAACCTATATTCCCGCCTCGCAGTGGAGATTCTTAACGTCGTTAAATCCGTGTCCCCCGTGAATCGGTAACACTGTTGTTGGTGCTTCTGATAAAGGGGCTTTCTGTTGGTGAGTGACACAGAAGTCACGTGCATAAATGCAGCACATTACCTGCTGTCTGGCTTTGATGTTGAATATCCTCTTTCTAAAATCCCACAAAAGGGCTCGAGAAAGAAGGATCAAACGCTGCCAGCACATGTGTCCACAGAGGGGATCTGCTGCAGTCAGTCATGTGTCGACTTTCACCAAAGCAGCAGTATTTCGAATCGTTATTTATAATGCGTGAATTTGACAAACGCAAAGAAAATGGAACCAAATGCTGACAAGTGCACAAATAAGCACGGGGAGATGCATGTTTTGAAGTACAACGAGAAACTGAAAGCAGAGCAAGTGAATCAGAGAGCAGGTATAGAACAGGCATTATTATGGAAAGTTAAAAGTTAGGTGGACTTGGGCAGCAACACATCAATGGACGGGATGTTGGCCAATGAACAAGACTGGTGACGGGATTGCAGCTGAAGGAGAACACGTGATCTAGAAGATGACACCCCGTAGAAACGTAACAGGGATTAGATAAACAATGGCATTGTACGACGGTAATGAATTCCAATGATGGTCATATCGATTTTGGAAGAACGTTGTCATGATCACATGCAGTGGTGGACGGACAATGGCTGATGGCTGATGACGGATTTATATCGCATTTAATTACAACGGCATCTTCAGATGCTGTACAAAACAGCGTGGCATGCGTATCATGTAGATGGTAATATATATTATAGGTATTCTAAAGAGGAGAAGAGGAGGACCTTGATCCTCGACTAAACCAGAAGCAGGGAGCTGGCAGCACGGATTGCTGGGGTGAAAGAGCTCCATGTTGTGAGGGCAGCGGACAAGGAGCTGAATGGGCATGGCATTCCACTTCCATCACTGCCTCCAAGGCCTTCTACATCCCTGTATTTCGTGGTAAGACAAGTTCAGATAGCTCAGGAGAAAGGTGCAATTCCCACCTCATTGCCACCTTCATCCTGAACCCTGTTGTTACCCTGCTATCCACACGCTGCTGGACTAACAGGGTTTACTGTCTGGGTCCTTGATTAACTTGAATAATGTATCAGTCTTGATTTGAAGCTTTCGTGACTGCAGGTTCTCAGGTTCTCCACGAATTCTTACCACTCGCCAGTGTGCCTTCTGCCAAACGCCTGTTTGAAGGCAATGAAGTTGTTGGAAAGAATGTGTTTTTCTCTCTCAATGAACATTTACGATTTATGATGATCAACATTCGGTCAATGGTGCTTTTTCCTGGCCAAACGCCTGCTTTTACACAGCTCCTGACTGCCATGAAAAGCCAACTTGCTGCTCCTGCTGTATATTAGTAGAGAAGACCTGCAGGGCTCCAAAAGTCCATAATGCATTCAGCATGACCTGCAGGTTGAGCTTCGGTATATTCGGCAAAAAGGAAAATATCAACGCAAACATTTTCACGCCGTACATTTATAGCACTTGCTGAAGTCATCCAAAGGATAGACTGACCCTGTCACGTTAATGTGGATTTTTTCACCGGTGTCCCAGAGTGACAAACAAAAATGAGCACTGCACCATGCTTGTTTGAGCAAACACTGACTACATTAACACATTCCTGCGGAGGAAGCTGGTAGGAACGTTGGGTTGCTCGGTCAATGGCCAGGGTCAACGGCGGCGTGGTATATTCCTAAAATATGGCCGACTGTGAGGGCGGGCACAAGCCGGCGTGAGTAGGTTAAACGTTGAGTTTTATAAGGGCACCACGGGGTGACCAGCCCCTCCCCAACCAGCCCCACCTCTCCCACCCCGCACCCAGCCCCACCCCTCCCACCCCCCACCCAGCCCCACCCTCCCCACCCAGCCCCTCCCCACCCTCCCTACCCAGCCCCTCCCCACCCTCCCTCCCCACCCAGCCCCACCCCTCCTATTTTTGCATGCACGACGGACGGACGGACACAATAATCCCCTGTGGGCTGGTGTAACCAGGAGGTTCCTACCAGTATAAGGAATCGTGTATATGTCAGCCTGGCCACCTGGCCACAGCTCCAAACACCTCAGCAGTTAATGTGCACAATGCTGTTAATCCACATACCTTCAATCCAGCACATACTCCAGTCACTTGCTCACCAGCGGTCAGTCACCTCCTTGTCACTCTTCTATTGCTACTACCATGGTCACTGTTCCTGTGACCTTTTACCCACTGATTCCTCTGCCCTATGTTGGGCACTTGGTCTACCATGCTCATCCACCCATACACCCCACAATGCCACCCTCCCTTTGTCTTTTTCCCCCCAAACTCTTCTAACCATACTCAATCCGCAAATCTTGTTAAATGTTTTCTATCACATTTATGAGATGGACGTTCATTGCGGGCTGCCTGACGTTATAGGCTGCATGACGTAATGGGCCTCAGGGCCCTGTGTTCTGCAAGTGTGTGTAAAAAAATAACCCGTAAAAGCAAAGTTTTTCACTATAAATCCTTTATATGCGTGGCGGCTAGAGTCCTCTCGTCCTCTGGCTTGAGATGGCTGCCACCTATGGGTCAGATGATTGCCTGCCACCATTAAGCAATTGGTAATTACATATAATCTTTTTTTTCCTAAAAAGTGTAACATTTTGGAAAACAAATTTCACGAAAATTAATTGTCACGCATAACGAGTCTGTGTGGAAAATGTCAGCTCGATTGGATCACGGGAAGTGGGTTAAAAAACGACCGAAAGATTTGCACGGTCGTAAGCGCGCAAGCAAGCAAGCAAGTGAACTTAATATAAAGGATAAAAAAAAAAATCACAATCCACATTCCACTTTCCAGGTACATTTCTGCATTCTCAACGGAGGGTGCACAGAGCTGATAATAATAAAAAATATGTGCCCAACCTAGCTTTCAGTAAATGTAAACGGTAAATCACAAACTCTGAACGCGTTCCCAGAGAGAGAAAGGGAGCTGTGCGAAAGTGCACAAAACAAGGACCACATTACCGCACATAGGTCACAGCTTGCAAGGCTTTGTCAAAGGTGCATTAGCCAACAGTCATCTCGCTGATTGAAAAAAATAACAACACACGTGTCTCTGTGACTGCCCTGGGCAGGGAAGATAATGTGTATTTATTGAATCCAGCATTGCTGCAAGAATGGTGCCTCGCCATATAGAATCCACTGTACCCGTGGCTCCTTCCTTGCAATAAATACGATACGGACAAAATTCCACTCACGTAGACCCACACCGAGGAGTTGTGCATCCGTAATTGACAGCAATTTAATATCACGCTAACCCACTCCCCACCTGCCCGCACTCACTCACCTGTGTCCTGCCAGTAATTACATCAGGGTGGAAGTAGAAGCCCTCGTTTGACTGCTGCCATTTGGGATGAGGGCCACAGAGAAATCACCTTGGGGTACCAGTCGCAGTGCAGCTATTCTGCCAGAACGCAGAATCACTTTGTTTGCTTGAAACTTGTGACCCAATAGGTTTGCTTTCAGAGCATAGCATGGACGTAGCAGGCAAGGATCTGTGGTTTTATAATGCATGATAGCAATACCGTGAAAGGGAATTTATACATTTCATTGGCATAAAACAGTCCTTTGGCATACAGTTATGAATGCAATTGTTGTTTGTACACTAACCTCCTTTGCAAATGATTCTTGAAAATATTGACAGTGATGAGCATATTTTAGGGGTTATTTTGAGTGCCAGATTTCATCTTGTTCAAGTATTATTGATACTACTTTACAAGAGATTCCCTTGTGATACGGATAATAATTAAGAACATTTGGTTTTTGCGCCATTCGTATAGCGTTAGGCAGTAACAACGGTGCTGTGTGTTACAGAGTCCGCAGTGCATTTAGAGGAGAGGGAGATGGTGCTCCGTGTGACCTCAATTGATACATTTTTTGAGTAATTTTATTCAAATCTGTCAAATTTTGATCGTACGATGGCCACTCGTTTTTGAAATCATGTCACGGGATTTTGAACATCCACTGTGAAGAAGACAGCATGTATTGTTTGGTTAACACGCCCGCAGTAATAACCAGGGCAGCCTGCTGGACTCAAACCACGAACTCCTCCGCAACGAGTGGCGAACGTGCTAACCGCTGGGACGTGTGGCTGCCCCAACGCAATGGGTAGACCACGGGACAACCCAGAGGTCTCCGATTCAATCTTCCAGCGCAGCAGTTACAAGGATGGGCAAGTGTCTTGAATTCCACCTCTGTCCACCCAGATGTATACATGTGTTACACCACAGTTCATTGGCGGGTTGCATGTGGCGAGGTGCATTCTAGGTACTCCTACCTTTTCCATAACGTCAAACCAACGTGAAAGAGTAGGCCAAATTACTCTCAAGTGGCACTGTATAGAAGACCCTCCAGTAGAGGTCTTTCCATCAGTAGTGTGATCAAGAAATCGCAGGGCTGCACCTTTACCTTCTCCTACTCCATATTTGTGTAGTGACAGCGAATGATTCACTGAAGCGCGTGCCGCTGGGGGATTGGTAGGCAATAGAATTAGGGGTAACAGCCCGTTCTACCAGTTGCACCTGTGGGCAAGGCACGGAGCCCTCTGGGGGATCCAGAGGGTTGCGGGGCCGAGGGCGGAGCCTGGCCACGCTTTTCAGTATCGGCTGCGATCTGGAGTGGAACTCGTCATGCCGTCGTCGTTGTGATCTTCGCCCTCTTCAATCTGTGGGTCTGGCAGCGTGTTGGCTGTCCCGACCCGGTGTGTGGTTATCCCCTAAGGCTGTGAAGGCCGGAATAAGAGAGAGAGTACCTCCTACTGGTGTCTGTGAATTAGCACACGACACTTGTATTAATTGGAAATGATTGAATTGTCTGCATTTTCATCATGCTTTACGACACGTTCATCCCATCATTGACAGCAGAATGTTGGTGGCTGTCACAATGGGACATTATCTGCGAGTCTGCTTGCACAGAAACAAACAAGATAAAACACTTTAGAAGATTGATACGAGCCTACCAACTGCAATCATGGGTTACTTGTAAGTGAGACGATCATTGATTTAAACTGCACTCCACTCTTCATGCTTGTCTGGTCAAGAATGCTGCAAACTTGTCAACGTGCGTGGGTGGCATTATCGGTTCACACCTTACATGCAGTAGCGTATGCGGGTTTGAAGTGCATTCTGTAACAAACAAAAAAAATGCTCTACATGCAGAAAGCCTTTCAGGCAAATATGATTGGCTCTGAGTCTGTACACGACACGATTTTAATCTCGAGGTCAATGTGCCAATCAAGCAACAAATCATTTGCTCATCTGCTGCATTCCAGCTTTAATCCCAGATTAAATTATATTGTGGTAGGGCTTCTGAAGGTTACACTGTGGTTTGAAATTTGTCATGCATATTAGCCAACTTAAAGTCTTCCCCTTACAATAATTGACCACTCCCTGTCATTTTCATCACACATTGGCCTGCTGTCGTGTTTGTTCTGAACCTTCGATGCTGTACAGTGAGGAACTGCACTTCCGTGTGCAAACGCATCGCGGTGCTTCAATGTGTTTAGATGTACAATGTGTTTAAATTACCATTGGGGTTAATGCCAAAAGCAGGGCAGCAAATATATTAGCTGAACATATGTCAGGCTATATCGTTCACAGTGTGTGCGATCTGCTGAGAACGGACTTGAGGCGTTTATTAAGGGCCTCGACGGACGTGGATATGGACCATATCAGCGGCGAGGCTGCTTCAAACAGCAACCTTAACGCTCTTGTTTAGTGCAATTTGTTCTGAAGGGAGCAGTCGGCAGGCGATACAAATGCTTGTTTTTGAACGGCAGAATGGTGCATTGGTCTTTGAAATTAGAGAAGACGTTGTTGAGATGCTTGCCATGCATGCCATTGCGAACAACGCATTGCTTCAGTTGGGAAGGTGGTGGTGGGGGTATTGCAGAGTGGTGGCGCAGTGCTTTACACACTGCACGATGGGCCCGGTAGGCTGAGTTG
This sequence comes from Lampetra fluviatilis, assembly GCF_964198595.1. Lineage (NCBI taxonomy): Eukaryota > Metazoa > Chordata > Hyperoartia > Petromyzontiformes > Petromyzontidae > Lampetra > Lampetra fluviatilis. The sequence continues at coordinate 28,819,300 of NC_136276.1, read as the reverse complement.
AATTTTGGCCATGGCTAACATAAGCGGTGAGTGATAGTGGAACCAGTTCTGGAGGCTAAGTATGGTCAAACAATCACCCATCGACTCTGGAAGGAAAACAGGCCGAGCTGAGACGCAACAGGAATTTGATCTCGCCCAGGATCCACTAAACCTTAGACGAACCTCTGATTACCCAGAGACCGATCCTACATCGAGAACTTAGACTGGTTCCAGTGCGTTCGCTTGTGCAGCACCTACATTTTCTAATGCCCTCATAAGCATTCTTGATATTCCACTTGTAACTTATTTCGGATATTTAAGGCCATGCTATAGGATTACCTCTGACACAGGTAATCCTATAATTAAACTACGTTATGTCTGAATCTGTGTTTACGGTTATTTACATATGTATGTGCAGGTCTCTTTACGGTATATCCTGTGTGGAGTAAGCTTTACATGTTTGGTGGAAATTATTTTAGTTTTTGCTCTTGTTAGTTTGCATATTCCCACCCTGCAATGTCCTGTAACTCTACTGCCATTGCTTACAGTCTTGGGCTGTGGTCGTCCTTGTAACAGAAATGCTTATCTCAATGGGCCTTACCAGCTGAAAGTCTGAACTCACATCCTTCCAATGATGTTAAGTGCTTTTTCATGTATTACCACAGAGCCGATTTGAATCACGAGGCTATTGCTGTATACTTACAAAGATAAAGATCATGTTATAGCTTTAACATACCGTTGGGGCAAGTGCCGTTAGCTAGCACTCATGAAGGCCAACGTGGCACACAAGTGAGTGGTGTGGATAGCACCACACCTGGCCTTCTTGGTCTCCCCATTTAACTAATTTAAGGCTGAGTAGACCTAGTGCAGGCTCAGCACAAGTTCAGATATTTGTCACTGATGTTGGCCGTGAGTGAGCGGGAAGCGAAGTCAGTACCTCCGGAGGTTGTAGGTTGGTGTGCTAACCACTGCGCCACCGCTCCCCACAGATATGCACAACACTCTCACGTTGCAAATACCCTCATTAACGTGGCTTTGTTCGTCATGCGCAGGCGCAGTGCTGCTTTCCAGTAAGCGGGGGTGCTGATCTGACAACACTGCTGTATAGACAACATGTCCACGTATCAGCTGTGACGGTAAAACAGAACAGGGTCAGCTAACGCACGGTATTGCCTTTTGTATTAATTGATTTGTATTTTCATGCTATGTAAAAAAAAACATGACGTTTATCAGTACCGGCAGACGTCTTGAAAGCAAGCAAGTAAGTTTACAATTGTTTGATGACTTGAAAATGATACGTAATATGTTTGTTTAATAACTCAAAGAGACACAGGATTATGGCGACAGGGTAATAACACGAAGGTTGTATATTCTGGGAGTCAGTGATTTCAGCAAATTGGAATGGCGTTGCTTTATTTATAGTATTGGCTATAATTAAACAAATACGTCAATAGAGTACTCGTTGCCTTTTTACATAATCTTACTTCATATTCATCTAGAGAGATGTGGCTTTAGGAAGCTTAAATTGTACGTGATATAGCTCATGTTACATATTCAGACGTTTGAAACAGCTGAATAAAAAAAAAACAGTGCTCCTGGGCAAGGTGTATTTATTGTAAGCTACAACTGGCACCTGTTGCATGAAAGCCAAGCCAATGCTGAGGATTATCACCAATTCAAAAGAGCGCTTTGTTCGTATATGCTGCATATGCCTGCTGTTGTTTGAACGTGTATGTTTTCACTCAGGTTATTGATTACATTATATAGGAATAATAATGTGTAAAACTATTATATTGTTATTGTATAACATTGGAGTATTGATACTGATGATTTAAGCACAATAAAGTCATAATTCTATATTCGATAATTACCATTGATATAACGTGTTCTAATTTCAGTATAACTGCATAGAGCGATAATCATATATATACACGAGCCTCCACTAAAGTTCCAAGATGTGCCTCGAAATTCAAATACTTTACGGTACCGTGGCTATAAAACGAGGCAAGGAAGATGTCTGTAGAAATGTTTATTTATTTTCTTTCCTGAGTGAGTTCTTATTTGCCCATGTAGGGGGTATCTGCAAATTATTTTCCAAAGCGTCCCTCGTCTGCTTCGTAGAATTGCACCCAGAAATCCGCCCACGAGCAGCTTTACGCCGCCGTTACTAGGATACTGAAGTCACGTGACGAGTGCTCTTTGCTGGTGGGAGGTCGTATACTTTCCCACCGAGTTTTAATGGCCGTGAGCTTTTTAGCACTTGCATTACGACAAACGTGATGCAACGTGTGATTGAGCGCTTAAAGTGCAAAGGTGCGCTGCGTATTGCATGTAAAGTGTGTGCGCTTAGTAGCGCAATTTGGATAATTTTGTGCCTCTGTGGCTGTTCTATCGCATCTGAACGAAATATATAAAAATATGTTGCATGCACTGCATTGTGTGTCCCCTTTTTTTAGATGCCGCTCGTCTATGGAGGGTGATAAGTCATCGAATTTGTTTTAAACCTACTCTGAAATTATTGCGCAAAAAAAAATATTTTGCCGGAAGAATTTTTGGTAAAAAAAATCAGCAAGCAAAACAACATCAACAGTTACAATTTTTTTTAGATACCAATGTCTGGTATGTTAAAAAGGTTTCCCGTTTAACCTTCGTTCATGCAAATTCTCCATTATATTTTTCGCATTGCAAAAACTTCACAATTAAATATGCTTCTCACTCTGAGCACGCAAATGTGTTTGCATTCTGGGCTTCCTTTCCTGTTAACAGTCGCCCTATGGCACAGCTTTGCAAAAGCTCAATTTGGGTGCCAAGACAAAGATGTCAAACAGTGGCACAAAGAGCCCCAAAACATCACCGTCATCTGGACAACATCAGGAAGACTTTGCTCCCATGTCATTCCCAAGTGTCAGAATGCAAACGAGTCAGACTCGACGGAAAACGCCTCCCTCTTGCTTCCAGAGATCTCTCATAGTCCTCAGATGTGTGCGCTGGACATGCAGCTTGGAGACAATTTGTACCTGATCGCACCCAACGGCACGACCATGAACCCTGCCTACGTGTCCGCGTCGGAATTCTCCTGCCCCTTCAACGGGAGCTCCGGCGAACCCCTCCGCCGCTGGGCTCTCTTCGGCGGCCCCGTCTCGGGCGTTCGCCGGCTCGATCCGAACCTGCTCGCCGAGGGAACGCACCGCTTCGCGCACGCCGGCGAAGGGAGCCTCGAAGCGGGCGCGCGCTTGGCCGTCAGAGTGCGGCGCCACGAGTGCGGGCCCCTCGATGGGAACGCCGCCCTGTGCTCGAGCAGGGGCGCCTGCGAGGCTCCCGCTTCGGCAAACGCATTCCGGTGCCGTTGCCGCGAGCCGTACGCCGGGCCCCACTGCGAGACGGCGACGGCGGTGGGAGCCTGCAGCCCAAACCCGTGCGGGAACGGCGCGATTTGTGTCCCACGGACGGAGGGCGAAGCGGGGTCAGGCTACAGGTGCACGTGTGCAGAGGGATTTGTAGGTGAGGAAGGGAAGGGGGGGGGTGTTGAAATGTCTGCGATCAACTTGACCCTTTTCATTGTCATCGATTGGCACACGCGTTAGGTCAGAATCGGAATATTTATTCATACTGGAGGAATCCGAGGAGCTTCAAAGCTCTTTATAGTTACAGATGTCTAGTAAGTATCCCTCCCCCCCCTCCTCCTCCATCGTGTAGAAACATTAATTGTGTTCAGATTAGGATCTCAATGCCAGGCACGTGCACTGTCAATACGATGAGTGTAAAGTGATACGTTATTGAAATACGCGTTTTGAGTCCTATTTCAGTTAGCTGTCAGTTGGAGAATGTGCACTGCATTTTAAGTAGGCCATCACATTAATGATACAAGTTATAGTGCGGTGTTCAGTGATATGTTTTTGACTCAGGTGTTGTTTTGCTATCATGTTAATGATGTTTTCCTGGCATTGATACTATTAATCAATTATGCGGCATTATCCTATAATAATCACAAGACAGTATCGATTCATTGCATCACCCATCAATATCGAGCATTAAGCCGTGCGAGTAATAATCAATCAATCACGTTTCCTAAAGTGTGTACGCAGTTGGTTCACATGTAAGCCCTGTAGCCAATAGAAATTCTGCAACACCACAGTTTCAAAAAATATAATTTTTATTTGAAGGACGACTCTGAATCATGGCAATTCACTTCATTGCTGGGGGGTTGGGGGTGGTGAATTGATTGTACATTTTCACAGATGTGAAAAAGAGCTTCAAAGTCCATCAGATTCCTCTAGTTGAAATAAAGATTCTGATAACATATATAATAATACCCTTTACACATTAGCCATCTTGCCTCTAGAATTTGGCTCATAGTTGCCGGCAGTAGAGCAATACTGGCCCAAACAGAACATAGTTTTCAGTAGCATGGAGATAACTTCATGCTATACACAATGCTATACTGCAATGAACATGCAAATACTGCAATGACAACACAGATAGCCGGAAAGTAATACAAACGAATTCAAAACACGTTTTGAAAATACAATGCTGCATGTGTAAAACATACCAAACATTAAAATGTACAACCCTCAGTCATATCACTGCTGTGTTGGTCATGGAGTTTTTTTTTTGCATATTTCCGCTATGCTGTTTCGTAGGTTAGTGAGCTTGTGGAGCTATGGCAGGGCGGGACCAGTTCGGATATAAACACCAATTAATTGGCCGTAAACACCTTCATATATAAAGGACCGCAGAGCTCGGGAAATTGTTGGCGTGGGCGACTGCTGCCTACCTGCTTGTCTGGTTCTTTCTCGAGCCTCCTGAGTCAATCTCTCGCTTGGCTCGTTGAAATTCATATCATCATAATTATGATTACAGATAACAGTCTCCACTGCTCTTATCCATGGCCTAGGCATCAAACCCAGAGCTCAGTGTGCTACAACTTCCCCCTCCCCACAGCACCTTTGTACTGTGATTTCTTCACACATTTTATTTTGTTTTTATATATTTAATTGAAATTTTCAAATGATTTGTTGTTGTTGTTGTTGCAATTGTTATCAGGCTGGAATTGTTCGGAAGCAGTCGGGGCATGCAGTGAGCAACGGTGTGAGCACGGGAGCTGTGTGGACGTTACTCCAAGCACGTTTGTATGCGAATGCCACGCAGGATACATGGGTAAGTTATCAGAGTATCACCGTGAATATTTGTAAATGCGGGCATATTATCATTGTCATTCAACGTATTCACCGAGCTATAGTTTTTGCTGTAGACTATATTGCCACTAATAGTATTGTTTCTATGTTTTTGTTATTGCCAATATCAATTAATCGATGTATCGCTAAGCTACTATATGCTAAGCCAAGCGTGGCAACTGCAGGAATTCCGAAGATATTTATGGTGAAAATGCAAATCATTTCAATGTTCAAAATGAAAAAAAGACCTTTAAGTCGGTATGTATGTTGAACTTCGCCCAGTATGTAGCCAACTGTGCTAATCGGAGGTGCGAAAGTAGAGTCAAAAGCAATATTGAATCTGTAGGAATTGTTTACAGATGGCAATATAAAAAAAATTACTCGTCGAAACCTTGCCAACCTTAGATTGCACTATTGATGGGAATCTACGCTTTTTATATGATTTCATTGACGGAAAAACCCCTCTGCCACAGATTCCCAAATGAGGGGGTCGGTGTTTAGATTGCATTTGATCAGATCAACGTGTGCACAAGGCCGCTTCCCAGTCGTGGCATGGTGGCGGGGGCGCGCGGGGGGGGCAGGTCTTTGTCAGTCCGTAACGGTTACACCCGTCGCTCGGTTTCGTGGCACACCGCCGCTTTCGTCTCCTGGGGGGTTTCTCGTAGGGCTGCTCGCGTCCCTCTGCGAGCCCGCATGCCACAGCCGCCGCCGTCGCCGCCGCTTTGATTCGCGTAGAAAAAAAATCCTTTTGGAAAGCGCGAGACTTTCAAAGTCGGCCCGAGATGCAAGACTCGGCTGAACGTTTCATTTTGCTGCTCTTTTGACATGAGAAGCCTCGCGCGCTCCCCAGCGTTCGCGTGCACGCACCCCCTGTGCGTGCACCCGTGTGTACACGATGCGGCCAGACTCGTACTGTGACCTCCGCTGCATTTAAAATAATTGCCCGCCGAGGCAGCTGGGTGCCTTAGGGCGCCGCCGATGGCTGCTTCTCCGGAGAGATCTGAGCCTGCATTGCTGATATTTTGATTTGGTGAATGTGAGAGAAGACACGTTAACTCAAAGCCACAAAGTCAAAGTGCATCGCCCCCCCCCCAACCTTCGTTAATCCCCAAAAAAAAGGTGGTGCTCATTCTCTGCTCGAGGTGCTGAGCCAGTAGTGGAAACTCCACATTTCCATGGTAGGGGCCAGTACCTCAATAGAATATCGACTATTGACTTTCCACAAAGTGGTACTCATGGACAGGTTAAGTTACCTGAGGACGGCTGCTTGCGTTGTGGCCGAAACGTCGTGAGAATTTTATTCTATTATTTCCCTTCTACGTGACTTTACCGAAATAACCAATAATATGAATCCCTGCAGTCACGAAAGCTTTAAATCGAAATTTAAGTCGGCGTTCTTCACTCATTTTCAGAGGGGGGGCACTTTCGCCGATAAAACATCAGCGCTGCCACACATTTGTAACCATTGGGGGTTTGACAGCACGATGGGGTGTTTTTCACATTTGTTGTGTATTGTCGAGTGCCACACGTCAGGGGCCACACGAAAGGCCACCAGGGGCCGCCAGTGGCCAGCGAGCCTTGCAGTGAGGAACACGAGGTGAAGTCGACTCCGAGGCAGGATTCATGCGAGCAATTATGAGTTTACATCCGGGTCTCTGCATGTAAATCACATGTAGATTTCGATTTAAAGCTTTCGTGACTGCAGGGATTCATCTTCTTGGTTTTTTCGGTAAAGTCACGTAGAAGGGAAGTAATAAAATAAAAAATAAAAACATAATAAAATAATTCTCACGACGTTTCGGCTACAACGCAAGCAGCCGTCTTCAGGTGAACAATGAGACACTGCCAAGCTAGGAGCTTATATATATGTGTAGTAACGCTCACGACTCGTTCACACCGGAGTTGGAGGCACACTTGTTTATTTTACACCAACGTTGTGACATACACATTTGAGGGGGTATCGGCCCCCTCACCCGTCTATCTGAGGACACACCTCTCTAGCTAACCCTAGCCTGCCTCTGAGTCCTCCACTAATGGGCTAGGGGAGGCTATCTTGGCCCGACACTGGTCAGTCGGGCCCGGTACCCAGAGTCCAGACCAGCACTGGCTCTGGCTCTGGTACCACGCCACTGGCTCGAGCCTGCGCGGTCCTGATAAGGAAGGCGTACCAGGGGGAGTCCAGGGCTCTATCTCAGACGTCTTCCGCCTCCTCTTCTTTAGCTAAACATCACTCCCGAGCCCTTCGATACAATCCCCTTTTATACCCCACCCCTCCCTGAGGGGTGGGGCCCCGGGGGATCATAACGACCGAATCGACCCCCCAGGGTGTCTGGCGCGGACGTCGCAGAGGGCACCTGCTTGTGCACACATGTAGCCCCGCCTACTGTGTTTGTTTACCATAGGCTGCCATGCATAACGGGCTCTCTCTCTAACACCCCTACATCACTCCCCCCCGCATAGCATGCAGCCGTCCCGGCTGCCAACGTACAAAAATTTGACAATAAAGGTGCCTTCACCCCCTGACCGCGCGTGTGCCTCACTATTTTTGAACAATAACAGGAACCAGAACAAGAACGCAACAACAAGATGAGAAACAACCCGACGCACCCCCCCCGAATAAATACGAATTCCGTAAAAAAACAGCTTATATACAACCAGCAGGGAACCCACCCCGCACACACAACAAACGGTGAACCCAGCATATGTACATCCGAGGAGCGGGAAACACACCATCCACACAACACCCAATAAACACAACAGCTATGTACACATTTTCCGGCCTCACAACAGTTTGCGCATTTTAGCGCGCGTCCTTGCAGCGGGCCCCTCACACGGGGTAACCCCGCGTGGCGGACCATCAGGTGGCGACTGTCCGTCTTGAGGTGAGCATTCCTCTGACTCCGCGTGACCCTCGGCATCCGCAGGAGGGGTGATCGGGCGTGAGCCCGTCACTCCTGATGCTCCTGAAGGTGGCACAGCCGGCAAGGCATTAGGTGAGAGCGACGGAGACGGACCCAGCAAGTCGGCCGACCCCCCACATGTTTGGCCACGCGCGTGTGAAGTGGGGTTGTGTACCGCAGCGAAGGGTTTTAATCTGGAGGGGTGCACGAACCATCGCCGCTTCCCCCACTTGATGCGCACGCACTGCGGACGTAACACCTCCACCACTTCCACAGGGCCCCGCCACGGCCGCACAAGTTTAGAGGAGGTTGCCAGTGGCACCTGGGGGCAGTGCAACCATGCCTTGTCCCCCGGCTTCCACTGCAGCATGTGCGCTCGACTCAATCTGAGGCGCTCATTTGCCTTCTGACGGAGGTCAGAGTTTTGCATTGCAGCATCCCGTGCCTCGGTCAATTTGTCCAGATTAAATTTAACGTGGTCAGCCAGATTAGTTTTTCCCTGCGGCACGGGGATCCGCAACTGGGCACGAACAGGCGGGTCTGGTTCTCGGCCGTACATGAGGTAAAAGGGAGAAAACCCCGTAGCCGCATGGGGTGCCATCCGGTACGCCGCCAAGACCCCCTGAATTTGTAGGTCCCAATCCGTTTGCGAGTCCGAAACTTGTTGTGATAACATGGACGAGATGGTGCGATGCAAACGTTCGACCATCCCGTCAGTTTGTGGGTGATATGGGGAGGTCCGAATTTTCTTTGTGCCCAGGAGATCGCAGACTTGTCTGAGTAGTTTACCGGAAAAATTTCTGCCCTGGTCGGTCAGCAGCCTCTCCGGAGCACCTTTGCCAGGACATAACCCTGAACAAAGGCCTCCACGATGGCTGCTGCCGACTGGTTGGCCAAAGGCCAGGCCATAGGCCAGCGTGTAAAATACTCGACACCCGTCAACAAATATCTATTCCCTCTGGGGGTGGCGGGGAATGGTCCCAAAATGTCCAGAGCGACCAGCTCGTTTATCCTGGACACTTTGATCGATTGCAAGGGCGGGTTAGACTCTCGTGCCGGCGGTTTGCGTTGTGCACATTGAGGGCACGATCCCAACAAATCCCCCACATCCCTCGTCATGCCAGGCCAGTAAAAATCAAGTTGCAGCAAGGCGAGAGTCTTTTGGGTCCCCAGGTGTAGGAGGCGCTCATGAGCGGCCCATACCACCCTACCCCGCAACCCAGTAGGGACAACCAGCCGATGTCGACGTGACTTCCCGTCCCAATGCATTAGCAGACCTTGGCACATTTCCCATGCGTCGGAACCACCACTTTTTCCCCCCGCCGCACCGCCAACGCGACGTCGCCACCCGAGGAGGGAGACATCCTCCATCTGGAGGCGCCCCCATTCAATGACGGGCAACCCCAACAGGGAATCTTTGCCCTGCTGTTCGATTGAATTAGGAACCATTGCATCGTCGTCGTTGGCGGCCGCCAAGACAGGTACCGATGTGTCCCCTGGAGGCCTGCAACGTCCAGACCCCAGGAGGCATGCACACTCGGAGGTGGTTGGCAAGCGTGACAGAGCGTCCGCGTTGGTGTGGCGAACGCCCTTACGGTATGTGGTTTGGAAATCGTAATCCTGGAGGACCTCCAACCATCGGGACAATTGTCCCGATGGCTGTTGAACCCTCAGGGCGTACTGCAGTGCCGCATGATCTGTGCGGACGGTGAAATGCCGACCGTACAGATATGGGCGATACTGTTGGACGAAATGGACAATTGCCAACAGTTCCCTACGGGTGACACAATACCGTTGCTCCGCTGGAGACAACACCCGACTGCCGTACGCAACCACATGTTCCACGCCGTCAACCACCTGGGAGAGCACGCCCCCAATACCCGTGTTGCTCGCATCGGTGTCGAGCAAGAACGGTTTTGAAAAATCAGGGTAAATCAGGGGAGGAGCGTTTACCAAAGCATCCCGAAGGGAGCAAAAAGCAGCCTCCTCCTCCTGACCCCAGCAAAACCGAACCCCTTTAGATGTTAAAGCATGTAGGGGTTTGGCGATAGTCGCAAAATTAGCGACGAAGCGTCTATAATACGACGCAAACCCAATAAAACTCCTAACCTCTCCCACTGAGGTGGGAGTCGGCCAGGAGCTTACACACTGCGTTTTGGCGGGATCGGTAGAAATACCTGAGCGCCCCACGATGTGCCCCAAATAACGCACCGACTCGCGTAACAAATGGCATTTTTGGGGCTTAAATTTCAAATTAGCAGCCCGCATCTTTAGGAAAACCGCCCGCAACCTCTGGAGATGTTCCTCAAAAGTTTTGCCAAAGACAATGACGTCATCCAAATAAATCAGGCACGACTCCCATTGCAATCCAGCCAAAACCAATTCCATCAACCGCTGGAAAGTTGCCGGCGCTGAGTGTAAGCCCATCGGCAACCGGTTGAATTGAAACAGGCCGTGCGGAGTACGGAAAGCAGTTTTAGGCTTTGAATCATCGTCCAGAGGAAGCTGCCAGAATCCCGAAAGTAAGTCCAATGTGGAGAAGAATCGCGCTCCCGCCAAGGCGTCAAGCGATTCGTCCATCCGTGGGAGCGGGTATGCGTCGGCAACCGTAATTTTATTAAGGCGCCGAAAGTCAACGCAAAACCGCAACGAACCGTCCTGCTTCTTAACCAGGACGATCGGCGCTCCCCAAGGGCTGTTGGAGGGAGAAATTATGTCGGCGGCTAGCATGTCATCAACAGCCGATTTGACATGGTCCTTTCCGGCGGGACTCAACCGAAAAGGATTTTGGCGTATTGGCGCGCTGTCACCCGTATCAATATGGTGACGCAGCAGATGAGTGCAGCCCAAATCGTATTTATCCCGACTGAAAACGTCAGAAAATTCCCTCAGTAGTGTCTTAAGACGTTGGCGCTCTAAATTTGACAGGTCCGTCGATCCCGCGCAAAGCGCCTCGAGCCACCCTTCATCGCTGTCTGAATGTGGTCGCGGTGCAGGGGCAGCGCCGACATGACTCGCGACGGGTTCCTCACAGGGCACCGGCGTTGCGTGAGCAAGCACGGTCCCCTGTGGGACCACCACCGTCTGCGAGCCCACATTGAGGACCGCGATGAAGGGTTCTCCATCCCCTCTCACTATGGTCTGGGCCGGGAGTAAATTAGGTCCACTGACCCCGGCCCTAGACGGTCCCAGCAAAACCCCTTGAGCCCCAATGCCCTTAGCGAAGGGCCGCCGAAGTCTCAAAGGAATTAACATTTGCGCCCCCGGAGGAACGCGCACCGTTCTATCTACGAACGCCGGCACCGTCGCGAACGCCGTCCGGCTCGTAGCGGGGGATGGCAAAAACGCCATGCGTCGGCCCGATGGGAGCTCAATGCATCCCTGATCGATTAATATCCTAATCGGCATTTTGGCCAGGAAATCCGTCCCCAGCAGGCACGGAACCGCCAGCGAGGAGGAAACAAAAATCGGCCCAGATAATTTAATATCCCCGACACAAATTTGGGCTCGAATTTGTCCGATGATGCCAAGTGAACCCCCGTTAGCAGCAAAGAATGGCACATTAACAGGCATCAAAGGACGGCTCTGGGCAGGGAGAATGTTATAAATCAACTCCGAAATAATGGTCGCCGATGCTCCTGTATCGACCAGGATGCGCACCTCGACCCCATCGATGTGACCCACAACGGCCGACGACCCCGATGACGCGGCTACAACCCGATGGGCCAACACGGACCACTGGCTGGGTTCAATGTGAGTACCCAGAGCGGTGCGTGTTGGTGCCATGGTACGTGATATTTTCCCCCCCTTCGCTGCGGTGTTCGAGTGTGTGACGGGCGTGTGCGTGGGCCAAACATGAGGGGTGCCGCGACTCGCCGGATTATGATGGTGGAGCTTGTGACGAGGGCCGGCGTCCCGTTGAGGTGTCGTTCCGCGCTGCCGAGGAGAGCGGCACCCCGAGGCGACGTGGCCCCGGATGCCGCAGTTATAACAGCGTGGAAGCGCTGGTGGCGACGATGGACGTTGTAGACGGCTTGAATCGGCCCGGTCCTCCCGCGCTCCCGCTCCGTGCTGCCGTCGATGGTTGATGGCGCAAACCTCTTCCGCCGGGAGGGTGGCCGCAGCGAAGGCGCGCCCGCTCGCCGCCTTGCTGGCCTTCCGTCGTTGAGAGGACAGGTTTGCGTGGAGGAGACGGGCCGCTTGGAGGGAGCACATTTCTGCATCGTCCTGTGCGACAATGACGATGTCTAAGTCGTCCGCCAGCAAAAGTATCTTTTCTGTCACCATGGCGTCGATCCCCTCGTCGTCCATTCGTGGAAAGGCTTCCTTTGCCAGCGCCAGGAGGCTTGTACGGTACGCCAGGGGCGACTCCTTCGTCCCCCGCTGGCGATCGTAAAAGAGTTGACGACAGTCCGATGGTGGCCCATACACAGCGGACAGCACTTGCATCGCCTTCCGCAGCGTGGAACGCCTCTCCTTCGTTGCCGATGTTAGTGTGGCGAGGGCGTCGCTGTCGAGGAGTGCTGGCAGTGCTCGGAGAGCCTCGGCGTCTGTCCACTGTGCCATCTCCTGGTGAGCGAGGAAGCGCCGCTGGAAGCCGCCCCAGTCGCCCTCCTCGCCCACAAATTCTTTGAGCGGCGGCAGTCGCTGATGTAAGGCAGCGGCTGCAGAGGACGATCGCGCTCCCTCGTCTCCCTCACTCGACTCAGCGTCGGCCCGAAGCAGCGATGGCATCGCCGGTCGCACCCGTGGTGACGCGGCAGGCACTGTACTCCCGCCGTTGGACGCGATGCTTAGAGCGGCCACGCCCTCAACAGCAGCTGCGGCGATGGCGGGAGTTTCAAAATGTTGCTCCGTTGAAATGGCGGGAAGGCGCTGTGGTCGTTGGCTGCTGTCGCCTCGTGGCGGTCCCGCAGCCCCCAGCCGCGTGATGTTGTCGAGCATGGCGGCTGCGGCGTACAGCAGCTCGGCCAGCTTCGCGTGCGCCTGCCTCAGCCCCTCCGTCGACGGCTCCCCTTCCTCCAGCTGCTGTGGCGTGGGTGCACCCAGCCCCGGCTGCTCGATGGCATCTTCAGCCATCTCGGGCCCTCCGACTGCAGCGGTGTCCTCCGCCCCTGGTACTCCGACTCGAGTCGTCCGGCGTGTATCCATGTTCGTACTTTGTTTCACTTCTGACGCCAGATGTAGTAACGCTCACGACTCGTTCACACCGGAGTTGGAGGCACACTTGTTTATTTTACACCAACGTTGTGACATACACATTTGAGGGGGTATCGGCCCCCTCACCCGTCTATCTGAGGACACACCTCTCTAGCTAACCCTAGCCTGCCTCTGAGTCCTCCACTAATGGGCTAGGGGAGGCTATCTTGGCCCGACACTGGTCAGTCGGGCCCGGTACCCAGAGTCCAGACCAGCACTGGCTCTGGCTCTGGTACCACGCCACTGGCTCGAGCCTGCGCGGTCCTGATAAGGACGGCGTACCAGGGGGAGTCCAGGGCTCTATCTCAGACGTCTTCCGCCTCCTCTTCTTTAGCTAAACATCACTCCCGAGCCCTTCGATACAATCCCCTTTTATACCCCACCCCTCCCTGAGGGGTGGGGCCCCGGGGGATCATAACGACCGAATCGACCCCCCAGGGTGTCTGGCGCGGACGTCGCAGAGGGCACCTGCTTGTGCACACATGTAGCCCCGCCTACTGTGTTTGTTTACCATAGGCTGCCATGCATAACGGGCTCTCTCTCTAACACCCCTACATATGTAATAAACGACTGGACCACGATGTCTGGCTCAGTGTCCTTTATTATTCGGTTCGTGCTGTACACCCACACGGCTGTCTTTACTCTGTAGCTTCTCCACGGTGCTGACTCCAATGTCGGCCCGATCCACAACAGCAGCTCTGCTGCTGTTTCTCTCACACAGCCCCCCTTGGCTGTACTCTCTGCTGCTCTTCTCCCTCCGCAGCTCTCACAGCTTCTTGCTCTCTCTCTCTCTCTCCGCAGCTCCTCCTGGCAGCCACACCGCTGCCTCTAACAAGCAGCCCCCTCTCTCTCTCTCTCCGCAGCTCCTCCTGGCAGCCACACCGCTGCCTCTAACATGCAGCCCTCCTGGCTGTCTCCTCCCCAGCTGCACACCACTCCGCAGCTTCCTCTTATCTTCGGGGTTGGCTCCCGATGGCCGTCGGCGCCCCCCCTCTCCACACTTGCCCGCGTGGCCTCACTCTTTTCCGCTCACACCCCGACTGCCTTCCCCTTCCGGTTTACCCGCTTAAAGCCCCGAACCTTCCCCCCACGTCACATGACTCCACCCCCCGTGACGTCACCTCCGGAAGGTCGCCTACGCCCGCATTACACCACCCTCCCCCGTAGAAAAATCCCAGCCGACCTCGGCTGACTAATAGCAAATCGTAATGCGGCGAACCGAGCTTCCCCCCCTAAAGGACACTAAGCATATAATGTAACAACAAGAACAACAACAACGCAATTAACATCAACGAACGTACAAAAGCATGCAATAAATACAACTGTAAGAAAAAAATAACAAGACAGCAACAATCAACGAAACGTAAGCGATTTGGAACGTGTGCGGGTCGCCGGCCCGTCCCGGACGGTCGGCGGCCCACTCGCAGAACGGGAACGCGATGAAAGTCGAGGAATGACAGGGGGTAATCCCCCTGTCGTAGCCGGAAGTCCACCGACGTCCCGTGTCCCTAAAGAGTTAGTCTTGGGCTTGTCCTGTGACCGTGCCCGCAGCTGGGTCGGAAGAGCTGCAGGGCTCGAAGGTCCCGCAGACCTGGCAGGCGTCCTCCGAGCAGGGCCCCTCGTCCCCCGCAATGTCACGGCCGGCCTGTCTGGAACAGGTACGACAGGCGCTCTAGCGAGATCAATGGACGCAGGCAGGGGAGAGTCAGCAGCAACAGACCCCGGCAAGGCAACATTGGGGGATGACGCATCATGTAAGGGAGCAACATATGGTTTCAAGCGCGACGTATGCACAACCCAGCGACGAGACCCAATCTGGACGCGTGCTGACTGTGGGTTGGGAACCGCAATGAGGCGTACGGGACCATGCCAGGGTTTGTGCAATTTCGGCGAGGTCCCCGGACGTACCTGTGGACAATGAAGCCAGGCTAGGTCCCCAACCTTCCAAGGGCACTCCCCCTCAGACCGTCGCGCATATCGCTCGTTCCGGGCCTGGGCTTTGGCCGTAGCCACGCGGGCATTCTCCCGCGCCTCCGTGACTCGGCGAACCGTGTCCTGAATGTATTCAGGAAGTGGTTTACGAGGTCCCTTCACCCCAGTTCCCAATTGCACATCCACCGGCGGCACGTTTTCCCGACCATACATAAGGTAAAACGGCGAATATCCTGTAGCCGCATGAGGCGTCATCCTGTATGCCGAAAGCACCCCGGGGATGTGCAGATCCCAATCTGATTGTTGTTCACTCACGGTATGGCAAAGCATGGCAGACAACGTCCTGTTCAGCCGTTCAACCATACCATCCGTCTGCGGATGGTATGGGGATGTCCGTACTTTCTTAGTCCCAAGGCCCGCGCACACTTCCGCCAATAATTTAGAAGAGAAATTCCTGCCCTGGTCCGTGAGGAGTCTCTCAGGCGCCCCCTTATCCATAATATACCCAAACAAAAAGGCGTCGGTAATGGCCGCGGCCGACTGATCGGGCAACGGCCAGGCCATCGGCCAACGGGAGAGGTACTCAACCCCTACCAGCAAATATTTATTACCCCTCGCCGATGGTGGAAAAGGTCCCAATATGTCCAGCGCCACCAATTCATTGACTCGAGACACCTGAATCGACTGGAGAGGCGGCACGTAAGGATGTTTCGGCGGCTTACGTTGTGCACACGCAGGGCACGCGCGCACGTGCCCTACGACATCTGTCGCCATGCCGTGCCAAAAATAATGACGTTGCAACGTCAACAAGGTCTTCTGCACCCCTAAATGTAAGAGAGTGTCACAATGGAGGGTTCTAATCAACTCGAACCGCAAGGACGTTGGTACCACCAGGCGCCAACGTTCCTGGAACCCCTCCCGCCACATAAGCAGACCATCTCGGAGAGCGGTTTGCGGCCCCACAGCCGTACTCGGACTCCCATTGTCCTTAGCAGACCGCTTCCGCAAGGACACCAATGACTCATCCATCATCCGTTCCCGGATCCAGACAGACCGCGGCAGATTCAAAACCCCGTCAGCCGGTCCCGGCTCCATCGGAGTGTCCGACTTCTCGACGGCCAACGTGAGCGGCTGAGGGGGGTTTGGAATCGGCGAACACCTATGCGTCCCCGACTCACATTTACAAGGGGCGCGCCGCGGTAATCTGGAAAGTGCGTCAGCGTTCGCATGGCGCACTCCCTTCCGATGTTGAATTTGGAAGGAAAATTCCTGTAGCGTGTCCAACCAACGTGCCAACTGTCCGGATGGCTGGTCAATTTTAAGGGCATATTGCAAGGCCGCATGATCCGTACGCACAATAAAAGAACGACCGTAGAGGTATGGTCGAAATTGCCGTAGGAAAAAAACAACCGCCAATAGTTCTCTGCGAGTGACACAGTAGCGGGTTTCCGCAGGAGACAAGACTCGGCTACCATACGCCACGACACGCTCTACACCCCCTTTAGACTGTGATAACACCGCCCCAATACCTGTGTCACTCGCGTCCGTATCAAGAATGAATGGGTGATCGAAATCGGGATAATCCAATGTTGGGGCCGTGGCCAATAGATCACGCAGACTCCGAAAGGCCGCCTCCTCCGGCTGTCCCCAAACAAACTTCCGTCCTTTACCCGTAAGGAGATGCAAAGGCCTCGCAATCGTCGCAAAACCCGGCACGAATCTTCGGTAATACGAGGCAAATCCCAAAAACCGCCGAACATCCCCCACGGTGGCCGGAGTCGGCCAATCCCGGACGCACGCCGTCTTTTCCGGATCCGTGGACACTCCCTCAGCGCTCACGATGTGCCCCAAATAGCGGACGGACCGTTGCAGTAGGTGACATTTCTTTGGTTTGAATTTCAATTTGGCAGAACGCATCCTCGTGAACACTGTCTCCAGCCGCGTCAAATGTTCATCGAATGTGCGGCTGAAGACAATGATATCGTCCAAATATATAAGACATGTCTCCCACTGCAACCCCGTCAAAACGAGCTCCATCAATCTTTGAAATGTAGCAGGGGCCGCATTCAATCCCATCGGGAGACAGTTGAATTGAAATAACCCCTGCGGCGTACGGAATGCGGTTTTCTCCCGTGAGGACTCGTCAAGGGGAAGCTGCCAAAATCCCGAAGAGAGGTCCAGTGTGGAAAAGAACTTAGCCCCCGACAATGCGTCGAGGGAGTCATCCATACGCGGCAGGGGGTACGCATCTGCCACCGATATCTTATTCAATTTGCGGAAATCAACACAAAATCGCAATTTGCCATCCTTCTTCTTAACCAAAACGACTGGAGCGCCCCATGGGCTGTTAGATGGCGATATAATGTCCGCAGCCAACATGTCTTCCACTGCCCCCCGTACGTGTTCTCGCTCCGCAGGACTCATCCGATGCGAATTTAATCGAATAGGGGCAGCATCGCCCGTCTCAATGTGATGGTAAAGCAAGGAAGTGCGGCCCAAATCCAAATCATCGGAGCTGAACACATCGGAATATGTCAACAACAATTTACGCAGCGCACCACGTTGCTCCATGGACAGGGAAGAATTTTCGTCACATAAATGAGCAACCCAACGATCATCCGAACTCCTTGGCTCGGAAACCCCAGCAACAACTCCCCGGCTATGTGGACAATCATGGGTCGCAAACGCCGTAGTGGCATGTGCCACAACCGTACCGGCCGGGACACGGACGTTTTCTCCCCCCGCATTAAGCACCTGTAAAAACGGTAATTGATCCGGCCGGACGATGGTCTGTGCCCCCACTAACGCCAACCCGGTTGATATCGTGGCGGACGGTGACAACAAGACCCCTACTGCTCCTAGCCGATCAGGCAGGGGCTTCCGATACCGCAAGGGTATAAGCATCTGTGTACCAGGTGGGATGTCCACAGATGCGACGGACAGCGCCTGCACTTGTACGGCCGAAGCAGGTCGCCCCCAGGGCGACGGCAGGAACGAGATTTGACGGCCCCCCGGCAGTTCAATACAATTCTCATTGATTTTGATCAAAATGGGCATCTTAGCCAAAAAATCGGTGCCTAACAAACAAGGAACCGCCAAAGATCTCGATATCAACACAACACCCGAGGCCGATACATCCCCAATAGATATCTTAGCATCCACCTGACCCACGATACCCATGCTACCCCCGTTCGCAGCGACGCACGACCCATAAACCGGACGCACAGCCCCCGACGGAATGCCCAACAGATGGAAAATGACATCCGATATAATAGTCGCAGACGCCCCCGAGTCAACCAAAATGCGCACGTCCACACCTTGTATGGACCCCGGTACAGTGGACGAACCCGTAGCGGCCGCGACAACTCTCCGTGCCAATTTGCGCCACTGCGTAACTGAATGAAAAGGCCCCGTCGATGGCCTTTCTTTAACAACAACAATAGGATCGCGCAACACAGGTGGTGGGTGAGGTGGAAAGCCTTGCCGAGTGTCTGGTGCGTGCCGACATGCCTGTTTCGGAGGATCTTTAGCCGACTTGACCGGTGCCGAGGCCTCCTGCTGCGGCGGAGCCGGGAAGCGGGCCCAGCAGTCTCTGGCGTAGTGGCCCCTACGCCCGCAGCGGAAACATTCGGCCTCGTTGCGCCGAAGCGCAGGCCTCGCCTCCTGACGGCCCCGTTCTGGTAGCACCGCGCGCGGTCTCGGCCCGCCGCGTCCCGTCCATGGAGCGGAGGCGGCCGTCAGTTGTTGAGGGCCCCGGTCATCCGGAACATAGACGGCCTGCGCAGGGTTCCACCCCAACGCCTCCCCTTCTTTGACGGGCCCCCCCGTCCACGCCGTCACTTGTTTCCAGCGACGGAGGTTGAATTGCGCATCGAGACACTTAGCAGCCATCCGGGAAGTTAGCTTCTCATGCCCACACACAGGCATGGGGATCCCTAGATCCCGAGACAGCTCCAACATTTTCCCTAATATGAGAGGCTCAAGCAGGTCCTGTGGCGTCTCAGGATAAGCTGCCATGGCCAGCTCCAGCACCGCACCCCTGAACGCCACGGGCGACTCCTCTGGTGCTCGTTGTCGTTGAGCGAATCGCCGATGCGCATCATCTGGTGGCTCATAAGCATCGGCCATTTCTTGAAAAACACCACATAAAGTTGCCTTCTTATCGGTCGCTATGGAACGGAAGAATCGGACAGATTCGTCGTCCAGGAGAGTCGGCAACACCTCCAAAGCCTCCGCATCGGTCCATCTTGCTGTGCGTACCGCCGCCAAGAAGCGGCAGGCGAACGCGCTCCAGTCCCCACCGACGGAAAATTCTTTAACTGTTGTAAGGTGGCGACTCCGACTCCTCTTCCCGCCGTCTTCCAATGGTGGTGGTTGTGATGGCAAATTCAAAATGGCGTCGGCCCGCGGCGTGGCCAAGATGGCGGTTTGGCGCCACGGAGCGCGCAAAATGGCGGCCTCTTGCCGCGTGGGCAATGGCGGCGGCAGGACAGGCAACGTGGCGGCCCGCGGAGCACCACTTGCATCATCCATCGTCCCTGGCGCGACGAGATGGCATAGATGCGCCAGGACGTCCTTAAGTGCCTCCAGTTGTACCGCCATCGCTTGCCATCGTTGATCCGTGTCTGATGATGTCGACGGACCCGCCACCGCGCCAACATCCTCCACTCCCGTTCCCGTGGTCTCCTCAGCCGGGCTCTCCTCCACCACCCCAACAGGATCCGCGGTTGGAGGGAGTTCGTCGTCGTCGGACGAAGAAGCCGATGCAGGCGCCGGATTAACTTTCTTCCTCACTTGTTTCGACATGCCGTTGCACTTCCGACACCAGTGTAATAAACGACTGGACCACGATGTCTGGCTCAGTGTCCTTTATTATTCGGTTCGTGCTGTACACCCACACGGCTGTCTTTACTCTGTAGCTTCTCCACGGTGCTGACTCCAATGTCGGCCCGATCCACAACAGCAGCTCCGCTGCTGTTTCTCTCACACAGCCCCCCTTGGCTGTACTCTCTGCTGCTCTTCTCCCTCCGCAGCTCTCACAGCTTCTTGCTCTCTCTCTCTCTCTCCGCAGCTCCTCCTGGCAGCCACACCGCTGCCTCTAACAAGCAGCCCCCTCTCTCTCTCTCTCCGCAGCTCCTCCTGGCAGCCACACCGCTGCCTCTAACACGCAGCCCTCCTGGCTGTCTCCTCCCCAGCTGCACACCACTCCGCAGCTTCCTCTTATCTTCGGGGTTGGCTCCCGATGGCCGTCGGCGCCCCCCCTCTCCACACTTGCCCGCGTGGCCTCACTCTTTTCCGCTCACACCCCGACTGCCTTCCCCTTCCGGTTTACCCGCTTAAAGCCCCGAACCTTCCCCCCACGTCACATGACTCCACCCCCCGTGACGTCACCTCCGGAAGGTCGCCTACGCCCGCATTACATATATAAGCTGAGTTGGGGGTGTAAGAAGGGCGCCTTAATATGCACATTCTTTTGTTTCGGCGCTCTTCTTACACCCCCAACTCAGCTTATATATAAGCTCCTAGCTAGGCAGTGTCTCATTCTTCACCTGAAGACGGCTGCTTGCGTTGTAGCCGAAACGTCGTGAGAATTATTTTATTATGTTTTATTTTTATTATTGTATTACTTCCCTTCTACGTGACTTTACCGAAAAAACCAAGAAGACACATGTAGATTGTATTCTACGCCTCTAAATTACGTTTTTTTTTCAGGTTGCACACATTAAGCGTTCGGTTAAAATGTTCGACGCATATCCATATGCAATGTATTTTTTTCTTTTGTACAACAACAATAATATTGCAGGGAGTCACGCAAGCACAGACACAAATGTCTGCAAAAGCTGCATCCCCACGACAGCGATTTTGTGGGGATATTGCACACCGCTGTTGCGTTACATTGCTTGTATGGTTAAGGGAACGAAACAAACATTAATAGCAGGTAGCAAGACTTGTGTGATGTGCCACATGGCACAAAACGTAACTTGCTCATTTAGAACTCAGCGGGGGGCTTTCTTGTGACTTCATTATGTAAAAATGTACAAATAACAAAAAAATGCGCAAATAAATAAAGGCGTTGTGAAAATGGTGACCTTTAAACTGTTCGCTCTTGCTTAAGGGCTGGTTGAAACAGCGAGCTTATTAAAAAAATACCTTTCGCCTCTCGCCGCAGATTCCCAATGATGTACTGTGTGGTCTTGTTAACGCTGTTGCGTGCTATTGTGTATCATTCTGGAGCAATCGGAGAATTAAGCCAGGGTCGGAGGTTAATTAAATAAACATGATAAGGTTTTTAGAGCTGCTTTGTACCATATGTGTAATCATGAACAGTATTTTTATTAATCGCACTTGAGATTGTACGCTTGTTACTTAGTTATTACAATCCAGAGTAATCTTTTAAAAGCTTGTGTTCTTGGAAATATGTGATTTAGTAATTCTGTATTTGATTGTGTATGCTTTGAATTATTTCATGAAGGTAATTTGATAATGTCTATTTGTTACAGTTTTGGCTTAATTTATTCATCAGTATCAAAACACACACCACTGGTTGTCTTGCATGCTTATTTTCCAGCATATGCCTTTCAAAGTTTCGTAAAACTGAAACACATCTGTCACGAAACTCATTTGACAACAAATATTACATTTTCGAAAGTGCTACCATATATCAGAGAGCACGCTTTTTAAATAATGTGTCAAACTGCACGCATTTGTTTTGCCAGCTGATGGGGCATTCTCATTGGCTGCAGAGTATGTTAGCTTACAGATTTTATAGCATAAATGTTGACACCAGGCCTTAGGGACTTCCGTTGCAGCTGTCTTCATGTCTATCAACGAGCAGATGTTTTTTTTTTAATGTGCTTTTCGCTGTGATTTACATACAAATGGAGAAACACGGGCCGACATGGAAATTCAATTAGATCTGGCAACCCTTTATGCTTAGAACTGCATCCACCTGTGCCACTGCCATGCTCTGCTGACACGCGCGTAAGAAAGCTCATCTACCAATGTACAACCATGCATTCTGCTGTGGTAAGAGTTTTGTTTAATATTTAATTCCCCCTCACCCCCCCCCCGTGGTAATTTTCACCCCTGGCTCACATAATTCCCCCCCCCCCACCCCTTAACGCGGCGTTTTGGAGTTGAGCTGGTGGATCGCGCGCGGATCATCGTGTATCGAGGTGCAGCAAGCGTGCAGTGCTGGTGGATGGCAGTACAGCAAGTAGATTGTTGACCTGTGCTCACTTATCTTTTAGCCACTTCCGATTATCACGGTCGGCTACGTACTGTGCGAAAGAAATTCAACATACACGTATATATTTTTGCATGCATGAGTTTTCTTGTGACACTCATTTTCACCACTTGAAAAAATATTTGATAGATAAGGAAGTTGAAAAGTACCCTCAGCAGGATCTTCCGAACAAAGCACTAATTAAAACATAATCACCGTATTCATCAACTCTACCTTTGCCACGAACGTGGTGGGTTTCCTTAATTTGCCTTTGTGCACCGCTGCCAACACAGTCCTTTGATATTTTTCGTTATTCAATTTGTGATTAATTTAAATAAATTAACTTTCCTCGAAATATACACGGTATAAGTTCTGTGGACATGGTTGACACAGGGGTATGCCCACATACACGAGAATTCCTCATTATCGTCATCAGCCATGATACTACCACTGCTTGGGAAGGGCTCCTAAAACCCTCTCCATCTCTCATGGCTCCGTGACGCCACAGTTCGTCTCGCTCCTGCATATCTGCCGCCTTCATTTGGTTGCCACTCCACAAATCGGTCTCGACCATAAACCATCTTAGTTTGTTTTCTGGTTTGGCTATGTATGGTGCAAGAGCAGTTCAACATGCATGCTGTTCATACATCCTAACACTGCGTCCTGCCCAAACCCATTTAGTTTTCTTAACAGTCAATATGGGTGGTATTTCAATTTTCTTTTTCATTTGTGCTTATGGTTCTCTCTTTGTCTCGCATTGTAACTCCAACTCCACATCTCTCTACGCTTTCGTTTTCAGCTCCCGCATGTCACACAGATGATATGCATTGATTTCCAACTTTATAATTTTTTGGGGAAAATGGCAATGTTATTTTTTGCAATATCAGGTTACATTCTCCAAAAGCACTTCCAACCTCTGCTCTTCATTCTCCTCTTTCATTTAATCATTTTGATTCCCGTCCACATTCAATAACTGCCCTCGGTGTACGTCCTCTGATGTGTGTTTCCATTCGTGTCTCTCCAACAAATATCTTCACGTGTTTGGCAGGACGTGAGTGTCAATCGACGACAGAAATGTGTAACAATTCGACGGCTCTATTTTATTTTCCCCAATAGGGCCGACTTGTTCTGTTCCGAGAGATCGGTGTGCATCTCTCCCGTGTACGAATGGTGGCACCTGCATTGAGGTCCCAGGAAGTTTCGTGTGCATCTGTCCTAAAGGTGAGGATGCTGCTTCTTTAAAAAACAACAACACATAATAATAGGGTTTTTCCCCTTTTTTTCTGGCAACAAAACTGAAACCTTTTTACAAGGAATCATGTGTGCATTAACCACAATACTTGTGGTCAAAATGCAAAAAAAAACACACTCTGATAATATATGCATTGTCCTTTAAACAGCTTGGTCCACACCAGAGACGGCTTTCTTTTGAGCCTCGTCTCAATTGGTGTTAGACCAGAGGACGCCAAAAGGCGTAAAGCTGTTGCCAGAAAAAAGGGAAAAACC
Organism: Lampetra fluviatilis; assembly: GCF_964198595.1. NCBI lineage: Eukaryota > Metazoa > Chordata > Hyperoartia > Petromyzontiformes > Petromyzontidae > Lampetra > Lampetra fluviatilis. The sequence continues at coordinate 28,795,385 of NC_136276.1, read as the reverse complement.
CTATTATTATATTTTGGTACTGGCAAAGGAGGTCTAATGATATAAACCACAAAACACATGCGTAAGCTGACTTGATATTTACAAGTGCTTGCAAGAGGCATTTTGCACTGTGGCTACTTCATTGCGTTTGTAACTAAGTCCAAACATTTGTTATTGCACACTCTCATGAGTCCAGTCGATCACCAATGAACAACTGTTTAAAATATTTAGCAAAACTGACTCAGACTCAAGGATGGATTCCAAATATCTGCCAATAGCTGGTTTTAATTGAGGGCATATTGTTTTCTGTGACATGGTTTGGAAGCGTGGACACTGACAAAGAAAATAAAAACCACTCAGGAGAATACAAAGAAGTATGTGGAGACATCATATTGCCTCTCTTTGTAAGTCAAAGCATATTTATTTGTTTCAGGTATATGGGTATATTTATGTGTCAACTGTTGATTGACTTTGTCTTAAATGAAGGTTAATTGATAAAACAAATTGCATTGCAGCATTTTATCTACATGTATATATAACTGCAATTGATATAAAACTCGACGTATAACAAAATACATTTTAAACCATTAACATTTGAAACTTTATTTTGAAGGTTTAGCATTGAGAAGTGTGTTATGATTTAGGCACTGTCAAGATGGGCTCAAATGAAACTGGAAATGGTCAGGGCAATTATTTTCGGACACACAAATCATGGCTCGTACCGCATTTGTGTAATTTAATCACATGGAAGCATCGGCAAACTTACAGTTTCATGTGTGCATGAAAAAAATATATTGTTGTATTTTGAAAATCGTGTCACTAAATGAACTACGTCTTATAATTCTCACTGTTAGCTTGGAAAAGCTTACATTTTTGACCATGGGAGCCAAGCTTTGTTATTTTGTTAAACACATTATTGTCACGTGGTGCATAACATGGTGATATTTTCTTTTAATAATTGCTAGTATTGCTACCACTCATGGATCATCCCAAACATTATATCTTCAGTAATCGAGGTTTTTAAATATATTAGCCATTATTCAACTATACCATTTTAAACAATTAGCTGTTCAGTTTTGTTTTTCTGTATTTTTGAAAATCATTAGCTCTTCTTGATATTGTATTTCTGTCCAATGCTAATTTATTAAAATAACATAAAAATGCTTGTTTTGTCTTAATATGGCACACAGACTAAATGTATTAACGCAATCCGAGTTCGCAAATATGAATCCTGCCCGAATATTTAACGGTACAATGAACAACAATAATACTATTGACGTACAGCCTTTTGCGAATACATTTCTGCACGAAGCCCTCCATATGGCAATGTTAGTTATGTTTTTTTTACCAGACTTCACCACACTGGTCAGTAAGTGCCATGCGTCATTATTCGTTCAGATATACTACATGGCTGAGAATAAAAACCAGGTTTCTGAGTTCATAGTGCAAGTGCATGACCACCTCACCGTCACTCTTTCCTGAGTGCATATACACGTGTACGCATGTTTTTGCCCACTGATGACAGAAACTAATTTATTGCATTTCCAGGAAAAGTTTACAGTAACAATGATATATGTTTACTTTCAGAAATTGCGAAACAAAACGTGTTTGGTTTACAGACGCATTGTAATAAAACTTTCAAAACCCACATCAATTTTAGATTGAAAAGCATATACTATTTAAGTATGAGCAATCGAACATTCGTGAACAAAACAATATTAACAGTGCCGTTGGTCTATTCACGGCTGTAGTTTCTGTAGCTACTCATTTGTGCCATAATCGAGCATGGCCTTGTAATTGCTTGCAACGGCCTAATTAGGCTCGGAGTAATGACACCTGGGATGGTGCCTTCCTCTGGGCTCCGTTTTGTGAGAGAAAAAAAAACAAATCATGTGCACTTTCATCATGCGTATGAAAATCATACCCGACTCAGAGCAGCACTTATGCCTGCGTTTCACCATTTACAAAGTTAATTTATCATTAATGTGCCATGAATGTGTTGCTAACAGTGCAGAATCAACGTAGAATGTGCCTCGCTGTGGAAATAATAATGTTGCATTATTAGTATGTGTAAATATTATGTATGTATGAAATACGTTGTCATCTGTATGCCGAGTGGTGTTGTGTGGTTTGAGTGTGTGACTCAGAAGGCATTGAGTTCAAATCTTGTTTGGGGCGTCGATTCAGCTTACACTCTCTCCTGGATCAATAAATTCAGTACCACTTGTGGAAAGGTGAGATTGCCGTCGTATGGAAAGACCTGTTCCCACCCGGGGAATGTGGAATTTCCACTGCTGGCACAGGCTGCCATTGCAAATCAACATTTCTGTAGTGTCCTTTGAGCAAAGATATATTTTCATTTGCTACATTAACAAAAATATTATGACATTTTTTACAATTACAATGCATTTACAAATATATTCTGAAAGCCCTCGGGAAGGATCCTGTAATTGTTGAATTCAGGGTTCTGTAAATATCGATTCAAATTAATGGAAAGTGTATGCTTTAAAATTTGTCATGCAGCATATGGCAAGTAAAATACTTGAAATCAAAGTATGTCTGTTTTCTTGGTTTTTTTTATTGACTGACAGATACCATACCAAAGAGAAACACGTACTTAATTCATGAAAAAAAACTTTTGAGATGCAATTCATTTTTCATTCTTCTGCCAGCCATGGTGGGAAAAAATATTGACATTACATCAGCTGTCACATCAACACACGTAAACTTGGCCATAATTCACGGCATCATTACGGTTATTTGATAGGTCATGCCATTTGAAAATCACACCCAGGTAAAACTCTTCCAGAGTTGTGCTAAAATTATTTTTGATAGTAAATGACTGATCAAGTCTTAAATTTGCGCACATTTTCCTGCTCCAATGATATGACGGCCAGATTGAGTTTACAATCATTATCTTTTCATGTAAAGATTCACGAAATTATGCCTCACGCTTTGATGAGAGCATCCACTTTGGCGGTACCCATTCGTTGATCACTGCTCGGTGTTCATATCCAATGTATTATTTTCTGTTCGCATTCCTCAATTTACTGCTAAATCTTTCTGTAACAGCTGTCGCTTCGCTTGACCATTAGTGCATATCATTTCAGCATACGTTATCGTGCTCTCGTGAATTGGTGTCTCGTCTGCATTAATGGACAAAAAAAAAACTCTTCGGACAGTTAATCCCGAAGCTCTCTTTGATTTTGGTTGTAGATGCCAGAAAATTGAGGGGAGCAGAAAATCGTAACAAACATGTGTAGCGAGTCACTTCTGAGACACTAATAGTAGGAGGCAACACACGTTTATTCTACACTTTTAACACTTGTTCACACATGGGACAACTATACACGGGTCAGAGCAGCTGGAAAGCTGCCTGACTCATGACTCAGAAGACGAAGCACGTTGGGTTCCATTCCACCGACAGAGCAGCCCTTATCCATCCTCGGGACTTCCCTTTTATGCCCCCCGGCGTGGCCTGGCTCCGTCCTGGGCCACGCCCCCTTCTGGAACCCACCAGAAGGTTCTGGGCCACCTCCCACGTGTCCCCTGCCTGGCTCCGCCCTTGGCCACGCCCCCTTCTGGAACCCACCAGAAGGTTCTGGGCCACCTCCCACGTGTCCCCTGCCTGGCTCCGCCCTTGGCCACGCCCCCTTCTGGAACCCACCAGAAGGTTCTGGGCCACCTCCCACGTGTCCCCTGCCTGGCTCCGCCCTTGGCCACGCCCCCTGCTGGAATCCACCAGAAGGTTCTGGGCCACCTCCCACGTGTCCCCTGCCTGGCTCTGCCCTTGGCCACGCCCCCTTCTGGAACCCACCAGAAGGTTCTGGTCTATACTTCACATGTCCCCTCGGTCACCTTTGCCCCACATCCTTTACCCTGGCCTATCACGTGCTCTGTAAGCCGGCCGGGGTGCTACGTCCTCATATGCCCCTTTTTGCAAGCAGCCAGCACTACGCACCCGAGTGACCCACTCCGTGGCGTTGCATGCTCTGCTGGTAGAACGACTGCGACTCCCTGCTCTGCTGACAGGTCGGCCGTTACGTGCACATTTCCTCTCTCTGTCAGTAACCAGCGCTACGTGCCGTAGTGACCCATTCTATGTCACTACACATGTACATAGTCCTTTGCTGTGTACTCTTTGGTGACCAAGCTAATAGCATTATCGCAACACACTGGCCACGGGCGGCTGCTCAGATGTCAATGTGGGATCTATGTGACACTGCCTCAGCGCTCTGACATTGTTGTCCCCAAATGCGATGTGGGCAATTGTAACTTTCAATGCAGCAAAACATTACCGTATATGCAGACCGTGCAAAAGTAACGGCTTGCATGGGCGTATACACATGTATGCCGTGTTTAATGACAAAAAAATTGGCCTCTGCGCTGTTCGGCACCGTCAAGACGCCTTGTTTATGATGTTGACCTGAACTGAACTGGAAACTTTTGATTTAAAGCTTTCGTGACTGCAGAGATTCATCTTCTTGGTTCTTTCGGTAAAGTCACGTAGAATGGAAATAATAAAATAATAAAAATAAAACATAATAAAATAATTTTCACTATGTTTTATTTTTATTATTTTATTATTTCCATTCTACGTGACTTTACCGAAAGAACCAAGAAGATGAACTGGAAACCTTACAGGCCGCCTGAGCCAGCCAGGCCACATGTAGAGTCATTGTTTTTATTGTTGACCTGAACTAAACTGCAAATCCTTTTCGGAAATTTCAGAAATGCCCAAGTCAATAACTGTCATTCTGCTCTCCAAACCAATTGTGTGTAATCTCAGTGTCATGTTTTGTAACTGCAGACATATTAATGTTTTCCTGTAGGTCTATGATCAGATTCTCCTCTGTCCTGTAATCCCCTCTTTAGTTTCACCCACGGGGAGATGCGATATCTGATCGATGATTTTTTTGTCGTGGTCAGATCGCGTCAACGAAATGTGTGTCGTAAAACCCTTCCCCACCTGACACAGCCAGTGAACAAAGTTGTCACGTGATGAACCCACGTGCCGAACAATGACTCCTTCAGCACATCGGTGTGTTGGAGAGTAAACTCGCAACGTTTGAATCATCAACAGAAATCCCCACAAAACTATTATGAATCATAATATTGGTTGCGAAAGCCTTTATATTAAACACACATATCAATTAATTTGGGGATCCTACAAATCTGTGCCCAATTGTGTTTCACCCACGTGTAACATATACATATAAGATTTATATCAAAGAGAAGACCTTAAGCTCTAGTTGCTATAAGATGGGAAAAATCCAGTTTCTAGCACTTGTATTTTTTTTTAAACGGGGAGAATCTGCTATGCAAGAGCAATGTGGTGCGTGGGAGGTGATTAGCACGAGACGCGACAAGCCAGTGCGCACACGCTCTGAGACACGGGCAGATCAGTACTATTGTAGGGGTGTTAGAGAGAGAGCCGTTATGCATGGCAGCTTATGGGAAACAAACACAGTGGGCGGGGCTACGTGAGTGCACGGGGGAGGTGCTCTCAACGACGTCCGCACCAGGCAGCCCGGGGCCCCACCCCTCAGCGGGGGTTGAGTATAAAGGGGGATGTGTCAGAGGGCTCGGAGCAGAATGTTAAAGCTAAACCAGTGAAGACCGAAGATCATCTAGCTAGAGCCCTGGACTCCCCTGGGTCGCCGCCCTTGTCAGGGCCGCGCAGGACCGAGCCAGCGGCGTGGTCCCGAGAACCAGAGCTAGTGCTCTGGGACTCCGGGTACCGTAGCCCGACTTACCAGTGTCGGGCCAGACAGCCTCCCCTAGCCCGTTAGTGGAGGACTAGGAGGTAGGTCAGAGATAGCTAGCAGTGTATTCCCAGCTAGCCGGGTGAGGGGGTCGATACCACCTCCAGTGTTGTATGTCCGCGGTTGTGACAACTGTTGCGGAATAAATACGTGTGCCTCAACCCCGGCGTCCAAGACTCCTCAATGGTATTACACTATTACAATAATTAGTTGAACAAATCAAAGAAAAGCAATAGCTCGCAGTGCGTTTAATAAGCGTGGGTTGCTGAAAGTTGCCGATGTCGTCACAGATGAGCATTTTTAGGATTCCTACGTTTCGGTGTGAATGTCAAAGGCTACAATAGCCAAATCTCAACTAAATAATTGAATATCCTACGAAGAGTAGCATCAGAAACGTCCAACATTCGTCGTGAATAAAAGTCTATGTTTCTGGATTATTGCACGTGTTAAATGAGTAATGTTACCACCAGAAACGTTTGAACAATGCCTTTGAAATATCTGGTATGTGCTTTCAAGTAAAAAAAAAATTATTTGGTTACATCGTCCTATTTGTTTTTCTTTTAAGGAAATGGTAAAAAAAGAAAATGGTTTGTAAACTCGATTTATTTGAGTGTGGGTTGATGCTCTTGAAAGAAATATATTTATGTAAGTCACGGTGCTGAAAACGCATTCAACATATACAGCGAATCGTGAAAAACCACGACAATCTTGCACCCAAATTGTATGTATAATCTATCTCTTTTTCAACAATCGCTTTTGGCCAGTTTCAACCCACTCATTTCAAATAGTTATCACATCCTGTAATGTTATTGGCCACACAAAGATATTGGAACTGCTCAAGTGATGCCTTCTCATGTGGTACCAACAAGTGATATATTTGGTCTGGGTGTCATCATTGGTGGTTATCAATGTTTGAGTTCAGCAAATCTGGCTGTGACGGTCCCACCTGATGACGGAGACTTGTGTTGCCTCCGAAACGTCGTGATTTTATTATTTTATTTTTATAAATTTTATTTTCATTTTTTACCTACGTGACTTTACCGAAAGAACTAAGAGTATGAGTTCAGGATCCACTACTGCTGGCTCAGGAATCTGACCTGTGACCTTCCCATCCACCTCCAGCCTCACCTGAATATAACATGTGATGAGCCAAGTTATGTCTGGTCTCCTACAACAGGTTTATACGTTTTGTGGCACGCACCAAAATTGTGGAAGGCATATGGAATTTGCAGCTCCAAATAAAAATTATTCTATGAAATAACCTTTAAACACCCACTTTAATTTGATGTGAGTTTGAAATTCTATGAATGTCTTTATATCAGTCTTGCCTTTTTCCCTCTTTGTATAATGGTTATATGAAGACCAATTTAATGCTACTTTTATTCTTCTTGAGCGAGAGTAAAAAAAAGAATACTTTGCTGAAAATATTTTTACAACTTTGAAAAAGTAGGGTCTGTGTCAGGAATGTAATAGGTGCGGGTAGACCAGGGCTTCTTTCGTGACGCACGAAAAAATGGGAAAATTTAATGTAGCAGTAAATGTGAGACACGGGATTAAAATGCAAAAAAAAAAAGAATAATTCTTGATGCCATAGGCTCATTGTATCACCCAGGATACCAATCTTCTTACATTCGACCTCCGATTTGTGCTGCAACATTACGCTCCCTGGACATATTTTAAGTGTGCCGGTCTCGTAAACCAGGCCAAAACGGGATGACGGTAGCATACCATGAGATTATATTAAGTTGCCAAAACCGCCAAGCAGAGAGAGAGAGAGAGGTCTTTCACACACCTATTGGTGCCGTGTTAATGAATTCAGCTTCACAGTGGGAGATGTACGACTGCTTCCTGCTGATTACACTGGTCTAAAGCCAAAATGCTTCCAAAATAAATGTAGTCCAACTTTACTAATTCTAGGTCACTGAGAATGAAATGATGCTTAAAATTGTTGATTGGCTCTAGTTTTAAGATATGGCTACTGGGTCAGACTTGGGAATGGTGGAGGATAAGTGAGTTATCAAGGGAAGGGATCTCAATTTAAACCAGAAATTACTCAAATCCATCTTTGGCTGAATCTATGAATACATCTATGACTGGGTTTGGACAGTACTTGCTTTTTGAGCAAAACAATGAATGATGCAATCTGAACCTGGTATTGCGTCATACATGCTATGCACTGCATCATGTTATTCCCAGAAGTCATGGATGATGCAATCATAACTAGGCTTACATCCCTCTGCTGAACAAATTGCCGTATATCAGCTCTAGAAATCATTGAGTGTCGTGCTCTTTTATTTGTCAGTGATGGATTTTGCGAAGAGACACATTTCTGTTGAACCAAAGTGAGCAGAGATTCCTCGTACGTGTGTGAACAAAACAGATAACTTCTGCAATGTTTGTGGTAAAGTGAATTTTGCATATATAACCTTGTTGTAACAGCTCTCTCGCTGGTTCAGCAGTTCCACTGCTGGATTATTTACTTTTCCCCGCATGAGGACGACCGCTTGTGTTGCGATCGAAACGTCGTGATATATAATTTTTTCTTTTATTTTTCTACCTACGTGACTTTACCGAAAGAACCAAAGAGTATGGATTCCTGCAGGCACGAAAGCTTCAAATCAAGATAGAATTTTGCACCACAAAAGTGCAGGATAACCACTATGGTTAAGAAAGCTTATCACCTTTATTTTGGCTGCAAGAGTTGAGATCCGGACAAGATGTGGGCCCCACATATGCTGCAACACTTGTGCAACAAATCTTCGCCAATGATTGAACAGGAAAAGGAAATCTATGCCTTTTGCTGTGCCAATTATTCAGAGAGAACCAACAGATCATATCAGCAATTGTTACTTCTGCATGGCGCCTCCAGTTGGGAAAGGTGTGTCAGAGAAGAAAAAGTGGACTGTGCATTACACAAACATTCCATCAGCTATATGCCCAGTACGCCCACGGAGGAGGACTGCCAGTTCCTGATGCACCAGAATCATTCTCACTTGAGTCAGACGAGAAAGAGGAAGAAACTTCTAGTCCTGAACCATCAAGGTCACATGACCCAGATTTTCTCCCATCCTCCTCCTTTGAACCACACCTTATAACACAAGGTGAACTGAAAGACCTTGTCAGGGATTTGGAACTACCCAAGAGTAAGGCAGAGCTTTTGGGCTCCAGACTGCAGCAGTGGAATCTTCTGGAAGGTGATGTTCGGGTTTCCATGTTCCATGACCGTCAAACGGATCTTGTCCCATTCTTCTTCATGGAAGGTGATCTTGTAGCCTGCAACAACATCGATGGTGTGATGGCAGCCCTCAACATCGTTCATGATCCAGATGAGTGGAGATTGTTCATTGATTCATTGAAGATGAGTCTTAAAGCTGTTTTGCTGCATAATGGCAATGTTTTTGCCATAAATTCCAGTTGGTCATGCAGTCCATATTAAGGAAACCTATGACAACATGAACCAACTTTTGAGGTGCATACACTATGACCAATATCAGTGGCAGCTTTGTGGCGATTTGAAGGTTGTTGCTCTCTTGCTTGGTCTGCAGACTGGATACACAAAGTACTGCTGTTTTCTCTGCGAATGGGATAGTCGTGTGAGAGATTCCCACTACATCAAGATATATTGGCCACTCCGACAGTCAGTGGAGTCTGGGAGGAAAAGTGTTCAGCATCTACCATTTGTTGAATCGAGGAATATTTTGTTACCACCCTTACACATCAAGCTGGGTCTGATGAAGAACTTTGTCAAAGCCATGGACAAAACACAAGCAGCTTTCAAGTACCTCCGTGGAAAATTTCCAAGGTTAAGTGAAGCTAAGATAAAGGAAGGTGTCTGTTGGTCTTCAGATTGGTGAACTTCTTCGAGATGATGCATTTGACAGTGCACTGCGTGGCAAGGAAAAGACGGCATGGAACACCTTCCCGTTAGTGGCAACACATTTTCTCGGAAACAACAAGGCAGACAACTACAGGGAGTTGGTGGAAAACCTCCTCAAGGCATACAAAAGCCTTGGTAGAAACATGTCACTAAAGATACATTTTTTCCACTCTCATCTAGATTTTTTCACACCGAACTGCGGAGCAGCGAGCGACGAACATGGCGAGCGATGTCACTAGGACATTGCAACAATGGAGAAACGCTATCAGGGCAAATGGAGCCCATCAATGCTTGCAGACTATTGCTGGACAGTGAGATGCTCCATTTAATGAATACAAGAGACAAGCTAAGAAGTGCCGAGTAGACACTTATAAATTTAATTTGGAGCTTTCGTGACTGCAGGAATTATTCTTTGGTTCTTTCGGTAAAGTCACGTATAAAGGTAAAATAATAAATTTATCATTCTCAGGAAGAACGTAATCAACCAGGTAGGGTGTTGACTGTTATGTTATCCGACTTTCTGTTGTATTACATTACATTTCTAAGTATACTAGATTTGTGTTTCTATTTAATTTATACCTGATGATGATTGCTTGTGTTGCAATCGAAACGTCGTATGCTAGTATTTAATTTAATTTATTATTTTATCTTTATACGTGACTTTACCGAAAGAACCAAAGAATATGTACTTATATATACATAATAGTGGTTTGTCTTTTTGTTTCATATATTTTATTTATATAACCCTTTTTCTGATTTTTTAAGTGTTACTGTAAATGAACAGGACAGGTGACATTATCATGTGAAGCAACCATAAACCCATGAAAAGACCTAAGTTTACAATTTATGAGTACAATTCTACTATCGACACAATTTCCATGGACTTAAAATGTAAAAACTTTAATATCTTGGAAACAGTAGCCAGTCAGTTGTATTAATTGTCATATTTGAATTTAGCACATCAAAATCCATAATAAACAGCACATTTCATCTCTGAAGCAGATGACGTCTAAAAAAATTGTAGACCAGTGTTATTGTTTAAAAAAGTTTGAGGCACTTTTCATTAAAAAAACAACCCAGTAGTTAATGATGATGTCATCTAGTCATATAAAGTACTGAGTCTGACATCTTTATATATTAAGTAACTAAAGTGTTGGCTTGCTTACATCGTAGCACCGATATCCATTTTGATTTTAAATATAATCTGGCCAAGTGTAAGCTTGGTTGAAAGTATTTGGCTCACAACCTGAAGGTTCCGTCAGATCCCGGTTGGACATTTACTCAGCCTATCGTTCCACTGGCGTTCATATTAATGAGCATTATTTTGTGGTAAACCAACAGTAGTTATGCTACGGAGGGACTGGTTATACTGGTAGGAACGAAGTGGACCAGCCTACAATAGATTATTTCGTCCGTCCGTCCGTCCGACCGTCCGTCCGTCCGTGTAGCAACATCGCCCCCTACTGCAAACACTTGGCAGGACCCTACAAAAACCTTTCGACTCAGTGGGGCTTTCCTGGCTAAACAAGTGTAATAATACATTATGTTTATATTCTTTGGTTATTCGTTCCTACCAGCCCACCCCGCAGGGTCCTGTTTTTGATAGAAATGTGGAATTTCCATCACTAGCTTAGAGCGACCAGTGGAGATAATACCCACCCTTTTACTTGTTTGAGCAAGAGGAATCTGACTTTTGACATGACCTTCGTGGTATTTAATTAATATTTTCCTATCTTTAGTTTTGCTATCAAAAATAGGGGAGCTTGGCCTATCCGATCGGAGTATGACACATGACAGCTCAGTTGCTAGGCCGAGGCCTGTTATTACACAACTTTCCTTCAGGTGAGCCACACTCACCCGAGGTCAAGGATTTGCCACGTGAGAAAGAAATGTTTTCGTAACCTCTTAGACCACAAACCTATTAGATTGTGCAGACCTGAGCACTATTTATAGCCGCATAAAAAGCTGCTCACTTAACTGAGTATTAGACCATGAGTTGGCCCAGATATTCGTAGGCCTGCTTATATAACTATGAGATAATGCAGCCATTACATTTCTAACAGGAGGCATTGTAATGCAACGCACCCTTAAAAAAGGACACGTTTTAATTGATAACAGCTGGCCTTGTTCTATGGCAGTCCCTAGAAAAGCAGAGAACACACTGCAGTTACGATATATCGCTTTAAACAACTTAAAATGGACTGTAAACTAACACTGTTGTTCATTGCAATTAAAATCTTATACAAGCGTACGCTTTTTTTGCTTATTTAAGAATAATAACTTTAAACGCCCAGTCTTATCATCGAAATATACATTAAAGTACAGCACTGGGGTTTTCCTTTTCATGAATATCAAAGTGCCCCAGTGCTCTACTAAGTGTCGAGACATGTTCATCTTTGTTGGTGTGCCTGAACCAGTTGTGGAAAATCCACGTTTGTACAGACCATCCTCGGTTTCCGTGCTTTTGTCGTACGCCATTTTATAATAACGCACGCTTTGTATTTAGACCTTTTTTGACACACGCGAGGCAATTTTCGAAATAACATCATCCGCAACGCGACGTACGCCACCCTAGCTTGGCACCGCGACCCAATGGCGTTGCAAGCAGCCAGTGCGGTACGATAACTAGTGCGCTCTACCCTACAGCAGGGGTGGGGAATCTTTGTTCTGCCAAGGGCCATTTGGATATTTATAACATCGTTCGCGGGCCATACAAAATTATCAACTTAAAAATTAGCCCGTTATATTTGGCCAAACATTTAATTAACTCACCCCTAATGTGATGGCTGGAACTGCTTATCTTTGGTGAGGCGTGGTATTGATGATGTTGCTACTCGCAACTGCTTTTCCAGGTTTGCTCCTAGATTTATTGAATTTCGAGTCCCACCTGCGGTTGCCTTGGCAGGGCCACACCAAATGATTTCGCGGGCCTTATACGGCCCGCGGGCCGGACGTTCCCCACCCCTGCCCTACAGCATCTCGCCATGTGTATAGTAGCGCTCTTCCTTTTGTCTAGCGTCTCTCGTATTATATTGTGTGTACATGTATTGTATTGATATGAGCTAGGATAACATAGGCGATTATGTCTGCGGGTGTTAGTGAAATTCCCTAACCCCCTCCTTTACCACTATTTCTTATGGGAAAATTGCTTTTGACATATGCGATTTTTACATATGCGCGTTTTTCCAGGAACGCATCTATCGCGTATGTGTGGGGGTCGCTAGCCCCCGAGATCCCTCCCTCGATAATACTAACGGCCGGACTAACATCATCAATCGCCCCCCCGCTGCTAAGCGAACCGCCGCTAGGCTCCTCACCCAGGGTGTGGGAGCCGTCACCCGAGGATTCCCCTCCACCGCGGGTCCGCGTAGCAGGCATGGATAACCACGCACGCGCACACCCACACACAGCTCTGCACGGCACTCACCCAACCCTGACCACTCACGTTAGGATCGCGCACCTGTGTTACACACGTCGTGAACGTGCGCGCACACACGCATACAGCTCCACACGTGATACCCACTCCTGCGCCGCTCTGCGCCGCGCTGGCCGCCCACGTTACGATCGCGCACCTTGGGCACGCCGATTACGCACGCCGAGAGCTTACGCAAGTAACGAGCGCACGCAAGCGGGGCACACGCCGACACGACGACTCGTCCCCTCCCCCACTCGCGCGTGCACGTCAACACAAATATCGTACAAGGACGATTCTCCTCTCACACGGCTGCGTAGTCACGCCAACACACCAAAAGTGCTCTCCCCGGGCGTTAACGCACACACCTCCGTACCCGCACAATCGTACAGAGACCACGGCCTTTATGCGTACAACGACCACACACTCGCGAATGCAGTGCACGCTAATACCACGTTCCAAAAACACCCAACAACACGGTTTTGTTACTACGCTCGAGATTTTATTAGCCCTTGCTAACCAACCGAGCCACCCGTGTGTGTGTGCGGGACAGCAAGGCGCTTCTAACCCACACTCTGGTGCCGTGTAGCCCTATTCTATGCTGCGCTCTCTGCTAAACCGCTTTCCTACTCGTCCTTACCCCGAACTAACCCTCTCCTACGGATCCTACCCTCCGCTCTGAGGTGTTGTAAGGCGCGCAACACGATACCGTCTGTAGTCCTTGGTGACCTTGCGGCGCTCAGATCGTCCTGCAGACAATCTAGCGGCTCGCCCGATGACTCCTTCGTCGCTGACCCCGTGTCCAAACTCCAGAAGAAGAGAGTTCCCTACTGCCCCTGCGTTTTCTTTTAAACTATTCACATCAAAGGCTAGGAGCCCCCGTCCCGACCGCCTTGGTCTCTCGACCAATCCTGAGCCTAGGATTTCCCGCTCTTTTGCGATCCCGCCGGCCTTTGAACTTTCGACCAATCAGTCGTCCCGGGTCCTGATCCCAGCTATCTGCCTTGCTGACCTGTGTTTGTGTTTGTATGCGTTTCTAACTGCGGGGCTCTCTGAGCTCGCCGTGGTCGTGCGATCTCAAATCCGCCCACGGCGCCGCAGTGTTACTTGGCCTGGGAAGGGTCCTGTCCAATTCCCTGGCCCTGAGAAACCGTGGGGTAACCCCCCTAGGGGGCCCTCGGGTGAAAACTCAGGGTAGGTGACCCGACCACGAGGCCCTACGTGGGTGCGGGTGCGTGTTTATGTGGGGGGGGTGATGGGGGGCAGTGCGGCGGTGGAAGCCGGGCGGCTCCCTGGCTCGGCCGAGCGGCCCCGTCGCTGTGGCACCACATAGCCCCCCGGGGTGCCAGTCCCCGTCCCGGGTTGACTGGAGCACCTCGCCTGGGTTGCCCCCACGAGGTATCGCCGCGGGGTCCGCGGGATTCGCCCGGCCCTTGTGGCTGGCCTCGGGGGTGGCGGCTCCGTCTCCTGGGGCTCCGGCGGTGGTCTCCTCCTCCATTCCAACGGCTCCCCTCGGTCTCCGGCACCTGCGGGCTGGGGGACAAACTCAGAGGCGGTGGGGTTTAAGGGTCGCCGTCCTCGTCGCCCCCGGCTCCGCCCGGGGCCCCTCGGAGCCCGGGGCTCCGTGGGGCCCATATACTGCGCGAGGCCCCCGGGCACGGGGGGTGGGGGGACCCCGGGGTTTCGGGGTACTTGGACGGCGGGGCTCCCCCCCTCGGGGGCTGCTCGCCACGGCTTCAGTCGGCGGATGTTGACCACCATCTCCCGGCCCCTCTCTCCTCCCTGAATCAGCACCGTCCATGGTGAGATCTGCCGTCTCACAATCCAGGGTCCTCGCCAGTAGGTGGTCAGCTTCCCCACCTGTCCGGCACCGACGCGGGGAGTGTACAGCCACACCTCGGAGCCCGCAGTGTAGAAGGGGGGCTCCATACGGGGTCGGGCGCCCTGCTCTTGCCGCTGGTGCGCGGCCTCTCCGTGCGGGTAGGCTCGGCCCCTGGCCTCTCGCAGGGTCTCCAGCAAGTGCTCCATGGGGTGGCTCCCTTCCTCCCGTTGCGGCGGAGGGACACCGAACAGCAGATCTGCGGGCAGGCGAGACTCGCGACCAAACATCATTAGGAACGGGGTCTGTCCTGTAGATGTGTGAACGGCGGTGGTGTAGGCGAACAGGGCATAGGGGAGGTGTTCGTCCCAGTCCTGTTGATTCGCGGCCGCCATGCGTTTAAGCTTCCCGGCCAGAGTCTGGTTCATCCTCTCTACCATCCCGTTCGCCTGGGGGTGATATGCCGTGGTTCGGTCCTTCTGGATCCCGAACTCTCGGCACAGCGCCTGGAATAGTTCGGCCTCGAATTCACTACCCTGGTCGGTAATGACTCGTTCGGGGATCCCGCACTTAAGTACGTAGTTTTCCACGAAGGCCCGGGCCACTACGAGGGCTGTTTTATCCGGGATAGCCACCGCCACGGGGTAGCGGGTGAAGTACTCCACCGCTACAAGAATATATCGGTTGCCCCGGTGGGATCGTGGAAAGGGCCCCTGCAGGTCGATTCCGACCAACTGATTCGTCCGACTGACTCGGAACGGCCTCAGGGGTACCTGGTACCTCGCCGGCTTTTGCCCACACTGCTGACAGGCCCGGCAGCCCTGCACCCAGGCGGCCACATCTTGCGCTAATTTAGGCCAGAGATACTGGCGACGCAGAGTCTCCCGGGTGCGCCGTTCCCCATCATGGCCCCCGAGCGGGTGGTCGTGTACCAGTCGTAGTAGTTGGGGTCGCACATGGGCGGGAACGCAGATGCACCCCGGCTGCCCAGCGTCGGCCAGTTCCCTCACCACCCCGTTTTCTACACACAACCGGGCATACAAACCGCTCCAGGGCCCTGGTAGTGCATCCTTCCTCTCTCGCAGTGCCGCCTCCACCGCCGCCAGATCCGGATCCCGCTGCTGGGTTTGTCGCAGCTGCTCGTCGTCCAAGCCCGGGAAGGCGCAGCCGACATCCTCTTGGATCCGCCCGGTTGGGGTGGGATGATCCGTCTGTCCCCGGGCTCCTTCTGCAGGGGTTCCTGCGGCGCACACTGCACTCTCTCTCGGGGGGGGGAGTTTAGTTTCCGCGCGCTCCTTGGGTTCTGCTGCCTGGCGGCAGCGTCCCCCCGTGAAGCACGGGCAGGCGTCTCCCTCCCTCGTCTCAGCGCGCACCGCGGGCCGTCTTGACAAGGCGTCCGCGTTCGCGTGTGTTCGCCCCGCTCGGTACTCGATCTGCAGGTTGTACTCCTGCAGCTGCGCCAGCCATCGAGCCATCTGCCCCCGCGGTTCCTTGAATGTAAGGAGGAACTGCAGTGCATAATGATCGGTGCGCACACGACATTTCCTGCCGTACAAGTACGGTCGGAACTGTTTACACGCGAAAATTACAGCATACAGTTCCTGACGGGTTACACAATAGTTCAGTTCGGCCCCGCTCAGGGTCCGACTGGCGTATGCGATGACCCGCTCCGTCCCACCCTGCACTTGCGACAGCACCGCGCCCAGCCCACTGCTGCAGGCGTCAGTGTCCAAAATAAAATCGGTGGTGAAATCTGGGAAAGCCAAGGTGGGGGTGTGGGTGAGGTGGTCTTTGAGTGTGGTGAAAGCCGTCTGGCAGGCCTCCGACCACTGATAGGGGTTCTTAGGGGAGGTGAGTTGGGTGAGGGGGCGTGCAATCTCACTGAATCCCTTTACAAATCGACGGTAATAAGTGGCGAGTCCCAAGAATGACCTGATCTCCGTCAGGTTCCTCGGCCGCGGCCAATCCACTACGGCACGCACCTTCTCGGGATCGGTGCTCACCCCTGCCTCGCTGACTCGGTGTCCGAGGTACCCCACCTCGCGTTGCGCAATGTAACACTTACGTGGCTTGAGCTTGAGATGGGCTGCTCGCAGTCGCTGGAATACTTCCCGCAGCCTGGACCAGTGTTCGGACAGCGACCTACTGAACACTATTACGTCGTCCAGGTAAATCAGGCACTGTTCCCACTGCAAGCCCCGCATCACCAACTCCATCAACCGCTGGAATGTCGCGGGCGCGTTAGTGAGTCCGAACGGCCACACTCGAAACTCAAACAGGCCCATCGGGGTGGTGAATGCTGTTTTTGGCCGATCCTCCTCCGTCATCTCCACCTGCCAGTAACCGGACGCCAGATCGAGGGTGGAAAAATACCGCGCTCCTGCGAGACTGTCGAAGGTGTCGTCGATGCGTGGGATGGGAAAAGCGTCGCCGAGGGTGACTGCGTTCAATTTTCGGTAATCAACGCAGAACCGAGTCGATCCGTCCTTTTTCGTTACCAGTACCACCGGGGCAGACCAAGGGCTCGCGGAGGGCTGGATTATGTTATCGCGTAGCATATCCGTGACTGCCTCTTTGATCTGGGTCCGTTCAGGCGCGCCCACTCGGTATGCGGGGAGTTTGATGGGTCGGGCTGCACCTGTGTCAATTTGGTGCTTGACCAGGTCGGTCCGGCCCACGTCCGAATCGTGCTCACTGAACACGTCGGCGTACTCCCGCAATAACCCGCGCAGCTGATCGGCCTCCCCCTTAGGTAAGGCTGCCCAAGGCACATGTAACGCATCCTGCAGGGGAACAATCTCGGCTCGGGGGGTCGGGCCGACCCGCCAGGCCAGATCCTGGCTGTCCTCGGGGCAGCCAGGGTCCTCCGCCCAGAGTGCGAACACCGAGTCGTTCGAGTGGCGAGCGTGCAGGGGGTGTACGGTGGCTACCGGGGTGCGTCGTCGTATCATTGCCGGGGTACTGTGTGGGTTAAACACACGTATAAACAGCCGGCCCCCATCTGCGTTTACCAGTGTGGCTGACCCTACCACCCCGTATCGCGATGCCAACTCCGGGTGAGGAGTCAGCATTACCTCGCCCGATGGTCGGTGGGTTGGGTCGGTGGAGAGGGTTGCCACTGGCACCAGCATCTCGGCGAGAGGCCCGATGGTGACGGCCGACACCAGCGTAGCGGCCACGGGTGTGAAGCGTGGGCGATTCGGCTCCTGTCCTAGGAACGGAATCCGCTCCCCGCTGCCCTCCACCGTAGCGCATCGTTGCCGGGGCTGTACGTTAAGTCCCAACTTTTCCAGGAGGTCCGTTCCTGCAATGCACTCGTGGCACAACACACTCGAAACGTAGAATTCCTGTGTGCACACCTGGTTTCCTAGACGGACCTCGAGGGAGACCTTCCCCAGCAACCCCATCCCGGCTCCGCTTGCCGTGTGCAGCGCGCGATCCGGGGCCTGCAGGCAGCCCACGTCCACCCCGAGCATGCTGCAGTGCGCGGCGCTCATGAGAGAGGCCACGGCGCCCGTGTCCAACAGGATCCGGGTGCGCTGCCCGTTCACCTGGCCTTCCACCAGCGACGTGGCTCCCGTTATCCCTGCCACCAGCTCCCGCAGCCAATCGCCCGAGGTCCCTGCGCCCTTGGATGTTGTCGTTGTAACCTGTTTATGGATCACTCGCTCGCCATTATTATTACAGCTGGTTTGGGTCGGGTCCACGTCGATTTCATCCCCCGGTGGTCCCCTCTCTAGGGGGGGCTTAGTGTTTGACCTATGCATCGGCCTCGCACGGGCGAGCTGAGGGCAGTCCCTCATGAGATGCCCTCGACGGTCGCACACATAACACGTCCTGGGAGGAGTGGCGGCTCTGTGGCGAACTTTCTGCCCACTCCCTCCTCCCCCCGTGCGCTGTTGCTCATACTCTGCTTCTAGTCGGGCTATCCTTCCAGTTAGCCCTCCTACCGCGGAGTCTAGGTCCCCCATTTCGGATCGGATGGTCTCAACGGAGGATTGCACCTGGGTTACCTGGCCGGCTATATCTCCCATGCCGGTCTGTAACCCAGCTACCCAACCCGGGGTTGTCTCGCGGGACACGGGAGGTTCTCTTTCCCGTCCCCTTACCGTCCTCGCGAGCTCCTGTTCCTCCTCCTCGTCTTCCGAGAGCAGGCTCGCAATGGCGCGCTCTCGTCCCAGCCCCCGGAGCTGCGCGCGTTCGCTGTGAATTCTTTCACACTTACGTGCGCGCTCGACAAGGGTGTTAAAGGGAAGACGTGGGCAGCTCATGTCTGGCTGCCACCACGCCGTGCGAGACAGGTACCGCTGGATTTTCTCGGCGGCCAGTTCCTCAATAACCTCAGTTGCGTACCCCGGGCGTGCGATCTTTGTTAACTCGCGCACATCCTCGGCGTAATCACGGAGATCTTCGCCAGGTTGGCGACGGCGCGCCTCTAAGGCCGATTTTGCTTCCTCCTCGTCACGTGTGCCAAAACGCTGATCGAGTCGGCGCATCAGCTCCTCTAGCTGTGTCTGTGCGCTCGCGGGTAACGCTTCTACAAAATCGGCTGCCCGCCCATCAAGATTCATATTAAGTTGACGTACTGCCTGCGCGTCCGTCCATCCATTAATTTCCTTGGCCCCTAAGAGATTTCGGGCGAATGCCTTCCACGAAGGGGCCCCCCGGCCGGTAAATATCAGTCTTATTTTAGCGTGAGGTAACGCGGGGGTCCGTACCGCTTCCGACACCAATTTGTGGGGGTCGCTAGCCCCCGAGATCCCTCCCTCGATAATACTAACGGCCGGACTAACATCATCAATCGCCCCCCCGCTGCTAAGCGAACCGCCGCTAGGCTCCTCACCCAGGGTGTGGGAGCCGTCACCCGAGGATTCCCCTCCACCGCGGGTCCGCGTAGCAGGCATGGATAACCACGCACGCGCACACCCACACACAGCTCTGCACGGCACTCACCCAACCCTGACCACTCACGTTAGGATCGCGCACCTGTGTTACACACGTCGTGAACGTGCGCGCACACACGCATACAGCTCCACACGCGATACCCACTCCTGCGCCGCTCTGCGCCGCGCTGGCCGCCCACGTTACGATCGCGCACCTTGGGCACGCCGATTACGCACGCCGAGAGCTTACGCAAGTAACGAGCGCACGCAAGCGGGGCACACGCCGACACGACGACTCGTCCCCTCCCCCACTCGCGCGTGCACGTCAACACAAATATCGTACAAGGACGATTCTCCTCTCACACGGCTGCGTAGTCACGCCAACACACCAAAAGTGCTCTCCCCGGGCGTTAACGCACACACCTCCGTACCCGCACAATCGTACAGAGACCACGGCCTTTATGCGTACAACGACCACACACTCGCGAATGCAGTGCACGCTAATACCACGTTCCAAAAACACCCAACAACACGGTTTTGTTACTACGCTCGAGATTTTATTAGCCCTTGCTAACCAACCGAGCCACCCGTGTGTGTGTGCGGGACAGCAAGGCGCTTCTAACCCACACTCTGGTGCCGTGTAGCCCTATTCTATGCTGCGCTCTCTGCTAAACCGCTTTCCTACTCGTCCTTACCCCGAACTAACCCTCTCCTACGGATCCTACCCTCCGCTCTGAGGTGTTGTAAGGCGCGCAACACGATACCGTCTGTAGTCCTTGGTGACCTTGCGGCGCTCAGATCGTCCTGCAGACAATCTAGCGGCTCGCCCGATGACTCCTTCGTCGCTGACCCCGTGTCCAAACTCCAGAAGAAGAGAGTTCCCTACTGCCCCTGCGTTTTCTTTTAAACTATTCACATCAAAGGCTAGGAGCCCCCGTCCCGACCGCCTTGGTCTCTCGACCAATCCTGAGCCTAGGATTTCCCGCTCTTTTGCGATCCCGCCGGCCTTTGAACTTTCGACCAATCAGTCGTCCCGGGTCCTGATCCCAGCTATCTGCCTTGCTGACCCGTGTTTGTGTTTGTATGCGTTTCTAACTGCGGGGCTCTCTGAGCTCGCCGTGGTCGTGCGATCTCAAATCCGCCCACGGCGCCGCAGTGTTACTTGGCCTGGGAAGGGTCCTGTCCAATTCCCTGGCCCTGAGAAACCGTGGGGTAACCCCCCTAGGGGGCCCTCGGGTGAAAACTCAGGGTAGGTGACCCGACCACGAGGCCCTACGTGGGTGCGGGTGCGTGTTTATGTGGGGGGGGTGATGGGGGGCAGTGCGGCGGTGGAAGCCGGGCGGCTCCCTGGCTCGGCCGAGCGGCCCCGTCGCTGTGGCACCACATATGTCAAGGAGTTCCTGTAGTTGCAGGGGCCCAGTGTCTTTATTGGAAAAATGTTGAATTATCAAGCGGCACTGTATATGGAGTTTTCTTTTCCACTCGGTTAATTAATTGGATCTTTGCCATTCACAGTAAGATACATACTTTTTCCACCTATTAATTGAATAAGCTAAAGAAAGGTAAAGCTCAGTGTTTTTTCATTTATAAAAACAATAATAATTATTAAAGTCTTAAGAATTCAACTCCGATGACTGTTGTCAAGACACACACTTTCTGTTGCTATCAAATGCACAGATTCGATGCAAGTCAAAAGGTTTAAATTGATTACCAATGGTTTAACACGTCACATGCACATTTGCATGCGATTTGTAGTTGCTTATCGCTACACCATTGGTATTCTGAAATGCCATATTATTCCCCCCCACCTCCTACATCCACTCGTTTTTTGTTGCAATTGTACTCGTGGCGTTGTCACGAGATAAAGACTCCATTTACAATTCCCATAACAATGCGGTGTATGGCATGCGTCGAAGAATAGGCCATGAAATATTTTTTTTTCCACGGGATTTCTCCCCCCCAAACACAAATCCAACTCGAGCAGCTTTGCTATCGTCCATGCACTCTGCATTGAGATTTTCTCAGGAACAGTCAAACTGATATTGTTGATTGGAATTTATTCAAATCCAAGGAAATGCACGTTAAAGGCTTCGTTCATTTCGAGAGCATCGAAATTTTCGATAGGATCGAAAGTTACCCCTTTTCACCCGAAAAACTTACTTTATAATATTTAAACAATGGATATTAATTCATACAAATGCTAACATAAAGACATAATATTAAAAGAAACGTGGTTAATCAATGCCTTAATTCATATTTATTGTACCTACAACAGCCTATTGTTAACAGAGGAATTGTCGGTAAGCGAACAGATTGGGCTCTATGGAGGCACTACACTATACACTACTATACACTACACTATACACTACATAATATACTACTATACACTACTATACACTACACTACTATACACTACACTATACACTGCACTATACTCTACACTATACACTACTATACACTACACTATACACTACTATACACTACACCGCCATACACTACACCACTATACACTTTACACTACTATACACTACACTACTATACACGACACTATACACTACTATACACTACACTATACACTACTATACACTACACTACTATACACTACACTACTATACACTCGACACTACTATAGACTACACTACTATACACTACACTACTATAGACTACACATTGGGCTCTATGGAGGCTCGTCGTTAAGCGTTTAGTTGTGAACAGGGGTGGTCGTTAAGAAGGGTTCTACTCTACACTACTATACATTACACTACTATAGACTACATTACCATACACTACGCTTCTATACACTACACTATACACTACTATACACTACACAATTATACACTACAATACTATACACTGCACTATACACTACACTACTATACACTCTACACTACTATACACTACACTAAAATACACTACTCTATTATGAGAGGGTTTTTAGGCAGTCGTTCGTGACCTGACAGAGACCACCATGAGTGAGTGCCCAGAGTCAACTCGAGGATCTCAGCAGAGCCGACTCGGTGTCACCGTGAAATATCGTCTCATTTGAATGATTGTAACCTACGCAAAGCTTGTCCTGATCAATACCTGTATGAACGAACATCAAAATAAACTCATGTTGTCCATGGGAGGTAGTGTGGGTTTCTCTGTATGTGTTTTCTTCTACTAAGCGTCACTTCCATCCACCCTACAGACAACACATTAAATATAACGACTTCTCAGTGAACCATAGGGTGGGAAAACACATTGTTTAGGCATTACATGTCAACACTCTGGTCAAGGCAAAAGTTCTCTATCTTACCTTTTAGGGAAGTTTTCACGTAAGAGTATGGATATTTTCTGCATATTTATATGACGTATATCACGAGGTGGGTTCTGTAAGAAGTGGTTCATTCATTCAATACTATCATCAATGCATTATCACAAAGCCAAATATTATCTTCCAGCAGTATGCCAGCATAGCTATGAATTTTATATATATATAAAGCTTCAGACCCTTGGTGATTTGTAATTCCCCGCTCATGTTAGCGGATCAGCAAGGCGGGCGGTGTATTTCTAAGCACCATTAAACACTCTGGCCTGAACGCGTCCTTTGCAGGTTTGATGGGTCGTCGCTGTGAATTGGACATCAATGAGTGCTCCTCTGACCCCTGTGGATCTCTCAGCCTCTGCATCAATTCCGTCGGTGGCTACCGCTGCTTTTGTGCTCCTGGCTTCATTGGTGAGCTGTCTCCTCCAATGTGACACAAAACTGTATTTCCCTCCCCCCCCCACATTGCCATTGTTGCTTAAGACCTTGGTACGTTTGTGATGCGCGTGGTTTTTGCGTTTGTGGCTAGAATTGAGATTTCCCTGCTGCAGAGCAGGTAACAATTCGTGGCAATAATGCAGAACACGTGGTCGCAGGAGATTAGCCAAGGAGCTGCAAAACACAGTCCCGTTAATCAACAAAAACATTTGGTTTTGTAGGAAAGGAGCATTTTCAGGAGTCTGAAAAAGTAATTCCAAAGACCTAACCATAAGGCAGAATTTATATATGTGAAAATATGGGGAAGAGTGACACAGTTGTATAGCACGCTGCGCTATGAGCTCAGCAGCCTGAGTTTGATTCCTGGCCATGGCTAACATCAGTGATGAGCGATATGTGAATTGGTCCTGGACACCTCCTGTACCATCCTGCATTCACTATTGTGGTGAAGTATGGTCAAACAAATCCTATGGCGGATATGGTGTAGTAAGGCTTTCATCCAGCAATGGATTGCAATCGGGCTATACATTGTTTAATATATATATACACATGCATAATACATTCAAAATAAGAGGAATCGTGACATTAACCTGTTCGGAACTGAGTTTGATAGCTTGGCTCAGGTTCATTCACAGACCAGATTGATGACACAAATCTAAAGGCGCTCCCCCTTAGGTATTAGTAACACTACCCTTGAATGTAAAAATATAAGCTGCCCATCATGCCAAGTGCGGTGAATGTTTACAAATGAACAGGCTTGAAAATCGACACAATAGCTTCTTTAGGGCAGAGAGAGAGGGAGGGCAGGGTGATTGACTTTATTCTTTGAGATAGCACTCGACACTGATAATCTTAAGAACTTCGAATGGACACACACACAGCTTTCCGTTGGAGGACGACGGTTATCAAGCAAACCCTTGTCCCGTAATCACTAACTCGTGGTGCTACTGCCATATCTGTGATCAATAACTCGTGGTGCTGCTACCATATCTGTGATCAATAACTCGTGGTGCTGCTGCCATATATGTGATCAATAACTCGTGGTGCTGCTGCCATATCTGTGATCAATAACTCGTGGTGCTGCTGCCATATCTGTGATCAATAACTCGTGGTGCTACTGCCATATCTGTGATCAATAACTCGTGGTGCCGCCGTCATATCTGTGATCAATAACTCGTGGTGCTGCTGCCATATCTGCGATCAATAACTCGTGGTGCTGCTGCTATATCTGTGATCAATAACTCGTGGTGGTACTATCATATCTGTGATCAATAACTCGTGGTGCTGCTGCTATATCTGTGATCAATAACTCGTGGTGCTGCTGCCATATCTGTGATCAATAACTCGTGGTGCTGCTGCCATATCTGCGATCAGACATTGGACATGGAACACCACAACACTGTTCTCAGTGTCAGCGTTTGCCCTTCACTGTACGATTCAAGTGTGCCCTCAAAGGAACTTGATGGCATGTGGCTCTACGTTACTGTTTTGCTCACAAAATATTCCACGGACCGCTTTCTTATTACTGTATTTGCAGATTGTCAAGTTAATACATGATTCCGGGGACATGCAGTTATGAGCATCGTCTGATCTTTTTGGATAATGAGCTGTGTTTTTTCTTTAATAGACGTCAGTATTACTTATTCCCTGGCATCGTACAAACAGCTAACAATGCCGGATGAGCTCAGCTGGCTGACCATTCCTTTGCCAGTAGCCAACAGTTTAAGGTGACACTAAGTATAGCGTTTTCATAGGCACAGCATCCATGAACATATTGACTCGATTGATCCTTCTTGATTTAAGTGTGCCATCGATAAACGCGTGCCAGGCCGAAGGACACTTTATCACGTGTCAACACCACAATCTTGGAGACAGATTTAGCTGGCAGGACTAATATCCAAGCCAAGGGCAGCCGAGTAGAGATGTCAGACTTACTGAAGTTGGTATTAAGTTGCTAACGGCAAAGAATGAGTTTCTAGGAGACCTTTATATGGAATGAGTTTCAATTCTACATTTTTAGATATTCAAAGCACGACCTAATCATTATGGGTTTTTAGAGTTATTTTTAAATGTTAAAACATTTCATCGTAATGCATAAAGGCATTCATTAATAAACATTATTAAACTCGTACCACATCAATCACATTGCACGTATGTAATTAATGTTTATTAGTTTGTATATTTTCGATGTAAAGGGTTGCTGTCATCATAGCACCTCTGGCCATTAGAGGCGCCACCAATAAACACGGCGTTAATTCAAATAATGTCGTTGAGAATTTAATTGTAACTCTGAATGCGACAATTCATAAAGTGCCTGGAGGGAGAGGTGAATTGTTCCAACCTTGTGTTTAACTTTTTAACTTTCACATAACCTTTTAAATATTAAGTGCACATTTCCATTATATATTACCATGTAACTTTATGCGTGCATTTTAACAAGCACGATAATGTAACAATTCGTTCGTAAAATCAAAAGCTGCTTCGAAATTTCTAAAAATGTTCAAAAGTTGAGGTTTCACGTTTAATTATAAAATAATTCTACCAGATAAAGTGAAGTTGCTATTCTCTTGCTCAGCTGCTTAAATTCCCAAAATTTAGCTTAATAAAAAAATGCCAATCAATGTCACAACAGACGTATTTGTATATATATGTCCAGCTGTGTTCCATCACAAAGTTGAGGCATTCACGGGAGTATTTCTAATTTAAATTCTAAATGCCGGTGTGTCGTAGCCTCATGGTAAACACTGATATCAGCGTTGGGCTTCCGAGCAGAATCCATTTGCGAACATTGAAGATTATGCTTGAATGCAGTGCTCCATATAGAGCTGCCGCCTTGAGTCATCATTCTCCTTGGCAGGTGCTCGCTGTGACAGTGAGGCTGATGAGTGTCTGAGCTCTCCCTGTTGGAATGGAGCCTCCTGCAACAATCTGCGTAATGGCTTCAGCTGTGAGTGTTTGCCCGGGTTTCAGGGTGAGTTGCTCATTACCGCTCTTTACACGGCACCAAAATAGTATTTCGTGCAATTTTTGACCTTTAAGTTTTACCGGTTCCACATTAGGCTGCGGAGTTTAGTTTTGGTTTAAGGTTGCTATTTAGACGGGTCTCATCTTATGTAGGGGAGCTGGGGCGCGCGCATATAATTTAAACTTGGCATCGTGAGTTTTCCATTCCCAGCCGCGGCTGACATCATTGGCGAGTGATCTTGTCCTTCACTAATTGCCATGGCGAAGCCTTTATGAGGAGGCCTTTAGGGAGCAGGGGATTAACAGATGGCTACACATTACACTATCGAGCTATACATTACACAACTGAGTGAAAACAATGCGGGCTTTGAATGTATTAATCTTTAAATAAATGTTAGACTTAAACTTGTAACATAAAGTGCCCACATGAAAGAAACTTGCTTCCTGATATGATCATGTCCATGCTTTGTCTTCCAATGGTTTAACTCATCATGTGGTACTCTTCGGTTACTTTGATTGGCCAAAAAAACCTATAAAATGGCCGGTGGGATCAGGGTGTTGTGTGTCGTTGCACCTGATGTATTTGCATGCACTTGTGTATGTTTTAAATTAAGGTTTTGATTCTAAATTGTAAAATCAAACGCCATAATTAGTGCTACACTGTATTTTTAAAAAATGTTGTTTAAACAAATATCTACAAATATAATTTACTTAATTCTACGTGTCCCATTCACACAGATTATCTCTTGCAATGGAGATATGTAAATATTAGTAATAGATAGACACAATAGCCTAACCTGAATGAAATATGAATATATGTAACACATGTAGATTGGTTGGTGAATGGCACATTTAATCGAATACAAGCATATAGAGCACCCCACTTAAACATTGCAAAATGCTTTCCTGTGCTTTACGAGTTAAAGTTAACGTATGCGAGATCACAAATACATTACTGCAAGTGAAAACGTCGGATGTGTGAACGTCTACAGAAAGCGCCAAGTTGCACCGCCGTGCGCACATATACTGCACCGGGTGTGGGGGGCGGTTTAATAGGTCGGACATGCGATGTCGTGTGACCAAGTTTTGGCCTGATTGGAAGCAATCCTGGCCGCTCTGCAGGTGGCCTGTGTGAGCAAGAGGTGAATGAGTGTTCGTCATCCCCGTGCCTCCACGATGGAAGCTGCATTGATCTTGTCGATGGGTACATCTGCATCTGCCCGCCTGGCTTGACTGGTGAGTCTTAGTTCATCACGATCGTCTCATCATCCATCAATCGCCTATAACTTATCAAACATTAAATCATCATCATCATCATCATGGTCGTCGTCATTCATTATCAAATGTCCTTCCCTTTCTCCCTGTTTTCGTATGTGTCCGCAGTACTTTAACTTTCCGATTTTGACTTCAGATAGTACATTTATAGTGACTATCTTTAAAGCATTGATACTCGAAGTCTATTTTTCATGGTACACCTGGGATACAAAAGAAAATACAAAAGCAGGCAGAGCAAAACAAAGCACAGTACAATGATTGCAATGCAACAGACTGCCAAAATCCCTAATATTATGACATGTCACGGTAACATTTTACGGTGGAACATTGCAATATAATCTCTAAACAAGATCCAATCCAGGTGGAGTATACGGCAATAATCCGACACATTATCAATTATTCTCTATGAGCTGGTTGAGCACACCGTAATTGGTCTAACCCTCACAAAGGCATTGTAATGGTCTTTTCCAAAATATTATTTTGTTGGTGTTGGTCTTTTCATCAACATTAATTCCAATTTGTGCTATCGGCATCGATGCCCTGAGACGAGAAATCAATTTAGAAGTCTCGCGGGGAAATGCACCCCCATGTGTCAGAGAACTCCTGCACAAAGTGATTTGTCACAAGAATTCTCCCAAATAAATCCCTCAATTGGCTTTCTTTATCCTTTGTAGAACTGGTCGGGCACTTTCCTACAAACTCTGCTCTGAGGTTGTTCGACTTAACCAACAACAAAAAAGGTACGTTTTCAATTCCCAGAGATACAAATTTTGATAAATGATTCGCAAAGCCACATTTAATAATGATATGTATTTTCGTGCAATCATTGGTGACCAGGGCTGAGAAAATTGAGATCAACGACTTGCTCCACTAAAGCACATGGTTAGGCCACAGGCAGCTGAAACCCAGACGTATTCCCAGGACCTTAGCAGTGCCGGCTCAGAGCTCAGACCTCCGAGTCACAACCTCATATCGTTTTCTATCGGTATGAACCTTTCACATGGATAGGCAGCAATGGACCATCTACTACCAACCATGCCATGTAGAGGAAGAATGAC
The DNA here is from genome assembly GCF_964198595.1 of Lampetra fluviatilis. Lineage (NCBI taxonomy): Eukaryota > Metazoa > Chordata > Hyperoartia > Petromyzontiformes > Petromyzontidae > Lampetra > Lampetra fluviatilis. The sequence continues at coordinate 28,766,608 of NC_136276.1, read as the reverse complement.
GTGATTCTGTGGTAGAGCTCACCTGTGTTGATGTTAAATTTGAGGCATTATTTACCATGAGGCGTCAGACTTAAGATGTGCCATACAGTATACCAAATGCAGGGTACTGGTCTCGGTGGTCTGGGATAGAGCATAATACAGGTTTTTTTTGGAGGTTAGATCGCGGAAATATAGAAATGTGTCGTTAAACCTGCCACCACCTGACACAGCCAATTAGTAAGGTTTGTCACGTAAACAGAACGTGGCCAATTCGTCACTAGCACAGCACACCGGTGTTGAAGAGCCAAACTGGCTGTCGCCTGATGAAGCTAGTTGTAATTACTGGCGAAACGTTGTACTCAGATTATAAATGTTGTGGCTTGGCTCTCCAACACACCGGTATGCTGTGTCGGGTGGTGGTGGGTTTAACGCCACTTTTATAAATTTACGCGATCTAACCCATAAACCTGTATTATGGATAAAATTGGTTACGAAAGACGTGTTAAACTGGGATAGAACACTCGACTCACATATACATTTCCAGTTGTAGATCAAATCAGGTGATCATTCCTCGATGGTTGTTCAATGACGGCCAGTTTGTAGGAAGCCAACAAATGCTTTGCATGTTGGATGAGGAATTTTCCACCGCCAATTTCGACCTTGGGCTGCGGTTCACCAATCGAGACGATTGCCTCCCTTGAGGCTCATTGAATTGTAACCTGACCATACCAGAGTAGCCACAGATGAGTTGTGGCAGTTGTTTGTAAATAATTTGGCCCCTGAGAAAGAGTTTTACGTTTTTTTACCACCGTCATCATTCACAGATGCCTAAAATTGCATTTTCATTTCAACAATATCATTTTAATGTAATTTGGATACTGTATTGAAACATCAAATTATTTTGTAATGATTGGGAAGCATGCAAATTGCATTCATCCACAAACCATATATTTATTTGTGCAATGTTCATCCACAAACACATGTAGTCTTAGTTTCATTCATTCACTCACCTCGACAAACTGCTCATGTCCTTCCAGACATAGAGTTTTTTGTTAAAAGAGACATGTTGGCCACACTGGCCAGACTGTGATAAAACATACTCTTTCACACAAAGAACCCCAAAGCAGTCTTGCGTATTTCAAGATGGTGCACAAGGGCTGACTGGGTTGTATAATCAATGGTGTCGAGATGTTATCTCCCGCGCCTCGTATGCGAAAGGTCGTGGGTTCGATGCCGACCATGACGGCTGTATATTTGGAGCTTGAATGTTCTCCCCGTGGTTGCGTGGATTTTTCTCAGGATCCACCGGTGTTACCCTCCACATTTAGAATGAACATGCGTTTAGCGTATTTAGCTGCTATACATTTCCACCTGATAAGCCACTACGTTGAGCTATCATTTGTGGGCAGGTCGCTTCTGAAAAGGAGCTACGTAGCTCAGTGGGCCTTATCTGGTAAAATACTAATATCTTCTTGGTTCTTTCGGTAAAGTCACGTAGAAGGGAAATAATAAAATAATAAAAATAAAACATAATAAAATAATTCTCACGACGTTTCGGCCACAACGCAAGCAGCCGTCCTCAGGTGAAGAACAGGTCTGTCGGAAAGACAGCGTCTGAATTCAAGAAGATGAATCCCTGCAGTGACGAAAGCTTTAAATCGAAAAATAATAATAGTTTCGTTTAGTTTTAGTTTAATCCCTGCCATGTGTCTGCCACGTATGCTTCAGCATCACTACATTATCTTTAATCATGGCCGTGTAATCCTTTGCAATCATGGCCCTTTGTAACATTTAATACTACATGTTTTCCTTGTCACAATTTAGCAACGCGTCTTGCACCTATAAATGATCTGCTTTTCATTTGGTTGCCACATGCTTGTTTTTCATCACACCCCTGAACAGGGGATCTTTGCCTCATTCTTTGTCGTGCATTGTTATTTCTCCAAACGAATTGCATTTCCAAAATGTCTGTAATTGGATAACAATTGCCTAATTGAGGCAAGTGCCACTGATATTGTGAGCAACAGATCTCCATTTGCCTCCACATGCTCTCCTTCTCCCTTGCCTCTCCCATTGTGTCCTTTAATTTGTATAATTCTGTTCACCTGCAAACCAGCGTGATGCTGAAATCCTCACCGCTTGATTGGCCTAGGAAATTTGAATGCAGACGTTAATGCTAAACCTGCGTTGTTGACCCGAGCAATCTGTGGACGCTTTAGTATTATCCCCGCATCTGTGTGGATTCATCCAGGCACTCCACTTACTTTCCATATTTAAATAAGAAATGGCCAAACATCCAATGCCGAACACCCCTGCTCACGACTCTTAAGAGAAAGCCAAAGCTTTTGCGGGTGAATAATCTTAAAATTTTAGAGTCGACAATGTAAAAGTTATAAACGCATCACGCGCGTACTTCATTAATTGCAATTTTACAATTCAAACAATTTGTTTCTGCAACACGTATACAACAGCGCTGACCGATAGGCAATTACTTGTTGTGCCTTGTTTTTCCTGACGGGTGCATCGCGTACAACATCGTTACAGACGTACGGCAGCCTGCGAGAGGGAGATGTTGCCATTGCTGTTGGCGGTTGTGTCTCTCTGTCCCTGACAGGCCCTCACTGCGAGATGGACATAGATGAATGTGGCTCCTCGCCTTGTCTGCATGGTGCTACCTGTCACGATTTAATAGGAGGCTACTACTGTCAGTGCCTCGCGCCTTTTAAAGGTACGTCTCTCACTGCATGGGTCGATGCTCACTCCAGCAGGGCCTTGAAAAGAAACATCATTGAGTGTGTGCTTATTTGATTGCAGTTGTTTGTCTACGGTTGGTGAGGTCTTGTACCCCGATTTTTCATATCGGCATCACGTCGTGAGATGGAGAATCCATAGATAATTCTCTCAGAACCTTATCCTATGCTGTTAATAGAACACCCTGTGACACGCCTAGGTGTGGAAATGTGTAACGTGCATTTCTGTGCATGCTGAGCATAAACCTTGGCTTGATTTTTGCGCATGTGCCAGTTGTAATTGGTAGAGTAAGATTTTGTTTTGTTACGATTGCATACTGAGCCTTGGAACGCAGAGTTGTGTCCTCTCTCCTACCTCAAACAATGTCGATAATACAGCGGCAGACTTTGGGAGCTGGTGCATAAAAAAAATACAATTACAGGCTCGCAATAGGGTACGCAACTTTTAGGATTATAATTACAACTCGGGAGGGTAATTTGTAGATTTATAATCATTGTTGTTTTTTTACAAATACATCCTCTTACATGGTCGTGAAATTACGCAATTATAATCTCTTTAATCAAAACATCTGGAGCATATTACTAGATTACATATTACATACTGGAAAAAGCAGTACTCTACTTTCAAAGTTGGAATATGAGAGTGAAGATGCACACTCAAATTATGTCATCCTCCGAAAGTTTGACCTTGCCTTGTTGTCTGTTTTATATGGCCGCAACAAAGCCGTTTTAATAGTAACATTGTTTTTTTCTTCTTGGTTCTTTCGGTAAAGTCACGTAGAAGGGAAATAATAAAATAATAAAAATAAAACATAATAAAATAATTCTCACGACGTTTCGGCCACAACGCAAGCAGCCGTCTACTTGTGTTGTGGCCGAAACGTCGTGAGAATTATTTTATGTTTTATTTTTAGTATTTTAGTATTTCCCTTCTACGTGACTTTACCGAAAGAACCAAGAAGATCAATCCCTGCAGTCACGAAAGCTTTAAATCGAAATAACATTGTTTGTTCAAATGGACATGCTGTTGTGATTTACTATGTAGGAGTAATTTACTATGTAGGAGTAAATAAATTATAAGTCCTCGTATGTCTGAGAGGGAGAGAATGTATATGTGGGGACTGGGGAGTGGTGGTGAAGTAGTTAGCGCATTGCAATCCCAATGACCTCGTTTCAGTTGCAGACTGTTCGCATTACCAATAGCAACTGGTTTCAGAAAATATCTTAGACCCCAGGTAAACTCATTCTAAAATTATGACTTGCTATTGTTCAGCAAACGTCAGCACGAGAGGAGTTCAGGCAGCCGGGTCAGCCTTAGTGGGCGCTCGTCAACAGCATTTTCGCCCAACACTCTGTACGAAGAGCATCGCTGATTTTATTTTGCTGCCCCCAATGAATACGGAGTGGTGGTGTTCGTCTCTGTTTACAGCACTGAGCCAGTGGGGGGGAATGCCCCATTGCGTAGTGGGGGTGGAGTCACTCCACACAGGGGCGCAACGGCCTATTTCAACGGGGTGGGTATGCAAGATACGACTGTGGGCCCCCCCCTCACCACCTTTTCCCCAACTCACTTTTACTAAAATATACAATTCTATGTAGGCTATACTCTTTGGTTCTTTCGGGAAAGTCACGTAGTTAGAAATAAAATAAAACGAATCAGGACGTTTCGATCGCAACACAAGCGGTCGTCACCAGGCAAAAGCTTCAAATCAAGATTACATGTAGGCTATAACTACAGTATATATATTATTTTAGTTGCACCGTGTATTGAGTTTAGAGGAAGACAATTGAGTTATCGTGCGTCTTGCTTTCATACGCATGTCAGTTTGCAGACAAGCCTGGTGGTGTTCAGCGACAAACAGCAGCAGTAGCGCTGCTAGAATATTACACTTAAAATTATTATTATTTCTATTATTTTCATTATTTATTATTTATTTATTATTATTTACTTTTACCTACGTGACTTTACCGAAAAAAACCTAAGAGTATGAATCCTTGCAGTCACGAAAGCTTCAAATCTAGAATTTACACTGCTGTGTATTTGATTCGGATTTTTTTTTTCATTTGTAACAATGTTTTTTGGCATTTATGGTTAACTGTTGGAAAACATTTAAATATATATTTATTTTTAAAAATGTACTTGTGTATCTGGTTATTCGGGGCCCCCCTTGTGGCTGACTGGGCCCTATGCGTCACATAAAGCTGTCACATACCCACCCCCCCATAGTGGCGCTCCTGACTCCACAGGACAACCACGGCTGACTTCCTACAAAGTGATCCCTGCTTTATTGACCCTAGGAGGGATGGACAGCTGAGTTGAAACTCTAAACCGGGATTTTAATTCGCTATCGTACGATTGTTAATCATGCCCTTGCCTCAACCGCAGTGCTGCCCAGCAGGTTTAAGTAACATAAAATACCTTTGTCATTTATGTGTAACGGTGCCACACGAATAAACCGTTAACTTTTTGGTTGTTGTTATTGTTGCTGCTCGGTGTTTCTTGCGTCAAGGACCTGACTGTGAGCTGGTGCCATGCAAGGGCTTCAGCCCGTGCGAGAACGCGGCGGTGTGTCGGCAAGAAGCTGACCTCGCGGTGCACCCGATGGGCTCCAGCTGCAGCTGCCCTGCAGGATTCTCTGGGCCCTACTGCGAGACCAATATTGACGACTGCGCCTCCTCGCCATGCGTCCACGGATTTTGCTACGACGGTGAGTGAGGCGGAACGTGCCGGAGCGCCGCATCCGCGTGAGAGCTTGACTTGGATTGACGTTCGTCGTTGGCGTGGCCATTTCTGCGTGACGGGGACACGGCAGAGAAAAGTGAAAGCCCATGAAAACATTAATGAGGTTGTAACGATCGAGGGGGTGATTCCCTGTCTCGGCGATGGAACGTTTTGATTTTGCTCATCGATAGATTGTGCAGAAAAAAACATGATTTTGTTATAAATAATGTAGTGGCGGGTTTTTATTTTATTGCTCCTACAATCTGTTTAAAAAAAGTCAAACTCTGAGACAGGAATGAGGCTGCAGAGATTTCATTGCAGTATTTTATGGTCAGACGACATTCACTAAATTATACTTTTCTGCACATGGAGTTTTAGAGAACAGTATTTTTTCTTCGCAAAATCAGATGACAAGTCAATTTCTGAGACAAGAATCAAACTACAGTACTTTTTATTGCACTCTGTTTTTTTCTCCCAATTAGATAAAAAAAAATTGTGTTGCTGATTTAGTACCGAGTTTACAATACGCGACACTATTGCCACACAGGTTCACAATAACTCACGATCGTGTGGTTTATGTGTGGGTATGTGTTGTCTGTATCAGATTTATGTTGACGGATAAAACATTGTGGAAACTATTTCATTGTTTTGTCGTCAGAGTTATTTCAATAATCAGACTAGATGAATGATTCATTTGGAATTTGTAATGGCAAAGGCGGTGAAAATAATAATGGTAATAATCTTGAGCCCTGAAATGTGCACAAGACACCCTCTCTCCACAATTATCCGAAGCCGTATGCTTATATTCCAATTGTTAATTTATGCCAGCATTCTTTAAATGCATTTTTCAAATTTCAATAACTGGGTCTGGGCTGTAATTTTGTGGCAATAATTGGCACAAATTGGCACAAATGTGTGCACTGAATGTTTTTTTCATTTGTTAAATGCATTTTAACATACCACTTCAACTTCCATTACAATTATGAAAGTGTTGAAGTTTTATAAATAAGCAATGGGTGGCCAATCGTGCAATAAACACAAAATGTGTGCAATGTTCATGCATTTTAGATTTAGAAGACCTCAATATATATAGCAACATAGCAAGCATACCATTACCTAAATATTGTTCTGAATTGGTCATCATCGTCATCGTCAACCATGACCTATCCACTGCTGGATAAAGGCCTCCCCAAGCCTTCATCTCTCATGGTAACACAAGACAATGATCTATTTAGCTCCGACATATGATATCATCTCATTTGTCCATCTCCTCGTTGGCCAACCGCACAGATCTGCTCCCTCCTTTGACTTTCACTCTGTCATTAGTCTTGACCATCCCTTGTCGAGAACTATCCTGCCCAAGCCAATTCACTCACAGTCAATATAATATCTCCGATTTGTTTTCCTCTCTGATTTTATTTTCGTTTCTCACTCTGTTTATAAGTGTAATGCTCAATGTGCATTTCTCCAAGGCATATTCATCATCAGTGTTCATGTTCATGAACCAATGTTTCTGATGATGAAATGCTACATAAACTAAACTATGTTTTTGTATTTTACTAGATGAAGCCCACTGAGCCATATAGCTCGTTTTTAGAAGTAACCTAGCCACATATGATAGCTCAATGAAGTGGAAATGTATAGCAGCCAAATACTCTAAATGCATGTTTCTTAATGTGGAGGCGAAAACTGGAAAAAAATCTACGTAACCATCGGGAGAGCCTGCAAACTCCACATATACAGGCATCAGGATTGGGATCAAACCAACAACCTCCTGTATACCAGGCAAGGTAGTTAACATTTCTCCAACGATATGAAAATTAAAGAATAATGTTTTCAATCTTTACTTTATACCTGCTATCACTTATGCATCTGGATGGGTGTCATATATTTTAGCCGGAAAACATCATCACTAATCAGGCATATGCGTTGAGTCATAACGATCACAGAGGTGTTTATGGGTGTGCAAAGCACAACATAAAATTAGGACACGTTAACATTAACCGACATCCGAAATTAACGGCCTACTTTTTAATTTAACAAAAATATAATTAACATACTGCAAAGCCAATTAAAGTAAAGAATTGGACTTGGCATATATGACATGAAATGACAGAATAGGCTATATGAAAGAACGTAGTCAAGTATATATATCACTGTGACGTGCAAGTTAATGTGCTATAGAATATTAATGTGTATATATTGTAGGCAATGCATGGAACAAATAATTTTCTTTGAAGGATCTCTCTATGTGAAAATTAACATTCATAAACGGCTACATCACTGGACAGGACTGTTCGTTTTTTTTAGCAACATTCCTGCTGCACATTGGTGTTTATGTCTGAACATGTTTTGCAATTAATTTAAATAACAACGCAACACAGAACATAGAGAATTTTGTTGACGAGTTAGGGAAACTCATTGTTGACCAATAGTGTACCTGCACATAGCTGAATTAAAAATGTATAGAATTAAAAATGTATAATGGCTTCTGAGAGCTCCTCTTCGTATTCCCAATCAGCTTCATAGTCACAGCGAGCACCTGCCAGACTGAATGTCAGTTGAGACTTGAAGCCTCCAGAGACAAGCATTCAATTGTAACCTTCAATGTGCTGCAGTATAATGGAGCCCTGTTGGAAGTCATACGCAGTTGTCAGTTTTTACTTTGATGGCATGCCACCAGATTTTTGAATATAAATTGGAGAATTGTCTCAGGGATGAACAAAATACAGCTTTTACACAATTGAAATAGGTAGCTGGTCAGAGCCTCAGCTGCACATTTATGAAACAGAAGGACATAAAGATAGAGCATACTTTCATGTTTCGGGTCCGGGTATGCAAGATCATACTGAAAGCAGCTGGTATTTTTCCTAACCAAATTGAGTGGCACGGGCGTTGAGACGTGGCATCATTCACTCGAGCAGAAATCTTATTCTCACGCTCTGAATGCTGACTTCGCCAGCCTGTGAAATGTAACTGTTCAGTATACACACAACGTCTGTCATTTCAAACGTAGCGCTGCCACAGTGCTGTAAAGTACTTTCAGGGCCTGCACAAATGGTCCCACAATCGGTAAACGCTCAAGTGTTTGCTCGGTGTTGTTTTTTCCCATTGTTATTTGGTCAACCAGGACGCTTCCCTTGCTTAGTTGGAATTTTAGCAACGTGAGAAATGCACTGCTCATATATGTGGTCTTAAAAATTCAACGTTAATTAGGTGGGCTGCCCATCACTGGCCCTACGGCACTTAGTGGAGTCAAACACTGGTCCTAGCTGGAATTCAGCGAGTGCTCCTTTGGGATATCTGTGTGAGATGTCCCAAGAAATAAATGCACATTGAACCAGTGTCTAATTAATTAGTTAACCTCTACGGTTATTATGACTTAATGCTATTTTCCCAACTACTGCATGTGAGTGAAACGTTTTTAACATTTGCTGTAATATGAGTTTAGCGAGTTTTCACCACATGTTCACGTTACAGAAATGCAAAGTGAATTAATAAAAGCCCAACGCTCCAATCCATCAAAATCAAGCAATAACAGATCATAAAATGTACATTCGTGAAACTCATCGGTCATATACACAATGCACATGCAAAAAGATGCAAGGATAACTGCCCCACATTGCACTGCAGCTTTCTTCAGCCCACACTTATTTATCGTCCTATTAGTGCTCCACTCATAACTCTGCTCAAGTTATATGGCTCATTATGTCGTGTCTGCAGCACACAAAATGCACTTTCTGAAAGGTGGGGTCGGGGGCTACAGCATTGGCATCACGTAATTGTGTTTGCAACTGTGTTTGAATCCCTTTCCAAGGAACTGTACTCATTTATGTACGTCAAAGGACATACTAATGTTATTGTTTTGTTACTGTTCATTAACTTTCATGAAAAAAATTGTATTTGAATTGTTACTTTTTAAAGGACATAACCTTCCATTGACGGATTGCATTATGTGTGGAAGGATTAATTTTATTATAAAGGGTAATGGATTTCTCTTGTAACGTATTTAATAATGGTGATGTACTTTTCAATCCACTGCTGGATAAAGGCCTTCCCATCTCATATCGGTCATCAGGGTTCTCTGACCATACCTCACCACGCTTGTTAGTGAAGGTTGGAGATTGGAAAGTTAGCCATGGCCATGAAATTAACTCAAGTAACCAGCTTCATATCACAGGCCTATGAGTTCCATTTGATGTTAGTCGAAAGTGTCTTTTATTTGGAGATACTGGGCCACTCCATGGGAATGTGGAATTCCAACAGAAAGAACAGCTGCTGCATTGCTCATATGAACTTGGAGCTTTGAGTTGCCTTGACTTTTAGTGATAATCTTAATTATGGAATGACAATTTACTTCTGAAGTGAATTATTTTTTCTATTTTAACCATTGTTAAAAATAAGACGTTGAAACATGTTTACTATACTTCATTAGATTTTTAATTAAAAGCTGTGCACAAAAATGTAATTGTCGTGCAAAGTGTAATAAAACATATTTATATAAGTCATCCTTTTGGCAAGGCCGTTTAATTGGAGTATGTTTATATGCACATTGACAGATTCATAGTTGCATGGCTGTGTACTAATTTATTAAATTTTAAATTAGTTAACATTACGATGATGTTATCCCTTTTTTATTTTAATAAGCTCGAAAAAAATCCTTCTGTTGTTAATGAAACCTTGAAGGAAGGGCAATGCAATTATTATTTTATCTTTTAAAATCCAAGACAGCCTTACTAAGTCTTCAGACATGTTTCCAAGAGGGTAATGTAGTGGGGCTGTTTGGAAACATTCCACCACTATGTGCCATGGCATGTGGGAGGAAACCACAGTAGTCACGGGATAATTAATAATCAAATCTCTGCACGGAGATTAAATCCACTTGCTCTACCGCCATGTGTTGGTCACCTCACGGCACCTGTCGGTTTGCGACTTTCACAAATTTGCGTGATTCACTACCAAGCTCGCCTCCAAAGTGCTGGATTGCAGGCGTATGCCACCACACTCAGCTTAAATGAAAATCTCAAATAATCATTCTAGATTTGAAGCTTTCGTGACTGCAAGGATTCATACTCTTAGGTTTTTTTGGTAAAGTCATGTAGGTAATAAATACATAAATAATAATAATAAATACATAATAAAGATAATAGAAATCATTATGTTCATATTTCACAGCACTCTTTGAAGGTGTGCGCGTGGCTCCATGGCACAGTTGTGGAAGCCTTCAGCTGAAAAAGCCTCTCAGCTGCACCGTCAAATTTTGCTTGAATGTCCTCGAGTGTCTTATGAATTGCTCTCAACGCGAGTGTTTTTCGGCATCGCATTCGCTGCACTGGCTGCTGCAGCGCGGCAAGAGTTTCGGAGGGCGAATTCCACAATTTAACACAACATTTGGCGCCGGATCATCGCTCTTTCTCCACGCTGACTCACAAGTTGCCAAACTCGCACTGACAGGGTCTGCTTGTGCACTTGGCACTGAAGGGAGGGTAAAGTAAGAATGATAAATGGTCATATTTAACACGAAGTGAAATTTCATTTCTGTCATCGCTTCAATTGTGGAAGAACAAAATTCTGCCAAAGTTTTTGATTGAACCTTGTAGAAGCTGCCATGGAGAGTGGTGTTAGAAAGCAACTATTAAGACCAATAACGCGCATGACAGTGGTGTTGTGGGGTCAGCAACATTTTTTGCATGGGTGTCTTGGTTGCATCAGTGCTCCTATTCTTACGACATGCCCAGTGCTGATGTAAGGCTTAGTAAATCAGAGGGAGGCCCTCTAACACATCAGCCCATCTCTACTGTAGCCCATGCCAATTTAGCCTCAATCCAGCCAAACAGAAGCTGCTTAGGCATGCACTGGCTGGGCATGTGGGCTACATGGCCCAGCGATGCAGCCTCTACTGCTGGAGGAGCTCACTTGATGGGACTGCCCAGATCTTTCAAGGATCTGTGAGCTCATACGTAGAGAAACACACATTAATACACTGCTATGCACATGTGCATGACAAAGACAAAGATCACCGCTATAGCCATAACATACTTTTTGGGACAAGTGCTGTTAGCGAGTACCTATGAAGGCCAGAAAGGCACACGAGGGCGTGGGTGGCCAATACCATGCCCCGCCGCCTTTGTCCCCGAGTAGAAATGTTTACACATCGCACCAGGTTCTCGTTTGAGGCTGAGTTGACTTAGGGGAGGCTCAGGACCGGTTCAGATAATTGTCACTGACGTTGGCTATGAGCAGGAATCGAATTTGGCTCGCCGGGTTCATAGCGCAACGTGTTAACCGCTATACTACCGCTCCCCATATAGACAATAATAGGCACATGCACAAATGAATAAATAAATGTTGCCTTATCAACTGGAAGGACAAGGTTTGTTAGTAAGTATGCTTGTTTTTAATATAGCACAACATTTAACATTTAAACCACAATTGCATAGTTTTACTTTTTGTTTTAAAATATTACAAATTCGTAATCTTAAATAGGTATTCTCATTTCACTTGCCACAAGATCAATAATGTCAAACGTTACCCATCGTGCGGTAATTAGAGCATAACAACCCAATTTCATGACTCTGTAAAAGACCTTTGTGCGTTTAGTCAGTGCTAACAATGCATACTAGCGCTAATCTTCTATATTTACAATGTAATAAGTAATGGCCTAATTCTATGTGAATTACTAACGTAATGGTCCATATAGATCCAGAGTTTACTCAAACGGTGCCATTTCCAGGGTGATTTTGACAGATGTACAAAGCTTTCATGTAAAGGAAGAGTTGTAATCCAATAGCAGCCGTGTTAATTAAGTGGCCTAAGTGCAGTATACATTATGTGGCATGCTCCGTGCTTTACATGCATACTTCATTTAGTTATCTTCAGAATGACTTAGTTTGACTCAGTCAATCATCTCTCTGCAGTCAATAAAATGAGTGCCAATTCATGATTCACAGTGATGGTTGTCTTCTTAATAAACTGTGGCGTCTGAGTGTCCACGTGTGTATACATTATCCGTGATTTCCTTTGTCTTTCAAAAATGGTCAAAGAGGCATTGACCAAATATCTCGATTGTATTGATATCGTGCTGAGTCACTGCTTCAGTATATTCCATTCGGAACCCTTGCAGAACATTGTCTCACCCTTTCGATTTAAAGCTTTCGTGACTGCAGGGATTCATCTTCTTGGTTCTTTCGGTAAAGTCACGTAGAAGGGAAATAATAAAATAATAAAAATAAAACATTATAAAATTTCGATTTAAAGCTTTCGTGACTGCAGGGATTCATCTTCTTGGTTCTTTCGGTAAAGTCACGTAGAAGGGAAGTAATAAAATAATAAAAATAAAACATAATAAAATAATTCTCACGACGTTTCGGCCACAACGCAAGCAGCCGTCCTCAGGTGAAGACCAGGTCTGTCGGGGAGACAGCGTCTGAATGATTCTATGTGAATAAAACGTCGTGATAATTATTTTATTATGTTTTATTTTTATTATTTTATTACTTCCCTTCTACGTGACTTTTACCGAAAGAACCAAGATTGTCTCATGCTGTGCTAGAGAACGGCCAGTGGAAGGAGTTTTCACAGGAGCCCTGAAATCACTTCAAGTGCCTCATCCACACTAAGTGCTTCATCAGCTACACTTGGGTCCCCTGTTTTAGATGTATTAATCGCATGGCAGTCAAATGTATAAACAAAAATTATTCTTATAGCTGGAATCCAGGGTAAAGAAATATTGAAATTGATTGAAAATAACAGTTTGGTCTGGCATAGTGAGGTACTTAGCACTATCATGAAACTACTAAACGCTAAATCAAGTGCTTGTGGCATCACACGTTACTGTGTTGGTAAAATATTCAAACAGGATGAAAATATCACTCGAATTGGTGAATATGGCCACGTAGTATTAAGTCCAGACACCATGTGCAAATATTAAAAGGGAAAGTAAAGTGTTCTTTGGGTTTTTCGGTGAAGTCACGTATATAGGTTCAAAGAAAATAACAAAATAACAAAATAAAAACTACGACGTTTTGATCGCAACACAAGCATTCGTCATCAGGAAAAAAAAGAGGTAGAAAGCTGCTGAGGCCGACTGTTTTAAAGGTTTAAAATGGGTGTAGCCCAAGGGTCATATCTGCAGCTTTCCCCTCTTTTTTTTCATGATGATGAATGCTTGCTTTGCGATCGAAACGTCTTAGTTTTTATTTTTTGTTATTTTCTTTGAACCTATCTACGTGACTTTAACGAAAGACCCAAAGAATATGAATTCCTGCAGTCACGAAAGCTTTAAGTCAAGAAAGTAAAGCGAATTCGTCCAAAATTACAATAATGTTCATAAAATTTACATAACGGTGGGTGATAAACAACCCACGTACCCTGTCTATAATTATTGCACAGGCTCTGATAATTTATTGAGGTCCAGCATATCCACCTTAATCCTTGAACCTTAAAGTTGACCCCAGATGGAGTAGAGTCATTCTAATTGACTGCTTTAGTGCCATTGGATTGTGAGCCCACATTAATTACACTCCCATGCAAAATCAGTAATTCACCTGGGGCAGCTTTTTCAGTCCAACGGGGCCAAGGCAGCCAATTATAGTAAAGCCGGAATATGGGTCGGGACAATCTGTGCAGATGTTGTAACTAACCCGTCAAATCCCACAACCATACACCCCTGCAATCTCCTCTCCCGTTCTCCCCTCATCCAATCTTCTACGTAACTGCCGCTTTGTCTGGAATTTAAACACTGTGGCTTGTGAATTGCAAAGTTAAACTAATGCTAATGATCACCAATGAATCCTGGCCTGGTGGCACCGTGGTTAGCGAGATTGACTCACAATCTGAAGGCTGCAGGTTGACAACACGTTTGGGGCTTTATTCTGCCCATCGTCCCTTCATCGTTAATATCATGAGCACGGCTGTGTGCCAAGTCAGACGTGTCCCTGCCACGGGAGTTAGGCATGTAATTATTCACCCTCCCATACACTTTATACATTGTCACGATTCAGAGGCCACGATTCAATTCAATAAATATTTAGTGGGTTTTTTTTTGTCTACATTTTATCGTCACATTTGCATTGCTTTTTTAAAAAATCTAATTTGTGCGGTTTTGATTGCTTAACATTGCATGTAATTTTACGTGAATTGTAAATATTCTATTATGACGCACAGAATTAGAAAAATTACATCATCAGCTGGCCCAAGGCTGATAATGCAGATGAACAGGGAAATACTCACCAGAAAGTTGCCTTGCCGAGCCTCAACAATTTTACTTGAGCCTCCTGTGCTAAGAATTGCAGGGTTTTTGAAGGTAGCCAGAGTGCCCAGGAAAAAAAACACATTTGCACTTCCGATTAGTACCGGTTGGGTACGTATGGTGCAAAAGAACATACTTACACACACATACAATGGTAGAATTTTAAACCCTTTTTTCTGTCTCTCATAAATGAGGTCTGTTATAGATAAATAAACATTTAACGATGCATTATTTTCCCTCACAAATGACTTGCTTACGACTTGACAAAATACTGGCTGGGTGGGATAGCATATCGCAGGATCCAGATTTCTGGCTTCTTTTGTCAGTGATGGTCTTCGAAATATGTTCCGATGATACACAACTTACAAGCGAATAAAGAGTGATTGCAGTGAAATGGCACGACTTTATTGCCCAGACTAGATAATAACATGGCCAATTAGTTTTGATGAAAAAATCTGCAGAACATTGAGTCCTCGATTTAAGCATCCAGGTGATGATTCACACTGAACGTTGACAGAAAACGGTGGCATATTACACAACGCACCTCCAACTCTCCTCTATTAGTCACGACAAAATAACAACTGCAAAGACTACACGGTTCAAGGACCCAGCAGTTGATATGGCCCATGGATATTTACAAAGGGGTTTCAGCAAACAGCCCCAGCTAGCTGTCGCCTCGCTCGGAGGCGGCGGGGGGATGAACCTGTTCATGCCACCACAGACGGCTTCACAGCACGTTGGCTGGCTACGGTCTAAATGAGCGTTTTGTCTGAAATTTGACTTTGGTCACCCAGAGCCCCCTGCCCCCCCACCCCCATACGGTGAGCCAGCCATCAGCACAAGTCACATGAAACAATAGGCTCAGTAGTGTCAGATGTTGCCTGTGGCAGCAAAGGGACGCATGACGCTGAAGAAAAGAAGCCAAAAAAAAATAACAACCCCGAAGCATCGGGGCATGTTTTGAATTGTAACTGTTACACTTCTGTCTGGACACATGTACCGTGGTCATCTCGTGATGTCCACTATCGGGTTAACTTTTTTTGTTCTTGTGTTTACACTGAATTCTCTTTTCTATCCTACTCTCAATATTCTGTGATGCGTATTCTGGATGCATTTCTGTATCCAGCCTCCAAGTGTTGGCCTTCTCTTTTTTCCAGCCTAAAAATAAGTTTTTCCTTCCTTTTAAAGCATTGACTTACCGGCATAACTGAACAAATGCTTAACAATATTTGCAGCCCTATACATTTAAATGTCCATAGAAATACCTGTTAAGACCACTAATGGACAATACGCTCTCCTCTTGCATTCTATGATATCCATACTTTCTGATGGTGGAGAGGGTTGTGCCGTTGCTCCAATTACCTTTTTGTTTTATTTATTATTTTCTCTTCTCTTTATACGTGACTTTACCGACAGAACCAAAGAGTACATTTTTGTTATGTTTTTGTATTTACAATCGTGGGGGTGTCCAAAGGCTTTGTATATCAGTCCTTTACGATTTCTATTGTAGAATATTATCCCTCTTACAGTCGGGAACTTTGGTTTCCCTCTTTAACAGACAGGTGGTCTGCCTCCAATCCATCCTGAAGATCCTGATCCCTCGACTCGCTGTGACTGCCTCTGTGTTTCCTCATAATGCAGTATTGCTTGAAACTAGGACCACCCATGTCGAATGGAGAGGGTCCTTATTAAGGAACATCTAGCCGTCCATCAGCATTGGTTTAACTACGCCTGACTGCTGCTGAGACACTGAATCTTAAACTGGTCCAGAGTTTGGCTGGTATTGAGCCAATCTTGTTGACGTTATGCACGTCCAAGAGGGTGGTGTGGCTGATGGAATGTGTAAAAAATACTTTTTTTTTAAATATATATGGAAGGATGGATATATAAACGAGGCATATGGACTTGCTTAATGTTGTTATTTGCTTATTTATTATGTTTATTATATACTCCACAATGACGCTCATGATTATTTTGTGAGTTATTCTGTGATGTTGGTACTCCTTCCTCAGCCGATGCCGGCTCTACAGCTCAAGGAAGTTCACAGTATTTGTTTTATTTAATGTTGTTCCCAAGTTGACATCTTGGGAGCACAGTATTTAGATTTGAAGCTTTCGTGACTGCAAGGATTCATATTCTTAGGTTTTTTTCGGTAAAGTCACGTAGGTAAAACATCAAAATTAATAAAAAAATAAAATAAAAATCACGACGTTTCGGAGGCAACACAAGTCTCCGTCATCAGGTGGGACCGTCACAGCCAGATTAGCTGCATCAAGTGAGGCAATGATTCAAGATGTAATCCCCTAAATGCAAGTTGAGGGGGGAGGAGAGGGGGGGGAGCTCATCAGAATGTGGTAGCCAATGAATGGAACGTATCGGGAGGGAGGGGGCGGGGCTCAAAGACGGCACGGAGTGCTACATGCGTTGTACGTGGCACATGCGTTGTACGTGGCACATGCGTTGTACGTGGCACTCCGTGCCGTCTTTGAGCCCCGCCCCCCTCCCTCCCGATACGTTCCATTCATTGGCTACCACATTCTGATGAGCTCCCCCCCCTCTCCTCCCCCCTCAACTTGCTTTTAAGGGATTACATCTTGAATCATTGCCTCACTTGATGCAGCTAATCTGGCTGTGACGGTCCCACCTGATGACGGAGACTTGTGTTGCCTCCGAAACGTCGTGATTTTTATTTTATTTTTTATTAATTTTGATGTTTTACCTACGTGACTTTACCGAAAAAACCTAAGAATAGCACAGTATTTTTTCCCTTTTTGAGGCAATTTGTAAATCAGCTGGTGTTATTCTTTTGAGTCACTTTCCTTTAGGCACTTTGTAAATCGGCTAGTGTTCTTTCTTTGAGTCACTTTCATAGTCCGACTGACATTGTGACTTTGTATTCTTTTACTCTTTGTTGATTACTTGGACTCGTCGTCGATTTCTTCCGCGGTAGATTTCTTCCTCCGCCATTGTCCGAATTCACCTCAGACTGGATTGTCTTCACTTTTCCTTCCCATTACTTTATGGACGTTGTCTTCCAAGCGAGAACAAACCTTATCCATTCTAGATTTGTTATTAAGGAACATCTAGCCGTCCACCATTAAATATACGGAGTGGTAGCTCTTGCAATCTCTCATTTACTTGATACAGCTGTCGTGGCTGTGACGGTTCCACCTGAAGACGGAAGCTTGTGTTGCCTCCGAAACGTCGTGATTTTTATTTTATTTTACTTTTATTCATTTTAATGTTTTACCTACGTGACTTTACCGAAAAAACCTAAGAATATGAAACCTTATCCAGTCTTCCCCCTCCCAGTTAAGATTGTGAATTAAGACTATGCCACCTGGCTACAAGTCATTTCCATGGATTACCTTGTCATAATAAGCTGCTTTCCCAGATTAAACAATATGCTTCAATTATACTCTTTTTGCCAGTTTGGGACACAGTTTTTTTTACATTGCCTGCCTTCTGCATGCTGTTAGATTAAACAGGAGGTGGATGGGGAGACTTGGGAATTGCTCAAACAGCAGATAGTAAGGCAAGCATCCTGTCGCTTCAATGTGTGTACGATTATATGCATCAACAACCTTTGCCAGAGAACCTTTCAAGCTGGCTGTCTGTCTTTCGGCCAAAGCACTCTGCACGGCCACTGTTGAATTTTTCAAACTGGCCTTTACTCTGCAGATAAGGTGTTGTGTGGTAACCGAGGACCCCCCAGAGTTATTTTAACATCGCATATGGTTGTTTGTTTAACACGTAGGCTTTTGTGACCAATATCATCCATAATACAGGTGTTTTGGGTTAGATCGCGTAAAGTATATAAATGTGTCATTGAACCCGCCACCACCCGACACACCCAAGTCACGTAAACAGAACATGTCAATTCGTTACTAGTACAGCACATCAGTGTGTTGGACAGCAAAACCACAACATTTACAATCTGAGTATGACGTTTTGCCAGTAATTACAGGTGGCAGCCAGATTTGTGGAGAAATCCTGTTTTTTCCTTAAATAGAGGGGTAGATGTGATGATATCACTTGTGAGCCCTTCTTGAGTGAAGTGGGGGGCATTAGTTAATGCATATAAATGTTAATGAGTATCCATTGCCGGTCGGGTTATTCATATGGTAATCAACGTATATTATGCATGTACATTATGCAAGCCCATTGCACTAACGTATCAGTCACCTGTTATTGTCTGTTCACAGGTAACCCCATTGAAGTATGGTGACCTGTATAGACATGCATTTAAACAATTCATTATTTGATTATTCGCTTCCAAGCAGCACTAAGTCTGTAGATATCTGAACGTTGAAAATTATATTTTTTTCTCTCAATTTCGAGATTCTCTAATTAGTCTTGGCTAGTAGTAACTAGCTTCGCACAGAACTTCAGTATGAAATTTCGATTTAAAGCTTTCGTGACTGCAGGGATTCATCTTCTTGGTTCTTTCGGTAAAGTCACGTAGGAGGGAAGTAATAAAATAATAAAAATAAAACATAATAAAATAATTCTCACGACGTTTCGGCGACAGCCTCGACAGACCTGGTTTCACCTGAGGACGGCTGCTTGCGTTGTGGCCGAAACGTCGTGAGAATTATTTTATTATGTTTTATTTTTATTATTTTATAACTTCAGTATGATCAAAATCGATTGAGTGTCCTTGTTGACACGTGTGTTCTGCCACTGCCGACAGTTGTATTTGGGACTATTTAATGTTCCTTTGGTGTTCTTTTAGTCTCGTGCTGATCATTCGTCCTGTCTGCCCAACATAGCATTTGCCTCAAGAGCAATTAATCCAGTACACAGCCTCTGTTGATAGCTCCGGTAATACATCTTTCGTACCAGATTTTAATTTCTGTATTTTATGTACCATGCCAAATCTGGCTCGGATGTTTTGTTTTTCCGAAAATCTGGCTAGTGTATCAGTTACTCCTGCATTGGATGGTATTTTAATAGTTTTAATTACTTGGTCAGTTTCAATGCTCTTGTTATTTGATTTGGTTTTGGCAATCAGTGCCCTGTTGATTTGTGCATCATGCACACGTTACTAATTGGCTGTGTCGGGTGGTGGCGGGTTTAATGACACATTCATATATTTACGCGATCTAACCCCAAAAAAAAAACCTGTATGATAGATATGAACCTTATGGCGGTACTCCGGGGTACCATAGTACCCCGGCTCTCACATAATGTCCGTGATGCAGCCATTTTTAGTCTGTTTAATGGTCCGCGATGCGGCAATCGACTCATCTCGACGAGCTGTGCACGATGCACTCTTCAAAGTTGAATTTTTCGATAACGGATTTGTTATGCTAATCTTTGGCGTTTCGACATCGCGGAGTAGCACTGATTTCAAATTGATTGGAACCCCAGTCGCGGAGTTAAGTACACCCCTGGAAAAAAGAATGTCCCAGAAATAAAATATTTAATTGCCTCGGCCATTTTGTATTATTTGGTACCCCGGGGTACCGCCATAAGGGACATTTGGCTGTTTCTTTTTTTTTTCAAGTTACTTCCCAAAGTCTTGGCGGATTTTACAGGTCATTAAAGTTTGTTCTTGGCTAAAGTCTTGGCAGAATTTGTTTGCTGTGGCATACGCTTGTACAAAGTGTTGCATAATTGTCCATTACCACCAGAATGTACTCATACTCTTGAAGGAAGTCAATAGTAAACGTTTTAAACAGATAGGTCATGGCAATGGTGGACAAGTCGGTTTCATGGGGAGGTGTGGGGGGGTTTCCACGCACAGACTCTGGTCAAAGAGCATTCGGCATCGTGATACGTTGGTGGCCAACATTGGTTTCCTGCCTGTAACAGAGGTTGTGCTAAGTATACAAAGGGATCAGTTGAGCACCACTCAAAGCTCATTTATGTGTGGACTCTGCAATTAATTATTGTCTCGTGTGTGTGTGTCTTTGTACATTGTTGTCTGTTCGTCTCTGCAGCGTTGGACAGCTATTATTGCCTATGCAGTCCTGGATATGCCGGAGAGCTTTGCGAGTTGAACATCGATGACTGTGAAGGCCACTGGTGCCAGAACAATGCCACCTGCGAAGATCGACACCTGGTTAGTCTGCAGCTCATTAGGAGAACACCGGGTGCAGAGTTTGTTTTTGGCAGTATCAAGCTGACACAGACCATCGCTTCTCATTCTGTGAACACCTTATGTGAATGGTGGAGGCATCAGCGGAAACTCGGTTGAGGTATTTCATTTCTGTGTAAACGTTTGGTAAACCTGGTTTGCTAATTTTGTATCAATCAGCTGGTCGCATCTCTTTCATAATGACCACAATTATTAAATTCCTGAGGTAGAGCTGCAGTGTTGATATTGTTTGGTTTATTGCAGAATAGAAAATAGAAAAATGACTGGGTTGATATATTTTTCATATTGTAAATAAAGTGTTATTTAATACGTAGGTTGTTTAATTATTATTTTTCTCCATTGGCCCCAGCTTATTGGGGTTATTTATAGATACACTTCACCATGTCATTATAATTTTTTTGTGTTGTGTTTGCAATGAACAATTTTCGTTGTTTCGCAATGTATTTTTTTTCAAAGTTCTTTGTATTGTATTTTGTCCATATTTACACCACTCCTATTCTTCAACATGTTTTGTTGTGCTTTCAGATAACTTGTTATCTTTTCACATTTACACTTTGCCCACTTTCAGTGCACTGCTCATTGCAGTGTTGCTTATTTCATTACATAAACTGATACCAGCCATTCCATCATTTTTTCCAGGAGGGATTTGTAAATCTGCGGCTTAAATTTTCCTACCTCCTGAACGAAATGT
Organism: Lampetra fluviatilis; assembly: GCF_964198595.1. NCBI lineage: Eukaryota > Metazoa > Chordata > Hyperoartia > Petromyzontiformes > Petromyzontidae > Lampetra > Lampetra fluviatilis. The sequence goes on along the minus strand of NC_136276.1, from coordinate 28,745,113 downwards.
TTGATGTTCACAGTCGAATATATTTACGTAATTACCTTTGTCCTCTCTGTCAGTGTTGAAGTGTAGCTTGTATTACACCAGCACATGATCCAACCTCCTCTGTTGAGCTTGTTGAGGCCCGAGGCATCTCTGTCAATATCCATGAAAATCAAGACGACATCAATTCTATTGTTTACATTTGGTTTGCTCCATGTCCATTTTATATTTGTATGTATGTTGAACTTCTGTACATAGCCAACCGTGCTAATCGGAGGTGTGGGGGAAGGACAACAAACTAAAGACAAAAAGCACTTCTAAAGAAAACTAATTAAAAATACATATTCATTATCTCCATGCCAGCTCTAATATGAGTTTCCCTTTCTCATTCCTCAATACATTGGAAAACTTGCAAATCATCCTTAGGCATCTTCTCCTTTTACCTACAATCTATTACCTGCCCTGATTTAGAATCTGGTTAATTACTTCATACATTTGGTCGAAGTCTGCATCTCCCTGGCTCAATGTTGGAGTAGATATTAATTTTTTTTTTTATTATCTTCAACTTGTACTTGTGAACTACTCTTGAATTATAGTCATCGAGTAAAGACAGTCACTGCATCACACGCGTTCAGATATGCTCCTACGGCTGTCTGGAATGCTCTTTGTTCCAATATTAGGAAGCCACTGGAGATTTTCAACTTTTAAATCATCTCGAGTTACAAACTCGTTTCTTTAAAACTGCTTTTTTTAGTTTGTTGTCCTTCCCCCACACCTCCGATTAGCATGGTTGGCTGTGTACGGTGAGAAAGAAATGAGAAAGACGTTAACATGTGATAAATGACAAGATGATGGGTGGTCATCTGACATGGGTTGATTGAAAATACCCAAAACCCGTAATAAAACAGCCTAATTCCACCAACACTTTTAAAAGAAGAACATTAGGGCACTGTAGTAACATACTACACATATTATGCTTTCCCCTTGGAAGCAATTATCACAAAATAGCCATGTAATTGCATACCATTAAACTGTGCATGGCCACTCTAACCATCAGTAACTTACTTTTAAAGAGTTTTGGTTTTGTAAGTACACAATTATAGCTTGATGAACTACAGATAATCATATAATAATTATGCAACAGTGAATGTTAAACAAAGTAGGTTGTTGTATGATAATTAATTCTCAAGCAAATAACTGCATAACATAGTTTACAACATCAAGGTTCACATTAAAAAGGCAATTGCCATGCAAAAGGAATTCAATTATACGTGATCTCTCTTAAAAAATAAACTTTTGTCACATTAAGTTGCAAAGTATATTCACCAAAATTCCACAACCTTTTGTTTGTATAACGTGTTCGCTTTTATGGATTAAATGCTTTGTGCAACAATAGCCCATCGTGGCATATAGCATGGCGTGTGAGACCACCTGATGTGATTGTGTCTGATTGCTACAATTCAAACATTTTATGGGCAGGTTTTGTGTATCACCAAAACAATTGTCCCAACCTTCACGACTTTTGAGACAAGTACATAACGTAGGTTGCTGACCTATCTGTATGGATTTTTTGTTGTCAGTCATTGTAATTTTATTAGCTGAAAACTGCCGCAGTCATCAATACCTTCATGAAAGAAACATAGAATGTACTCAAACATTTATAGAGATGGATCAGCTACATAGACATTTTGATGAAGAAAATGACAGTACCTTCCCGATAAATTTTGAGACTTGGTGCCGCATTTCCTGGATAAAGGATACAATATTAATGTTACCTTCTGATTTATCATTACACGGTGAATGTGTATTGTTAACTAATGTATGAAACGACAATTAAAACACCTATTTATTTTAACAGTAACACGCTTTTAACATTGTTATGGCAAATATGCGTGAGTTGAATCGTAATCACGTTAAGTGGCCAGGTAAATGTAGAGGCTGTTGAAAAACACCAGGATTCCCCTTTGAAATTTTGTGCAAAAAAAATTTGAAGTAATTGACAATCATTTTTTTCTCACATCTTGGCAACAGGAATTAAAAAAAGAACCCATTAAGCTACAATTTACGAACTTGTGATGTTTAACATACTTCCGATCGCTCTATCCCAGGAGAGTTTGTGAGTCGCACAACTGATATGCATATCTAAGACGGAGTTCTTTGCACGTGTAACACGTGAGTACAGCTAAGTTCCAATTAACGAGTAAGATTTAACACGCAGTCTTGGACCCCCCTCTGGAGAATTAGCTGTGCGGCACTGCCTGTGAAGCTTGATTTGTAATGACATAGAAGCCCAAGGCAAGTTGCTCTCTGAGCCGTTCAAAACCTCGTGAGGTTTGTTGCAGAGTTTGTTAAAAGACTCTAAAATGCCCTGTAGGAAGGGGAAAAAAACGCATTGACAGCCCGTGTTGATAAAATTGATCGGGTGTTATTTTTTTCTCAGCTAGAGGTAGGATCAAGGCCGCTTCACTCTGTGGCTAAATATTGACGGTCGGCCATGTCTGGCGTGGACCTAATGCATTTCTTCTAACTGATGCCTTGTTTATAAACCGAAGAATCAATAGTAATTTGTGTTAAGTGTGGATTCCGATGCTATTATCCTATAATTGGAATAGAGATGTAGAAGCGGGTTAGAGAATTGTAGATTGGAGGTTTAATTGAGGGGGGTTTGGGGAAGATGATGGTTGTTCTAAAAGCAGAAGGTTATGCGTTATTGTTCGAACTTTGATTCTCTTTACTCCAAAAGCACCCGGAGTTTGTTGTTCATTAAAGGGTTGTTTTTCTTCCATACGTGAACTTTCCCCTTGCTTGTGTGGTCAAAATTATGTAATGAAACAAAAATTCTAAATGAAAGTCAGTAAACATATAGGCAATTTAATTAACATAACATGTCAGAAACAAGTTGTAGGACCTTTTAGTGGCAAACAATCATACGAAGTAAACTATTTTTCACGTAATAATATAAACAAGGACCGCTGTGACCTGACTTTGATTTCGGGCCATGGCTAACATGAGTGGGGACTGAGTAACTGAACAAGTTCTGGTCACCGACTTCACCAACCCACACTCACAAGCATGGTCAAATATGGTGAAACAACGCCCCATGGCATGGGGGAGGCCACCAAATAGCAGGGGATTGAAAAGGGGCATACAGTAATCCCTCGCCACTTCGCGGTTCAAGTTTCGCGGCATCAGTGCATCGCGGATTTTTCGAACTGATTTAAAGGCCTCATTATACCTGTGCAGTAACACCATCATCATCATCATTCATCATCACATTCATCGAACTGCACAGGTCTGTCATCGTCGTCATTGTCATCGTCATTGTCATCGTCGTCGTCGTCATTACTGGAGTCAAGTCTCAAGATACTACTGTCATTGGTGAGTGTAGAACACCATAATACGTATCGTATGAGAGAGAGAGAGTGAATGTATAATATTAAGGTTTTATAATTAAATAGATTTAAGTAAAATATATATATATAAAGTATAAATATACATATTTTAAACATTCTGGTACCCACACACACATATACGGAAATTCCTAGGGGGCCAATCCTACTTCGCGGATTTTCACCTATCGCGACGGGGTTCCGGTCCCCATTAACCGCGATAAACGAGGGATCACTGTACTTGATTGTTTTTAATTGTTAAATATTAGAGGTATTTATTCTTGTATATTATTTATTTTATCATGTAAACAAGGCTGGAAATAATTGCACACCTTGATTGTTTATCCCATTGCTCGTAAAAATGTTGTATTCCTAAGAGGTCACTTTTAACTTCTTATAATGTTGGGTATTTCTAATGACACTTTCACACGCAATGATGCTAAATTTTGGGATAGTTTAGCTCAGGTGGCGTGGGGAACCCGCCTCTGATTACATAGACCAGCCTTGCAGCTATTGCTAACATCACATATTTTTTGCATAGCAATTGTAACTTTCATGCTCTCGAAGTAAGCCCACATCAAGTCGTACCCCTCCCTTTTTTTGGAATAGTAAATCACTTTCTTGATAGGCAATTTTCTTAACAATACTGTATATTTATCATTTCAAAGGCGGTTGCACAGACAGATATTGCTATCTACAGTTTAATTCCGAATCTTTTGGACTAGGCCTTAATGTGTATTTAGGGCCTAGTTATATACAGATAATCATGATGTTTATTGTATGTGTAATTACAAGTCAAGCAACTCTCTCTCTCTCTGGGTTTCCCTTATTTAAATGTATTTAATCATAAATCCTCAGGCATGTGTAAAAGCACATTGCAAAAGTTTGATGGTGGCGAGTGCTCACCAATGTCTATGTGTCCAACGCCGTCCTGCTGCTGTTGGTTACAGAGTTACGTTTGTTTGTGCGAGCCTGGCTGGACTGGAGAGTTTTGCGAACGAGACGCAGATGATTGCGAAAATAATCCCTGCCACAATAACGGTGTTTGCCTTGACCTCTTCAATGACTACCGGTAAGAGACATTATCTTCATGTGCAGTCCTAACTTAACTCTTAGAAAAAAACATTGTTTGTTTGCATTATTCATGCGTTACATGTGTAGTAGTTGTATGCACAGCCCAAAATGATAAACGCACATTCTTTGAATTTATTATATTTATCTATCCAGGAAAGCCCCACTGAGTCCAACGACTCTTTTTTTAGGAAGTCCTGCATGATGTATATATTTAAATTAAAAATAAACTGGATGAAAATTATTCCAGCTGTTTCTTGATGATGCACGAATGTTTGCATCATCTATCATCCTTCAGCCACCATAAGGTGGTCTTCATTTAGAAATCTTAAATAATCCAATTATTATTTCCACTCGAAAGACAACTGATTATCACCATAAATCAAAATAGAGCAGTAATATTACGGGATTCGTGGTCGCTGCTTTTTAAGTCATCTGATCACAGAAATGTGCAAACCTGTATTGTGTTACCACCCAACACAACCTTTGCATTCGCCTGCTGTGCTCAAGATGCGAGTGCGCAGATGGCTGGGCAGGCCAAGATTGCGCAGAAGACATCGATGAATGCGCGTCACGTCCATGCTTGAACGGCGGCACGTGCTTCGACTCTGGGGCACCAGGACAGTTCTCATGCCGGTGTCGCCCCTTCTACACTGGCTCGCATTGCCAGGATCCACGCGATCCCTGTGGCTCCGATCACAACCCCTGCCACAAGAACGCACGCTGTCTTACCCTCTCCGATGGCACGGTGCACTGCGAGTGTCCTCCCGGTAACGCACGAGCACCCAGCTCGTCATTACACCAAAGCCTTGCCCATCGCGGGCATTACGTTCTTGAAAATAACTGCGATTGGCAAATCCGCAATCCGCAAATTCAAAGGCAAATGGGAAAAACATGGATTTTGGCTCACGCTTCGGACGACACCCCCTTCTTTCATTTAAGTACAAATTTAGTATTTTTTTACGGAAATTACGATTTACAATTTTCTATAGTGTTAAATATAACTTGTACAGCAATGTATAGAATGGGGAGGGGGGGGAGTAACGGTAAGAAAAATCTGAACCTCACTGCCTCCTCACTGGATGATGGGTTCACGTGACCTGGGACTGACGCTGGGCTGCATATGGGAGACTTGATGTGTGTGTGATCTGCCATAATACCCAAAAAACCCTGTATTATCGATGATATTGGTACTGAAAGCCTACGTGTTAAACTGTGTGTGTTCTGGTCGAGCCACACGGGCGCGATCAGCAAACTATATACCCCAGTCGAATGGTAAAATCCACAATGGGTAAAGTTTTTGGTATACTTAAATAAGCGGGTTTCATGGTCAAAGGTCAGAGCTCATCACAATTCATGTTGTCATTTGATGTTTGGTACATTGTCGGATATTTAATGGTGGCTAATGGTCTCCTAGTGTTTGCCGTGGCGCCGGATATTGCAAGCTCATTTGCAATGATTACCCAGGGTTACACTGCCCAGTGGATGTATTTGTCACTACTCGAGACTCGATATCATTTTGATAATGGTATGATTACCCAATTCCCACTACCCTGTTTGTGGATGCCATTGTCACTACCCTATTCTGAGTCGTCAATGGCACTCCTGGAGGCAAATTCTGCCATTTGTAATACCTAAGATTACCCAGGTCATTACCCACTTGTAGGTTTGCATTGACCTACTGTAGGCTGTGTAATGATGTTGCAGTGGGCTCACACACTGCACTATGAACCCGGTGGCATAAGCTCGATTCCCGACCTAACATCACTGGCAAGTGATGTATTGCACCCGTCCTGAGCTCCCCTTCACAAACCTCCACCGACTGGGATGGTCAAACATTGTCCATGACCGATATGGCATGGGGTGGACCTTCATGCAAGCTGTGTATTGACAAAGGGCTGTAAACAAATGCTGTGATTGTCGAGGATCCCACGACTCGGGAGGGAGTAACCATCATCACGACTGGAGGAGGCCCATCTGTATAACGTTTTGTCTTCATATTTTCAACAACAAACGCAGAAAAGCACAGAACCAGGATACACTGCATTCAGACGATCGGTATAAACATGAAACAATAGGGGGACCCTTAGTTATGGATCTAGGATGCAATACGGTGGTAAGATGTTAAAAACCTCGCCTGGTATGGAGGAGGATGTGGGTTCGACCCCGACCCTGACGCCTGTATATTTGTAGTTCGCGTGTTCTCGCCGTGGTTGTGTGGCTTCTTTTTCTCCGGGTGCTCCGGTTTTTCCCTCCACATTTCAATTAACATGCATTTCGTGTATTTGGCTGCTCTACATTTCCACGTAATAAGACACTTCAGAGAGGTATCGTTTGTGGCCATGTCTCTTAAAAAAAGAGCTATACAGCTCAGTGGGCCTCACCTGGTAAAACAAAAAAGAAACATTTAACGGAAGAGTATGCAAAGGGAAGAGTAGGAGATATAAAAGTGAAAGGAAAAGGAAACACGAAGAGTGATGGGTAGCAGTAAATACATGGTAGGAGTAAGAGGGTCACGTCATAAATTGGTCCATTCGAGAAGACCAGATCTTCTATGGACCTTTAGTGATCTTGCAACAGAGCTCCATGGTGTTCAAGAGAAGATCACATTCAGTCAGTGCTCAACATTGGATAGTTTATGATCCTTTTGAGACTCATCTGTAATGAGAGAGTTTTTTTTGGTTACATTTTGTAAATATAAAATATAAAAGTTCAGCATCAACTGGTGTGTAGGAGAGTAAACCCACAACATTTATAATTCGAGTATGACATTTATGGATAATATTTGTCGCGAAAGCCTACGTGTTAAACAGACTCATCTGTATCATGGGATCTTTTTAGCAGTATCAAAGGTATATATTTGGTGTTTGAACGTCTTAACACTTGTTTTAGTGCCAGAAAGGGTAAAACCTTTTTTTTTTCAAACTCATTTCTATTTGCTCGTCCAGGACAAAATGTCGCCATCAAACTTTCAAACGACTCCCTGCTCATGATGTCGCCCATCCCACATTGCAAGCACCAGGGGGGGGGAGGGTTTTGGATTTAGTGCGGCAATGTGTTCTATACTAAGTTAATGAAACACAGCTGCAGATGCTTTATTCGTGGTGGACGTTAAAATGGTAAACTTCTGGGTGGCACAAGGGGTCGACTCCACGTTTGTGTGGCAACCTCCCAGGGACGGCTGCATGGCATGGGGCAATGTGGCAGCAATGGATGCAGTGGCCCAGCCGGTGAAAGGCAGCCATGCCTGCCTGCCTGCACCTCTTGGGGTCTCTTAGTTGTGGGGGGTTAGGGGTGGCATGCAGGCACAGCCTTCATATGAGAGTGGTACAACACATTCCCAGACTGATATAAAAGGACGTGAACATTGATCAGCTACTTGAAGTGTGCCTACTTTTTATCCGTATTGAGCATACTCAAACAGTCAGGGCACAGTATTCTGGATAGTTTGTTCTTTCGTTATTTATACATTGTCTAGTAAAGATAGAACACGGTGAGTGCTGAAATAAAAATCAAGCATCGAGCTGTCGTTGTCACACTAGAGTACACTGTGCCAGAAAATAAAGTTACAAAACTGTGTTGAAAGTGTATGGTGACAAAACACCATCACATGTGCAACACTTGAAAGGTTGGCTGCAGATTTTATTTTTCCCCAGAGCAAAAAGACTCCCCACGGTAACCCCTAGGATAGGGTGGCTGCCGATTGTGGTGAGTGAGGAGCACATTGAGGCAGTGCATGATGGGTTTTTGGAAGACCACCGTGTTACTGTTGCACTGAAACCTTGGGTAAGCTGTGTTCGGATCAGTGGGGGAAAACAATATTGCACAACCATTTGGGAATTCGTCTTCCAGCACATGACAAGTTTATGTAAATTAGACATACTGGTTTAAGTTTGTGAGCCACGTGACAGCTTCGGGAGTCGCGCAACTAACACCATTCAGTCCTCTGGAGAGCGGGCATAATATGCAAGTTCTTCGGGATGTGATCCATTGTCTAGTTTGGATGGGAGTAGTTGCATTGTGGGTCATCTTTGTGGGACAGAGTTGTGCAGCGACCAGTTGTTGTCCTAGAGAGGTTGAAGGACCCACCAAAGCTTTCTTGGCAGATCAAAGCCATGCAGGAGCAGCAGTGAGGCTCTTAATTTGGGAATTAACATGTGATAACAAGACATGTGAGAACAAGAGGAAGTGTCTGAGAATGTCATATAAGAGTCTTGAGCTGATGAGGGCAGTCTGGGGCAGGTTTAAGAGATAATTCATTACCGGTGATGAGACAGAGATTCACCATGAACAGGACCCTGCGGGGTGGGCTGGTAGGAATAATACTTAGTACCAGTACAGGGATATCGACTGGGTATAGAGGAGTTAAAGAAAAAATTACTGTATTCTAGTGTAACGTTAATTAAAAGTGTTTGTTTTGACAAGAAACGCTGTGAGATTTAAAGACCCCCCAACACCACCCTCAACACCACCCCTCCCACCAGCCCTCACCACCCCTCCCACCACCACCCCCCACCACCACCCTCCACCACCACCACCCCCCACCACCACCTTCTGCACTAGGCCTCGCGAAGCCTGCCGCACTAGGCCTCGCGCCGTGCTTTTCGTGCACAAATAAGGCGATTAAATATATATCGTCTCTGTGTTAATAAATGTTTCTTGTCTCTGTGTTAAAAAAACGTGCTGCGTTTCAGTAAAGTATTTTTTTTAAAAAACGTGCTGCGTTTCAGTAAAGTAATTTTGAAGCGAAGTTTAAAGATTTGCCGTGATGCGCCGGAAGCGACGGCCATCTTGTTTAATTCACAGATCGCAGGGGGAGCGGGCGGCCATCTTGTCGGACAGGGTCATGCCAAGTGTTTGCAGTAGGGGGCGATGTTGATACACGGACGGACGGACGGACACATTAATCTATTGGTGGTCTGGTCCACTTCGTTCCTACCAGTATGACCCCTTAGTCCAAACGGCAAGCCTATGAAGTGGAAACTTCCGATTTCTCCAACACACTTCCATTTCCTGCAATCTTCGTGAACGATAGATGCACGTGTGACAAGCGGCTGCTTGGTCTGTAGTTCAAGTCGATTATTAGAGTGCTTAACTAGAAGAATGATCGAGGCATCGTATCAGGTTTGAGGTACTTGTATATCATATTTGTGTAAACATTTGAGTGCCAAGAAAAAATATATGCCAATGAGATGAGGTCCCAAGTATTAAATTACTAACTTATGCATTTTATCACGTGGAAAAAACACATTGAAGTAAATAATGTGAAAATTATGATTCAATGCTATTGCCATATTTCAGTGAATGTACATATTTAGTTCTTTATTTTGTGTTTAAGAAGCAGTGTGAGAATTTGTCGGTGCTTTTCCGCGTCAACATTGCACATGTACAGATGTCATTTGTGTTGAAGAACCTGTCCGAAAATGATCGCGTGTAATGTGTTTATTTTTTATACTAACTGGTTAAATTCCATTCAAGCTGTGTGATCATCAGATAAGCCTCACATAGCGTTTAGGCATAAATACAAATACGCTTCATATGTTCACAAAAATAACCACACAATTGCAGAAAAGAACATTACATATTTTTTCAGAATTTCATTGTAATCCTACATTTTTTTGTTGTTGTTCGTGATATCACGAATGTCATGCAATGGAAATAAACCAATAATTGGGTTCAGGGTGCAGTGTAGAAACTACTGCGCCAACGTTAAGTTGTTGTTTTTGATGAAGAGTGTTTTTATTAATGAAATCTGTGAAAAGGATATAATTGTAGTACTGGCTGATTGGAGGTCCTAAGCGCAAATTACCCCCTCCTCCTTCAGTTTATAAAATCCCAGTGGGAAGAAATTAAAAATGCGTCGTGAGATCATAAAACTGTAGGAAAAAATATGGATGTAGTGAGAGGAGATGCAGAGATGCAGACACCAGACCCCACATTTAATAGGACAAACACGTGGAAGAAAAAGAAGCTTAATGCCACAATTGTTTTGATTAACTCTCCACCACCGTATCAAGAGTGCTATGTTTACAAAGATATGATTTACTCCGTGCCAATGTGTCGATCAAGTTCTCACCAACAGAGCTCTTCACCGGTTGCTTTAAGATCATTGTGACTGAATTCAACATATTCTTAGGTTTTCTCGGTAAAGTCACGTAGGTAAAAAATTAAAATTAATAAAAGTAAAATAAAATAAAAATCACGAAGTTTCGGAGGCAACACAAGCTTCCGTCTTCAGGTGGAACCGTCACAGCCACGACAGCTGTATCAAGTAAATGAGAGATTACAAGAGCTACCACTCCGTATATATAATGGTTGAAGAGGGGAAGGGCCAAGTACGGCACACTTTTTATTAATATGGTAAGGTGAGGCTTAAGACTAAGAATAGACTGCATAACAAAAGGCTGAGCCTTTGTTATGGAGAAGTACGGTTTGTGACTACGCCTAGCCTACATAACAAAAGTGTGAAAAAAGAAAAAACTAAACCTGGTAAAACAAGACTGGCTGTCTATCAATAACCTGTAATAGTTGTCTGTCAAATAAGATGGTCCAAATAAGTGTAGTTAAATTTTTTTTGCATGGTTAATCACATCTTTCCAATGATTACTCAGTTTGTAACCATCATCACAGTTGAAATTATGCCTGTGTTTGTATATTTGTATGGCTTCGTGTACAAACCTTTGATGGTAGCCAGGAGGTTTGCAGAGCACCTTGGTCTCGGAAAAGACAATTTCATGAGAGCCCACAGAGTTGTAGCAATGATCGGCAACGGCCGAAGAATCAGTTCTGCCGTGTTTCAGATCTGACTTGTGCTCGCGGACACGATCAGAAACATGACGTTTCGTTTCTCCAATGTAGCAATCACCACAACTGCAACTCAATTTGTAGACTCCAGGATACTGTAAGTCAGGAACGACATCCTTCACAGATGGAATCAGATCACGGATTTTATGCACTGTACTGAATCGGACTTGGATCTTATGTTTGTTTAGAATTTTGGAGATCTTTTTGGTCACGCCTGCTATGTATGGTAACGTGATAGTTTTGGTCGGAGTTTCATGTGGCTGTTTCTGTATGGTGGGAGAAACAGCTTGGCGGATAGTGCGGTCAGAGTATCCGTTCATCCTGAGGGCCCGATATACATGTCTTAATTCACCGGCCAGGTGGTGTTGGTCAGAAATTCCATGGGCTCTGTGATATAGCGTTTTGATGAGAGAATTCTTTTGAGATGGGTGGTGGTTGGAATCCGGTTTCAAGTAGGAATCTGTGTGGGTGGCTTTCCTGTAGACAGAATGTCCCAAGGATCCGTCAGGTCTCCTCTCAAACAGAATATCCAAGAATGGTAGTTTACCATCTTTCTCCACTTCCATGGTGAATCTGATGGATGGGTGTCTAGAATTGATGTGGTCCAAGAAGTGGTTCAATGTTGGGAGGCCATGTGGCCAGATGACGAAAGTGTCATCCACATACCTCTTCCACAGGGAAGGACGCAGGGTGGATGTCTGGATGGCGTCTGATTCAAACTTTTCCATGAACATGTTGGCTATAACTGGTGACAAGGGGGAGTCCATAGGGGTACCCTCATTCTGTTTGTAGAAGGTGCCATTCCAGGTAAAATAGGTGTTGGTGAGGCAATGCCTAACCAGCGCAGGTACATCAGAATTCAATCCATGTTGGACTAAGTCCTCAATTATTGTTAGGGTGTCCGGTACTGGGACTTTGGTAAACAAAGATACTACATCAAAACTGACGAGGATGTCATCAGGAGATAGTACCATGTCCTTAACCATAGAGACTAATTGGGTTGAGTTGAGTACTGCCGAAGAGGTCTTGCCTGTGAAGGGAAGCAGAGTATCTGATAGAAAACGGGCTAGTTTGTAGGTAGGAGAGTTAATCCTTGCAGTCACGAAAGCTTCAAATCTAGAATGAATTCAACATCTCAACATAATGACGCTTGCGCTCAAAACCGCTTTGAACTTCATCCTCGGGTTCGCGAGCTCGACTGGCAAGCTCATCACCTGAAAGTTAGTTTCAACTAAAAAACAATCAGCTGGCGACCAACTGCATTTATTACATTAAATCCATGTGCGTGACCGTCACGGCATGTTCTTAAGGAATCCGGATCAGGAAGGGTTTTCATTAGAGATCTGAGCTCCTGTAAACAACAGTACACCGTAAAAAAGTGTCATACTATTAGTGTCATACTATTAGCAGTTATGACAATTGTGTTACGCTTTAGTCTGTTTAATGTTGTGATAACACTAGAGAATACAATTCCCAGTTTGAATTTATAATTAATAGAGCAGGTTCTCCTTAAAAGATAATTATTTAATCTCTTGTGTCTTCATATGCTTGAAAAACACATTCCCCGTCTAATTATTTAACAAGCTGCCTTCTGATTTAAAGCTTCCGTGACTGCAGGGATTCATATTCTTGATTCTTTCAGTAAAGCCACGTAGAAGGGAAATAATAAAATAATAAAAATATAAAACAATGAAATTCGTTACGAAAAAAACGCCACTTTTTCAAATTTTCTTGCTGTAGATTTCACACCTGATGATGATTGCTTGTGTTGCAGTCGAAACGTCGTGAGAAATGTATTGTTTTATATTTTATTATTTTATTATTTCCCTTCTACGTGACTTTACCGAAAGAACCAAGAATAAGTTGCCTTCTCTTTGTTACAATTTAGGGTGCATTGCATTTGGACAATTTAAGAAGAATACTGGTTTGTGTTTATTAACCACATTCCCTTTAAAGTTGCTTGCCCAAGGCACGCCTAATCCTCATGAGCAATTTCAGGATATCGCAATCTGCTTTTTGCATTTGTGTGATCAGTGTCTATTTAACACTGTAGGCTTTCGCGACCAATATCCACAATTTTTTTTTGTGTTAGATCGCGTAAATATAAATGTGTAATTAACCCACCACCACCCGACACAGCCAATTAGTAATGTTTGACACGTAAAACGTGCCAATTAGTTACCACCTGAGCATCAGTGTCGTGAGCATCAGTGTCGTGAGTTAAGTGCTGCTGGAAACTGATGGAGGATGATAATATTATGCCCTGATCAATTGCACCAAGCCAGAGATGCAAGAAATCTGCATGCAACCACCTTGTTGCCATCCTCAACTCTCACGCCGTGGTTGGTCGTGGTTTTTCATCGGGCAGGATTTGATGGCGACCTCTGCGAGTCGGACAAAAACGAGTGCTTATCGGAACCGTGCAAGAACAACGGAGTCTGCAAAGACAGAACCAACGGCTTTGAGTAAGTGTGGACCACCTGGCGCCCGGGCTCTGCATGTCATGGCGATTATATTCAAAACAACTTTCCTCACTTCGTTCTGAACTGGGCAGGCATTTAACATTGCCCGTGGTTTGGCATGAGTTGCAACAGCATTGGAATCGCATGGCAGCATTTGGATTGGCGCCGTGACTCCGGGCATTTGGGTCGTGTGATGACGTCATGATCCATCGTACAGCCAAGCAACGGTCAGGGACAGCCTTTGATTGGTAGGACTTTATATCAAAATTCTGCCAAGTTAAGCTGAGCCACATTACCACCTAAGCAGTTGCTTGGTGTTATGGTGAGATCGAACACCTCGCATTTACGGGCTCAAATCCCATTCCGGGTGGTTATTACCTCTAGTGTTGATAAAACCAGTACCATTTTCTAGGAAGTCATTAGTGGTTTCCATGGAGGGTCCATTGGGATGTGGAATTGCCACTTTTTATACATGCAGTAATGAATAGGCAAAATTAACTTATTCATCATTGTTTTTAGTTTATGTTTCAGATATGTAGTGAATTGGGAGAATATAAAGACTGATGAATATTCCTACTGTATGTGCTTAAGACAGTCATGAAGCCATTAATTATAGAAAAAGGAATGCCAATCATACTGCGTGATTGGTGCTGTTGTAATGGGAACACAATGTGGCGTATTAAAGATAATTGCTTGAGAAATACATTTCCTTATTGCAGTTTAAAACTTTCCAATGATGTATTCACATACTTATGAATTCTATGCAATTTTTTTCAACGTTCCATTAACACACAGAAGCAAACAGCAAATATTTTAATAGCTTTGCCAATTTATACTGATAGTATAACCTGCTTTGTCACGCCAGGCTTATTTTTTTACAAGAACAACCCAACACATTTGTCAATATTTAGTTTAATAATGCTGTGGCATTCAAAATAAATATTTTGTGGACGCAGTAAAAAGAACCATCTGCATCCAACAAAAAAACCCCACAGAAAATAAAAACATCGTAATTCTATTCCATAATTTTATTGTTCTATTTAATGTGCTTCCTTTGCATCTGTGTATTAATTAACTTATTGTACAACAGTAGTCGCGTACAAGCAACTATTGTGTTCTAAAGGACAATTGTACAGAGTGTTCTCATTGTGAAATGGTATAGAGTAAACTCACACAATAGCACGTAGAATAATGCTAATTCAGGGAGCTATTAATTTATTATGTTGCAAGAGCATGGAGCGACTCACCTATTCTCTGAGATAACACAGCTCGTTGTACACTGTACATCCTATTACAACGCCTGCGCTCACACTAACTTTGTGAAATATTTTTTCTAGGTGTTTATGTTTTGATGGGTTTCTTGGGACCTATTGTGAAGTTAACATCAATGAATGTGAGTCATTGCCTTGTCAAAACAACGCAACCTGCATTGATCTTGACAACAGGTATGTGGCCTGGGTAAAGTTCAAACGTGCTGGGTGTGAGTGGCTGCTTGGTTTTAGTAATTGTATGGACACATTTGTCACTATGTGTGTATGTATCTGGGCCTAGTTTGTAAAATAATACATTTCATGTTTCATCAGTCGTAATAATTGTTAGACTATACTCTGCAAAACTGGTCACGTTTGGTGAAGGAGGGACAGGGGAGCCCAGGGCTGCTGCTGGTATCTGTGGCTGGGAATCTTACTTAGGTAACCCAAAGCAACCATCATTTGCCTGCTTCTCTACAATCACGGTAATTTGGCTTTGCAAAAAAGGCTGTGTGGTGCTTTGTCTTTATTTTTTACAGATTTCGTTGCCACTGCCCTACCGGCTATTATGGGCCACTATGTGAATTGGATATTAATGAATGTGAGTTGAGGCCTTGTGAAAACGGTGGGGCCTGCATCAATCTTGAAGGAAGCTACCGCTGCCTCTGCGTACCTGGGTTCACAGGTGAGTGCTCATCCCAGTCATAATTAAACATCTGAATTCTTCTTTCATATGGCAGTGGGAAATTTGACATTAATAAGCTATTTCATAGCATCTTTGGAGGCTTGGTGGATTGCAACATTGTATGTACAGCTGAGTGTTCATAAAACGTGGGCCAGCGTGCCACCAGTTGCACTATAAGGAAAGAATAGCACCAAACCAGTGGCTGTACCATTCAACTGCACTTTAACCATTTTAAGTGTTTAAAGTGTGCCTTCATTAGAGGAGGACAAAGAACAAGATTGTTGCTGCATTTCAAGTGCTTTAGTTCGAGTAACCCTTGTAGAACTCTGTGCCTTTCGTTGTACTCTCATTTGTCGATCTGAAAAGTAATTCTGTCAACGACAGCATTTAATGTTATTGGCAATGCTGGAACGTTACCAATTGTAAGTATTTTTGTAGTATGTGTTAGAGTCAATGTTGGCATCTATACGTTCACAACTGTGGTGAGATGTTATCTTCCACACCTGGTATGCAGAAGGTGGGCGTTCGATCCCGACACTGACGCCTGTATATTTAGAGTGTGCATGTTCTCCCTGTGGTCGCTGGGATTTTTTCTCCGGTTCCTCTGGTTTTTCTCTCCACAGTTTGAAACATGCGTTTAGGCTATTTCGATTATTTTGCTGCTATAAATGTCCAAATGGCGAGGTCATTTTTGAACAATACGTTGATACCCCAGTGGGCTTTGTCTGGTAGGATGGGGATGGCTTAGTTTCATTTTTATGTGTTTGGGTGATGTGATTATAACCTTTCTTGTACCTTGCACGCCGATCACGTTTTTGTATTGTTTGTTGTTTTAACGTTCTTAACTGCCCCGCCTGGACATGCGTGAAAAGAGCTTTATAGCTTATCAGATTCCTCCAGTATAAATATATATTTTGATTCTGTATAAACTACGTGAGCTATACTATGATATTAAATTGGTTTTCTCTATCAGCGTCATTATTCGCGAATTGTCAACGCGTGTTTCCGTTCTTATTGCATTGACACTTTTTGAGAAAATATCGTTCTGATCACTTGCACCGTTTACAGCTTTTGTTCCGTCTTCTCCACTAATAGAACACCTCCCTGTGCTACATGTGAATTCTCTGTTACCCTAACATTGCTTATTGTAGAATTGTTTTTCTTTTTGCATTTCATTCAGATGACATTCTTAATTTTAAGCCCTGCTGAATGAAAATATGTGACATTTAGACGAGTTATTAAAGTAATTGTACCGTTGTAGATTTACAGTTATATGTTTCCCCCATTTGCAATGTTGGGTCTAATGGTAAAAGTTGAGGTAGGTTTTTTTGTTGTTGTTAAAATCTCAGTGACCTTATGAAAATACCAATAATAAGCAGCGCGCACCTAGTTTATGAATTGTGTCAGAGAGGGCCCACTGCGTTGGAATACATTGTGAAATGTATTCCAATGAAACATGCATTTACAATATTTTTGGCTGCTATACATTTCCACATAATAAGCTATTTCATTGAGCTAGCATATGTGGGCCTTACCCAGTAAAATAAAAGTAGCATAGTTTAGTCTTAGATATGATTGGGGACATTTAAATATGCAGCCTGCAGCTTAAAATGTCTGGGAGTGATAGCAAAATAAATTAAATCTACCAGCTTCAATGTAAACAAACAGATGTTCTTTCTTATAAGTTTAATTAATGCAACTGTTAAGATAAAAAATAAACCTGTTCATGGTCTTAAATGGCAAATGCATTATTCATGTTCTCAAAGGTGCATTGACATTAATGCCATGTGCCTTATATTAATGATAGCGCAATGTTAATATTCACCGAGCTGACACGTTTTGTTTGTTTACTTACAATAGATCGTAAGACATGTTCGGGTGTGCTTGTGATTTTTTTTTATACTCAGTGTCTCGGCCTCGCTGTGCGCTGCGTTGCACCGCTATCCGAGTAGTTAACCTCGCATCCAATAAACCTTCAGAGCCAGGGTGAACATCCAACTCCAAACGTAATTTATTGAATTGAACGAGGTAAAACTGATGGAAAAACACAGCACAAATACAGAATATGTTAATACTTGGTAATATCAATACAATGAATGAACACCACAGCATCATAACATTGTCTTAGATAACATGAAACCCAACAATAGATCCTGGATGGACCAGGCACCTGCATTAGTACTGAATAGCTATACAATAGAACAAGCTATAGTGTTAAATAAAGGCACATGGTGTAATCATCACACTGCACCCCAAATGCACAGCACTACATATAACACTGAACTGTGGATGAGACATTTCGTCATCCTTGCTCTCAAGATCGCAATAAGGTTACTTGGGTACAAGTTTGACTCGACTTATTCGATAACAAGTAACATTCAAAATAAGGCAAGTTGCAGGCTTCGTTGTTAACTAGGCCTCGTATTTATCATAACAATTTAACGGCATTATAAAGGCATTTACATCATTATAACGGTAATTCTAGCATTATAACAGCATTCCCAGTATTATAAGAACATAAACGAAATTACAGACAATGCTGGCTTCACAGGGACGCGATGTGTACCTCCATTTTGAACTCTGCATAATGGTGGACGCCAGCCTCGTGGCTCAAAGACTGCCAAATCGTAACTTCCTGGTCACGTGACCAAACTCAACCTCAAAACAGGAAATTCCTGTATACACACACCCCCACTCCTGCTGTGGAGCAAAACACCTGCCGTGAGGCTGAAAACACATAGCAATTGTTATAATCTATAATTTTAATGAACCAAAGTTGCCGAGGCTCGTGTTAATCATGTCCCATTATAATGACCAAATCGTTATCTTGCAATACATGAAAAATAGAGACTGTGACATGATTCTGTGATGCAGTTTTATTTCAAAACTTAACAAAATCGCTTTGATTTTTGACCAAGACATATATACGAGCATTTCAGTGACTTATACTACATTCCAAGAAACATCGTTTGCCAGGTTGTTTTGCTCTCCTGCATTATCACTTTTGTCTCGGCCTCGCCGTGCGCTGCGTTGCACCGCTAGTCGAGTAGATAACCATGTGTTCAATAAACCCTCGGAGCCAGGATGACCGTCCAACTCCGATCGTCATTTATTTATTGTAACAGGTAAAACTGGTGAGAAAACACAGATACAGCATCTGTTATAATCCGGAAACACCCACACAATGAACACCACAGCATCAGAACATTGTCTTAGATAACAATAGATCCTGGAAGGACCAGGCCCCCACATTACCCCTGAACAACTAGACAAAGGCACAAGCTGGTGCGTTGCATACAGGCACATAGTGTATTCATCCCACTGCACCCCAAATGTACAGCATTACACTTAACACTAAACTGTGGATGAGATACTTCGTCATCACTCTCAGGATCGCAACATAGGCACAAGTCTGACTCGACCTACTAAATCACAAGTAACATCCACAATAAGGAAAGTCACAGGCTTCGTTACTAACTAGGCCTCGTATTTACTATAACAACTTAACGGCACCATAAAGCCATTTACATTGCTATAACGGTCATTCCAACATTACAACAGCATTTCCAATATTATAGGAATATAAACAACTTACAGATAATGCTTCTTAAGCTCCCACAATGGACAAGTGCGGCTGTGGTCTCACTGAGATGCGATGCATGCCGCCATCTTGACTTATCTGTGTAATGGCCGACGCCCGCGTGGTACAGTGGAAATCTAACATCGTCACTTCCTGGTCACGTGACCAACATTAGCATAAAAAAACAGGAACTTCCTGTGAACGCACGCTCCACATCTGCCGTGAGGCAAGACACTCCCCGTCTGGTATCTAGGAGATACCACCATTTATTTCCTATCTCATAAACAAGTGTATAACAACTTCAACGGGTCGACTTATTTGTCCATATCTTTGCGAGAGAGAAGTAGTACTATCTCGACTATGGGCCTGATGAAAGTTCTTGCGACACCTTGCTTCGCAATCATAACCTCGACCTTTCAAACTTTTCCATCGGCACTTGGAATCGACTTGAGAATGCGGCCCATTGGCCACTCATTCCGTTTGGCTTGGTTGCCCTTCAGTAGGACGAGGTTGCCTTCTTGGATGTCTGGTCTATTAGACTGCCACTTGTTGCGCACTTGGAGTGTCGTAAGGTACTCGTTTTTCCAGCGACGCCAGAACGTGTTCGCGAAGCTCTGCACTTGTCTCCATTGACGTCTGTAGAGGTCTGCAGTGCTGGCCTCCTCGGTAGGTGCTGTGAGCACATCTGTCTTCTGGGTAAGAAGTGTAGCAGGAGTCAAGATGAATGGTGACTCCGGGTCAGTTGAGACGGGGATCAGGGGTCTTGAGTTAATTATGACTGAGACCTCGGCCATGAGAGTGGTCAAGACCTCGTGAGAGAGCCGTGTGGACCCGACATCACATAGCATGGAGTCGAGAATGCGTCGAGCAATCCCGATCATGCGTTCCCAGGCTCCACCCATGTGCGAAGAGTGGGGAGGATTGAAGATCCATGTGCAGCCTTGGTCACTAAGGTATTTCCTGACAGAATAATCTTCGACATTCTCCGCATTGATCTTAAGCTCTTTACATGCTCCTATGAAATTGGTTCCACAATCAAAACGGAGTTGCTTGGCTGGCCCTCTGATGGCGAAGAACCTCCGAAGTGCATTTATAAAGCTCGAAGAGTCCATGGACTCGATGACTTCGATGTGCACTGCTCGTGTACTCATACAGGTGAACAGCACTGCCCAACGTTTGCTGTTCGCGAGCCCTCCTCTGGTGCGGCGGGAGATGACTGTCCACGGTCCGAACACGTCAATCCCTACAGAGGTGAAGGGAGGTTCCACACTGAGTCGATCGGCTGGGAGGTCTGCCATTTTCTGTTCTTCCTGTTTTCCACGTAGCTTGCGACACCGGATACACTTGTGGATTGTGCTGGGGATGCACCTCTTTGCTCCAACGATCCACAGCCCTGCAGATCGGATTGCTCCTTCTGTGAAGTGCCGACCTTGGTGCTTGACCTTCTCGTGGTAGTGGCGCACGAGTAAGATTGCGATGTGGCTCTGGCTTGGGATTATGAGGGGGTTTCGTTCATTCTCATCTAATTTTGCATTCCCTAGCCGACCACCGATCCTGAGCAAGTCGTCTTTGTCCATCCCGGGGTTTAGCTTCCTGAGGGTGCTGACCCTAGGAAGGTCTTCTCCCTTTTGATGGCCTTGATCTCACTTGCATAAGCTGCCTGTTGCACACAGCGGAAGATTGATTTCCTTGCTCTGGAAAGCTCGTCTTCAGTGCGTGGCACTGTGCAGTGATGCCATCCATTGCAGCTACCAGTGGTGCCTCTCATTGGGCGATGGAAGCAGTCTGCAATATGCGTTAAATGTGCTATCGCTCGCACGAGCGTCGTCCATTTCGAGAAATGTTCAAAATGGTGTGGACTCAGTGGACTTCTTAGTCGCACATTTGTTACGAAAGTTGTCACTAGAGGACGAATCTCCTTGTCGGACTCGGGCTCTAAGAGTCCAAAGGTCTCCTTGGTAGTACATGGGCCAACGTCACGTCGTAACAGGAACACTGGACCCGTCAGCCAGATGGTTTAATTCAGCAGAGATGCAGGGATGGACCTAGTTGCGAGATCTGCTGGATTCTGGTCAGTTGGAACGTAATTCCATTGCTCCGGCTGCGTCAATCTCCTGATGCGCTCCACCCGGTTGCTGATGTAGGTGTAGAACCTTCTGGTTTGGTTGTTTATGTAGCCTAGTACGACCTTACTGTCCATGTAGAACTTGACCGCGTCCAGTTTGACGTCAAATTCGTCTAAGATGAGTTCCGCCACCTCTGTAGCAAGAACCGCTCCACACAGCTCACGCCTTGGGATGGTATGGTCCGGTTGTGGGGCCTTGCCGTGGAACTCCTTCCAGAATTCCCACTCGGACGATAGCTCCGAGTCGAGGAACGGAGAGGCCACGGTCACAGCGACCACCGCCACGACCACCAGCAGAGCGACGAGCAGCGGCTTCACCTTAGTCTTCTTCCCGTCAGTCAGGACTGGCTTGGAGAAACGTGGAGGAACAAACTCCAACGATGACGGTGGATGCACAAGCGAAGTCATGGTGGTTTCTTCGTAAGTCTGCACGGTACAGCCTTGACTTCTCTCGCCGAGTTCCTCTTTCAGCGTCAAGTGGTTGGGGCACGGTTTGAAGAGCGACGTGCGTCCATTCGTGAGCACACTCGTTCTGAATGTGCTAATGTGGTCTGGTTTGTGTATTCCCTTCAGACAAACGTCACCTACGATGACCCATCCTAGGTCGAGTCTCTGGGCATAGGGAGCGTCGTGAGGTCCATTGCGTTGGTTACGAACCTTGTGGACTCTCTCAGCATGTCCCTGCCGAGCAGAAGTAAAATCTGTGCCGCGTGATCCAATGGCGGGATGAACTCTGCTATGGGTTTCAGGTGTGGGTGGTGACGTGCAACTTCGGGCGTGGGAATCTCACTCCTGTCGTCCGGTATCGCGTTGCACTCTGTCACCGTAGGAAGGGCTAGCTTCATGGTGCTATCTATGGTTTCCACCATGAGGCCGCTCGCTCTTCTTCCCGCTGTCTCCATCAGTCCTGAGCATGTTCTGAGCGTGTATGGAAAGGAATTCCCACCTACACTTAGCTGATCAAAGAACTCTGACCTTGCCAAAGACCTGTTGCTCTGGTCGTCGTGGCGTACATCCTTACTGCCCTTTCAGGATGTCCTTTGGGATAGACTCGGACGAGGCATATCTTTGAGCAAGATCTTCCTTTGAAGCCTTCTCCACAGACTTCTGTGCATTTGGTTGTGATTGACGAAGTGAGTGCGGCGGTCTCGCCTTGCTCCCCGCCGTGCTCTGCTTCGGGATCGGAAGCCTTAGTGCTACTGGGTTTCGAGTAAAATGTGTGCAGAGCAGTTGCGTGTTTGTCGCTGCCACATTCCTCGCACTTGATATCTGCCTTGCAATTCCTTGCAAGGTGGTTAGTAGAAGCACAGCATTTGAAGCACACTCCAAATTCTTTCAGCATGTTCTTCCGCTCTTCCAATGGCTTCCTCCTGAACTCACGGCATTTCTGGAGGGAGTGAGGTTTATCATGCAATGGGCATTGCTTCTCTGGATCCTCTATCTTTTTCTTTGTGGTGGTTGCCTGGACGGAGTTTGCGAATGTCGCAGGAGAGACCTCAGTCTTGTGTACGGAAATTGGCACTCTCGCTGTTCCTCGTTTCGCCGTTGTCCTTTCCATTTTTGGGAGATCTGGACTGGAAATCCCCGTGGTGCCAAACATGAAACTCGGGTCATTTCTAGTCTTAGCCAGGTTGCAGATAAACTTTGAGAAAAAATAGAATTGGGGGAATGCAACCTGATGCTCTGACTTGTATCTTGAACCCGTTGTTCTCCATTTTTCCTGCACGTCAAATGGCAATTTCTCTACGATGGGGTTCACGCCATGGTAGGTATTCAAGAAAATGAGACCTGGTAAGTAGGGATCAGCCTGGGCTGATTCAAGCTCCATCAAAAGATCTCCAAGCTCCCGTAACCTTTTATTGTCTCGACCAGAGATTTTTGGAAAGTTCTGCAACTTCTTGAAGAGAGCCTTCTCAATGGTTTCTGGGCTACCATAGCACTCCTCGAGCCTCTCCCACACCGCATGCAGGCTTGAGGCGGGGTCGTCAATGTTTGCTGACCGGATCCTCTTTGCGTACTCTGCAGATTCATTTCCTAACCATTTCACCAACAGGTCGAGTTCTTCACTTGCAGAGATGTCTGCATTTCGGATTGCATTCCTGAAGGTAGATCTCCAGGCTCGATAGTTCTCAGAGTGGTCATCAAACTTAACGAGTCCTGTGTTGATTAGTTCGCGGTGAGCCAGGTACCTAGCAAAGTCTCCTAGTCCTGCTGATCCAGGGTGTGTCCATACTGGCGTTTGTGAGGCGGCATTATTGGCTGTATTGCCTAGCATGCCGTCATTTGCGATGGCGTTGGACTGTGGGCCCAAAGGGTTTCGATCACGTTGGCTGGATCCCTTTATGTGACTGTCTGGAATGTGGGTCTGACTTGGTGCATCCACGTCTGACCCCACGTGCGCGACGCTGAGTTGGCGACTAACTGCCAGGGCAGGATATGCATTTCCACCATTCCTGTAGACAGCATTCATGTTAATTCGGTGTGGAAATGGCGATGCCAGAAACGTCCACCCTTTGTTCTGTATCGTTTGGTGGAGGAGCATTGATGCATTGTTCAGACCAGTCCAAAATATTTTTTCTAGGGAGTTGATCACGGTCCTTGACAGGTATCTGAGTGCCAAACTCACTCCAATTCTCTTCCTTATCCAGGTTGGCTGCTGCCTCGAGCACCTCTGCCTGGGCCATTGCAGCAGCTGCTTCCCTTTTGAGTTGTAGGGTGCTTAACTTAGCATCCAGCTCAATGTTCTTTCGCGTGGCGGTAGCCACTAATATACTCTCTTGCTCTCGTGCGGCAGCAGTTGCTAATATACTTTCTTGCTCTGCGAGCTCTGCTTTCCTCCGTGCGGCAGCAGTTGCTATGCTTGCTTCTTCTTGTATGTGGGCCTTTTCAATTAGCATGGCTTCCTCTTCAGCCATGTAGGCAATACGGGAGTTTGCTGCTTCTGCTGCTGCGCGTGCCTGAGCTGCTGCCATACTAGTAGATGATGTCTTTGAGTGTGCTGAGGCTTTAGATTTTGTGGTGGACCTGGATGAGACAGAGTGCTGAGATCGTGTCTCTCTTAAGCCCTCCACACGGTCCATTGCATCTTGTATCACTGCCTGCACATTATCATCGAGCAGTTCGAGGAAGTACTCTTGTCTGCGCACTCCCTCAATGCCCTCATCTGTTTTCACCTTCATCAGGAGGGAGATGTATCTATTTGCCAGGAGCTTGTAGCTTGAGCTGCTCACATTCACTCGCTGGATGGCCCGCTGAATTGAGGCCACTGTGTCTGAGGCATTTGAAACTTCAGATAAATCTGCTTCAACCCGGTTCCATGCCCGTTGTATCCTGGCATCAAGGTCCTGTTTCTCAGCCTCATAGCTTTCCAAGGCCCGTTGCGTCAACCTGACCTCCCTCTGGGGCCTTGAACTCCCTTGGTCCTCTTGAGGCAGGATGGGAGATCCTGGATTGCTTGATTCACCTTCTTCAGCATCTCTCCCTGCTGAACTGTGGCGTTCCATGCTGCGATGCTTGCAACACGATTTTAATGTAGACTCGTTGCAGAGCTCCTTGCTTGTTGCAGGCTGGCTGCAGAGCTGGCTGCAGAGTTGACTGCAGGGCTGGCTGCAGAGCTGGCTGCAGGGCTGGCTGCAGAGCTGGCTGCAGGGCTGGCTGCAGAGCTGGCTGCAGAGCTGACTGCAGGGCTGGCTGCAGGACTTCTTGGGAGCTTCAAGAAGAGTATCTTTTTACTGTCTCGGCCTCGCCGTGCGCTGCGTTGCACCGCTAGTCGAGTAGATAACCATGTGTTCAATAAACCCTCGGAGCCAGGATGACCGTCCAACTCCGATCGTCATTTATTGATTGTAACAGGTAAAACTGGTGAGAAAACACAGATACAGCATCTGTTATAATCCGGAAACACCCACACAATGAACACCACAGCATCAGAACATTGTCTTAGATAACAATAGATCCTGGAAGGACCAGGCCCCCACATTACCCCTGAACAACTAGACAAAGGCACAAGCTAGTGTGTTGCATACAGGCACATAGTGTATTCATCCCACTGCACCCCAAATGTACAGCATTACACTTAACACTAAACTGTGGATGAGATACTTCGTCATCACTCTCAGGATCGCAACATAGGCACAAGTCTGACTCGACCTACTAAATCACAAGTAACATCCACAATAAGGAAAGTCACAGGCTTCGTTACTAACTAGGCCTCGTATTTACTACAACAACTTAACGGCACCATAAAGGCATTGACATTGCTATAACGGTCATTCCAACATTACAACAGCATTTCCAATATTATAGGAATATAAACAACTTACAGATAATGCTTCTTAAGCTCCCACAATGGACAAGTGCGGCTGTGGTCTCACTGAGATGCGATGCGTGCCGCCATCTTGACTTATCTGTGTAATGGCCGACGCCCGCGTGGTACAGTGGAAATCTAACATCGTCACTTCCTGGTCACGTGACCAACATTAGCATAAAAAAACAGGAACTTCCTGTGAACGCACGCTCCACATCTGCCGTGAGGCAAGACAACTTTTGTTTACGCGTTTTTTTCTTTCTTAAATTTTAATGGAACGAGAGTGCATGGTTCTACCAGACGTGTTGGTGAGCGGTGTGTGTGTCTTTTTTACATATGCCACACGGGTGTCAATTTGGATCGATTAAATCAATTAAACGATTTCATTCAAATATTATCATAAGCGCACGACACATGCATTGATGCAGGCGTGTAAACAAATTATATTGTCGTTTTTTTATTTTTAAATGTTGTGGTGTGTAATGAGTTCACGTGACCTCTGCAGCCACTCATGGCCATTACGTTTTCCACAACGTCAAAAAAAATCTACATTTTTATCGAATCGTGACCCTGGATTTTGAAAATACAGTGAATCACCACGGGGGTGGGGGTGACACACACAACATATGCCATGAAAAAACACAAAAGACAAATATCCCCCATATAGTCTTAACATATTGTTGGGGCAAGTGCTGTTAGCATGCATCTATGAAGGCCAGCACGGCACACAAAGGGGTGGGTGGTCAGCACCACACCCGTATGCCTTTGTCTCCCCAGTGGCGATGTTTACACACCACACCAGGTACTCATTTGAGGCTGAGTCGACCTAGGGGAAGCTCAGGACCGGCTCAGATAATCGTCACTAGTGTTGGCCGTGAGCGGGAATCCATTTCGGATCGCAAAGGTTCGTACCAGCGCGCTAACCGCTACACTACTGCTCCCCAAAACATGCACCACACACACGCGCACACATGTATGACGCACTATATTCTATGTTTTCTTAGAATTCATCGGAGTTAATTAATTCATGTTTTCCTTCAGACCTTTCTCTATGCACAGTGATTCTAATTATGCTGAAACAGATCTCGCTGTAAAGCTATTTTGCACGTGGAAGAATCATGCAAAGAGCTAATGCCCATGTCAGAGGAATAGGAAAAAAAATGTGCAGCTCTCTGTCAACCATTCTGGATGGAGGTTTCCCCATGCCGTGGTGGTTGTGCTGGTTGTTTGACCATTCTTCACACTGGATGTTGATAAAGGAAATAGACCTGGGCCGGTTCAGATAGTCACTCACTGCTGAATTCAACTTAGGCGTTGGGTTTATTGGATACTGTGATATTTCCCTCTATCCTCTCTCCATACCACATACATGAATCCATTATGATAATCAAACATTTAAAGTAAATTCTGCATGCAATATTTCGTGCATGTATCATGAAGTTTAAGAATAAATATTAATATATGAATCGATGCACCATTACACGTGGCTAAATATTATTTTAAGAACGTCGAGGGCCATCTCGTGTAGGGTAAGAACGGCCACTTGAAGTCGTTACTTAGTGTGCTGTGACTGCTTTTTTAATCACCATCTGAGAAACAATTGGTTTATGAGATGGTGATAAAAAGAGTATTGTACACGCCGACCAAAATAGTGACAATCAATTTGCTTATTTTAGGCTCCCCTGGCATCTATGCACAGGCTCGGTGTGTGTCTCAATTTCCAGCATTAAAAATTCAACAACAACCAAACATCTGTACCCACTTAAATGCGTGAATTCTTGTGGACTAATTTAGACCACCAAAACCGGCAGCCATATTTCTTCCCACGTCCATTCCAACCAGATAGAAAATCAACATTAATGGCCGCTCCAATCACAGTCTACATTGTATGGAGCTAATCAACAAAGCTTTTAACAATATTGCTAATTATAAATCGTGGTATTTGTTATGAAATGTAATTATATACGCTAAAAAAGTTGAACATTTTAGCTGATAAACATTTTTAACTCACCATTTTAAGAAAAAAATATGCCAGAATTTGTGTCCTTCATCACTCTCTGTTTGATGTTCTGTTTTCCTATGTAATGTCTTGTGGTGGCAGCTTGGGCAGACCTTTATCCATCAGCACATTGACCATGGCTTATGAGGGTTTGAGAACCTCATGTTTGCGCTATCATGATGATATCTGAAAACCCACGGAGTTCCTACATTGCAGTTCCTACACATTGCAGTGTCTGTTTTCATGCATTAGATAACGGGCACATTATTTTGTTTGATACATGATAATGTTTACTTATTAAAAGCAACCTTATTTATTGTTATAACTTAGAAGCCATTTCACACCTGAGAAGACAATTTCAATGTTCTCTGGCTTTGTGGAGAAAACTACTTTTTTGAGCATCAAATTAAATACGAGGAAATTGCATTTCTAGGCAGTTGTCTGGAGAAAATGGGCATAATTGGTGAGCCCAATTTGTAGGTCCTATCTTTACAGTGGTGTATTGAAATATTGAAAGGGAAACACTTGAATGGCTTGTTCTGAAAGCAGCCAATACATTAGTTTCGAGTGAGGAGAACTGAAAAAAATTAACCCCTTGCAGAGAAAGCTATTTAAATGTTTTATCGTTGTCTATCATTCTTAATATCTCACCCACTGTACACACTAGCATGTGTGAATTGCATGCAACTATATCCTCCTAAATATATTTTTTTGCAAGATGTGTATTTCGGGCTTTTGTTATATTTGGCCCCATGATGTTTACGAATCAATATCGTAGGTAGTGAGTGTGCAATTTTATTGTTTTTGTTTGAATGCAAAACCTAATCCTCAAAATACGTTATTATATGTAATTTAAATGAATGTTTAAGCCACCAGTGTGTTCAAATGGAGTCGTAAATAGTTCACTGCACAATTAACCCTGCGACTTGAGTTATATTCCTGGCCACTGCTGACGTCACTGGTGAGTCCTGGTCACCGCTGACGTCACTGGTGAGACCTGGTCACTGTTAACGTCAGTAGTGAGTCGTGTCTCAACTGAGCCGAGGCCATCCTTCAAGCTGCCATTGTGTGGTGATGCAACTCTACCCATGAATTACATGGGGGTCAGTATTTACTCGACATAGCATGGTACTGGCTATGTTATAAGAAACTGTACAGTAGAATCCCTCTTAATAACCAACGGTAATTGGTGCCAAGAAAACCGGTCGTGAAGTGATTTGGTCGTGAAGCTAGTATAGGAAATGCACGTTAAAGGCTTCATTTGTTCCGATAGCATCGAAAGTTCCCCTTTTTAACCCAAAAACGTACTCGATAATTAAACAATGGATATTAATACATAAAGATACTAACAACATTACAAACACATAATATTAAAATAACAGGGGAATGGTCGGTAAGTGAACACTTTGGGCTGGATGGAGGCCCGTCGTTAAGTGATTAGTCGTTTACGGAGATAGTCGTTAAAGAGGGCTTCATCTGTATTTGTCCAACTGTGAGTCAATGAATTACAGGACTTTAATACTATTGCATGTATATCTCTCTACAGGTATAAAACATGTTATTATAAACATTACTCTTCCAATGCAGTTTCATTACGTATTGTATTTTAGTTTGTAGAAAGATCTACCCCACCCGTACTTTATGAAATGCCATCATGTTTCCCGCTACTTGTGGTCAAACTTAGTTCCGTGAAATATTTTGATAGTTTAAGCCCTTTACACCTAGTCCCCATACTTATGAGACATTTTCTTGTGACGGTGTCATCATTTTCATTGAGATATCTACTTTAATTACCCGCAGTGCTTCGTGCCTTGAATCCTTTACATTTTTGACACCTGCCAAAAGCGTGCTTTGACGTTTGTAAATATGTGCAGGTATGTGTAAGTTTCTGAAGCACATTAGGGATTCACTCCGAGAAAGTGCATGGCGCACATGTGGAATAAATGTAGCATGCCATTTGCTCACACTGTAACACCTCGAGTCAGCGGTTTAGTCACTATAGGGGATTCTTTAACACCAGTCTACTCATGTCAACGGTTTATAAATAGGACTCTGCAATTGTCATGTGAATATGCTTGGCTGTGGAACACATCGTGCGGCAACAACAGATATATGTTTGAAAAGGTACGAATGTGGAATGTTTTTTTTGACAAAAAACAATCCGAATTGGATCTAAACTAATACAATGGAATACGTTCAGTTTTTAAGTGTCATGTTTTTCGGCTTACACTTCTTTTTTATGCTAGGAAGCAATGAAAATTAAACCTAAAGCAATTTATTATTTCATTAATATCCATCTCCGTACTAAATATCCTTTATTAATTATCTGAATCTCCAAGATGATTCCAGAGGGGACATTGTTTCAATGCAAAGGACAGCCCTCCATCACCTAAATTTTGACTTAGCCCCCTCATTTTCAAAGAGGCGCTCCATAGGACCCGAATATTAATGGTCAGGAATTGCAAGCGGCGATCGAGTGAGACACGTCAAATGGAATGGCCTTGCTCGGGAGACACTGAAGTCTTTTTAATGAGATTCTTACAATGGTGGTTGAAACACAATGCAGTTTATTCTTCGATGCAGCTATCTCAAGGACAGGAGGAAAAAATCGAAAAGGGGGCCCTCAAGGTGTACATGGGTTGGGAGTACTGAGGAAATCCGGAGGCTCCATCTCTACGATCTTCGCAAAGCTTGTACATTGTAATTGAGTCTGCCTGTTGATGCAGGATTTTTTTAGTGTCAATGGTGAATATGCAGTCATAAATAATATTGATAGTGTGTATTATTTTGATTGGCCTATATTAGAAGGTTTTGAGTCTGTTATACTGGCGACGAGAAGGATAGATATAATTACTCTTGCCATAGAGAAGTTAATTGTATCTTAATGTATTGTCTCGGACCTCGCTGTGCGTTGCATTGCACCACTATCCAAGTAGTTAACCTCACATTCAATCAACCTTCAGAGCCAGGGTGAACATCTGACTCCAACGTATTTAATGAATAGAACGAGGTAAATCTGATGGAAAAACACAGCACAAAATACAGCATCTGTTAATACTTGTGTAGAGGAGTAGCGGGATGATGTAATGTCATCTATAGAGTGGGATGACGTGATGTGATGACGTCATGTCATCGAGGCGGCAGGGTACTTAAGGGGAACCCAGGGACAAGGGCTGGGTCGCCGTGGGGAGAGTGAGGTGGTCGCCGTAGGGGAGTGAGAGTGAGAAAGAGGGGAACGAGAGCCTGCGTGGAAGACATCCCAGCCGCTGCCGAAGAAGGGCTAGAGATGTAGAGGTCTCACCTCGTCACCGGGCAGTGATGAGTGAGCCCCTGCCCGGGGCAGACGAGGGGGTAGGCATAAGGGAAGCCATACCGGGGCGTAGATAGCTAAGGGATGTCCGTGTAAAGGACAGTTCTGACGTGTGTAAGCGTCGAGTGTAGAGAGTGTAAACAATGTATAAAAGTGTGTAACAGTTGTGAATGAACGGCAAGAAGCCCTATGTAAGAATCCTCGTCTCCGTCTGGCTCTACAAGTCTCCTGGGTTACTACACTACACTTGCAATATCAGAGTTACTACACTACACTTGCAATATCAATACAATGAATGAACACTGGAGCATCATAACATTGTCTTAGGTAACATGAATCTCAACAATATGTCCTGGATGGACCAGGCGCCTACATTAGCACTGAATAACTATACAAGAGAATAAACTACTGTGATAAATCAGGTCACTTTGTGTAATCACCATACTGCAGCCTAAATGTACAGTGCTGCATATAACACTGAACTGTCGATGAGATACTTCTTCATCCTTGCTCTCAAGATCGTATTAAAGTTTCATGGGCACAAGTCTGGCTCGACTTATTCAACTACAAATAACCTTCACAATAATGAAAGTGGCAGGCTTCCTTGTTAACTAGGCCTCGTATTCATCATAACAATTTAACAGCATCATAAAGGCATTTACAGCATTATAATGGCAAT
The DNA here is from genome assembly GCF_964198595.1 of Lampetra fluviatilis. NCBI lineage: Eukaryota > Metazoa > Chordata > Hyperoartia > Petromyzontiformes > Petromyzontidae > Lampetra > Lampetra fluviatilis. Next base: position 28,713,477 of record NC_136276.1, on the reverse strand, counting down.
CCTAACATAACAGCATTCCCAGTATCATATAAACATAAACAAACTGACAGACAATGCTCCTTAAAGTCCCACAATGAACAGATGCACCTGTTTTCACTGAGATGCTAATTGTGCCTCCATTTTGTACTCTGTGTAATGGCTGACACCCCTTCCTCATGGATTCGAGAATCTTAAATCGTAACTTCCTGGTCACGTGACCAAACTCAACACCATATTAGGAAGTTCCTGTGTAAGCACATCCCCCATATCTACCGTGGGGCAGAACATGTATGTTGTATGTAATGGATTAATGTGTCATCTGCAGCCACTAGGGATACCTACACTTACCGCAATGTAAAAAGTGATCGATTATGAAGTCGGATTGCAGTCATGAATTGTGCCAATTCATTAAATTGCTGGGAGATTGGAGGGTAAGCATTTTCGTTTAAAATAATATTTTTTATTTTATTTCAAAAGCAGTAAAAACTTTAACAATTGTCCATTACTTAACTAACAAAGCCTCATAGAGGTACATAATGGGACCTCCTTTGCCAGTACCAAAATATGATAATAGGCTTTCCTCTTTTTTTCTGGCAACAAAACAGGTGTTGAGATCCTAGATTTGAAGCTTTCGTGACTGCAAGGATTCATACTCTTAGGTTTTTTTGAAAAAAATCACGATGTTTCGGAGGCAACACAAGCTTCCGGTTCCACCTGAAGACGGCAGCTTGTGTTGCCTCCGAAACGTCGTGATTTTTTATTTTACTTTCATGAATTTTAATTTTATGTTTTACCTACGTGACTTTACCGAAAAAAACCTAAGAGTATAGGTGTTGAGATGTTAAAACACCAAACTGAAACCTTTTACAAGGAATCATATCTGCATTAACCACAATACTTGTGGTCTTTGAAACTGATTGGTCCACACCAGAGAAATATTTCTTTTGAGCCTAGTCTCAAAACGGTGTTAGACCAGAGGACGCCAAAAGGCATACAGCACAAAGACAATGCACTATCAGAGTATTGAGAGCTCGGGGTGAGCAGCTACATCATGGGACCACAACTATTGTGGTTAATGCAGACATGATTTCTTGTAAAAGGTTTCAGTTTGGTGTTTTAACATCTCAACACCTATTTTGTTTCCAGAAAAAAGGGGAAAACCTATTCTCATATCCTCATAGAGATGTTTCAAAATGTAGTTCTGCGACAAGAGGATTCCGCGTTTGTATATTTGTAAAACTCTTGATTGTATTTATTTCAACCATTTTGAATCCAATTATGCTCTTGGTATCATTCTATAAGAAGAAAACAAGTACAATCTGAACCAAATAAAATACAACGATTTCAAATCTGAATCACACAGTTCCGTGCATAACCCTGTGTTAGAAACAGCCCGCTCGCTCAAAGAGCTATCGTAGATTTACTGTCGAGATCCCTTCAAGTGACCATCATGAGCCACACCCTGGGGGGAGGGATGCTACATTTACCCAGATGCCCGAACAGTAAGATGTTTTCAAATGTCCTTTAATTCTTACACCTGGACATTCTCAGAGCTGTAATGAAGTACAAAAAACAACAGGGGGAGGGGAGGGGGGGCAATGGTGACCAGGCTGAGATCATGGACATGAGATAACCTGATTTAAATTACCGGTGTCTGAAACCTGTTCTCGAACCATGTAGGGTGCTGCATCAGTGCTTTGACGCCTGAGCCCCCGTTGAAGTCTCTTTGTTAAAATAAATACAATACATGATCCACTCTGCTTTTCTCAAAAAATTCTCATTTAATGTTACATACTGGTAGGAACCGCCAGGTTACACCAGCCCACAGTGGATTATTGTGTCCGTCCGTCCTGCAGGGAGGGGCTGGGTGGGGAGGGGCTGGGTGGGGAGGGGAGGGTGGGGAGGGGCTGGGTGGGGAGGGGCTGGGTGGGGAGGGTGGGGAGAGTCTGGGTGGGGAGGGTGGGGCTGGGTGGGGGGTGGGTGGGGTGGGGCTGGGTGGGGAGGGGCTGGTCACCCCGTGGTGCCCTTATAAAACTCAAATATTAACCTACTCACGCCGGCTTGTGCCCGCCCTCACAGTCGGCTATATTTACGGAATACACCACGCCGCCGTTGACCCTGGCCATTGACCGAGCAACCCAACGTTCCTACCAGCTCCCTCCGCAGGAATGTGTTATATATAAAATAATGTTATATGTCTTCTAGTCACATTTGTGCTATGTCTTCCTTAGTAGATGCAATAGTTTGAACGTCAACAATTGAATCATGGGATGGTGGCACACGAATGAACACATGATTACGGTTGAGAAAACTGTAATTTGTTCACATAATTGTCTGCAGTGCATTGATTGGCATATGGAGATAAGCAAAGCTTTTATGAAACAACAAATTGAGTTAAGGCTTGCAGCTACCTAGGGTGGGTCGTATTTTTACATTGATCTGTTCATAACAAATTGTTGATGCAATTACTGTTCGAATGATCAAGTGCTGACTTATGAAAGAGACACATTAACATTTCACGAATTCTTAACTTGATGTTGCGTTAATTACGGTTAAATGATCGTGAGATATTTTACACAAATATCTCTGTTCATCATAGACTGGCACGTTCTGTTATTTTAGGCATAGAAATTTGTATAAGTGAAAATATCGCAATAAAATCTTAAACTCTTTTGGCGGTGTATTACAACATTATTTAATTCACTCCTGAATAAAGATGTATTGTTTTATTGACTTACCCGATTTAGGCATGGAACCCCTTGCTGAAATGCAGATTCGAAGTCTGCTGTCATTATTGCTGAGTCATTAATACATGTCCCCACTGTGCTGGTGTCATATATATTTAACAAGGAAGAAAAGCATGCATATCCATGGATTTTGTAATGTTTTCCAACATGCATTCGTCCTCTGAGGTATTTTGTTGTTGTTGAAATGAATTACTACCTGCGAGGATATGGACGAGGAACGTGGACATCAAAGAGGAATATGGAATGTGTGCAAAGAATGTCAAGTGTGCAAAAATGTAGAAGTGTGCACACAACCACGCAGAGATGCACGCTTGGAATTACAATGAGAGACAGAAGTTATAAGCAAGGGTGTGCTATTGCCTGGGCTGTTTTTTTATCACTGAGTTTTGAGTAATCCTTAAGTACATTTGACCGGTTTTTAATAAGGCATGTGCCTAATAGCTGTACGACTTTTTTTTTATAATCGTGACGCAATCATTGTCCTTGATTACTTTAATATCCACTGGTTCATGGCAGCAAGAAAGCCACGCTACAAACAAAGCTGGCCGTGAAGCTGATTTATTTTCAAATTAAGAACAATCTTGAACAATTAGTTAACTGTGCTACTCACAGGCAAGATTGTGTCTCAGATTGGCCCAGAACCTTAGATCTGTTCCTAACCTTTGACCCAACACCATGCACACGTGATGTCATTCCATCAATTGGCGCCTGTGACCACTAATTAGTGTAAAGTGCCCCAACACTTATAGATTAGGATGATAACCCCCATGACTGTTATTCTCAATTATATTTGCACACAACCTGTTAGCAACAAACGATGCATCAATAGGTGCCTTGTCTGTTCTGATATTATCCCCAATTTCATCACTCTTTTGTAAACATTCATTCTCCATCGTTTTTTAACGTTAACTACCAAGCAGCAAGCTCTTCAAAAACACGAGTTTCTTGCGTTTTTCAGTAACAACAGGTCTATCCTTGAAAACAGTTTAAAGTGATGGTTTCCTTTCACTGTCCACACTGACACATTATTTTGACTTCATATAAAAATGTTCCCTTTGACAAAATTTATATTAATTCTGTGGTCATGAATTTGACGCATTTGGATATCACCGAATGACCAATCTTCGATGGTCACATTGCTTTTGCTAAATTGCTACGCATAAGGAGTATTATGGGTTAAATTCGGAATCTGTTTACGAATTATGGAACATTGTCAAAGCTAATTTCCATCGCATTTGCATGCACCATATTCCCAAAGCGTTGGGTGGGTGCTTGTGGAGTCTTTTGACTGTCTGCAATGCAGCACGCTTCATGCGATCACACAGCACGCTGTGAGTTGCAATGCATTGTGCTTTTTTCTTGTCCTAATTATATAACTTGGGAAATGATGAACGGTTTGTGTAACTGTTAGGCATCATAAAACAATAATGCATTCATTTAATTATGGACATTTTTATTTATTAAATGTGGACAAATCGAGGCACTATTCAATATTTATATCATAATAACAAAAAATACGTTTGAAAATTTAAAACAAATGAAAGCCTATGCACATGGATATTGAATGACTGAAAAAAACATGTTGTATCTGTTATGATAGACTTGCCCTCAAAGAGCCTCATGTTTATTTTCATTCAGATGTCCTGTGTGTATGAAAATATGACAAAATATACATAGCTTTGTTCTGTTAGGAATAAGATTGCATCGGCATCAACATTATCAAGCAGCATCTGTTGACAGAGGTAATTCTGATGTTTGCAACAGTTCAGGGTCTACATGCTAAAATGAACATTGGGCAGTGTTCATTTCCATTTGTGGCCCTGAACTAGTGGTGGAAATTCCTCATCCCTATGGCAAGTACGATTATCCGAATAGAACAAATACTACTCTTCACACGTTTGATAATCAATTTATTGACAGGATGGGATTTTAATTTATGACAGTTTGACTATTAGTCAAGTGCCTTTTCATAGTGCCACCCAGCTGAATCTAATTTTTTTAAAGTAAGTAGAAAAGTAAAATCTGTAACATTCAACTCTTCATTTGCAACTTCGGCGGGTATGATATATTTGTATCGGGTTCGTTTGCACAAAACTCATAGAACTTGGTGCGATGCCTGCTTTTTCACGGGCGGAATTTTCTTAGGCGAAGCTAAAATACTTTGGCCACATAACCATGATGGATTGTGAACAATGACTGAGGGTGGCACTGGAGGGGAGTGCACCTAAGGAACGCTAAAGAGGTTGACCTAGAACAAGATGGTTGGACAAGCCTGGTCATCCAACAATGCAGGGAAATAGCAGACGTCAGAACTCAGTGGAAACACCGATACACGAAGGCTTCTGTTGTGGCCATTTCCACAATCGTTGACAATACTTCGGTAATGAGCAGTAATAATTGATACATCTTCTTCATTTCACCTAGGTAAAACAAGTGTTTCCGGGTCAACAAAAGAACATGCAATATTTTCTCCAGAGAATTCAAAGGGGAGAGAGACCGTGCGAGCATATATGAAAAAATAAGAATGGGGTTTACCCATTTTGTGCTAGCATATATTTGCAGGGTGTTGAAGCCATTTATTTTCTGCCAGCAGTGCTAGTTCCAGCCATTGGTAAATAGCTGTAGTATTTCATTTCCTCAGGAAAATAAAATAAAGTACCTTTCCCCAAAAGCTCACTTGACACTTGGAGCGATGCCAACATGGCACATGATCATTTGTTGCAAAAATTTAGACGTGGCATGTTGCAACCCGCTGGAGAAAAAAAAACCTTTGTTTTAAAGGTTTTATTTAGTGCAATTTTGCCACCTTGACATTCATTACATTTTAAATTATATCACAGACTACAAAAGTAATACTGTGGTGCCGTGAGCTGCCATGGGAAGTATTTTTCTCATTTTATTTACTTTATTTTTTAGCAAAATGGCGATTCATGGCTTGTTTGTAATAAATATGTATGTTTGTCGCTCGAAAGCTGGCTGTATATTGGAAAACCTCGCAAAGCGTTATTGCAAAGAATAGGAAAACTACGTCTCAGCATTTTATGAATCAAGATGTTTTCCCTGCAGTTGGTGGAAATATTTTATTGAGTTCTAATATCTAAGCATATGAGTATGCATCCTATGACCCCTGTGCATGTGCGTATGTATGTTGAATTTCTTTCTCAGCCGTACATAGCCAACCACGCTAATCAGAGGTGCATGTTTATTTGGGTTTATTTCGAACATTTCAATAGGATATATCTGCTGCAGCCAAAATGTGAGGATCTCCATGCTTAAATCAGCATTGGGATAGTACTCGTCGTCTTTGGCAGCTGTGAACGGGTTTTGGAGATTCGACATTTATTTGGTGGGGACAGTCTTTACATAAGCAACCACCATTGTTGACTTCTCACAAAGTGGTATAGTACTTATTTTATCAGCTCTGGAGGGATGGTGAACTGAATTGATTTCCAACCAGAATTTGAAGCCACAGCCTTCCAAACGGAAGTTTAGCGCTCCAACCAGTGCCACTTTGCTGATATACTGTACCTAAGATCTGGGAGGATTCATAAATAACTTTTTACAAAATGTCAGGACTCTACAAGGCACACATCTATATAAAAGTGACCATTGCAGTGAATGTTCAAATTTGGCAAATTTAGGCCTTCACTCCAAGTGGTGTTTTTCTGTTGAAATGTCTGCCTCACAACATACAGTAGCCCATTCGTATTTCTGAGCAGACAAATAATTAAAACCACCAAATCCTCATAATCCTCTACTCTAGTTTGAAGTTTCCTTCCGACCATGCTATCCTATTACCTGCTATTGTCATTGGCTGGTCCTTCTGTTGGTTTTAAGGAGTATTGATTAGAAATGTTAAAAAGGTGGACCTTAAGTTATTCTAAACTTTGCTTTTTTTCACGTGATTAATCTGAAGACTTCAAGTATGAGCTTACATTTTGTAATGTAAACATAATAAACTGTTGCATACCATTTACAACTTTTGATTGTATTATGATTATTGGGCTGATGTTACAATTGGGCCACAGCACAGGAGGGCTGAGTGCCACTACGGTCCTGCATGTCCGTTCGTGTTCATGAATAGCCCTTGGCACCAGGAGCGTGATTTTACACTACCTGGTGGCACTGACTTGCATAAAACTTACCATATTCATGAATCATGGCGTTGGTATCCAGACCATTGATTAATGGTTATTGTATCCAACAGTGGCATTTGACTAATATGTCACAATGTGTTGATGAGGCTTGGTGGAGTTAGAACTATTCCAGGGGTTGTCTTGGTTAAGAAAATTCCACTGTGACACATTGATCTAGAAACTGAACTATGTTTTATTTTACCAGGTAAAGCCGACTGATCTGTATAGCCCTTTTTTAGAAGTGACTGACCACAAATGATAGCTCAATGAAGTGGTTTATCACTTGGAAATTTATAGCAGCAAAATACTCTAAATGCATGTTTCTAAATGTGGGGGGAACAACCAGAGGATCCAGAGAAAAATCCACGCGATCACGGGGAGAACATGCAAACTCCAAATATACAGGTGTGAGGGTCGGGATCGAACCCACGATCTCAGGCGAGGTTGTTAACATCTTGCCACTGTGGCACCCCTTGAATAAAACAAGGCAATTAGATAATCGATTACATATTAGTTATTTTTGGTAATAAAACAAAATAATTGTTTTTGATAATAACACGTGTTTAAATACAAAATCGATACGGGTTGTATCCTTAAATGTGCGTGGGGTGATATGCTTGTCACGTTTATAGCCCTGAGCCAGAGGTGGAAAATCCACAATCCTTTGCCAGTGGAAATTCATCCGTAGGACAACTGCTGCTGATTTTCTGCAAAGTGGTACTTCTTGTATTGAGTAACGAAGGACTAAATATGAACCTGAACTGGGTTCTGAATGCATAAACGGCCAATAGCAAGTTGTGCACTCTACCCCCCATAACACCTGGATGGATTGTTTCAACACAGGTGGACTTTAAAATATACCGAAATGGCCTGCAGTTTAAATGAGAGGAAATGACAGATTTAAAATTTTCTAAACACAGAATGTTTTCAAGAGAAGAATTGTGTGCTCATTGCTGTTTTCTATAACTCCTTTTTGAAAAATGGGCTTTTAGTCCCGAAGGCTTTCTTGGACAAAAGAAATACAATACGTAAAACTGTAACAGGTCGTGTGGTGGGGCTTGTTCAATTTTAATGAGAATGGTCAAGTAATGCACTGGCTTGTTTGGCTGGTTTTGTTATCACGCCGCCAATGTGGCAGAGGTGTAATGTCATTGTGTTCTTTGTGTTGCTCCATCTAGACTGCCTGTTCTGCTGTCTAGTTCTGGGTGTGTGTGTGTGTGCATTAAGAAAAGAAATCACGCACAGATGGCTTGACCAACAATAATGAATCTTTGAACAAATCTTAACCAGAATGAGAATTATAGCATTTTCAACCACTGTGTAATTTTATTGTCCTTTGAATAATTCATGTGATGTCATGTAAATGTTATTCTGAATCCATAGCTTTTAAAGTTTAAACTATCAACAAAAACTGTGAAGAGAAAAGTAACACTGAGATGACTTCATTTATTTCCATACCATTATAAAACTTACAGACAGATGCTGTGTGCAAGTGTAACAACATATATTCTATAATTTATTTTGTTACATAGCAAAATTGACATCATAGCCATAATGAAGTCAATATTAGACGCTAACACATTTGATGAGTTCAACGTTGTTTTACTATAATAATCTTTGATATAGTTTTGAAACATCTTCAAATGATTTTTTTATGTTTCGCTTACATCTTGGATCAATTTTGCAAGGATCAAGAAAATTCGATTTGTTTTGCGCTTTGTATATCACATGGAGGTTTCATAAATATAGAATGTGGTTTAATTAATTTTAACGCAGACATAATCAAAATATAGCACCCTCATTTAAATCAATGAAACAATCTAACTCAGAGGAGATGATAGGACAGATTTATAATTACCTTTACAAATATATATTTATTAAAAAAAAGAATCTTAATATATTGACGTGCATGTGTCTCATATTTATAAAATCATCTGTTTTGTAAATTGTCATAAATTGTTTAATTAGTTATTCACATATTTAATGAGCGAATGTTAGCTTCAATTACTTGATTTTAGACACACATATTCTTTAATATTTACCAGTGTGCATATAATTAATATTTTACCATTAATATCACCATTGAAAATACATTACTTATGAAATTAATTATATTTTGTAATTCAGTAATGCACTTCAGATTGTTTTCTGGCAGCACATTGAAAAGAATGTAGCATTCTGTCAATGTTTATAAGCTCAGCTGTTCAATTTACACATTAAATGATATATTTTCGTGACCTTTTAAAGACCAATAGAGTGGACAGTACAATTACACTTATAAATGAAAACATTAAAATAATAAAAACGAGCAATCACTAATTGTGGCCTGATGAGAATTAATTTCTCCCCAAGGAAACAGCAGTATTTAAATAAATTGCATCTCCGGGATTAATTAACAAAACCTATTATAGTGTGCGACGTGTGTTGTATGTATAATGGCTCTGTGCAAAAAATAATTACAGGCAGTACATAAAAGTAGATGGCTGCAACTTGTTAGTTATTGTGAAATTGTCTTGGTCAGTATTGCCCTTATCTTCTCTCCCACACCTGGTCTTCTGCTGCCCTGTTATTCACGTTTGGCACTATTTATGTCTCATATAAAAAAAAAAACAGTAAATGTTGTGACAGAATCGAATTTTGAAGTTTTCAGCACTTGTGGTGAATACCCAGTTAGGCCTTATGGAAATTATTTCCATGTTTTTATCAATTTACCTTGACTATTTTAAATTTGTTTTAAATAAAACATCGCAATGCGACCACATCTCAAGATGCTGTACACATATATAGGGGACATGCACTCTGATGTGCCTTGGACGGTATTGCCAAAATTCTAGATCAAAGTGGGCTCCCAAATTTAAAAGCGTGTTGGATGGCGATCATCTGCTATTATCTATTCCGAGCCAAAAGTGGAAATTCAACACTCTATTCCAATGTCTTGGTCGGATGAGCCAGTGTTGACTCTTGACCAAGTTATTAATGTTAACAACCTTGGGTACATGATTGGGTGAGCCAACCCTCAGCGATAACTTGAGCTATTAACCTTCAGATTGTGAGTAAGGTGCTTTTCCCCACAGTGCCAGTTGGTCAGTTATTATTTTATTATTCATGATACTGTTTAGTATTTGCATATATAACAATAATACTTTCATTTTATGTAGCGTCATTCATACCAACAGCATCCCACAACGCTGTACATTAATTATATATAAGCAGAAAATCCTATATATGCTGTTGGCTATGTATGTATTTATATATATTGAACTTCTTTCGCACCCCACATAGCCAACTGTGCTAATCGGAGGTAAGTCCTGTGCAAAAGAAGCCCAGCACACACACACGCACACGCTTACATACAAAGCAATGAAAACCCTACTACCAAGCAAAATCTAAAATAAAATTAAGCAATAACGAAATTAAGAAATTAGTCCATTAGGTCACATACCAGACCACACAATCCCAACTTCCCAACCAAGCCAGGAAACCTTCGCAGGAGGGAGCGGTAGATGAGCGTTCTTTTAATTTATTCTGCCCCCCTCGCCCCACAAATTGTTATTCCAAATGTGCTGTCGGTGTCGTGTCACGAGTTAAAGGGTTCATTCAGAACACTCAGAGCGGTGCACCAACCCGCTGTCGAGAACACCCCGCGGAAAAATGTTAAATGAAACATTCTCCGATATCCACGCAAGTGACCTCTTATCCTTGCATTTTTCCTTCTCTCGAGATGTCAAGCTGAATTATATTTTAAATTTTAATGGGGGGGGGGGGGTTGCAGTCGCTAATAATCAGAATGAGATCATCAACTCGCTATGCCTGAGAAAATGGTTTAATCGCAGGTGGCTGGACGGATGATTTAAAACCGAGATCTCAGAAGTGCTGGCTCATTGCTTTGATCCTGAGTCATCTGTCCACGTCTTGGACTAAAAACTCATGTGATTAGGTTTTTTTGTACTCAATCGTTTGTAGACATCTACAGCTCTGTTCCTGCAACTGTTAGCTATAAAATGGACATTGAATATCCAGTGGCATTGTTCCCAAGAGTAAGCTGATTTGTGCATGTGGCAGCCAGATTCTGATATTTTTTTCATGGCCTGCAATAAATCGGCTAATAATAACTTCTTTTAATGATTAACCATACTTTCGGAAAATAGATAGTGCAGCTTAATTGGTCTTCCATTTTAGATAATTATAAAAACAAATAATATAAAATCCTCCATTGTACGGGAAAATGGCACTAAGCCTCTGCTGGGCCATTGCAGATTTTAGAGCGCGTAAGTGACATGGTAGATCAATCTTCGGCGAAGCTAACTCGAAGCCATATCCGTACAAACCATAACAGTAGATGCGAATAGAAAATAAACAAACAAAATCATCAGGTATGTGACTGTGGTCACCCAGAAGAGACCATGGAACAACGAACGACTCAATGCCCGATTCACATATGTAGTGGGTACAAATGGAGAGAGAGACTTCTCTGGAGGCAACACGTTTATTATAACAATAACAAAAGCCCTAACACAAAGGGGCATCGGCCCCTTCCACCAGGTAACCTAAGGCGGTAGTCCATCCGGGCTAACGAGCCCTAACACAACTCAGGAGGCTATCAGAGACCGGACCCCGACTAGGGTCCGGGCCTTGTCTTCGGGGCTTCAGGTCTTCAGGTGTACAACAGCAGCCAGACCCATTCAGGGGTCCGGCTTATATAGTCAGTCCCGGGGCTTACTCCGCCCCTAGCCACGCCTCTCTTCTCGAGCCTTCGAGAGGGACCTGGTCCTGGTCCCAGCGGCCCCCGGGGTGGTGCCACCGGTCACCAGGCCTCTTCGTTCATACAGAGTACCACGGCCCCCTGTGAACCTTTCCACCATACCTGGCACTCTCGTGCAATTGATGGCATTGCACGTGAAGTGCAATGCCATCCATCCTTGATACACACAGCCGGGCTCACGCATCATGTAGAGGCATCCCACGATGCCACGACACATAGATGAAGGAGGCATCAGCAGAGCGATGCACCATTCCGTTACTCCTGACGCAACCATCTGGCTCAACCACTTTGGTGTGAAATTATAGCTACACATCAACAGCAGCCATACAAAATGAAGAACAGTGGCACAAATTATAGTTTACAGAATGATTGTTTCTTGTATTGTTTGGTGTTGGCAGGTGTGAAGAGGTGAGGGTGTTTGAGGTGAAAATTGTGCATTGTTGATAGCGATGGCGCGTAATGTAGTCGAGCATGTTTGTTTGTGGAGTCTTGATTGAGGGTGGCTTTATTTCAAGAATGTTTTCCAAGTATAAGAATAGATTTTACCCTTTTTCTGGCAACAAAACTGAAACCTCTGTACGAGGAATCATGTCTGCATTAACCACAATACTTGTGCTCAGAATGCTGATGTAGTGACATCGGGGATGTCACTGTATGGTGCCGGCCCCGAAGGGCCGTGGCGTGCGATGCACCGTCATCGCGTACACCCCGTGGTGGGTGTAGTACCAGCCCTAGTGGGGCTTGGTGAGCGCTGGGATAGGGCGGGCACCACGCATAGCGTGTGGTGGGGGCTCCCACAAGGGGGAGCGGGAGAGTGTCAGCCCAAGGACAGGGTTGCCTCGGGCCATGGCACTCTGGTTGACCCTGCAGACACGTGATCCGGAGTGTCCACAGAGAGGCCCCCAGATGGGGGTACTAGGGGGTGATCACATGTCCATGGAGAGCTCTCGAGAGGGATCGAGGGGGATCTAGAAGGCTTCAGAAGGTGGGCGGGGCCAGGGGTGGACGGTCCTTGAGAGGGGACGGGGTCGCTGCGTTCTATAAGCTGGAAGTTCTACGTCTCAAGCTGGAAGCTCTACGTCCTATGAGGCACCAACACGTGGTCGCGGACCCGAGTGAGGGCCCGACCCTTCGTAGCAGTAACTCATCTGTATAGGGTAGTCAGCTGGGTGGCCACAACCCTAGGCTGTATCTGGTGAAGGGGCAGTTACCCCCTTTGTGTTACGTGTTACAAATAAATGTGTTGCCTCTAAAAGGAACAACGTCTGTGACTCAGTTGGACTCACGACACAAACAAAAAACATACTCTGATAATATATGCATTGTCCTTGAAACTGATTGGTCCACACCAGAGACAGATTTCTATTGAGCCTCATCTCAATTGGTGCTAGACCAGATGACGCCAAAAGGCGTTAGACCAGAGAACGCCTTTTGGCGTCCTCTGGTCTAACACCGTTTGAGACAAGGCTCAAAAGAAATCTGTCTCTGGTGTGGACCAATCAGTTTCAAGGACAATGCATATATTATCAGAGCATGTTTTTTGTTTGCATTCTGACCACAATAATTGTGGTTAATGCACACATGATTCATTGTAAAAAGGTTTCAGTTTTGTTGCCAGTAAAAAGGGGAAAAAACCTATTCTTATATTTTGGTACTAGCAAAGGAGGTCCCATTATGTAAATGTTTTCCAAGGTTACTTTTTTTTCTCATGAATGGAATCAGAAACTATAGGAAAAGCATGTTGAATCGCATTTTTCATTATTCTTTTTTTTTACCAGCCACCACTGGCCTCGTCTCCACACATCTTTTCATTCAATCATTTCATTACGGTCTTGCTCAGTGAGCGAAGGAAAAAGCTGCCAATTTTCTGGCCACTATTGTTCAGTGTTAGGAACTCAACTATGCATACACAAAGCACATGGTATGTTTATGTGTGTGCAAAGTATTTGCTATTTTGTTCTACGTGAGTGCTTTTGCTGCACTAACAGATGTAGTTTATGCCAAAAAAGTACTCTAACTTAATGTGAAACTGCCCAACAATATACTTTTCGAAATAATGGCAGCAAAATTGCAAGAGTCTATGACTCACTTAAGCTTTAATTATTCTGCAAAACTGGCATGTCAACTGCCATGGATTATTGTGAATGTAAAAGTTTCACAAAGTAAAAATAATGCACACATCCTTGGAGCCTTTGTTTTTAAGCTATACAGTATGTTTTAATTCGAGACACTTCGAATACAGGTTTCCCTTCGATACACTCCAAAATAAAGGTGCACAAAGTGAAATCGACTAGCATTGATCACACAGTCACCCAACCCACAATGCATCGCATGAGACAGCTGCATGTCGAGTAGCACGTGCGGTCCTGTGTACACAACGTCCCGCGTTCTTTCCACAATACAATGGCAGCAGGAGTCAGTTCATCAATAGCACTCTTGCTATTGCTCTCCCATGAAGTGGTACTTATTTGAAAATTGTGAGTCACCACACGAACGTGGGGACCATTCCTAAACCTTAGACCAGTCTTAAATATCTGAACCCAGAACGGAAATGACCTGGCCAACCCCCCCCCCCCTGATACCATCAATGTCCATGGCAATACCGGCCGGAATGTCAGGATGTTGCAATGTATGATGTGAGGGAGGATGTGGAATAAACAAATATTTTATATGACAAAAAGGTCATAAATAAATATTTTATGATCGCACAGGTGTATTTTGAATACCGAATTTTCAAGGAAATAGAAGAGTCGGGGGGGCGGCGGAGGGTGTCACCCAAAGTCACCAAGCACTTCTGCTATGCCGCTGGCACTTCTGCTGCCGCTGCTGCTTTCACGCTCACTCCTCAGGGGCGCTGTGCGACGAGAACGTGGACGAGTGCGCGTCCGCCCCGTGCCTGCACCAAGCGGCGTGCGCCAACCGGCCGGGCGGCGGCTACTCGTGTGAGTGCCTCCCCGGCTACACGGGCGCTCGCTGCGACATCTACGCGGACGAGTGTGCCTCTGCGCCATGCCGGAACGGCCGGTGAGTTGCGCTCCCCCTCCCCCCTGCCCCCCCTCTGTCCCGCCCTGTCCTCCCTGCCCCCGTCTCTTGGATGGGCTCCTATATTTCAAGCCGAGATGATGAAGCGTCGCGTCCCCCCTGCGCAGTGGCATTGGGACTCCCAAAGCAAGGGTAGAAGTTGATCATTTATCACCGTTTGATGTATGCTGCCATTAAACTGTGTTGATTGTTGAGGCATGTATCTTTTCTGGCAGGATGACATTAAAATTAGGCACGTCAAATTTTCAATAATGTTGTTTTGCCAAGAGTATGTGTTCAATAAAAAAAAATTCGTCTCAAGAACAAAAATATAACGAAACATCCAGGAACCAAGATGGCAGCAGTAAGGCACATAACGATTCAATCAAAATACATCTTACGTTCTAAATTTATCCATCAAATTGTGCACACGAGGTTCCATTATTTCAAACAATACTCATGTTACATTTAGGCTAATGGAGTTAACTTATCTGCGCACAGGTGATAGGGCAAGCAATACAAATGAGATGGCACAAAACAGCCAGATTTACATTTGTGGTACAACTCCGGTCTTGGGCTGGAGTGAGAAATGGCGGTTAGCCCAAAGTGGTTTCATCTGCGAGGTGACATGGGGTGGCAAAGTGAGCTGCCATCCTTGGCTCTGCCTCAAAAGAGTGCCGACTGCTGTCCTCGCAAATTGATTCTCCCCTTGACGAATCTTCCCTCGGCACTCCACGGCTGGCCACTGCAGACTCCTGCTGGAGACGGTCGTTTGTGACCACGCTGTGCCCATAGAGCTCGCAATGCGCCATAAACCTCGGAGAGGAGGGATACTCTTTTATTTCTGTCTCTCTTTTTTTTGTCCTTTGGCAACCAGCCCTGTGGCTCACAGCACAAACTTGAGCGGCGTTTATTCGGGAATCCCAAATATAGAGCGTTATCGCTCAGAGGCAGCCAAAAATAGGGAACAAAGCAGCAATTAAGATCAAGAAATGTTCAACAGGTTACATCCAAATGATCAGACACATTATTTGCACCTTGGTTTAATTTGCGTCCGTCATTCCTGCACTGGATGAAGGCCTCCTAAAACCGTGTCGTAGGTGTTGTTAGGGGGAGTGGGTATGTAGGCAGGACCGGCCAGATATCACTCACCAATAATGTTGCAGAATTCAGCTCGGATAGCCGGGTTTGTAGAAGTATATGCACAACCAACATGAGATGCGCCTTAACCGCAATACAATAAGTGTGAACTCGCTCAAAGTCTCAAGTGTCTCCAAGTTCAAACGTGCAATAGTGGTATTGCTGCATTGGTGGCTCTGAACCATGGTGGATATTCCACATTTCCATGGAAAGGACCAGTCTAATATATCCATAGGACAACCACTGTGGACTTCATACCACGTGGCAATCATTACGTCAACTTTGTGTGGATGATGGGCAGAGTTGATCCCTAACTCAGGTTTGAACTCACAACCATCCACCTGTGAGTCGACAGATCTGCTATACATAGATTCAACATCTACGCTGCTGTGCAAAAGACGTGGTTATATAAAGCCTCAAACGTAACCGGATCTTAAGATGCTGTCTGTAAAACAAGACATGCATGTTATGAGATCATGGAGAAAGATAAACCATATTTTTAAGGGGAAGGTGCACGTTAGAGAACAGGGTGCTGGGAAGATGATTGCTGTACTGATAAAACAATTTGGACGGAGGGAAACATGCCATCTTGGGCAGAAGATAAGGGGAAGTTGTTAATCCTAAACTTGTTGAGCGTGCTAGTACGAGGCGTTTAAAAAAAAAGTTAAGATTCTGAATAATCTTGTAAACTTTGTCTGTTTCATCTGCAAATATATATAATGCATGTGCAGTGAATAGGTATTACCCTGATAATCATGTGCAATATATTTTTCTCCAGATTTTGCCTCTAGGTGGCAGAAGGATATCACGTAGTTAAAATCGTGGTGCCTTTGTACAAGTGCAGATTAGAAGAGCGGCAAGTTGATATTCGTTGTGTTTTTGTTGTTATTCTCTGACGGTGTAAAGACTCGTGGAATTTGTCCAAGAATTCAGCTGTAACATGGGTCACAATTGTACAAAATCGTTTAAATATTTACAAATAGGCAGAACACCAATCAGGACGAGAGCATATATATTTGATAATGACAGAAACAGGGAGGGCAGTTGATGTTTCAACTCTAGCCAAGGTCGCTCATCTTGAGAAGTAGTGGTACTTCTTGTGGCTTGCAGATCATCCAAACGATGTCTTTGCTGCTGACATTAGGACAATTGTGGGCCATTGTGACAATTGTACTTTCGTATAATTTGACTGTGGAGAATTAATCTTTCATGTGAATGCCCACAACTCTTCTCTAAGATCAAACCTTTGCCTGTTACCTTATTGAAGCACCCTTGTATTGCTGTAGACAGAGGCAAAGGAAGGTGGACTGATTTTCTAGACTTGCCAGACAGCTTTGAGGAGGTTGAGGTGTCCACACAACCTTACCGCAAGTGTTTGACAGTCCAGACAAGCATTAATCACCTTCCACGATCGTTCACCCAGTCACTGAGCTCTGCTTAGCCTTCGAGTTAAAACAAGAATTAATTTAATTTCGAGAATGTATATTCATTCAACAACGTTTTCCCCGCTGCAGGTGCGTCGATGCATTGGGACATTTCACATGCGTGTGCGGACCCGGATGGGCAGGCGTGCAGTGCGACGCTGACATTAATGTAAGTATGGCTGGTGTGCAATCGAAATCCGAAAACGAGCCTCTCCTCTCCTCAACCTTCCCCCATGCCCTGAAAAGGTCAAAAAGGTCATCATGCGCAGTTGGTTTCATGCTCTCGGCCCAGTCACGGATAGTTGCACAAAAATCCCATCCTAATTTGGTATTTGCGCTTGATGAGGTTATACCCAGCTGCGAGGAATTTGCTACATTTTAAGATATTCAAGTGACACACACACATATTCACATCCACAGCTCATAAACAGGTTAAATGACTAACTCGTATGAGATACTCAGAGAAGCATGTTGTGTATTGTTCCCGGGATGCTGTGATTTGGGACATGTGGTTCTGAAATGTGAATAGACCTTTATTCTGTAAATGAGGCTGGCAACAAAGTTCACATGCGTATGAAAGATAAACATGAATTAGACAAAATATCCCGGAACACTTAAATTCAGTCCTACATCAATTTTACTTTTTGATAGCATAACTGCATTACTTTGTAAAAATTGGACATAAGAGTAGTGGGGCCTCTATGCACTTTGGGGTGGTGACATGAGCCAGCAGTAGCGCATTCACCACTTATCATAGAAGTTCGTGGTTGAGCCCAGCAGCCACCCTGGTTAATACAGCTGACGTATCAACGATTAAAAACGCGCCATCTGCTAGCACAGCGGACGTTAAAGATCCCCTGATATTATTCATAACACGTAGGGCATTGTGTACTGGTGTCACGGTCGAAATTTGGCACGTTCAAACAAAATCCCTCTCAAATCACTCAATTGGCCTTACACATACCCAGTTATCACCCTCTACTGGTTGACTAATAACTGTACGTGGGCCAGGTGCTGAGTCACCTTGTGCTCATGTGGGGGGGCAGCTGTCACTGGGTGTTGTGCGAGATGAGATGTGATGATGCAAGCCAATTATTGTGCGCGGAGTAATCTGAGACGCCCCAGCGTAAAGGGCACTGTGTCAAACATAAATAATGATTATACTTATTGTTTCCAGCAGGAATTAAGTGTTTTTTGAAGAAAGTTTCGTATAAACTGTGTCCAGTTTATTGCTGGCGAGGATTAATGTTGCTCATTATACCAATGATAACTGCCCCAAAGGCCAATTTAAAGCGGTCATATTCAGTTGCCCAATTGTTTTAATACCATCCCATCTGGTGTCTATGAATTGTGGTACAATTAATGTACTGTGAGGATCGTTACAGGTTAATACTTCTTTCCTCGGATTTAGGAGGCATAAGATATCTGTGGTATAAGTGTTTATATACAGCAACATCTAAATTTCGTGCTTTACGTTTAAGGCTCTTTACAAAATGGAATAAAAAAAAATACGCTGCACATTTCAGCTTTTGCATGATGCAGTGCAGTAAAAAGAAAATATTTTCAATATCAGGACAACACTAAACAAATGATACAAACCAAGCAGCTGCATTGGTAACTTTTCATTGAATGTTTCACGGAGGACAATTTAAATTCGATAATAAAAAAAATCCACAGTTCTAAATGTTGTAAAATGGACAACATAATAGGAGACAAATACGTTACTATTGAATTGTCATCATCAGCCATGCATTATCCACTGCTGTATACGTGCATCGCCAAACCAGTCATCATCCCTCGTGGTGCTGCGATGCAAGATTCCATCAAGCTCCTGCACGTGAGGCTTTTTTTCCATCCCTCCATCTCCAGTGCCAGATGTCCTCTCGCATGTCTTGCCCTAATTGTCTGCACATCTGTCCTGCGGCTGACCTACACGGTACTCAATTGGTCAGCCCCGCAATGTTGATAGGAACTGACCCATCTGTCCACTCCAACGAAGCCCTGAGAATTTCGGACCGTCTTCTTCTGAGCACTCCGAGGTCAAGGTTCATCTCCCGCAGGGGTGATCGGGGCTTTGCCACTGCGCAGCTCTCAAACTTTGGACATCTACTGGACATCTGTGAAAAAGAGCTTCATAGCTCATCGGATTTCTCCAGTATAAATAAATATTGCGATTTGGAAGGCTTCGCCTTTTCTAATGAGACAATCAAAATCGTTAGTCCTTTCTTGAAAACACCTCTTTAAACTGGCCTTTAGCCCTAGATTTGAAGCTTTCGTGACTGCAAGGATTCATATTCTTAGGTTTTTTCGCTAAAGTCACGTACGTAAAAAATTAAAATTAATAAAAGTAAAATAAAATAAAAATCACGACGTTTCGGAGGCAACACAAGCTTCTGTCTTCAGGTGGAACCGTCACAGCCCGACAGCTGTGTTGCCTCCGAAACGTCGTGATTTTTATTTTATTTTACTTTTATTAATTTTAATTTTTTACCTACGTGACTTTACCGAAAAAACCTAAGAATATGGCCTTTAGCCCCCCTAGTTCTGTACTCATTTTGATACTGGTCCTCCTTCAATAACCGCCTAGGTATACATACTCAGATGCGTTTTCCAGTTATGTACCTCTGAAAATGTGAATGTAAGTCGATCTTTTTTTGCACCATACTTAGACAGCCGTGCTTATCATGGTGGAGGAATTATTTAGCTTGTTGACCAATCTGTTTTACATTTACACACAAATTGAATACCTTAGTCATGTATTGATTCCACAATAATTTGTCTGTTCACAAGGGGTACTAAAGCTGACTTGGAGAATTACAGACCTGTCACCAGAAAAAGTGTATAGGCCCACGAATCAAATGTGGTTTTGGAAAGGTTTCTCTACCTTTGACCACGTACATAATATCAGTCATATTCTGGAAAAAGACAACTAGATATTCAAATACCATTGCAGTGAATAATGAAAATGCGTTTATATCAGCTGGATTTTATGCGGGCATCTAAATTCTCACAGACCAAGGCATAAACATCAACAAGTATGTACGTTTCTAAAACATTTACAAATATGGAACAGCTACACACTGAGATTGTGAGAAGAAGGAAGCAACAGAGCACGTGAGAAGGAGGAGGCAGCCGAGGGCACTTGCACCAAAGTTATTCACGGTGACGTTAGAGCAGGGGCGGTTTCTTTATTAGGGCGATTGGACGACGCACCACCAATGTCATTCAACCACAGAGTCACGCTAGCCGTCACTGTGCCTCTGGATATAGTCCAATCAGCGTCATGTCACGTTCTGTGGAGTACCGCCTCTTTTTGGGCGATTTCACTCCGGCTGAGAATCGCCCCGAGTGGCCCCATAGACTTACATTCAAAGATGTTTTTTTTCGAACGGGGGGCGCTGCAATGCATTCTCTATGGCTTCCGGGAGGGCTCGCACTAACGTGCTTACGTCATCATACGTGCTTACGTCATCATACGTAAGCACGTTTCATCCAACAATATAATTTGTCGCCACCTAGTGGAATCTTTAATAAAAGAAACTTGAGTGGATTGTATTAATAGTGAGTATAGAAACAAACAAGATGTATTGTAAGAGTCACTTTATTTTTCATTAATATTAAAGAAGTGAAGTTTGCCTTTACATGCTTAAGCTGTTAATTTATCCATTGCATGGGTGGACCTTATCCTTATCAATCATCCAGACATTTGCCCCCCCTGAGAGATTTTGCAGGAGCCGTCACTGCGTTAGAGTTCTGACAATCGGATTGGAGACATCAAGGGATACTTGTGAATGGAGAATAATTGTTTCGTCCTCGTATTACTGAGACTCATTAAAGCAATTAACTGAAATTAACTGTAATAAATAACCTAATAAAAAAAGCTCCAAAATGGGTCTGAAAATAAATATGAGCGAAACAAAAGTTATGTAAAAACAAGTGCTAGCGTTGAATTATACTGGACTTTAAATAATATAGTTTCACAGTGCTGAAAACTGACGTAAAGGGTTTGATGTTATACTCTAATGACAACCCAATTAAATACTAAAATACACATTTTAAACTGCATTAGCTTCTGTCAGTTTGTCAGTGTTCTGAGTTCTTATTTTACCCTGTAGAATGTCGCATTAGCAATGTTAACCTGCAAATAACTTACATTTTAATTTAAATACACAATTACCGTAGGTTTTTTTTCAATTCTAACCGATAATTAAAATATCTATAACCATAATGGGTCTCTGCCGTAACAAAAATCAAAGGTTCTTGGAATAGACGATTCCAAAGTGAATAGAGTAGAGCACAATTATTTAAACCATATTCTTAGGTTTTTCGGTAAAGTCACGTAGGTAAAACATCAAAATTAATGAAAATAAAATAAAACAAAAATTACGACGTTTCGGAGGCAACACAGCCGAATTAGCTGCATCTAATTCGGCTGTGACGGTCCCACCTGATGACGGAGACTTGTGTTGCCTCCGAAACGTCGTGATTTTTGTTTTATTTTATTTTATTTTCATTAATTTTGATGTTTTACCTACGTGACTTTACCGAAAAAACCTAAGAATATGATTCCTTGCAGTCACGAAAGCTTCAAATCTAGAATTATTTAAACCGTGTTCAAAATGTAGTAAAACCCTTTCCCTACCTTTATCCTACTTTGCGATCGATTGATCGATCAGTAGTTCTGCACATTATCTCTCTTTTGTGAATAAAATCAGGGTTATCTTTGTGGCAAGTGATTGGTTGTTTTCATTATGAGATACTGGTCCTGCACCGTTGTGATGTGGCATTTTCGCCGCTAAATGTAACACTTTGTAGGCTTTCACCGACCAGCATTGTGATGGCGATTGGTAATAGATTGTTGGGTCAGATAGTGTAAGTAAAATTTGTGTCGTTAAAATCTCATTCTCTCAATACAGGCAATTAATAAAGCTGTCACGTGAGCGAATGTGCCAATGTATTACTGCTTGAATATAAACGGTGTGTTGGAGAGCAATCCACAAGATTTAACAATCAGACACCACTTGGTAAATTTGTGACATCTTACTCACACGATCTGACCCAAAAAGCCATTGATGGATTTCCACCACTAGTTCAGATCCACCAATAGTAATGAAAAGGAAGACGCATTGACAATGTTGACATACGTATGGAGATTCACAAACCAGTCATCAGTGGGTGGATACACACAATAATTCTTGTATGTCTCTAAAATCATTTTACTGTCCATCACATCTGCAGTATAGAAGCACACACACATTGGCATATACGTCTTCTTTTGCCTCTTTCATAATATAAATGAATACTTGGTAAATGGCTTCCATCTGTCTGATGACCTTTATTAAACACTTCCAAGATCAGGAGCAGGCTATTTGATTCTCCTGATTTTCCAAGGCCTGTGTACTGGCATAATAGTACGTGGGTTCCAAACCGTGGAGCTTCGCATGGGACGTAAAGCAGAAAACTTGTTACCCCTCCCAGCAGCAGCAGCAACAACAACAACACAAACAAAACCCTGTGTGATGATCTAAAATCGGCCAGGCAGAGAGCTCCTTGTCACTGGCAATGTCTCGGTTTCCAAGGAATGCGACTTAAATCCGTGTCAACATGGAGGCAGCTGCTTGGACTCGAGCACATCCTTCAGGTGCTTCTGTGCTCCGCCGGGCTACACGGGGACCGCGTGCCAAACGGACGTGGACGTGTGCGCAGAAGGCTCGGAGCTCCACTCTCCAGCGCACTGTGAGCATGGGGACATTTGCCAAGAGGGCCCAGCGATGAACTACACCTGCAGGTAATTGAACTCTAATTATTATTATTTTTACCAGGTAAGGCCCACTGAGCTGTATAGCTCTTTTTCAGAAGCGAACTGGCCACAAATGATAGCTTGACGGAGTGGCTTATCGCGTGGAAATTTATAGCAGCCAAATACTTTCAACGCACGTTGATTCGAAATGTGGAGGGAAAAACTGGAGGGCCTGGAGAAAAACCCACACGGCCACAAGGAGAACATGTAAACTCTAAACATACAGACATCAGGGTCGGAATCGAAGCAACAATCTCCTGTATACCTGGCGAGGTAGTTAACATCTCACCACCGTGAGCGCCCACGGCGCCGACATTACTTCAGTTCTCTTCAAAACCTTTCCATTAAACCAAGTGAGAGACCAGTCATTGTGTTGCCCTGTTACCGATTATAGTCTCATGTCATGAGGGGGAAGATGGATATGGAATTCACACGGAGCAGTGCATCACCCCGTCTGTTTGAGAATGGCCGCGCAGAAGGACTTAGAGTAAAACCTTGGATTGCGAGTAACTTGGTCTGCGAGTGTTTGGCAAGACGAGCAAAAAATTTAAATAAATATTAATTTGATAAACGAGCGAGGTCTTGCAATATGAGTATAACGTGTATACCCTTTGCCGAGCGTCACGTGATCACAACTGATATACGAGTGCTTTGGATTACAGACAAGTTTCCGGAACGACTTATGCTCGCAATCCAAAGTTGTACTGTATTTGCAACTTTTTTCAAAATCCTTTCTGATTACATTTTCCGTCAAACCAATAGGTATTTTTTCCCCCCCCGAACTTTTAAAGCAAATTTAGTTTGATGATGACTCGGTTTGCCCCAATCAACTCATTATATTGGAGACCCCTGTTAACTCGTGGTGTGCTGCCAGAATCAGAACCCAGTATCTCAGAAGTGTTATACAGCTCTTTTTCAGAAGCGTCCTGGCCACAAAGGACAGCTCTACGAAGGGCTTATCATGTGGCAATGTAAAGCAGCCAAATGCTCTAAACGCTGTGGTCATATGAATGATCGCAGTTTTGTATATACGGCTGTATCAGGTAGTTGCATTAATAGCATATGAAACATTAATTTGCAAAAGGCTGATCAAACACAACAATGTATTTTATATCTATAAAATATATAAAGTTTCACTTTTTATACATGAATCTATCACAAGTGCAGATAATTTTAGCTCGTGAGTCACCATAAAACTAATAAGATGTTTTATGTTGGAAAGAAGCTTGTACAATTAGCATAATATGACTCAAATGCATATAGTGTACTCCCGTGTTGGCAATTATATCTCTGATTACTTGAGAAAACTTGCTGTTTTAAAACTTTTGATGAAATCTTCACATCTTAGACATGTCACCAGGTCAATGACCACAAAAATCCCATCAACACTGGGTTATTTATTTTAGAGCTCTAAGTATAAATAGAAGATGAACATTAGTCACTCGCTAGCAAATTATTGTTATTTATTATTACATAATGCATGCCAAATGTAACAATTTCCTTTAAATGCTATTTATTTTAAAACTCAAAAGTAGTATCTGCACACTTCCATATTTTTATAAAACATTTATTACGTACAGTACACATTTAGTTATGTTTTCATGTTTCTATTGCAGTGATTGCACCTTTACTTTAAATATATGATCAAAGGTTGCTGAATAATTATTTTAACATTTTTAATTTGTATAGCTTGCTGAGACAATGATTGACATTGACAGTTTTAACTTTTCCCTTGGTGATCTGTCGTATAGTTTTCAGATGTCTGCAATTAACACTACGCATTGTGGCACATTTCACCCCTAACAAAAATTTACGAAATTGCTATGCTGATGAAGCACACGTTTAAACTTATGAATGAATAAAATAATTGCTTGGAATAAATATGAAAAGCTGATAAGATTATTTTTTTTGTATGCCCTGGGCTTTATTTTTCGGAGATCCTTAAGATTCTGGAGGCCTTGTTATAGCACAGACATGCTGTATCACACGTGATTTTTTTCTTCCCCTGACCCCTGCCAATGTTCAGAAGAAATGTCACACTAAGAGCCATGGGATATCAGCTGCTGAGGGATTAATAATGCAATCTGCTCCGTACATGATGCACAATTCCCTGAACATTATTTTTTGAAACATTGCGATTAACTTGATTGATTAACCGCACAAGATGAATGGCTTGTTGAATTAGCCATGATGTTATCGCACCATTTTAATTTAGGCTTGTTTAATGAACAGAATGTGTGGTGGAAGTCGAGTAATTTAATTTTTTGATGGGGCACGAGGGGGGGGGGGTCTTGAGATGCCTGCACTCGAGAGAGGGAATGCTCCGGGCATGAGTCTAAATGTCAGCAGGGTTTCCAATATTCCGTGGCAGTCACTACAACAATCGTGGGATTTAAACAATGATTTAGTTGAATGCAGAAGAAAATTAAGCATTTGTCAACCAAATTGCTAATTTTCTTTGCCTAGTTGGTATCTTGAAGGTTACTGATACAAGGCACTCCTACCTGCCGCGTGATGCTATACACTTAAATTATTTATGATAAAGTCAGTATATTTATAAGCATATGCGTGTATATGTTCAACTGCAGGACTATTTATTTATTGATTTACTTAGTTCGGTATTGATTGTATATGCATTTGGTTTATATATCAGCAAATCGCTGCAAGAAATGTAAGACATCGTGCTTGATTGGCTCCATATTTCATCACACAATGATGATGATTATGCTCAAAATATGGAAAATTTCGAAGCTAAGAAGTATATAAATAATGGAATATAACAAGTAATATTATCTGTACTGCTATTCTGCTGGACCGATAATACCTTTTGGTAAGTGCTTTCAGAAACAGGAGGTTAGCAATAAAATGCACTTCCAGATTAGAATCCTTCCCAGAGATGTAGCTGGCATATTTCATTTCAGCGTCGTCAAAAGCTTTGTGTGCATCTAAGGAAACACCAAAATGTTAGAGTGTGTTTTGTAGAAAATGCTTTGAATTAAAATTATATTTTCTTTTGTTAGTACCGGGATAGATTGTCTACAGTTGATAAATTCTGTTTGCTTTCAATTATTTGAATGATAAATGTTCAGGGAGTATTGCTTCGGCTCATAAAACCAAATGGTGCTCTGGAACATATTGAAGGAACTGCATTTTTAATATGTAGCATATATGATAATGCAAATTATGCTTTATTTATAGCAAGGTGAGTACCCATCGAGACCATTCCCTTCTACCAGGGAGGGACACCCAGGGAATATGAAAGGAAATGCATTTCAAAAGATAAACGTTACACATTTAGTAAAAAAAATTAACTATTAGTGGTCAAATAAAACAGTGAACACAAATTTAAAAAAAAAACATCCAAATAAGCACATTTATATCGTACATATTAATTTGATAAAAGACACAATCATACATCGAAATAACATTTCACAACCTTGCTGAACAAAGGCCTCCTCGCAGTGTGTCGGTCATGGGGGTTATGTGGCCATACTTCCCCAATGCTGGTCAGTGTGGGTTGGTGATTGGTTACTTGCCCCTGATGTAAGCCATGGCCAGGAGTGGTACACTAACCAATGCATTGTCACTCCGCTGAACGTAAGTGTGTTGAACTTCTTTTGCGCCGTGCATAGCCAACCGTGCTAATAGGAGGCGTGAAACTCACATATATCATCCATTAAAAATAAAAAAAAAACACTTGTACAGAAACGCGTTAGTTACGAGAACATGCCACAGCTCCAGTAAATTATGATCAAATTTGAATTAACTATGCTTCGAGTAACTGCCAAATTAATGAGTAAACTCAAATACCAATCACGTTAATTAATGTTAACTAGAACAATAATTGTTCATTCATTCTCGGGCAGGAGAGCTTTAGCCTTCTCGCCGTTGGCTCCACCTGTTTACCCTTTCTTGTACTTTGCGCTCCTATCGTGTTTTTGTATTGTCAGTCGCTGTAACGTTCTTACCCGTCCCGACTGGACATCTGTGAAAAAAGAGCTTTATAGTTCATCGGATTCCTCCACTATGAATACATATTCTGATTGAAAAAAATATTCTAAATGTATTTCCGTGTCACGTTAAACACGATTAATAATACTGACATCATTTTTTTTTATTTTGCTTTGTAGTGGCTGTATATGGGATTTGGTCCTTATATTTAATGTACAGCGTTGTGGGATGCTATTATCATGCATGACGCTATATACTATGAAAGTATTATTATCTGTACGACATGGACGTCGTTAATTAGAATCGAGATATCCATTGGCATTTAGCTCCGGAACATATTTCCCATACGCAAGAATATAACGCATTAGTATTCACTATTCATTATAATTAATTATATTTGTGTGCCTATGCATTTCAACATGTTTCAGATAAGTGCAGAATAACTCGTTGAAGACGAAGAAATCGGGGAGAGAGCCCTAGCAGTTCATGGGCATGTCTGGCGCACTGCAAATAATTAACGAACGTAAAATACTAGCATTGAATTATATTGCGTGCAATTAATGACCAAGACATTTACTTAACATGCATTACTTAGTAACTAAATATTAACATTGTAATATTTACAACGTGATAACACTTACATCGCTAATGTACAGTTTAAGCTGAGCCACCATCACCATGAAGTCGAGGGGCAAAGGCTGCGATTCACTGGATGTAGAAGACTGAACAGATTTTTCTGACGTACTTGAATAATTTAGCAATTTTTGAGAGTACGTGAATGTATTTGTCGAGTTTCGCACGAGACATAAAATTGCTAATGCCCACATGCAAGCCATGCCCTGTCGCGCATGGTGTTCAAGTGCGAACATTGATTAAGTCTCTTTGCTTATGTACTTATTTATTATAAATAATAACGTATTTATGTTTCCAAGAGTAGTCTTGTGACTTAACCTGAATTGCAGTTTACTCGAGTCTGGCTTCAAGAGGCTTTTGTAAACGGTTTGATCACTTTAGCCACTCATTAATTCCTACAACAAATTACAAAACAGGATAATTTAATCTTGATTTGAAGCTTTCATGGCTGCAGGAATCCATGCTCTTTGGTTCTTTCGGTAAAGTCACGTAGGTATAAATAAAATTAAATATATCACGATGTTTCGGGCGCAACACAAGCGGTCGTCCTCATGCCCCGGCCACTTCTTTATGATCCTTCAGCTATACCCATTTCAAACCTTTTAAAACAGTCTGCATCAGCAGCAGACCATGCTTTCCCACCTGATGACGAACGCTTGTGTTGCGCCCGAAACGTCGTGATTTATTTAATTTTATACCTACGTGACTTTACCGAAAGAACCAAAGAGTAGGATAATTAAATAACCTGTAAAATGCCAACTAATCCTGTGCCAGTACCAGACATCTTTACCTTGCTTTGCTTGTAAAATAGATATTGATATTCAATGGCTTGTGTTCTTATTTTTGTTTCAGATGTTTGCCTGGGTACGTGGGCACTCATTGTGAGTTGGAGACCAATGAGTGTGAGTCCAGCCCTTGTGAAAACGGAGCCACGTGTCGTGACCTCGTGAATGGATTTACATGCGTGTGTGCCATTGGTGAGTAAATGTGCACAGCATGGACATTCACACAGTGTGGTGGGGGTCACTGAAAGTCAATATATTTTCCTGCTACAAAATCACCCTGAATGCACTCAATCGCCGTGGCTTTCTGAAGCTAAGCAGGTTGAGCATGAGTGTTAATTGTTATGGGATGCTAACCTGGGAATACCAGGTGTTGTAAGCAATTGCTGCGAGGTGGCCATGTGATGCCATCATGGTAATACACGTTTTAAATCTGCGTGGATATTTTAGCGCTGTCCTCCTCTCGTATGTGTATGTTTTCTCCGGATACTATGTTTGCCGAAGAACCGGCTAAACATCTCAATGCAATATCCTCCTGAAAAAATAGTATAGAGACTCAAGGTGGCAATTATTTACTTCCCACATAGTAGTTATTTGATTGACTCTGTAGCAATGATGGACTGAGTTAATTCCTGACCATAATTTTAATTGTGAGCCAAGTCTTGTAATTAAAATGCTATTTGCTGATGTATTATTTAGTATTAAAATCATATCCGTGCCTTGCTGTTAACGAAAAACAATTCTAAGTCTTCCCGCACTGTTAATGGCCCTGAGCCAGAGATGGAAATTCCACATTGCTATGGTCAGGGCCCATTTATTTCAGAGAAGCTTCTACTTCGACCTAAAAGTAGAAGCTTATATGCAACATAAATGGCGCAGTTATTCATCATCTGAAAATGTCTCTGCTATTCACCGCAGTTTATCTTGGCTACGATGCATTGATGACCACACAATGTCGAAAAGCACACGGTCTGCTTGCTCATGGACTCTAAAGCATCTCATGGCACTCGTAAGGGTCGGTTCCTCCATGCCAGTGCCACAGCCAAATTAACCACCCATAATAAATAGGTGGCATGGGCCTGAATTGGAAAGTGCCCAGCTTGTGCATGTTAACATGCAGCTTAAGTGGGGTGGGGGGTGGAATTAATGAAGCATTTTTATTGGTGCCTCTACAAATCCAAGAAGGACATTCCAGGAGGCATGTCGAAAGAGCAGCACTAAATAACAGACAGTGCTAAACCTGCCTCTGATAGAGATGACTGTTTGGCAGTGGTGAACATACGCTATTGCTCTAATGAGAATGTACGAGTCCTGGGTCTTCTGAATTTTTTTTATATTATTTTGTTTTCTAACAGTACCACAGCACTGTTAGAAAACATTAAGCAGCATGGATATGTGAGCATGTGAAAGTGTAGCTAAATCTGGCTTGACTTGGCCATTCCCTTTAGGTTGGCATAGCCTAAAATGAATATATGGTGTGCAGAATGTTGTTATCAGCAAGGGGATTAGACGTACGGTATCATTGATATTATTCATGCGTGAAACACTCATTTTTAAATACAACATTTTCACTTGAAGGGATCTCAGAGGTAGCTCTGTAATATCCGCTTCCATGGGCCGTTCTCTTACGCTAAGGGTTGCATTGCTCTGCGAAAGATCTGGAGGGATTCGTCCTATTCATGATGTGACAACGACAGCATAATCAAGATGACATTGGGGAAATGTTATTCTCAAGTAACAAAAAAGCACACAAAATGTCGACAACCACTACCTTAAAAAGTGTTTTGCTTTTCTTTCAAAAACTAAACACAATACATACCCCCCCCTTGTGTTATGAACCTTACTGCTTAAATACAAGTCCATCACGATGTCCACATTTGACCAAAATCACCCAGAAGTTAGTGACCAAGGGGAAATATAAAACCAGAAAGTGGGATACAGTGAGAGGAGACCTTAGAGGTCAAATGAAACAGCTGCAGATGGAGATGTTGTGGCAATAACGCCGTTGACCATGATGATATATGGATGGTGAATTGGGATCTACAGATGCAATGCGCCTTAGAAATTCACATTTCTATTATCATTGATATCTTAACTTGAAGCACATGTTTCATTTGCTCTTGATTTTCTCAACACCCATAACAATGCATTTCGCACTGTATTTTGGAAAAAGTGCTGTGGTTAGCATAAAATATATTTAGTCAATAAAAAAAATTGAATAGTTAAAATGTATCTGTCTAAGTGTAACATTAAACCATAGTTTTAAACCCAGTTCATTGCTGCGTCTTCAATTGTGTTATTTCTTCGGTCATATGTGAATGTTGTACAATGCCCCCAGTGTTATGCTGCGCATGCTTGCAAAAGAGAGAATCATTTAAAATTGCCATGGCCTTATTTCATTTCCTTTAAAATGTGTTATTAAATTTTAGGCGATGGCTATGGGAATTATATTTATTCCTATAAAGGGAATTGTGGTATGTTTATAGCACGACATATGCTTCTATTTGCTGCAAATAAGGGGTTATAAAAGAAAAACATTAAATCCTATATGAGGATACGATTTTCTATAACCAAGTCGCAAAATGTTTTGAAGTAACCATTAACATTTTTATGGCATACTTTCGATTTGTTTGTCCACCGACCTCCCCTGCCAGGATTTTCTGGTGATCGCTGTGAGGTGGATACGGATGATTGTCTCACCAATCCCTGTGTTAATGGCGTGTGTCAGGAGGGCAACTCTGAACTGGGATACCTATGTTATTGTCTCCCCGGATATCTGGTGAGCCTACACCTCCTCTACTGCATCATGAGTAATTGACCTCACGAACCAACTTTCATTTGCACTGAACTGTCAATGCGTGGACACAGCCAATAGCCACATTTGTCACTGAAATTATCATGCACTTCTTTCTTCTTGGTTCTTTCGGTTAAGTCACGTAGAAGGGAAATAATAAAATAATAAAATTTTTACATAATAAAATACAATTCTCACGACGTTTCGGCCACAACGCAAGCAGCCGTCCTCAGGTGAAGAACAGGTCTGTTGGAAAGACAGCGTCTGAATGAACACCACCAAGCTTCTTGGTTCTTTCGGTGACTTTACCGAAAGAACCAAGAAGATGAATCCCTGCAGTCACGAAAGCTTTAGATCGATATCATGCACTTACACCCCAACGCCACTGAGTTTGAAAAGCGAACAGTAAGCACTGGTACATTTTTGGTAAAATAACATTACAGCATAGCAACTGCTTTTGATCTCCTAATGTAATCTTTGCACACTTAAATTAGCGTTTCAATGGAATACAATTTTTTCAGACCAACTCTGTGGGTGGCATCGATTTGCGAGGCGACACTTTTGCTGCCGACTCGCTGTGCAGTTGACACGGGTTGAGGTTTTGTTTGTAAAAAAAAATGCGACAAGGATACGTTGCCTGGAAAGCCCCATTGGATTGTACAAATGGAGTTAGCAAAACTGTCCATATGGGGATAGAGTAGATTAGAAACAAATAAAATAGGATGGGAAGAACGAGGTGAAATAAAATTCGTAATTTTATCATGAAAATTCACGAATTCCTTCAAGGATAAATCATGACAGGCCTATTGTATATGAAACAATATTCTTACATGTGCTGTTTTAAGTTGCTATGTTGTATCAGTGTTTCCTGCGTTCTGGTATTGTAAATGTAACCATTTAATCGATTGGAAACATTTCCAATACATGTATTCCATTTGTTATCTCCCACAGGGTTTGAACTGTGAATTCAACTATGATGACTGTCTTATTGAAAGATGCCCCGAAGGATACCTTTGTAAAGACGGCCTTAATAATATCACTTGTGTGTCAGAGCCTTCAAGTTTAATGCCTGACATAAAACCGCATTTTGCATCGCATATTGATCCACAGAGTGTGCTCCCAATCATGGAGCAATCTTCTGGACCAATTGAGAAATCTTTTCTCAATGTATTATTTACCCTGCAGCCTTCCATGTCAATGGCGAGAGCATTGAAACAGACAAATTCGGGATCAACCGATATGTTGATGACATCACCGTCGGAGCTGTTCCCCTTTCAATATAATGCATTAGATTCAACAACGTCGAGTGTAATATCTACAGAAGTGGCTTCTGATCAGACACCCTCCAAGACCACAGAGCACCTTGACAACATACGTAAGACTTCAATTTCACCGTTCAACAAATGCACAACAACCGCCGTTTTTGATGAGGAATTTCCAGGATCGCATTCGTGGCCTGGTGTCAATTCAGGGATGCACAAAACGCGTCCGCTTTCGTTCACGGAAGAACCAAAGACCTTGCCAGCGGTCGCCAGCTCAGAGAAACCAATGACCGATCGGCGAGCGTCGTTACAGTTTCCTTCAACCGGCGCTGTGTCAGGTGCAGCGGACCCGCCATCGTCACCCGGTTGGGCAGCCACCCGAGCCGTTAAACCTTCAGCTGTGACATTAAGTTATCGTCAAAGGGACGGCACAGTGGCCAGCCAAGAGCAGGCCGGTCACTCCTCGTCTCCGACAGAACCCGTCCTCCCATCCTTCCAGATCAGCGCTCAGCTGAGGAGCGATATTGAGCGAGACCGCTACGTGTGGTTGCGTCCGTCTCTGCAAGCCGCGTCCACGGGAATGTTTCTCCCAGGGGATGCTTCCGTGTTGCCGGAGCGAGTCTCCGCGCGTGATGCCGGTAGGTCCGGGAATGGGAGCTTTTTAACACGCGTGTCTTCATCGCTAAGGTCACGCGAGCCGATGTCATTAGCGGCGGGCCTCTAATGCGACGGATTGTTTTTTTTCCCCATGAGATGTTATACGTATGAATTTTAATGCACGACTTATTGTGAAAAATGCCATATGAAACGGTTAAGTCAGTATGTTTCTATGAATGTACTTGTTTCTTGGTTAATGTATGTCGTATGTGTTGCACGTGTGTCTGTGTGAATGTATGAATGCAAAATGCCACCGCGATCTAAACCCAAGATGTACTTTGTCGATCTTTCGTTTACAACATTTTAATGACCAAATCTTAACCATAAAATTAAACCTAAAGGTGCCATTGGTTTTAATGTCCACGTACTACATTTCGGAAGTAAAGAGCTCTCTTTGATATAAACCTTATATAACGCGTGGAAGAAAACTATCGAGATACAGACATACACTTATAAGAACTTTTGATAGATTATTTATATCTTACTCTCTCCCTGAGAGAGAAACTATTTTTTAATCAATTTATGAATAAAATAATGATGTCTTGGTAGATTATATGTGATCAAGCAAGAAAATAAAGCAATCTGATATGCCAATCAGGACGTAAACCGATAACAACATTGGGTCATGTTCCAATTTTGATCACCAATATTAAATCGTGTGCTACTGTTTTAAACTATGAACGAGTTGATATATGGGAACAAAGACAGTCGAATAGAGTGGTTGTCAATTTCCTTTCTCAAATTCCTTTTGTGTTTATGGGCACAAAACTTTGGGAACACAATGCAGTTAAAAAAGTCATTCTGGGGATTTTTCTCCCTTTTATATCCCATTCGCACTGTTGGTACATGTGACCTTTTATCACATGCTTACAATATTGATTTACTTGACCCATGTCTTCCTTGAATATCGAGACTGAATGGCCTCTTACCTGGTCATAAATAAAGTAAATGAATGAACGATTAAATGTTGTTATGTCACGATACAAAGAAATGTCAATTCAGAACTCAGGCAGAGAGCAGTTAGTGTCACGCTATCTCGTGTGAGAGAATGGCTGGAGAAGATGACGGCCGAGAAAATACTTCTCAAGTTATTTCGGCAACCTCTCATTTAAAAGTTGGTGACGCATTCTTATATAACCCCCGAAAAAAATGTGTCTACTGCAAGGCATTCAAAGTGAAAATGTTCATCCAAATTAATTAAAATAATAACACTATGTAACACAATTTTTGTTCCTAGGTCGTAAGTGTTATTTCGTAATTGCTTATGCCTAAAAAGTATAGAAAATGGCTGTTATTCCCCACAAACTTTGCTTTTGTGACCAGGACAGTAATATTTTGAAATGTGCTTATTTTCAATGAGAAAACAGGCAAATTTGTGTCTTTTCGTTCACATAAAGTCAGAAAAAACAACATATTAATTAAAATTAACATGTATTAATACTCAAGTAATACAAAAATGACTACAAAAGATTTAGAAGTGAGTAGTTTTTTAGATTTACGATTATACTGTAAATCACTTTCACGAATCAGCCCCCAAATGTAGTCTCCTATCATGTTCTCATTATATTGTCCTTGGTAGCAGCATTCAAAGTCCAGTATATCCTGGTGGAAGCACTCGTCTTGCTTGCTTCGAGTACGCTCTCATGTTCTCCTTTAATTTATCAAGATGAGCATCAAGGATATTAACTTTGAGGAACATTCTACAGCCCATTGTGCCGTCTCAACCAGCTCCACATAGTTTTCAACCTTGTGATTGCCCAGGAAGTCACGAACCACTGCGACAAAGCTGTTCCAAGCCGCTTTATCCTTACTAGTGAGATTCTTGGGGAATTCATTGCACTCCAGGATCTTCTTCATCTGTGGTCCGATGAAGACACCGGCTTTGACCTTTGCCTTAGACAGCTTAGGGAAGAATTCTTGAAGGTACTTGAAGGCTGCCGACTCCTTATCTACAGCTCTGACAAATTGTTTCATAAGGCCTAATTTGATGTGCAGTGGTGGCATCAGCACCTTCCCGGGGTCCACCAGTGGCTCCCACTTGACGTTGTTCCTCCCCACAGATAACTCAGTGCGCTGTGGCCAGTCCCGCCTCTGGTAGTGCGCCTTGGTGTCCCTGCTGTCCCAAAGGCAACGATAGCAGGGAAAGTTGGTAAAACTGCCTTGGAGATCCATCAGGAATGTCACCATTTTGAAGTTTCCGATGACCTCCCAGCCGTATTCATCATACTTCAAGGCGTCCAGCAAGGTCTTGATGCTGTTGTAATCCTCTTTGAGGTGCACCGAGTGAGCCAGAGGAAGAGACGGGTACTTGTTACCATTATGGAGCAGCACGGCTTTGAGGCTCCTGGATGAGCTGTCAATGAAGAGGCGCCACTCATTCTGGTTACAGGTGATTCCGATTGCCTAGAACAGACTGGTCACATTGTCGTAGAAGCAGAGCCCACCTTGATGGGTGAAGAAGCTGCAAAAAGGTTGGTGACGCTTCCTCTGATCTGCGACTTGCACACTTTTATCCAACAAGTTCCACTGCTTGAGCCTAGATGTCAAAAGCTCGGCATTGGACTTGGTGAGACGAAGATCTCTGATCAAATCGTTGAGGTATTTTTGGTTGGGGTAGTATGGGTTTCTCTCCTCAGTTCCACCTCTGAAATTGTCATCTGGATCTACAACGTCTTCCTCGCTCTCTGACTTGCTGCTCTCTTTTAAAGAGGGCTGGTCTCTCTCCGGAGGAGTGGGTATGGGGAGCTCATGGCAGTGTGGCACCGGGGCGATGGATGAAGGAATATCTGGATACGTAATAGCAGGTGCATTCCTGCCAGTCCGACGTTTGGAAGGGTCCATCATGCAGAAGTAGCAGTTGCTTGAGTGGTCAGTGGGTTCCCGCCAAATTCTTAGGATAGCGAACTTTATGGCTCTCTTTTCCCCTCTGTACCATCCTACAAAAATACATTAATTTCACCCATGACTAATGTGTAAGAGATTCTCGAAACATTTTTTTAAAATGATAGAATTTTTCAATAACATTGAAAATTGTAAAACATTTGTAATTAACAAGTTTTACAAAAAAATTATTTTTTAGCAAAATTTCTAACATAAAATTCCAAGCAATAATTGTCAATTTTTCCTTCCAGAGTTTTTTTGCATGGCTCGCAGGTGAAATGAGGTGCCCAGGGTTTGTCTTGATCCCCGACAGGCATGCCGAAATATGCCTTGTAGGCCTCACACATCTTAGTAGATGCTTCCACTGAGTACTTTTTCGCTCTTGTCTTGATAAATTGGCCGCAGACATCGCAAAATGCGTCTGCCGGATGCTTGTAGCCTCTTGATGCCATCTCAGAAAAATGCAGATATGTATCCACTTAGGCAGCTGGAACTAAACTGACCTTGTGGCCTTAAGGCCCCTGTATTTATACTACTATTTATATTACTGGAAAATCCTAGAATGTTCTAGAAGTTCCTCCAAGTTTACGCAGCACTGAATCTATCTGAAATGTTCTGGAAAATAGGTGAATTTCAAAATATCACTATCCTGGTCGCAAAAGCAAAGTTTATGGGGAATAATAGCCATTTTCTGTACTTTTGAGGCATATGCAATTAGGAAATAACACTGACTACCCAGGAACAAAAAAAAATGTTATACAATGTAATTACGTGGTGTTTTTGTGGAA
Organism: Lampetra fluviatilis; assembly: GCF_964198595.1. Classification (NCBI taxonomy): domain Eukaryota; kingdom Metazoa; phylum Chordata; class Hyperoartia; order Petromyzontiformes; family Petromyzontidae; genus Lampetra; species Lampetra fluviatilis. The sequence continues at coordinate 28,676,721 of NC_136276.1, read as the reverse complement.
GTCATTGGTGACTTGGCTGAGATATATCAACTCTCTACGATTGATGACCCAGTTTAATCACAGGTGGCTGAAGCCTTGATTCAAACCCAGGATTTCTAATACTGTTTACATGGCATTAGTCCCCTGAGCAGCCACCCAGTCGACAGGTTCAAGTTTTTCTTATAAGTCGACTATAATTTGGGTGATAATTATGGGGACTATTGGATTGCTGCTTGGTCCACTGAGTCACTAAGATCATTGGTCACTCTGGAGCATCTACAAATGCATGTCTGATTTAAATGTGTTGATTACCATCATCATCATCATAACGCAATTAGCACACTGTTGTAAGTAAATAATGGTCTTCCTTTGGAGAAACTGTTCCTCTTCATGAGCATGTCATATTTCCACTCTGAAATGAATAACTGCCACTGCGTATCTTCTTGGTTCTTACGGTAAAGTCGCGTAGAAGGGAAGTAATAAAATAATACAAATAAAACATAATAAAATAATTCTCACGACGTTTCAGCCACAACGCAAGCAGCCGTCCTCAGGTGAAAACCAGGTCTGTCGAGGCGACAGCGTCATTCAGACGCTGCTTGCGTTGTGGCCGAAACGTCGTGAGAATTATTTTATTATGTTTTATTTTTATTATTTTATTACTTCCCTTCTACGTGACTTTATCGAAAGAACCAAGAAGATGAATCCCTGCAGTCACGAAAGCTTTAAATCGAAAAATTCCACTGCGTAGTTTGCTTGAGTAGAGATACATGCGGGCTTATGGTATCTAATGGCAGACACGCTCGAACATTAGTTAATTCGTGACATTTTGTGCTTTACAAAGTGTCGTATTAACATTATTGCAATTTAGATTTTGTTCAATAAAAATAGAATATTTGAGGTATATATGGCATTACTGTGTAATAATTGCTTTACATTTCTTTTATTTTATTCTAACGTTATTGCACTTTACTGTTGACAGTGAATGTCTGCCTCTGTGATACAGTATATATATATTTTGCACATGGTCTCAGCGCTGAAGGGTTAAGCAATTGGTGATTGGTCACGGAGCCAGATGGTTCTCATAAATGTGCCTTGGAAATTCTCTTACGGCTCCCCTGTTTTGGGGACACCCAAAAGTCATCATGGCATTCAGAAAGAGAGATGGAACCCGTTAAATTTTTATTGCACACTTGGCCTGTAAAGAACAAGCCAGTCTATAAATATGTGTTTTATATATTTCTCTATATATGTACCGGTTTTTTCTACTTTTTAATCTCGCTCCTTTTACCAGATGCTATAGTTTGAAAGCATTGTTTAATATGTACTTTAAATGCTAAATTTAGTACTTGGAGAAGCCATATCAATCGGGGTATTGGATGTCTGTAGAAATATGGCAATGTGGTTTTATAGCAAAGTGACGTAGAACTGTATTGGCATGATGCACAAAGCCCCTCTGTGCTTTTAGCGATTGTACCGTTCACTTCTCTTGGCAATGAAACATATTTACCGGTAAACAATGAGATATTAAATTATCATTTCGAAATCGGGGTTATGAGCTACTGTAATGTATTATTGCATAGAAAATAAGACATTGTGAGCTTTTCTGGAAGCGATATTTAAGAAAGAAAGAGGGTTGCAGTGCAAAACAGTAACAACAACAAAATCATCATCAGCTGATACCCAGGGGGCTGAATATGAAATCTCCAAGTGTAGATGATTCATCACCACTCTCCAGTCGTCACTTTGATTCTACAAGTAAAAAGCAACCGTTGACTTCATATTTAATCCCGGAGAGGCTAGACAGGTCATTAGTGGGCTTAGCAGATCTATCATGCTGTTTGGCATTGGGAGAGAGCTGCAGGCCACATTTTTTTGCGTGGGTGGAAAGTAAGAGAACAAACACAAGAGAGAGCTTCCCGGGCAAATGCTTTATGATTCACACGATGAGTCTGCGCGAGATTAGGCGGGTTCATTTGCTCACAGAAAGTTTTGTGGACACTGCACCAGTGATCGTAGTGCTGCCATTACTTTTTTTTCCCCTGCACACACATTCTCATGTTTGTATACATCTCAAATGTCAAGCTATATTTCTTTGATATCATCTCTTTTTTTTTTACAATACTGACATACAGGGGCCTGCCTTCTCGTAGTTTCCGTCCATTAGCCATGATGAATTGTGCACGTTCATCACCAGGGATTACAGTAGCTGATCTGTCTGGCCTGAATACCACAGTGTAATCTCAGTGGAATCGGACCAATTCTGTGGATTGGGGACCGGCACTACCATTCAATTGTGATGCTGACCGCCTGGAATTCCACTGAATCATCAATTTTGACGGACTGGGATCGATGATGACTAAGCTTTGTCATACTTCGTGGAAGCCAGGTGCCACATGCCATCATGTCGGCAGGGTGGCGTAGTGATCACACTCCGTGCTGTCTTTCTGACAGACCTGTTCTTCACCTGAGGACGGCTGCTTGCGTTGTGGCCGAAACGTCGTGAGAATTATTTTATTATGTTTTATTTTTATTATTTTATTATTTCCATTCTACGTGAATTTACCGAAAGAACCAAGAAGAACACTCCGCGCCTTAAAGCAAGAAGGACCTGGCGACAATAGCTCACCCAGGCACCTTTCTGTGTGGCGTTTGTATGTTCTCCCTCCATCCTCTATGGGCTTCCTCAGGGCCCGGTTTCCTGCCTTAGCTCAAAACACGCAATGCAACCGTTGTTGGTCAAACATCCCAGTGCTGAAAAATTACATGCAAATAATTAAATTGGGATTACAGCAATACAGCTCACAACATCGCCCCCTTATGGTTCAACCTTGGCAGGACCTTCCTGAAAAACAGTGTTGAGACTTCGTGAGGCTTTTTATTGTAAACAATCTGAGTAATAATAATAGTAGTGTCTTGCTTGAACGCAATGCCTCAATTGTAGTGGAATTGGGCCAATTCTGCTCACTAGGCATCAGCCATTCATTTCAGCGTTGTTTTTATAGATAGCCGGGTGTGTACCGAGTTGTATGTATGTATGGTGAAATTCTTCCGCATCGTGCGTAGCCAACCGTGCTAATCGGAGGTGCGGTAAGGTTAGATGTTCAGTATTACATTTTGTAGGTGAGAGCTTAGCCTGAAATTGGTGTGTCCTTTGTGAAAAAGGACACTTTACTCAGATTGGTCTCTGTTCTACAATTTCAAAGAGGAGAAGATGACTGGCACATTGCAGTAAGCCTTCAGCTTGTCATGCTTTGTTTCCGATCCAGTGGCTTTGGATAGAGAAGCACCGCTGTTGCTGCATCTACTTTTCGCCTAAACAACTTCTCTTGGTGTGTTTATAAATAGCTCCCATTCCAGGAACCCCGCAATATTTATTTGCCACAACAGGTTTGTTGCACATGAGTGGTTGTGTTACGAGTAGATTTCACGGCGCGGCTGATATTTTTTGCATTAAATTCCCTGCATAGGTGAGCCATCTCACTCTGAGGAACAAGAGCTGTAACACTTTAAAATTGGAAATGTTTACATTTGGAGAACAGTACCGATGTTGATTTTGGATCACATCTTTCAGGCATTAGCAGTCTTCCCGAATACAAAAGCAGTATCAGAGAGATGCGCAACAAAGGATGTTGTATCAAAGCGTACTTGTGCCGTTTGGAAATTGGAAGTGTGACAGCAAAGTTGACGGTTTTATAGCGTGGATTGTACCCCCTTCATGGTTTAGCTCAAAAGGATCTGGGTCTCGGCTAGTGTTTTCTGAACGACTCTTTGATAAGACAATAATCACACCCAGAGCCCATTGCGGATATCTAATCAAAGCGGACAAATTCTAGCCAGTGAACTCATTTTATCTATCTTTCAAAATCCAAACATTTATTGACATAAAATGTACTCCAATCAAATTACCGTTTGCCTGAGATCACGAAAAAATTTGTGAAGGTTCACCGCTTGAGTCAGAATCACTAAATGCGCACGTAAATATTTAAATATGCCGTCCAGTTATATATCTAAGCTCTCTTTATGAAATCCCAAAGTAAGCTTGCACTACACATTTCAAAATGCGCATTCAGAATTAGATGGTGCACTTGTCAAATGCTGGACAGGATGTCATGGCTTGGCACCAGCAGTCAATTGCTCCATCACCCATTTTGCTGCACAAGGAAAGACCTTTGATTAATCCATACACTGAGACTCAGGGAGTGTTTGTTCGAGTGCTAGTGACGGTGATGTAATTTCAACTTGGCACGAGGTCACGTCAGGACACGTCAAACCATGGAACCGTTGCCAAGTCTCCAGCCAAGTGCCTACTGGGGCTACCCAGGCGCTTAGTGGCACATGACAGGTATTAACATCACCGATATCAGAGATGGAGATGAATTTAATTTATACGGACGGAATTGACGAAGAGTCATGACATAGCTTCAGTTAGATGTTTATGGTGGTGTATGTGAATTATCACTGCAGATGTATTTTTTATTGGTATTCTACTTTGCAGTGGGCAAAATCACATTATTATTTTCTCTCTCCACTGTTTTAATCTCATAATCATGTCATCCCCAATATAGAGCTCAACGGTCAGGTATTATGTACCGTACTGATTAAAACAAAATTGGACGCATTGACACGTTGCTTTTTATGATAAAATGTATCTGTATAGAAAACACTCCAACCCTAATACTAGTCCACATCTTTCCTTCAAAATTAGCAGTCTTACCCTGCTGACTTAAGTGTGATTCCTAGCCGCAGATAATATCGGTGGTGAATCGTTGCAGAACCAGTGCTGGGTCCCCCAGTACCATGAAGTACGGTCAAACAACCCTCCCATTACTAACACACCATGGGGAGGACATCATATTAGTGGTAAATATCCCCACCTTCCATGGATCTATATTCTGTGCAACAGCAATTACCTATAGTTACTAATAAAACAGCCAATTTACTCAACGTGATGTTCGTATCCTTAATCGCTCTACAAATGAAAAAAATATCTTGAAATATCTGGATTTTCGTCACGAAAATTTTATTGACATTATTATTCAGCGTTATTTGGCTAATAGTTGACCAAGTTCACATTCCTCTATGGTAGGAAAAGTAAATATTTTTCGTGGATAGTTGTCTTTTTTATATAGAGACCGTCTCCTGCTATAGAAATATATCATTTCTACCACTTCTCAAGACCATCAATGCCTCCTGTTTATTTTAGCAGGGGTACACTTTAACCTTTGAATTGTTTCGTATAAATAAGCACATCTATGTGAATGACAAAGTCGGGAGACCTTTGTCTTTCATATATAGATAGACCTGATGATGGTAACTGTGCATACCCACTGTTGTGTCTTTACACAGCAATGGGTATACACAGTTATCATCATCATCATCAGCCATGATCAATCCACTGCAATGGAATACAGCATGAGAGTGCAGTCGTAAAATACAAAGGAATTATTATTTCTAGATTTGAAGTTTTCGTGACTGCAAGGATCGGCAAAGTCACGTAGGTGAAAATAAAATAAAATAAAAATAAGAATAAAATAAAAGTACAAAATAAAAATAGAAATAACTAAATCAAATCACGACGTTTCGATTGATGATTGCTTGTGTTGCAATCGAAACGTCGTGATTTTATATAGTTATTTCTATTTAAATTTTTTTATTTTATTTTATTCTTATTCTATAATTTTTTTACCTACGTGACTTTACCGAAAGAACCAAAGAATGATTATTTAGTAGACGTGTAATAATGCATCAATTCTCGACATCATTTGTATTCTGTTGCAATCCCCCAAAATGCCATACGAAACAAGAAGAAGAAGTGCATCAAGTAAAAAATAAATGTTGATCCTTACCTTTCTGACACATCCCTCGTCTTGAATTGATAATTTTAAATTTGCATTTGCTGCACGTTATTGTTTCACGTGAATACTTCAGTCACTGGAGGTGCTGCCATTCACAGCGGTGTTCATAAAAAAAAACCTAAGTGTAACGCTTAGTTAACTTTGATTAAATAATTGCGACACTCCGTTGAATCACCTTGTCGGTTAGTAATTCCGCCCCCTACATTGTAGGCTGCCAGAAATTTTGTTTATGTTTTGGTGAATGCCGTGTATGTTAATACATGCAAACACACGACTTGCAGAGGCAAGCGCCTACGTGCACTTATGCTGAGACTGCACTGTGCGTGTTTGTCTTTCTTCTCTTTCTGCTGTGTGAATGCCTCCAATTACAGCATCTCAGAATGTGTTTGTCCCAAGCACTTCAAGCACGATGATCGCCCATGACGATCCCGATGTCTTCCCACCTTCCACGACGAAAACGCCACCACCACCTCCACCACCTCCACCACCTCCTCCTCCATACCTGGTCACAATGTCCCCTTGCCAGCGGCACGTGTGCCTAAACGGTGGCACTTGCCGGGACGTATTGCTTCCTGGGGAGATGGTGATGTCCTTCCGCTGTGACTGCCCTCTTCACTTCACAGGACACTTCTGTCAGCTGGGTATGACTCTCCTCCTTTTGCAAATATAGATGAGTAGGCAGTGCTAACATGTATGATGTGTACATCTACCTGAGCAGCATACAATTACACTTTGCACGTGTTTTTGTTCTGAAATATAATGAAATGTGTTTTTTATATATATTTTTATACCTTTGAACTGGGTTTGTTTTAGAAATCAGTAGCCTTTGATGGTTAAGGACATTTGAGAATGTATTTTATCTTTGAACAAGGAGGGATGGATTGAAGGAATTATCTCAGATCATTTTAACACGGAGGCTTTCGCGACCAACATCATCCATAATAGAGGTTTTTGGGTTAAATCGTGTAAAAACAAATTCACGCGATCTAACCCAAAAACCTCTATTATGGACCTCAGATTATTTTCATTCAAGTTCAAGTGTAGATGTTAAACCAGTTGAGATCTCGTGATACTGGGATAGAGTGTCAAATGCAAGCGTGATGTTGACTAAAATAAAACAAGTAAAAATAAAGTTCAGCTGTGCAGCAAAGAGAAAACAGAAAATAAATCCGGTCGCGGGTTATCAATACATTGTTTTGCCGTATCGATACTGCTTGTTTGCGATGTTTAATTCACATTGAGGTGCTGGAGATATACCCAGACTTTTTACCAACGCGCTGCATACTGAAACAACTGTCTTGTTGTAAGCTAGCCACTGTTACTCATCGCATTGTAATTGTACGCTGTCGTGGTACGTCAGCAGCAGATCCATCTTTTGCTTTGGCTTCATCTCTGGGTTTTAAAATTACATCGGTGTCACTGCATGTCTCTAGAATACAATGGAAGTATTGAAGTGGGAGGATAACTGATTGTTAATTTCTTTCTTGTGAAACAAAGCGCTATCATTTGTATCTCTTAAAGGCTGTTAACGCAGTCAAACCAACTGCCGACATTCACATGCGTGCATTCACTGAAGCTATGAACGCTGACACTTGCACTTTTTACACATACTGTATAGTTGGCATTTAACAATGCATCACTTGAAATGTATTTCTTTGCTCATGGTTCCTGAATTAAATTGTGTGTGTCTCTGAGAATCAATCAGTATTAGTATTAATGCGAATGACAGGCTAGAGTGACGGTTATGAAACATTTAGGCCAATGGAACAAACAAAACTGTGCAAATGAAACAGAAAAAACGAGAAACAATACGAGCAATACACTAAAAACAAGATTGAAATAGGACTTTGAAAAATCGAATTGTAACATTTGCTCCAATTTCTAGGTGGGTACTCGTGGTATTTAATACATATTCAGATAAAGAGGGGTAATTGTAGCAAGTGAATGTTTTGTTTACTTTCACACTGAGGTATATTCTTCATAGAAAGCTGATATTCCTATAAGGAGAAAACAGTGTTAATATAACGGTCACGATATTTGACGGTACTTCATAAAGTGTGCAATCGTGCATGTATAACCCATTGCGCTGAAAATCTTGGATTGGGATTTCCTCTTACACAGAAGGAATCCATTTTTAATGCCTTTCTAGACAAAGTTGAAAGCATTTATGCATCCGCCCTGTCCGTTTCGCCCATCCGTCTGTCATCCGTGAAGGTCACCCAACATAAACGAAACCTAAGTCTAAAGTTATGTTGCTGTTACGGACTAACCCGAGAGAAAACCAGCCGAATTGATCAAAGGGACACTGGTACCGTTTAAGCCAGGGGTCGGGAACCTTTTTGACTGGGAGAGCCATAAAAGCCAAATATTTATAAATATATTTCATTGAGAGCCATATAGTATTTTTAACGTATAATAAATTAAATATGTCTTACTTTTAATGCGACTTCTGGTGCTGCATGGTTTTGCTGATGGCCTTGTAGTCTGGTTCATACGTGGTGAGGTTGAGCTTCGTGCAGGCGTGACCCGTGAAATTTATCTTCAAAACTAATTTCTGTTTACTTTAAAATGACACAGTATTATTAAGTAATATCACAAGTATTTTAAAATCAGTTCCAAACTGATTTTTTTATTTTTTCAACTGAAAATTGTCTGGGAGCCATATGCCGTCACTGGAAGAGCCATATATGGCTCGCGAGCCATAGGTTCCCGACCGCTGGTTTAAGCAGAGCCCTCATTCTGTCATCTCGTCGCGGCCTACGATGTAACTCACTGACCCGCCTACACTGGACATCTGTGAAGAAAGAGCTTCATAGCTCATCGGATTCCTCCAGTCTAAATACAGTGTCTGATTCTTATGCACAGCTTCCTGTGTGAGTACTGCCATCATTAATACTATTACATACGAGAAAAGTGTTACAAAAGCCATGCATATGAATTACGTTTCTTCCTTGTTAAAATGATATACTTTTCATTAAGAAAATATGTGATCATCGTATATTTAGGGAGTTATTTTAAAGACTTTTTTTTGCATTTGGGCAGTATCCCCAATTTCTGAGAAATAATCAACGTGAAGAAGTGCCACTTAAACTCCAAATTATATTACTCTAATCTTTGTACTACCCATTCGAAGCATCTCAATGAGCTATAGTTTTACTGAAAATGTGCTCATGTTTGAAAGTGCGACTACTATGAATGCAGCATTTTATGATGCACGTGTAGAGAAATAATTTTCCCTTACGTGGATTTTTTTTTCCATTGTATTTTTGAGCAATGATATTTTTGAGCAGGTACAAGCTGAAGTAGTAGGTTTTTCGATATAAACTGCAAGTCTACTTGAAACAGCTTTTTTTGTTTTATGAGACGGATGCTAGCCCTCAGTGATACAACTTTAATTATTTCACGGAATGGTACATTTTATTAAAAGCATTTTTTTTTACAAAGGTCACTGCTATTTGGGGCTAGGCTAAAGTGTGGAACACTTTTTTGTCCATAGGACACGTATTTCCAGACATTCATTTAATTATGCAAATCAGTTTTTTTTATCTTAGATTTTGTCCCTAATACAGTTTTTTTTGGGTTAGATTACGTAAATATATAAATGTGTCATTAAACCCGCCACCACCCGACACAGCCAACTAGTAAGGTTTGTCACATAAACAGAACGTGCCAATTCGTTACTAGTACAGCACACCGGTGTGTTGGAGAGCAAAGCTACAACATTTACAATCTGAGAGTTACATTTACAACCTTGGCTGTTTGTGTTAGGCCGAGTAATAATCGATCAAAATGTAATCACTGCTCCCGTGCTCATTTTCTCTCATTTGTTAAAGATCTCTTCAATTGGCTATTACAATTTGGCGAGTATTGTTGATTTTTTTTCAAGAAGTGTTTTGCACGTCGAATGGAACATGCTTAATGTTCCTGGAGCAAACACATGCAGACAAGAAGTCGTCATTCAGAGGTCTACACAGATCTCGTCTCATTGCCACCGCACAACAGAGCAGGTTTGGAAGTTCCACAAATACACGGGATCTGCAAATTCACGCTTTCAAACACTGGATTACAGGCATGTGACACCACAGTACACTATGTAATGTCAAATATATGATTGATGAGAAATTATATTTAACATTCCTTTCAAATATACTTTAGTTTTTTATGTAGTTTATACTTTAGTTTTCTACGTGGTTGTTTAGTAACTGCAGCTACATACTATTAACATTCCTTTCCTTTGTTAATGCTACTCCCTGCACCCTCCCTTGGTGCTGCTGATCCTGCATAATGCATGGGCATAATATGACTATGAAACCCCCCCACCCACCTCCTACGCATTTGCCATGAATATGCTAAATTCCTCTTCATATGCACATTCTTTTTGTTAAGGCGCTCTTCCACCTCCAACCCAGCTTATATATAAGCTACTAGCTTGGTAGTGTCTCATTCTTCACCTGAAGATGGCTGCTTGCGTTGTAGCCGAAACGTCGTGAGAATTATTTTATTTTATTATGTTTTATTTTTATTATTTTATTACTTCCCTTCTACGTGACTTTACCGAAAGAACCAAGAAGATGAATCCCTGCAGTCACGAAAGCTTTAAATCGAAATTCCTTTCAAACTGTCACCTCAGTGGCAAGCGCATTTACTACTTCGAGACGTTTCAGCTGCTGAAGTATGATCACATTTATCTTTGCATTTTTCCTCAATTAAATCAAAGCCATTCTTTTGTTTTCATTCGCACGTGCATTTCTCGTGCTCGTTTTGTGAAACGCGGGAGCGATTGGTGTGCGTGTGTGTGAATTTGCACAATTTTTTGATCAACAAAAAAAACATTTCCAGCCCTTTACGGCTATTAGCCATGAGAACATACGCCACCAATCAAGAGCACATGGTGCCCCCCCCCCCCCCCCCGATGAAGGACGTCACACTTTGCTTGACGGTCGTGTTCCTTCCCTTGCCTTGTCACGACACAATAGAGCGCCGATGTTAAGGACATCCCCACATTGGCGCACTGCAAAATAGACACTTGGGGCTACAACTTTATTCGTAAAGCATCATGAGGGTGCAGTGAATACAAAACGTGTTTTTCTTCAACGATTTCACAGATTGAAAAGTTGAACAACCTTAGTCATCAGGACTTACATTTCTACATTGCAGTTTTTTTTTACCTTTTCTCTCTCGGCCAAAGAAGATACGCTTGGCACGTCAACAACAACAATAAGATCAACACGCACATTCTTGTCTTTTTGCAAATTGCCAATCGGTGTGGGATTTTTTTCGCTCTTCATATTTTTTGCATGATGCGTTCTGTGCGAATGAACTAACATCGCAATTTAAATTATGCTTTCAAGTATGCGGCTTGAGTTTGCTGCGTTGATTACACTATGTAACGCAATTTTTGTTCCTGGTTAGTAAGTGTTATTTCGTAATTGCTTATGCCTAAAAAGCATAGAAAATGGCTATTATTCCCCACAAACTTTTGTGACCAGGACATTGATATTTTGAAATTTACCTATTTTCAATGAGAAAACGGGAGAATTTGTGTCTTTTCGTTCACAGTCATAAAAAACAACATGAATCAAAATTAACATGTATTTTCCTAAAGTAAAAGAAAAAATACTACAAAAGATTTAGAAGTGAGTAGTTTTTCGATATTTACGATTGTACTGTAAATCACTTTCATGTAACAGTTCCCAAATGCCGTCTCCCATAATGTAATCGTTATATTGTCCTTGGTTGCGGCGTTCAAAGTCCAGTGTATCCTGGTGGAAGCACTCACCTTGCTCCTCTGCGTACGCTCCCATGTTCTCCTTGAATTGATCAAGATGAGCATCAAGGATATGGACTTTGAGGGACATCCTACAGCCCATTATGCCGTTGTTCTTCACCAGTCTCAACCAGCTCCACATAGTTTTCGACCTGGATCTACAACGTCTTTCTCGCTCTCTGACTTGCTGCTCTTCTAAAGACGGCTGGTCTCTCTCCGGAGGAGTGGGTACGGGGAGCTCATGGCAGTGTGGCACCGGGGCGATGGATGAAGGAAGGTCTGGACACGTGATAGCAGGTGCATTCTTGGCTGTCCGACGTTTGTCAGGGTCCACCATGCAGAAGTAGCAGTTGCTTGAGTGGTCGATGAGTTCCTGCCAAATTCTTAGGATAGCGAACTTCATGGCTCTCTTTCCCCTCTGTACCATCCTACGAAAATACATTTATTTCACCCATGACTAATGTATAAGAGAGTCTCGCAACATTTTTGATATATGATATATTTTTTCAATAACATAGGCAATTGTAAAACATTTTAAAATTATAAACTTTTGCAATTTTTTTAATCATAACAAATTTTATAAAATAAAATTCCGAGCAACAATTGTCCATCTTACCTTCCAGAGTTTTTTTTGCATTGCTTGCAGGTGAAATTAAGTGCCCAGGGTTTGTCTTGATCCCTGACAGGCATGCCGAAATATGCCTTGTAGGCCTCACACATCTTAGCAGATGCTTCCGCAGAGTACTTTTTCGCTCTAGTTTTGATAAATTGGCCGCAGACATAGCAAAATGCGTCTGCCGGATACTTGCAGCCTCTTGATTCCATTAAAGAAAAATGCAGATATGTATCCACTCAGACAGCTGGAACTAGACTGAACTGGTGGGCTTAAGGGCCCTGTATTTATACTACTTTTTATATTACTGGAAAGTTCTAGAATGTTCTAGAAGTTACTCCAAGTTTACTAAGCACTGAATCTATCTGGAATGTTCTGGAAAATAGGTAAATTTCAAAATATCACTGTCCTGGTCACATAAGCAAAGTTTTGGGGGAATAAATAGCCATTTTCTGTACCTTTGAGGTATAAGCAATGAAGAAATAACACTTACTACCCAGGATAAAAAAAATGGTTACACAGTGTTATCTGACTGCGCTTCGTTTATCATTTTGCCCATTTTGACGAAGTCTCATCTCATACTCCATCTCTAATTGGAAATCATGAATGTAAAAATGTATCGGCAACTCTTGCAAGCATCCTTTTATTAATATCACATCAATACAATTAGGGGTCAAATAATTCATCACTCCAGTGATTATAGGAATTGTTGCGATTCTATCATGCCTAAAAAATACATTCACTATAAATTGCAGTGAATGATAGCAACTCTAATGACTGCAGAGGTGATGTTAACCACTTATATACTACATATACGAATATATAAACAATATCCTATGCACAAGATTTGATGCATTTATCTTGAGCTTAATAATTTATGTTAATATAGTATAATTCCTCAGATCCATGGTGTTGTCAGGGAAGACCATTTCGTATCCTATTATTCACGAGGTTATCTACACATTTTCACCATTCTGTTGTAAAATATTACAGAAAATAGGATGAGTTTGTCATGAACTACACTTATCCGTGAAAACATTTCCGAATATTACAAATTTCGGTCCAGTTTTTTTTTTCAAAGTGCATGCTGGGTAAAATGGGCCCGTCAATGACACTTTAATGCGACGCTGTTTATCCACAAAAACATGTTTCTGATAATAGGAAGAGTATTTCAGTGGCTAGTGAAGAGTGTTTCAGTTGCTACTGAAACGCTCTGTTTCAGTTGCTACTGAAACGCTCTTGCTAGTTTGAAGCGCTTATCGTGCGATGCGTCATGCAGGTTGTACGTGCATTGGCGCATTCACGCACACTGCGTGCTCCTTAAGTCCATGGACTGTCCATTCAAATGTCCATCCCATTGTTAATGCTTGATCCGAGGAGTTTACTGCCGTCGCTGGAAAGAAAAATCAGTCACCCTCCTTCCTGGAAGACCCCCTCCTTCTCGCTGTGCTGTGTTGAAAAATGCTTACCATTTAAATGTCGATGTCAAAATATCTCTTAACACGTGCGAATGGGCTGCTCTACGAGAGAGTTCCAAATTGTTAGTTTGCTTCATGGCACAATTGTAATGAATACAAAATGGGAAAACATACTATCAAGTCACTGTCTCCCTGCACATCTCTGTTATGGGCATGAGATAGAAGTGGAAATTCCAATTTGCCATGGTGGGAGCCAATGTCTTGGATAACAAGTCATCCTATATGAAGCAACACATATGCACCTCCGTTGAATATATATTTTCAAAGTATAGCTTCACAACTTCCAAGAATTTTGTTTCTTGCTGTTAAAGCATATCGTGGAAAGTCTTACTGTTCTGTTTCACGATAGTTTTTCAAACTTTTACAGGCTGTCAAACACGTGATTTATTGGGACAGATTATTTATGCTATATATATAGTCACCTATTTTCAAAAGGCCTCAATAGCAACTTGTTGTTTCTTCTGTTGAGGAAAGTGGTCCGGTTGAAGGTGGATTCGTAATATGAAAGATGCCTTCAAGGTAAATTGCCAAAATCTACAACAAATGTGAATTAATCGTCGACCTAAAGAGGACGTACAATTGTTTTCACGTGTCAGTGTATGATGGTATGTACATTCATACAATGATAGACATCATTATTGGTTTTGGGATATGTAATATTTTATTGTCATATTAAAGTGTTCAAGGTTATTGCACCCTTGCAATATTACTGAAATGTAGAAAAAATCCAACATGGAATGTAAGAATGCCTTGGGCAAGTTTTTTTAAATCTCAAGAATGCCGGCTTCCATTTTTTCTCTGTCTCCAAATGTGTTTTACTAAATAGCATTTGGTATGGATTAGAAATATATGACATATGGCTAATAATACTTCATATAAAGTGGATACTGCCACTATATAATGTATGTATTTCTCTAAGCTCCGATAAGCTGATTAATATTGAAGTTCATCAACATGTCCTGTGTCATTCCTGAAAATGCCAACTCGTCCAATGAAAGCTTTTCAGCTCTTACCGAGCGCTATCTAACGAAGACTATCTGCTGTTCCGATATCGTTTTTCTCTGAACGGGAGACTGGGAGCTTATCGAGTGTAAATGCATTTCAGGCCATTAATAAACCCACTCACGGCATGAGCGGAGATTGTTGGAGGAGAATTTGTAAGCCCTGCCACTCCCACTTGTCATTCTGAGATGCTTTGCTTTAATTGCGAGCCCTTATCGGCATTTACAGAGAATACTCTTTTTTGTGTGCATGAATATTTGAACGTAATTATAACAATAAAGGCCTGGCACACAGTGCTTCAAGCGCTAAGAGCATGTATTTTGCAGCAACAGGCTATTTGTGCGCAAAAAAATGTGCACTCGAGTTTGACACCATCACAAGCGACCAAATATCCATTCGACTTACTCTAGTGCTAGTGGTGAGCACCTATTAATACTGACACATGGATTTTCTTTTTTCAACCAAACCCTCCCTACATTAGTAAATGTTACACACCGTGTGAATACAGTATTCCCTCGTTATTCACGAACTTGCTACCCACGATTTTGGATATCCGTGAATCACATCTGGAACTCTGCACGACTGCATATCGAGAGAAATAGAGAAAAGTGATGAGAGAGAATGTGATGCATCATCATCATAATTTAAGGTAAGTACATATATAAACTATGATTTAACAGAGGTGGGACAAAGTCATTGTTATGCAAGTCCAAGTCGAGTCGCAAGTCATCAAATTCATGACTCGAGTCTGACTCGAGTCCAAGTCACATGACTCGAGTCCACATCTCAGAGGTGGGACAAAGTCATTGTTATGCAAGTCCAAGTCGAGTCGCAAGTCATCAAATTCATGACTCGAGTCTGACTCGAGTCCAAGTCACATGACTCGAGTCCACACCTCTGTGATTTAATACTTTAATATGTATTTGTATTTACTTTACGTTCATTTAACCAATGTGTATTTTGTGTTATGATAATATTCATGTATTTAATTTATTAAATACGTATTTATTTTAAGTAATTGATTAAAAAACAAGTTTCTGTAGGCCAATATCATTATCCGCGAATAACGAGGGAATACTGCACGCCACCTACAGTCACAAACCCAGGAGACACAACCCACAAAGATAGCCCCACGCCGAGTGTTCTCTCGCCTGTCACCGTCGGAAATGCAATGAGTTCAATACAAAATTAAAAAGGACTGGCACCTGGGAGGGTGGTGTAAGTGGCACTTTGCCTGGCTCTGCCCGTTGATGCACAGGAATGTAATAGGAGAAAACATGTACATGCTGCAAAATGTGTGCATGGCAAATTAACTTTATTAATATTTATATATTTAGTGAACACAATGTTGCACTGTACAAATAATAAACACGCACAAAACGGAACAAAGTTAATATTTTAAACCAAATAAACACATTGTTTAGGATCAAATTCCCTTAAATGTGCCTGATCTAATGAGATATTGGAAGCTAAGCAAAGTTTGAGCATGGCTAGTTCTTGGACGGGAGTGTCAGAAAATGCCAGGTGTTGTAGTCTAGGCCTGTGAGATAAAGCGATGGCAGTACAACAATGGATTCTTGAATCTGACTGTGCATGAGCTCTGTGTTTTCTCCCACATTCTCAACAATTATCAATGAAATTTGCCGAATATTTAAAATAAGATTCTCTTTTAAATAAATGTCTTGAGAGTGAACGAGGCCTTCCTTAGTAAACAAACAACGTTAGTCATTCTTAATGGCTGCTAAAGATGTTAAGGAATTGCTGCAGCATTTACCTTCAGGATTATCCAACCATCAGTGAAATATTGAGTAAATAAACAAAGCAAAACCTTGCAGTATACCTTTTGTAAAATTTTCATCCTTTATAGTTAAAGGGCAAAAAGCCATCATTTCCCAATGTCATTAATGCCAACATATCTTGCTTGCTATTGCTTTCTTTATTATACATTTCTACAGTATGCATATTATGAATACCACTTGTTTAATACATTGTAAAGACCACAAATTCGCATGCAAAACACAGTTATGAAAATGTACAGTCCTCTTGTCAGTGCACCACCACAGTAAGGTCAACCCACGTGTGCGGTGTTGGTTATAGGGGATGTTTAACCATACTTTACCATCCTGATAGTGAGATTTTGTGAAGCAAAGGGGTTCTGGGCTAGTTCTGAAATCGTGCACCACCAATGTTAGTCATGGCTGGGACTCAAACTCAGGTCGCAGTGCGCCGTCGCTTCCTGCCCGGCACCTATGGACACGGTTTTATTGGCAGCTTCATGTATTTTTAATTGTTTGACAACAAGGAGGAAAATACATTTCCTAGAATAATTCCACAATGAGTGGGCTGTCACATGTCAAATTAAGTTAATTATCCTTTTCTGTTTGATTATGTTTGGACTATCTAAGTTTTGACTGATGGCTTTATATATATGTCGTCACGTAAAGGGTGTCACTATGGTGTTAGCGCCAGGCACTGTTACAAGAGTGCTACTGTGCGTCTGGAACCTCTCTCTGGGGCCACAGTGAGTACGGCAAGCGAACGGGCCCTAGGGGACATAGTCCTGGTGACGGCCTGAGAGAGGGAAAGTCAGGAAATGGTAGTCTGGATGAATCCGGGAGGGCACGTGACTGGGACAGGGTAGTAAGAGGGGCCTGAGGGGGGGCTTCAGGGACACGTGATGCTCGGTCGAGATCCTTCGGGAAAGGTCTCGAAGGGGGCGTGGTCGAGGCGGAGCCAGGCCACGCTCAGGAGCATAAAGGGGCAGTCCCTAGAGTGTTCTTGGCTGTTCTCTGGAATCAACCCTCGGGGCTACGTCTCTTCGATCTTTGGTCTTCACTCGGCATCGTGGGTCAGTCAGAATGTTACTGACTGACCCGGTTATGTAGTTACCCTGTTAACGTAGTGTTGTTACCCTGTTAGGGTCTAGAGTGTGTACGTTTATGTAGTTAGCCCTGTTGGGGCTGTGTAATAACGCCTCCAAGTCAAGTGTTCACCACTACATATACAGTACATAAACTCTCTGTGTGTAGATTTACACTTTTAAGTAAACTTCAGTTGAAAAGAGATAATCACAAAAAAAAACAAAAAGCCATGGACCGCAATGATTTGTCACAATGAAATTAAATAAACGTGCAGACTTCTGTCTAGTAATTTCAATGTAAAGAGCTCTCCATGCTGTGCGTCATGGCAGTTGCTTGACTATGCTTAACCACACAAGTGAGTGCATGTCAGTGATGGGGAGGCACAGGACCCGTTTCAGATATCACTCACGACTGATGTTAGACCTGTCTGGGTAATTGAATTCAGGTCGCCATGTTAATTTCATCGTGCTATTACCACTACACTATCACTCCAGAAGTATAAGATTAATGCTGCTGGCTGATTGTTCTTTAGGAAATTCATGAATGTTTGAACGATATCAAAACCTAATCTGTATTTGTCTGTTTGGAAAATAGCTTGTTAATAAAGATGGCCTTCCATTGTAATGTTTTATAAATTTTACTTCACATGCTTTATTTAACACTGATTCTTAGAACACTTAATATTCCAGCTATTGAATAATACATGCATTTTTTAAAAATGCATTTGGTGCAGTTAAGCATGAATGCAATCATACGGAACCGTGCCTTAACAAATGCAACACACGATCTATTCCATCAGCAGAAGAGCAGGCATCATGGTCTTTGTATTCCCGTGCCCATGGCTCGTTATTTCAGAGCCAGAGGCCAAATAAGGGTGCAGGGTGTAAGGGCCTTTCAGACACGTCTGCTGTCTTGCAATCTAGCACATTAAACTGCTTGTTATTGGATACGGTAATATTACTGAGCTGAACATAAGCCCCGTAGCTTATGTTACTTCACACGTCAATTTCACACCTGCATAAGTGTATAAGAACGCATTGACAACGAGGGGGTGGACTTTGCAGAAGTGTGAATTATCTTCTGTTCGGGGCTACTCCACACTCGTGTCACAAATTAACCGCCAATGCCTTTGCTGATTCGTCAAGGAGCATACACCATCACCACGTGAACTCCCGGTCATCCTTGCAGCAGCGGCTTTTGTCTAGCCATCGAGCAAAGATGGCGGTCACCGCATCGCGCACTTTTCAGATGCGCTTCTGCGGCCGTCTGGAACGCTCTTCCTTCCGATAGTAGGAAGCCACTGGAACGATGCACTTTTAAATCTAGATTGACAACTCATTTCTTTAAAACAATTTTTTTGTGTTTAGCTTGTTGTCCTTCCCCCGCACCTCCGATTAGCAGGGTTGGCTACGTACGGTGCGAAAGAAGTTTAACATACATGCATACGTGCCCTGAGTTCAGGTTGTCAATAGTTATACTTAAAATGCTGCTTATGAAAGCCACAAAACTGTCACCAGTGCTTTACATGACTGACAATCGTTGACATTGATGGTTTACAAAAGGGTGGCTCACTTGGAAGTTGAAAGAACAAATGGAATACCACATTGGTAATAATAGGAGTCCCACTGACACACCACATTAAATAATTATGCAGGTGTTTTGAACTTCTTTCGCACCGTACTTAGCCAGCCATGCTAATCGGAGGTGCGTGGAAGGACGACAAACTAAACACGAAAGCACCGATGCAGCATCGTTGAGATCCTGAGTTTAAAGATGAGAGTCACCCATGATTTAAGCAGGTTCTTAAATGTTGTAAGCGATGGGTCTCAGCGAGGAGCTGGTCGCTGGCATGGGCCCTGCACCACCAAATGTCATTTTGGCCCACCCAAGTTAAACATAATTATAGGGTGCCACGGTGGTTGAGATGCTATCTTCCTCGTCTGCTATGCAAGAGGTGTCGGGGGTTAGATCCCGACCCTGGCGCTTATATATTTGGTGTTTGCATGTTCTTCCTGTGGTCGAGTGGATTGTTTTCTCCGAGTGTGTTTCGGCTATTTAGATAATTTAGCTGCTAAAAGTATCCAAATGACGGGCCACTTTGTTGAGCATTCTTTTTTGGCCAGGTCGCTTTAAAAAAAATAAGTTAATACCTCAGTGGGCATTGCCTGGTAGGATGGGGATGGTTTCGTTGTATTTGTATGTGTTTAGGCGATTTGTCTTCTTGGTTCTTTCGGTAAAGTCACGTAGAAGGGAAGTAATAAAATAATAAAAATAAAACATAATAAAATAATTCTCACGACGTTCCGGCCACAACGCAAGCATCCGTCCTCAGGTGAAGACCAGGTCTGTCGGGGAGACAGCGTCTGAATCCCTGCAGTCACGAAAGCTTTAAATCGAAATTTAGGCGATTTGTTTTCCTTTCTTGTACTTTACACTCCTATCATGTTTTTGTACTGTTTGTTGTTGTAACATTCTTACCCGCCCCTGCTAAAAAATCTGTGAAAAAGAGAATTTCGATTTAAAGCTGCTTTCGTGACTGCAGGGATTCATCTTCTTGGTTCTTTCGGTAAAGTCACGTAGAAGGGAAGTAATAAAATAATAAAAATAAAACATAATATTTTTTATTTTATTACTTCCCTTCTACGTGACTTTACCGAAAGAACCAAGAAGATGAAAAAGAGCTTTACAGCTCATCAGATTCCTCCAGTATGAATACATGTCATGAGTCTGAGCCCTTGTTAGCGGGTATTGCCGTGTGTCAAGATGTTTTCAGCAAATTAACGAGCGTTCACACACGTGGGAGGATCCCGGATCACGCAGAGAAAGGTGTGCACGCAATCAGGGAAACACTTCATCCAATGCAGATGGAACAGATGGGAGTCGGCATTTGCAGTATCGCTCTCTGGCAGTGCTACCGAAGCAAGTAAAGATGTCGTAAGAAAAAAATGGTTATAAATACATTCCGTAAGCTAATTAAATGTTAGAGTTCAAGTATGAGGCATCTTACTCATTGCCGACTTGACTGTAATTGCTTCTGTTTTTGCTTTCATAATCACCGTGGTTAACTCCCAAACAGGATTTCAGAAACCTCACGCATTTGTATTTTTATTTGTAGGTTGCTATGTAATTATTCATTGTCATTTTTTATTATTGTTGCAGATGACACCATATACTTCCCATCGTTCGGTGGGAGCTCTTTCCTGAAGCTGCCTGCTCTGTCCTCGCTGCTGGAAAACAGCAACGAAAAGAATGATTTTTCTCCGAGGAAAGACTTGTCTTTTGAAATCGTCATTACCGTCAAGACTGCAGCTGTGAATGGAACGATGCTTTACAGTGAGTAGGACTACCTTCGATGCAAACGCCGAATCATATTTTGCCTTAACTCGGAACACCAGATGTGGGCTCGTTTAACACCTTCACATGGAAATGTATTATATATGTAGAAGTGATACTTTATTATTATTACTACATCAAACTGTTATAAAAGGGGTGCATTGCACATTTAGGATGTTATGAGTTTCCATGAACACCATATGAGCTCGACACTGCGTTGCTTCACAAAACCAACAACTTCAGTTGCTTAACAAGCTTTAGAGTTCTGGGACCACGCTGTGTCACGTGCTGTCATTCTTCTATCATCTATCACACGTCACGGGGTTAACTGGCCACCAAAGGAACAAGGACGTGGGGTTCAGTGGGTGCAAATCCATTGCACGCCTCGTGTGCGTGTCATCTTAGCATTGGGTTCACACAGAGGGCCCGTGATCAGCACACGATCGCACAAACACTGATTTGTTTTACGTCTTATTATTTCACAGTTCTTAATTTGCAATGAACTATGGGGCCAGTTGAAGCACAACATATGTTTGTTCGGCCAGTGATGCTCCACGTTTCATATAAATAACTGGAAATGTTGCAATAAAAATTACGTGTTTGGTTTTTTACACGTGTATGGAAGTTTATTTTGTAGTCGAATATTCCCTCATGGACACTTTTAGTAATTGCATCACCTTTAATATATTTGGCCATGATAGTGGGTTTCTTTTTCGTTTGGTTTTCCAAATGTAGAACACAACAAGTTGTTGTATGCCCACAATTTCTGAGCATGATGCTTCTTCCGAATGAACACACACTTGGTCGATAATATTTGCACGAGCACATACTTGTAGTGGAAAAGACGAGCATTCGAACTTTTTCCTTGGTTTCTTAAAAGTTCAGACTTTAAGGCAAGCATACTCGACTCGTCTTAGACTACCACCCGATCAGCTCGGAAGTCTGTGACTGTTGACCTATTCATTTCAGCTTCAAGAGAGAAACTTGCTTTGGGCCACTCATTATCGTCCAGCCCCTTGACTGGAACACATCACGATCTGTCAGAGCCGAGCATGTTCAATCGGCTCAAAAACTATTGATGTGTCATAATATTATAGACATGTCTCGGGGCACGTGTGTTTTTTTTACAAGCTTCGTGAACTACACAAAGTCTCCAGGGGTGATGACAAAATGCATATTTCTTCAGAAAATGAAGTCGCACCATCGTGGGCCGATATGTTTGACGACGCGTTAACAGCCACGATCGGGCCCATCGTGTGCCGTCGCGGGCAATGCTCGTGTGAAGAAGTGAAAGGGGGAGCACCCATCGGCCGAGGAGGGGCCCGGCCGAATTGAGTGATTGTGTCGCTCGTGAGTGCAGGTGGCAGCGAAGGCCTACACGCGTTCTTCATCCACCTCTTCCTGACTGATGGAAGGCCGACTGCTCGGCTGGGCTGTGGCCGCTTCGACACAATTGTAACGGTCTCCTCGCCACAGCGGGCAAACCATGGCCAGCTGTCTGCCATCACAGTCAGGTATGGTGGGCAATGCTCATGCTAGATGGTGGGAATTTAAACCGCTGCATTTTCGCATGGGTTGGAGGCCCTGTTCAGAAAAAATGCTGATTTGAAGAAAAAAATAATGTCACTCTTAATACAGATGATTCAATACAGGTATCAATATTCACCAAGCGACAGGTCAGTGCACTCTTGAGTAGACCGTGTAGAGTCTGACATGGTGGCTCTGTGGTCAAAGCACTTTGGTCACGATAGGAAGGTTGCCGAGTTGCAATCCCGGAAAATGGGGTGAACTCATCTTAAATGTCAAAAGTGGTAATCCTGTGAAGAGACATTCTGCCCCCCCCCCGGGCCACTGTCATGGGAATGTTTAATTACTATCACTGGAGCTTTGTGGCTGTCAATGGAATCAAGCATCGCCCCATTACTCGTGTGAACAGGCAAGCACATTGTCTGCTCTGCATCGGCGTATTTATCTGCCTTCCTCAGTCTTTACACCCTCAGTGTATGGCAACACCACGTGGGCATTTTACGCAAACTCCTGTTATGATCTCTCCTTCAAGTCCGCGAAGCTAAGGAGATCTTGCACCGCGTTAAGAGGTATCCCCTAGGGCTACTCTTCCACAAAGGAAATAATCGGCTTATAGATAATAAACGAATGGATGAATTATAATGGCTGACATCTGTCTGAAAAAAGAATAGCAGCTACAATTTGCTAGTATCAAAATCTGAAAAAATTAAAATTGTTTTTTACCCTTTCTGGCAATAAAACAGGTATTTAGATTTTGATTTAAAGCTTTCGTGACTGCAGGGATTCATATTCTTGGTTCTTTCGGTAAAGTCACATAGAAGGGAAATAATAAAATAATACCAATATAAAACAATACAAATTCTCACGACGTTTCGACTGCAACACAAGCAATCATCATCAGGTGTGAAAACCACAGCAAGAAAATTTAAAAAGAAGTGGCAAATTTTCTTGCTGTAGTTTTCACACCTGACGATGATTGCTTGTGTTGCAGTCGAAACGTCGTGATAATTTTTATTGTTTTATATTTGTATTATTTTATTATTTCCCTTCTGCGTGACTTTACCGAAAGAACCAAGAATAGGTATTTAGATGTTCAAACACCAAATAGAAACTTTTTGCAAGGAATCATGTCTGCATTAACCACACGTACTTGTGGCAAAACACGCAAACAAACATCATCAGAGCATGGGTTTCTGTTTGGTATTTGAACATCTAAATAACACCTTTTTTATTGTCAAACTTTTATACTGTCAAAAAGGTCCCATTTTGACATCTGCCTCTTAAAAATATCTTGTTAGGGCACGCATGCTTGCAAAATTCAAGACAACGTGGGTACTTTATTTAGGGCTTATTTGTTCCCCCGCCATCCCCCCCCCTTTTATTTATTTGGATGTTGCACGTTCCTGTAACAATTCACGGCATCAGAATATTTACTTAGACTGAAGGATGGGTGGGTCAGCAATGCCTGTGTTATGCTCGAGTAATATGTACATGGCAAAGTGCATTAATTTGAAACCTTGTCCATATCGGCTTTTATATTTTAGCAACTTTCTAAAGGGTTTTGGGTATAAAAGTTTACCTTTCCTTTGCCTACTTAAAGATTTAGCATTTGCATTTCAAGTGGCTTCGAACTGCTATTTATTAAACACTACGATTAAAATTGCACAACAAAAGTACATTAACAACCTATTTTGAGATGCCGTGTTGGCAGTGGCAGATAAACACAATTTACAACAACAAAAAACACCAAACATATTCATCAATAACACTGCCTTAAAAAGAACATTACATAATAATTAAGACCCTTCTTAATTGTACGTGCTATGAAGAAGGGCCATTTCGGAAACGTAGCCTATTATATGTTGACGGCATGGTTATTGATAAACGTTTGGGGGGAGTTTAGATGAATAAGTTGGGCATTGTTAAGTTCACAAGGTTTATGCAAGTAAGAGGGTGAATTAAATATCAATGACGCCACTGTGATGCATGTTTTTAAATACCGTCTGTGAATGGAGAATTTGTTAAAATTCACCTTTTTATAAATGCATACCGTGATTGAGAGTTTGGTGCCATCAGTGTTATAGACAAGTGGATATTGAAAAACATAAAACCTTTTCCAGGCTGTGACTTACTTTATTTGAATGTTGCATAGATATTAAATCAATGTAGTCCACCACCATATTAACAGGCTAGACAAATGTACTTTTGTAACAAAGCAACTGCCCTTTTAAACTCGAGTGAAACACATTGCATTTAAAATAAATTTGCCTCTGTACTCTGCCACTGATATTTTTCTGAATTGGTTCGATGCAGAATTCCATTGCAAGCATTGCAATTAAGGTCCTTGTACTGTCCAGGCATGATTTATGGTGCAATTACGGGTGGCGAAAAATCATTTTACAGACCATTCTTGTGTGACGGAAATAACCCATCTGCATGAAACAAAAACATCACAAAACTTGCACAAATAAATTCGAAACAGATATTAGACTTGTGTAAGAATGCACTCGCGTACATACACACGCACGCAGATTTTTAGAAATGTATATTGAACTTCTTTCGTGCCATATGTATCCAACAATGTGAACTGGAGGTGCGGGGGAAGGACAACAAACTAAGCACAAAAAGCAAAATAAAAAACCAGCCAGATACTCATTGAATAACACAAATTTAGTTACGTAGGTAAAACAATAAATAAAATAAAATAAATGAAAACAACTAAATTAAATCACGATGTTTCGGAGGCACAGCAAAATAACTGTAGCTACAGTTACAGTTATTTTGCTGTGCCTTTTTACACCTGATGAAGGAAGCTTGTGTTACCTCCGAAACGTCGTGATTTAATTTAGTTGTTTTCATTTATTTTATTTTATTTATTGTTTTACCTACGTGACTTTACCGAAAAAAACAAAGAGTATGAATCATTGCAGTCACGAAAGCTTCAAATCTAGAACAAATTTAGTTGCTACAGTTATGTTGAACGGTATCCTAAAACAACTCCCATGCACATGCACTCGGGTATACACACAACTTTGGTGTGTGGTCGTTATCAAACTAAAAGTACTCGACTGGAAATGTGTTTTTTTGTTCGCCTGCTGTGATGTGCGCATATATAACTCCGCTGACTCATTTGCCCGTCTGCCTTGCCGTATTGAAGTCGTGTTGATAATTGCAGTTGTGAGTGGTATAGTCAAGTGATGACAGGACTTTGGGTTTTTTAACAGTTTTTTGGCACGCGAAAAATCACCGCTTAACATGCTCTGAGTGGACAGTAAAGTCTATATTTGTCTGTGTAGAATTTATGTTGTTTGTACTGCAGTATTTGTTCATTTAGAACCTCACAATACATAGATTTGGCATGCAGCCAATTTTGAATGCCCTATCTATAGAATGCATGCCCAATCTCTGGGAGATTCATTATAAATGGTGTATAATTATCCATGCGATCATAAGTCAGAGGTGTGGACTCGAGTCATGTGACTTGGACTCGAGTCAGACTCGAGTCATCAATTTGATGACTTGCGACTCGACTTGGACTTGCATAACAATGACTTTGTCCCACCTATGAGATGTGGACTCGAGTCATGTGACTTGGACTCGAGTCAGACTCGAGTCATGAATTTGATGACTTGCGACTCGACTTGGACTTGCATAACAATGACTTTGTCCCACCTCTGTCATAAGTATTCGTGTGTGAGTGGGTGCATTGCACTCAGAATCACTTGTTGTACCTAATTTGTTCTTTATGGAGTGGCAACAGCAGTGAGCAGACTGTACGATGAGCCCATTGATATATAATGATGGTTATCTTGTGTGGCCAACGAAGGGCAACTATTGGAGATTCAGTTCTAAGTTATTTAGCCATTCAAGTGCTTTTTCCAAGATTTCGCTAATTTTTTGAAAACACCACCTTCACGTTTATATATTTGCGGCAGTGTGAAGTTATGCGCTCCGTGGTTTGGCATTCGTAGCCATAGCTGCCATTGCACACAGGAGAGAACCTTTTCCTTGACACTTGTGCATCAGGTATCTATCACGTCTCCGCATCTCCCGTAGTTTATCCAGACCCGCTTAAGCGCCGGCCATTGTTTTCGTGATGGAAGCCGCGTTGGTGGTGGTGGTGGTGGTGGAGTCGCTCATGAGTTTGTTGGGCAAGTATGAGCCGGATGATTGGTAAAACACAGCCATATAAGCCTTCGTAGCCAACAGTGCTAATCGCACCTCGGATTAGCACGGTTGGCTACGTACGGGGTGAAAGAAGTTCAACATACATTAGGATTCGAGTTTCTTTCAAGTTTCCTGCTCAAGTGCAGGGCCATGGCTCAAGGTGCCCCCCCTCCCTATATCCATCACCTAAAAAGACAACTCTTTATACCAGAGGTAATGAGCTATAGGTAAATGAGAACGCTTCAGGTGGCATTGCCTTACCCTCCACAACAAGTGTATATGAGGTGACATCATCATCGGATGCATTTTAGCATCACACCCACGTTATGATTTTAGTTACATTTGACACAGAGGGTGCCACGGTGGCGAGATGTTAACTACCTCGCCTGGCATACAGGTGGTGGTGGGTTCAATCCCCACCTTGATGCCTGTATATTTAGAGTTTGCATGTTCTCCCTGTGGTTGTGCGGACTTTTTCTCTGGGTCCTCCGGTATTTTTAAATCCTTTATATTAAGTTCGCTTGCTTGCTTGCGCGCTTACGACCGTGCAAATCTTTCGGTCGTTTTTTAACCCACTTCCCGTGATCCAATCGAGCTGACATTTTGCACACAGACTCGTTGTGCGTGACAATTTATTTTCGTGAAAAAAAAATTCAAAAACGTTCCACTTTTTAGGATTTTTTTTCCATATTTAATTTAAAATACCAATGTGATAAAAATGAAACTCTTACTCAAGAAAAACATAAATGAATAATAAAATAAAACCGATGCCACGCATATAAAGGATTTATAGTGAAAAACTTTGTTTTTACGGGTTACTTTTTCCTCCTACATTTAGAATCATACGTTTAGAGTATTTGGCTACTATAACATTTCCACGTGATAAGCCACTTCATTGAGCTATCATTTGTGGCCAGGTCGCTTCTAAAATAATATATAGCGACGTAGCTCAGTGGGTCCCACCTAGTAAAACAAAAATTTTAATATGAACCCGGCGCCGTGAGTTTGATTCCCATCCGCGGCTATCAACAGTGGCGATGGATATCTGACTAAGGCTTGAACCCCCCCCCCCCCCATCAGCAACCCACACTGAGAAGTGTGGTGAAGTATGGTTAAATAAATCCCAGCCTTTCATCCGGCAGTGAATTTACAAAGGGATGCAAATTATTATTAATGCTAGGTGGTAATTTAGCATTTTGACAACATGTACATTTTGCTACAATGGCAATAAAATGTCACTTTACAATGTCGGTGTATGTCGCTACTCTGTGTTATTGTTAAAATAGTAGCCTGTAGGGAACCAACGATTAATGGATCCATCTATAAATATCGATTGTTAATCTCATAATGCATGGATCACATCACATGCCTGGGAAGTGATGTCCTTCGATTTGTATGCGTTGAATGTGAGAGAATCACGTGACACCTCCAACCGCAAGACCCTGCTACATTCGCCATAATTAAATTGCAACTTCTGAATCAGAAAAATGTGATGAATTGAGGGGGATTGGGGGGATGAATGGTTATGCCTTGTATGCACAGTCGTATAGTGGGTTCGATTGCGTAGTAGGTACATGTTTTAACTACAATGCTCCGCCACCCAACAGAGACAATGAAATCAAGTTGTCACGTCGGAAAATATGCCAATTGATTTAGTTTCACTTTGTTGGAAAGCAAGATATATTTTACAATTTCGTAGACATTTTGCTGGAAATTACAACCAACATCATCATTTCGATTTAAAGCGTTCGTGACTGCAGGGATTCATATTCTTAGTTCTTTCGGTAAAGTCATGTAGAAGGGAAATAATAAAATAATACAAATTAAACATAATAAAATGAAATTCTCACGACGTTTCTGCCACAACGCAAGCAGCCGTCCTCAGGTGAAGAAACAGCGCTGTCTTTCTGACAGCTCTGTTTCTCCCAGCGCTGTCTTTCCGACAACTCTGTTTCTTCACTTGAGGACGGCTGCTTGTATTGTGGCCAAAACGTCGTGAGAATTTAATTTATTGTGTTTATGTTTATTATTTTATTATTTGCCTTCTACGTGACTTTACCGAAAGAACCAAGAATACATAATCATCACGTGTTGACGAGACCTCCGCCTTCGCGTGGATATGAATGTAAATGCAGTGGCACC
Source organism: Lampetra fluviatilis (assembly GCF_964198595.1). Lineage (NCBI taxonomy): Eukaryota > Metazoa > Chordata > Hyperoartia > Petromyzontiformes > Petromyzontidae > Lampetra > Lampetra fluviatilis. The sequence continues at coordinate 28,647,994 of NC_136276.1, read as the reverse complement.
AGCCGTGTGAGCCGTCTTTCAGCGCAGAACTAGAAAGCAGCAATACATTCAAGGTTATATTTGAAGTGAGTCGAGTATCCCACTGTGCAGATTTGAGACATTTCACGGAAATGAGGTTTCAGTGTAATGTCATTTCAATTCTCCGGACCCCTATCTCCAATGCGCTTTGTATTAATGTTTTAATTTATGCTGCGTGATTGGACCTGTGCTGTGTGTTGCTCTGGAAAATAGGCTCAGTAAATTTCGATTTAAAGCTTTCGTGACTGCAGGGATTCATCTTCTTGGTTCTTTCGGTAAAGTCACGTAGAATGGAAATAGTAAAAAAATAAAATAAAACATAATAAAATAATATATTATGTTATTATGCTTATTTTATTATTTAATATAATATATTATTTCATTATGTTTTATTTTATTATTTTATTATTTCCATTCTACGTGACTTTACCGAAAGAACCAAGAAGATGAATAGGCTCAGTAGTTTGCCATCTAAGCGAAATACGTTTACCTATTCACACTTTGCGGTTTGAGCTTATGTGTACATTATGGTAATATTGGAATGTAGTGGTCGGAACATTTATTAAATAATAATTTTCAGTGTTATTATCCCCTTGATGAATACCGATTGTTTGGCTACTGGGATAATGTAAACATTTTAAATGAAGGATATCACAGTGGATCAGGAAAAGGTCATACATACATCACAAATGCATTTACTGTACATGCTCATTTCATTAAATTCCATATATGATATGTAGTTATCCACGTATTTCTTTCTCCACCGTAATTTTACATTTTATTATGTTTCTAGTCGAGGTGGCCAGTCAACACAGGAGGGAGTCAGAGCACAGAGCTGGCACTGTTAACATCCTGGGTTTAAATCCGAGTTTCAGCCACATTTGAAGAAAACCAGGTTTTCAAGTCTATTATGTATATATGTTCTTCTTTCGCACCGTACGTAGTCAGCCGTGCTAATCTGAGGTGATCTTCTTCATATGGATGATGTAGCTGTAGAGCAAAAAGTATAATTTATATCTTGATTTAAATCTTTTGTGACTGCAGAAATTCATCCTCTTTGGGTCTTTTGGTAAAGTCACGTAGATAGAAAAATAATAATAAAAAAAATCACGACGTTTCGATCGCAACACAAGCAATCGTCCTCAGGTGAAAAAAGAATTATATTGAAACTAAACAAAAAATTTTTGGTATTTTATCAGGTAAGGTCCACTGAGCTATATAGCTCTTTTTTAGAAGCAACCTGGCCATAAATGATAGCTCAACGAAGTAACTTATCATGTGGAAATGTATAGCAACCAAATACTCTGAACGCATGTTTCTAAATGTGGAGGGATAAAATGGAGGACCCGGAGAAAATCCACGAGACCACGGGGACAACTTGCATCAGGAATAGCGCGATGTTCACACAATTAACACAATTATCAGTTTGATGGTCTCAGCCCGGCCAACAATGACTATGCCAAACAAAAAAAACGTCATTGCTTTGAATGTCGTGTAATAAATGTTTGCCGGTGTTAGGGTGTGTGAGCTTACTGCTAGCCTGGCCCGGAGCCACAGGAAACCACTGGTCAGAGCAGACGTACTTTCAGAGCACGTTCCGGCATGTCTTTTGCGAAATGCACGTGCCAAAATGCCATGCGTACGAGGGGAATGGTTTGCCAAGTCCTCCTCGCACTCCCTCACGTGCTCATGCCTTCAGGTACAGAGTATCTTAATTCGGCCAGCGGAAACCCAGCTCAGGATTTTGCGGACAGGTTCAGGAATCCCACGGTGGCCTTCCAAGCTCGTTCTTAGCTCTCCTCGCTTTGACTTGTTTCACCTCGTGAACTGAGGGACGTCAGAATTAGCGGTCCACCATGAAATGTGGATTGTGGAATCAGGCCAGATTTACACAAACACGGCCACAGTTCAGCCAAAAATAGGGGAAATAATGGCCCAAAACACGACGATTTGAACCCATGATCTCTTAATTGAGAGAAATGCTGTCATATCAACTGCTCAATGATGGTATTGCAGCCTATTCTTACAATTACAACCTATTCATTCAATTTCTTACAGCCTGATGTGAATCCAACAATCAACAGTATGATTAAGTTGGATATTATGGATATTTTATACAATTATCTTTGTTTTGAGAGTCATAAGGACCGTGCGTATGTGTATAACATGGCATGTATTGATTTATTGAATATTACTGTCTTGCAATTGAAGTGAGAAGTGGCAATAATTTGTTTCATTGGGCAGTTATCTTATCACCTCCACCCCCAGATCCACTGATTATATAATCCGGTGCACCACACAAGCCTCAGCAAATAACGTAATCAGCGCGAGTTTAGTGAAGGTGAACCTCTTTATCCTTGGCTTCACGCCGGGTTCCTGCCACAACTCTCCGTGACGGCTGCCTCTGCCTTGCCTGATTTATTGTGGCAGGCCATCAAAAAAATACTACACCGAGTTTGTTTCTGAGAAATATATGGCGCTTGAGCTATTGTTGAAGAACCCAGCCTTTTAATCTCCTCCGAGATAGCTGGCTCACTGTTTTAAGCCAAAGTAAGCTCGGGGTGAATCGGCCTGATGGGTAATCCTTCTCCTGCTTTTTGAAGGAACTTTTTAAAAGTTGTCCTCCCCTTTCTTTTTTAAACAAAAAAGTATCTGCATTGTGTAGATAGTGCATAAACTTTGGCTTATGATGGGTTTTCGAAAGTGCATTTCCATGAGTGTTCGTAACTACAGGAAACGAGAAAATGAAAATGCAATATTGTGCAGGGATTTTAGGCCTGTTTTTAAAAAAATGCACTCATCTAAAGGTAATCTCCGAATTTGTTCAGCTAAACCGTGCATGGTTGAGTGTTGCGGTCTCCTTTTCATGTATGGGGTTGACAAGAGATCAAAACTTGAGTTTTTTGGGGTACAGAATAGCATATGGCCCACTTGCACCCTTAAGCAGAATGATTTACAATGTGTCCTCGTTTTAACCTGTTTGAAAGTTTTGACACAAGTGCTCGAAGCGGGCACATTTTAATGCCAGCACGACAAGCAAGGAGGAATGTGTGAGGGCCGGAAACCCGAATGTCTCTCTTCCGGTCTCAACTGCTTGGAGGGGTTATTTAAGCAGTTAATAAAGCTATGCTGATCTGACCTAGGTAAGAGCCAGACCAGATAGAGTCACCATCTGCCACTGATGTGCACAGCCAGGAATCATGCACAAAGACAAATGAGGTAAAGGCGATGAATGCCAATTAACCAAAAAGAACGTACCGTGAAAATTTGACAGGACCCTCTTGAAAACGAAAATTGTGACTTGGTGAGACCTCCTGGGTAAACAAACATAATAATAATAATAATAACAGGGTGAAGTACTGTTAGCAAGCTCATGCTGAAGTTTGGCTTGAGTGCTGATTTAGCAACCAACACACCTGGCCACGTTTGTTTCCACTCACATGACGTTCAGGCAACACAACGGAGTCCAAGTGCAGGCTCAGCTCACTGGATTGTGTAACACGTGAGCCACTGCACCACCACTCCCCCCCCCTCCCGCCACATTAACAGATTGTTGGGACAAGTGCTGCTAGCAAGCATCGATGAAGGCCAGCACAGCACATGAGAGGGTGGGAGGAACAACACTATGCCCTACTGCCTGAGTCGACCTAAGGGAGGCCCAGGACTGGTTCAGATGTTTGACACACTAGTGTTGGCCGTGAGCGGGTATCAAACTTGGGTGACTGTGTTCAGTGCACGGTGCATTAACCACAACACCAACGCGCCCCATCTGCACAAGACAAAGACACACGAACGGTCGCACTCAAGAGCGGGCAATCAGCCTCTCGCACAGTCTCGCTTAAAAACGTTCTTGTAATTGGATGGCATCCCTGTGCTTTGGCAGTTCTGCGAATTTAGGTGAAAACATGAGTGATTAATCATGCTTGCCGTGCATTACGAATGCATTTTGCAGGGCGTCCACCTCAGCATTGTCAGGGAGCAGCAGTGCCTGTGCATTGGAGCTGTCCGTCGATGGCATTACGGTGTATCAGACAAGAGAAGTGAGGTCACTTGTGCATCCTAAGGTCAGTGCATGTTAAAATCGCGTCGCATGTAAACATCTCTGCCTTCCCGCTCACAGTCCCTACGCGAGTAGGGCAGGGAGCCCTCGTTTTCTCCGCTTCCCTCAACTCATGAGCTTCTGTCCGCAGAATTTCTGTGCCCTCTTGCCTTGTTACGCTTTGTGCTCTGTATTGAGCTCTTATCAAATAAAAAAAAGACGTAATTATAAAAAAAACATTGTTTCCTATGGAATATTCCATTCCTTATTTTTTTTAATGCTGTAGTATTAAATAAACCTTGCATTGAATATTTGTTTTTAAGTTGCATTACAAATTTCTGCGGCATGTACGTACAGTGAGGGAAAAAAGTATTTGATCCCCTGCTGATTTTGTACGTTTGCCCACTGACAAAGAAATTATCAGTCTATAATTTTAATGGTAGGTTTATTTGAACAGTGAGAGACAGAATAACAACAAAAAAAATCCAGAAAATGCATGTCAAAAATGTTATAAATTGATTTGCATTTTAATGAGGGAAATAAGTATTTGACCCCCTCTCAATCAGAAAGATGTCTGGCTCCCAGGTGTCTTTTATACAGCTAACGAGCTGAGATTAGGAGCTCCTAATCTCAGCTTGTTACCTGTATAAAAGACACCTGTTCACAGAAGCAAGCAATCAATCAATCAGATTCCAAACTCTCCACCATGGCCAAGACCAACGAGCTCTCCAAGGATGTCAGGGACAAGATTGTAGATCTACACAAGGCTGGAATGGGCTACAAGACCATCGCCAAGCAGCTTGGTGAGAAGGTGACAACAGTTGGTGCGATTATTCGCAAATGGAAGAAACACAAAATAACTGCCAATCTCCCTCGGCCTGGGGCTCCATGCAAGAACTCACCTCGTGGAGTTGCAATGATCATGAGAACGGTGAGGAATCAGTCCAGAACTACACGGGAGGATCTTGTCAATGATCTCAAGGCAACTGGGACCATAGTCACCAAGAAAACAGTTGGTAACACACTACGCCGTGAAGGACTGAAATCCTGCAGCACCCGCAAGGTCCCCCTGCTCAATAAAGCACATATACATGCCCGTCTCAAGTTTGCCAATGAACATCTGAATGATTCAGAGGACAACTGGGTGAAAGTGTTGTGATCAGATGAGACCAAAATGGAGCTCTTTGGCATCAACTCAACTCGCCGTGTTTGGAGGAGGAGGAATGCTGCCTATGACCCCAAGAACACCATCCCCACCGTCAAACATGGAGGTGGAAACATTATGCTTTGGGGTTGTTTTTCTGCTAAGGGGACAGGACAACTTCACCACATCTAAGAGACGATGGACGGGGCCATGTACCGTCAAATCTTGGGTGAGAACCTCCTTCCCTCAGCCAGGGCATTGAAAATGGGTCGTGGATGGGTATTCCAGCATGACAATGACCCAAAACACACGGCCAAGGCAACAAAGGAGTGGCTCAAGAAGAAGCACATTAAGGTCCTGGAGTGGCCTAGCCAGTCTCCAGACCTTAATCCCATAGAAAATCTGTGGAGGGAGCTGAAGGTTCGAGTTGCCAAACGTCAGCCTCGAAACCTTAATGACTTGGAGAAGATCTGCAAAGAGGAGTGGGACAAAATCCCTCCTGAGATGTGTGCAAACCTGGTGGCCAACTACAAGAAACGTCTGACCTCTGTGATTGCCAACAAGGGTGTTGCCACCAAGTACTAAGTCATGTTTTGCCGAGGGGTCAAATACTTATTTCCCTCATTAAAATGCAAATCAATTTATAACATTTTTGACATGCGTTTTTCTGGATTTTGTTGTTGTTATTCTGTCTCTCACTGTTCAAATAAACCTACCATTAACATTATAGACTGATTATTTCTTTGTCAGTGGGCAAACGTACAAAATCAGCAGGGGATATAATATGTTTTCCATCACTGTATGTAGAACTTATTTCGCACCGTACGTCGCCAACCATGATATGAAGCAAATAAAATGCCTATTCAGAACTCCTGCAGAGCAATGCATATCGGAGAAAATTCGAAAAAAAGCTCACGGAAGGTGATATCACAGAACTACTTCTGAAATACATGTGAGTGAACTCTTATTGATGCATAGGGGCACTGCCATTTCCCGTGCACCCCACTATAGAGATGTTTGCCCCATGGCAGTCAAATCAAAATGTTAATTCGGGTGAACTATCACATTTGATATGAAGGGTTTTTTAAGCCGTCATTGGTGACTTGGCTGAGGCCAACATCTGACCACACTTGAGAACCCAATTTAACCGAGATCTCAGTGGATGCGGGCTGAGTACTCTGATCCCCTCAATCTCCCAGCCACCCCTGAACAGAAACAACACATTCCTGCGGAGGGAGCTGGTAGGAACGTTGGGTTGCTCGGTCAATGGCCAGGGTCAACGGCGGCGTGGTGTATTCTGCAAATATGCCCGACTGTGAGGGCGGGCACAAGCCGGCGTGAGTAGGTTACACGTTGAGTTTTATAAGGGCACCACGAGGTGACCAGCCCCTCCCCACCCAGCCCCACCCCTCCCCACCCTCCCCACCCAGCCCCACCCTCCCGACACAGCCCCTCCCCAACCTCCCCACCCAGCCCCTCCCCACCCACCCCTCCCCACCCAGCCCCACCCTCCCGACCCAGCCCCTCCCCACCCTCTCCACCCAGCCCCTCCCCACCCTCCCATCCCCACCCAGCCCCATCCTACCCACCCTCCCCACCCAATCCCTCCCCACCCAGCCCCTCCCTGCACGACGGATGGACGGACACAATCATCCCCTGTGGGCTGGTGTAACCAGGAGGTTCCTACCAGTACTACTTGATGATGTATTCACACTTGTTGTAATGCAGAAGCCCTGTCTGAAAAATTGCGTGCGCTCGTTAGTCACATCTTCGTGACGAGCTGCTGTTTTGTAATTATCACTTACGGCCTGTTATATGGAGCATTCTCAAATTGCACTAAAATATATTCCATAAGCACGTACGTGAACAACTAAAGTTAACTTTTATAATTGGTCTCAAATTGCCCGCTGCAAGCAGAGTTTTTCCGCAAAGTTTCTCGTTTGTTTCCCGATTGGCATCGTTCGCTGGTGGCTGTTGCGTAACCATTCGCCGACGCGTACAGGAAAGCTTTCCAACGAGTATTTGCGTCGGGCCTTTGCACAATTCTGAATTTAGTAGCAGCTTCCTTGCTCCGACGGCCAGTTATCACCGTCGTGCGTCGCTTAGTAACAGTCGAGTGTGAAGTGAAGTGTTTCTCATCGCATGTGATCACTGGGTTGACCAACTAAAGGTTGGCACTCAACTGGACGTGGTTATTATGGTAGCTGCAAGGCTCTTACCCCCAGGATGCTTATATAAGCACGAACGCAGAACTAAAGTCGCGCTTCTTTCCATTCGTGCGGTGCTTTTGTGGTTGTCTGACCGATGATAGTTTTTAGCACCTGCATCTCGTTTGTATCTCCCCACTTCCTCAACGTGTCTTTTGTAGTTTCCCCAAAAAAATCGACGAGAAAAGAAATTGAGAGAACATAACACAGAAAATGATTAAAAGGTGTCGTAGCGAGCGACGGGGGCATGGAAGAAGCAAAAAAGAGGCTGATGACTGGTGACTCATAAATTGGGAGAAAGATGGAACCATACCTCGTGGTAAAGATACAATCGTAAAATTAGTTGAAGGATCTTATGCAGATCCTCTATTATTGAAATATCATATATCCAAGGTATCAGACCGTTCTCCCATGAAAAGAGGTGAGGGTTCCAGACGACCGCTGTCGAAAGTGGACCTAGATTAAAATCACGATGCTTTTGAAAAGCTGAAGTTAATCATGAAAAGCAACATGGCAGTTTTTCCCAAGAGGAAAGTTTTAAATCGGTGCATATTATTTGCTGCGACACGTGGATCAGAAAGATGGACACCGATTAAGAGGATGGAACAAAGGATCCAAAGTGCACAGAGAAGTGTGGAGGGAGACGCGTGCATTAGGATTACGCTGAGACGGAAGGGGGGACACGCGGAGTAGAGGACCTGAGCAGGTGAAACAAAAGGGGGCCAGGTGAGGACACGTTCGGTACAAGGGGACGACGCTGGGTGAGTGAGACTCACTATTGAGAGCTCGACCAAAGAAGGGCATTCATCCAAGAGGACCTCCACCTTTGAGATGGAGCATTCAGATCGACTTGTTTGTAGGTGCCGGGTGGACCCGTTACGTTGTGACGCTGTGAAGGCTGGCGGCGACTTTATCAAAGTCTTTATTTTGACTGGAAGAATCCGATGAGCTGTGAAGCTCTTGTTCACAGATGTTTCGGTAGGGGGGCAGGTTGGAAAGTTACAACAACAAACAATTCAATAATATACACGAGTGCAGAGTATAAGAAAGCTAAGCAAATCGCTCAATACAAATACATTTAATATATAAATACAAATTGCATAAGTCCATCGATTCCTTCCTTGATCCAGCAGTGGATATATAACAGCAGAAAACTGATATTTGAGCCACACATATGGTGCAATGTGTTGTCCTGTTAATATGCAGCCTATAGAGACGGCCAATAGTTAATTGGTTTGATAAATTACATTTATAATTAATACTTTCTCATTATCCTTATTAATAGATGTTTTTAGAGGTTTTTTGATGATCGGTGGAGAGCACCTCTGCTATCGGATTTAAATATGGGATTTGGATAATCACATCGAATTGTGTGGCCACGTTCAGTAATGACATTAGTGAACCGCTGCTGAAAGAGAGAGAGAGAGACGTGGGACTCATTAAGCACTTTAGCAGATGGGGCATTGTCCCCCATTCAGCTGGGAACAATACCTGGGACACTTGATCCACTGCTATGAAGTCAAAATGATTTCTCGCTCGGTGAGGCAATGCTCATCTCCTGGTTACTACCCCGAGCTAGTGGGACACATTCCACATTCCTATGGTGGGGGTGAGTCTATCTACAGGACAACCATTGCTGACTTGCAGACAAGGTAAGTAGCGATTTTATTCACCCTGTAAGGATGATGGGCTAAGTCAACCCTCAACCGGGATTTGGATTTTGAACAATATATAGCCTGAACAGACTTTTGGGGCAATGCCGTTTGCGAGCAGCTATCAACGCCGGTACGGCACACGAGAGGGTGGGTGGCCAGCACGACGCCCGACCGCCTTTGTCTCCCTAGTGGCGATGTTTACACACCGCACCAGGTACTCATTTGAGCAACACATCAACACACACAAACACAAAAGTCCAATTGATATGACTATTGGCGGCTGTGCCATATCATGCTAATGTTTGTTCTTTAACCTAAATAGTTTTACTCTTCTGTCTCTGAATTAGTTATGGCTTTGCATCTAGATCCCAGGAATGGAAACTTCAGTACATAATGATTCTCTGTGTAACTGCAGGCACCTATAACAGAGGATGAATCTCAGTGTGCTCCCACCTGGAAAATAATCAGAAAAAGACCAAGTTTCTTTTTATTGTACCAGGTACGCTGAGCTATATAGCTCAACAAAGTGGCTTATCATGTGGAAATGTATAGCAGCCAAATACTCTAAATGCATGTTTCTAACAAACGATTAGCTACGGCATCATTTGTTTCAAGTATTTGAAATAATGTACACAGTGGTTAAATTTCGATTTAAAGCTTTCGTGACTGCAGGGATTCATATTCTTGGTTATTTCGGTAAAGTCACGACTTTACCGAAATAACCAAGAATATGCAGTGGTTGTTTGGGTTAGAGATGTCCTGTCACATTACAGAAGTAGTTAATTTAAAAAACACACTGAACCCACAGTGAATTCATGAAATGTAATCAAATGGGTTATGATTAAATTCAAATACAAGTTTTATGTTTTTCATGTTTTTGTTACCTTCCCGCCCCCCCCCAATTATGTCCCGAATGTGCTATCGGCATTGTGTCATTAAAAATTAAATAATTGTATTTTTTTTTAAATAAAATAATTGTATTAATCTTCAGATCTCGCTCAGGGCAGTCCAACCCTTCATGTTAGAGCATGGCACGTGCGAGCAGATATCAAAAACTATCTCTGAGATCACGTCGCCTAAATTTGATCTCTTCACATAATTTTCACGTAATTTTAGTAAATAATTTATTGATGCATGTATTGTGAGCTTAATTAACTTTTTTTAATTGATGAATTAAAGCGTTATTACATGTCTACATTGACATAAGTACTCTATCCTCACTGCCTAAACTTATACGACACTGATAATTGGTTTTTTACCCTTCTATCTGGCAACAAAACTGACACCTTTTTACAAGGAGTCATGTTTGCATAGACCGCAATACCTGCAGTCATAATACAAACAAAAGAACATAACTCTGATAATGTGCACATTATCAGAGTAATGTTCTTTTGTTTGTTTGTATTATGACTGCAGGTATTGCGGTCTATGCAAACATGACTCCTTGTAAAAAGGTGTCAGTTTTGTTGCCAGATAGAAGGGTAAAACAACAATTATCATATTTTTACTGGCAAATGAGGTTCCCATAGTGTTATACGACACTGCTAACCACGTAAGCTGAAACTAAACATAGGAAGGGGGAAAATGTCGCAAATATCAGCGAGGACCTGTACTCAAAAAGGGGGTTAGTTGACCAGCTGTGTCCACATTCCTGAATAGTGTGGAATTATTGTACAAAGTGGCACAAATTCATAGGAGGAGAATTGCAGCTGTAATGATTTAACGTAAAATAATGTATGAAAAGCAAAAGGAAATTGCTTCATGACTTTTCATCAGTCTATATTGTTTGAGTAATGTAACCTGGAAAATGTAAAACAATGATGCTGTTCTATTAATTTCAGTTACTTTCATTTATATCAATCTACGGATCAGAGAAAAGCTCTGCACGCAACATCAGAACAAAAATAATTAATGAGAAAAAATATTACACCGAATTAAGGATTAACAGATAATGTTATTCAAATTCTATATTTCAGGAACATTAAATCTTGCTTGACAGGGCTTTGATGCAAAACACTTATGCGGCCGTATAGGATGATCCAGATGTTAATATAGCATGTCTTTAATATAACATTATAAACATGACCTTTGCCTGTCTTCTGTGATAAGGCTTAAACAAAAGCCATTCTATGAGACACTTTTTGATTATACATGATGACATTGTCATATCTGTCCAAAACAAATGAACCCGGATAACCCCCACACAGAATTGTAAAATTGTCATTTTAATGCTTAACAAATAACGAAATGATTGGATTGAGGGAAAGCGCATTGCAATGACATTAATGCATATATTCACACGCTCCCCATCGCCTCCACCAATGTATTTCTGGACCCATCGAGAAACAATTATATTAATCTTAATTATAGAAAAAAACATTTGATGTTATAAAAAGAAATCTTATTTTTTATGTTATACAATGCTTACAATGGGGCTAACAGAGCATGCATTTAATTAAATTGGACATGGTTTTACATGCACCCAGATATTCAATTTTCCCACTTTGATTAAATAGTTTTTTGTTGATCTATATTATATATATGTGCATTTCATGAAAAAAACGCAAAAATGTTCACTGTAATGATATGTAAATTGAAGGGAAGGCACTGTTATCAAAGCGGCATCTACAATGAATTGCAATCATTGGTATTTTTCGCATGTCAAATGCTGCCGTGGAAACAAAAAAATACTACTTTAAAATAAAATAAGAACGGTGCACCTGTTCTAGTTAAACAGTAGCACGATTTATTTTAAAGCTCTCGGGATCATGATAGATGCAGAATGCCAGTCCTTTAAAAAAAAATATCCATCCACAAAATATGCACCGTTAAAAATATTTCACGTTAAATTTTAAACAATGGGAGTCGTATTGAGAAAAGCGTTAATATTCAAAGTCTATTCCAGAAAACAATAAAAAAAAGAAGTTCATTAATTAAATTGCTAAAATGAATCCGATATGAAGTATATACAGTTTATGTTGTAAAATGTTGTATGTGTAGTGGGCACGCACCTGGAGGGGGTCAGACATTTGTGACGATGTGTGACAAGGGAGGGGGGGGTTTAGAAATCAAAAGTGCAGCGCCACATTAAATACGTACCACAATGACAATAATATAAAGCGATTTGAAGCATGTTTTATATTTTTTTTGGGGGAGGGGGGGGCAGAGCTTTGTGACGTCATATTTGAGGGGTGGTCTGACTTTTTGTGACGCCGTGTGACGAAGGGAGGGGGGGGTCAAAAATCGTCCAGAATCGCGTGACGTCATTTATGGACGGCCCCTAACCACTTGAACGGAATCACTATATGGTTGAACCAGAACAGCCGACACACCTTCGGGTCGTCGTGTGCGGAGACTGAAGCTTCATTCCCGGGTCGCGGAGGCTCTGGGCCCATACCACGTGGTCCTCTCGCCCCCTTCTGGGGGTCCCCATGCCCCCTCGTCCGGTCACGTGCTCTCACGGGTTCACACAGACGATCATGTCCTGACCCGACCTTAGTGATACCCGGACTCTGTCCTCCAGTGAGCCATTCCGTGCCATGCTCACACCGGTGCCATAGTGCGGCACCACGCATACAGTACCACTCTTCACTCGGTACTGTCGCTACACACTAGTTACACCATTTATGCCATGTGTATGCACGTTGGTGGATAGATCCCCACATCGTTGCCACTGATCTACTGACAGGTTTGCTGTCGTGTCCGTCTGCAGGTGCATGTACGCATTGCAGCAATTCTTATAAAATGCGCTGGCAGCCCCTTTGAGATGCAATATCTAACCCTGTGGCATCTTAGGAAGCCCTTCGCAATGAGGAGGGAATCAGCGTTCATATTTAAATCATGTATTTGTCCATGGATTCTTTCATCCGCTCGTTTCGCTGTTCACTTACTCCGGCGCTGGTTACATATTCAGGCCTTGATATTTAATGAAAGTGCTGTTAGTGTCTCGATTATGAGCTAGCAGGTAATGCATTTTCACCGCAAATGTCATTTATTATATTATAATCCCACCTCTAAGCCCTCAGACTTGTGTTGTGGGCATTGTATCAGTTATTTTAACTTTATGCAGACAATAAATATTCCATCGCAAGAGTTTATGCCAGTGTTTAATCCACCATGACTCTTTCCTCCAAGGAAAACTCACAAATTAGTTGAGTGTCTCTTGAAGGCCATTATTCATGTCAGATAATGGAATTAGATCAGAACTTCAGAGTTCTTAACCTGGTGAATCCTGGGTTTTTGAGAGTGTCAATGTATTCAAGCAATCATTTAGTGATATCTTCATTGCCGAGTTTCTAACAGTGGTGTACATTTCAAATTCGTATGCCAGGGACCATCCCTCTAGGACAACTATTTCTGTCTTCCCAAACAGCAATACTGTACTCATTGTATTGGCCTTGGAAGGAAGATGGGTGATATTAGATTAAAATTTCAACACCCAAGCCCAGTGGCGGCTCCTGCAAAATCTCTCAGGGGGGGCAAATGTCTGGATGATTTATAAGGATAAGGTCCACCCATGCAAAGGATAAATTAACAGCTTAAGCATGTAAAGGCAACTTCACTTCTTTAATATTAATGAAAAATAAAGTGAATCTTACAATGCATCTTTTTTGTTTCTATACTCACTATTAATACAATCCACTCAAGTTTATTTTATTAAAGATTCCACTAGGTGGCGATAAATAATATTGTTGGATGAAACGTGCTTACGTATGATGACGTAAGCACGTTAGTGCGAGCCCTCCCGGAAGCCATAGAGAATGCATTGCAGCGCCCCCCGTTCGAAAAAAAACATATTTGAATGTAAGTCTATGGGGCCACTCGGGGCGATTCTCAGCCGGAGTGAAATCGCCCAAAAAGAGGCGGTACTCCACAGAACGTGACATGACGCTGATTGGACTATATCCAGAGGCACAGTGACGGCTAGCGTGACTCTGTGGTTGAATGACATTGGTGGTGCGTCGCCCAATCGCCCTAATGAAGAAACCGCTCCTGCCCAAGCCTCTAATATGTGAGTTGAGTTATTTTTTCTACCAGCTTTTTGGGTTGCTACAATTTATTCTTTGGTTCTTTTCGGTTAAGTCACGTCTAAAAATAAAATAATAAATTAAAATAACATATTACGACGTTTCGATTGCAACACAAGCAATCATCATCAGGTATAAAAGAAATAGCAACAAAAATCTAACTAGAAAACTATAGACAGACATTGTTGCTATTTCTTTTATACCTGATGATGATTGCTTGTGTTGCAATCGAAACGTCGTAATATGTTATTTTAATTTATTATTTTATTTTTAGACGTGACTTAACCGAAAAGAACCAAAGAATAATTCCTGCAGTCACGAAAGCTCCTAAATTAAGATTGCTACAATTTGTTGTAGTTTAAAGGTTGTGGTGAAACCATTAATGATTGGTAAATCACACCTCATCGTACATTTACGCACACGCAGATGATTTAGGAAAGCCCAGCTCTCTGCATACATACAATAATGATTCGTAAAATGACAGCGGTAAGTAGTTTAACAATTGTCCACTCACACAGGGATAACCTTTAATGGGAGGATTAGACATACATTAAATGGACACCAGTCTAGTTGTGTCTTCGATGAGTTGTCATAATTCAGGCTCGTAATTCGATTTGATAATCAATCGCTTTTTGTCTCGTCTTTAACGCCTCAATGATATATTTTTGATATTTTTACATGTTTACATATGTTATACCGTTTGATTACACAGCCTACATGTAACATTAGCATGTAATTTTGTGCTCATAATTTGCAGAAATCATAAACGATCAATTCTCGCACAAAATATGCATGTGAGCATAATATGTTATTGTAATCGTAATTCACGTAGCGTTACATGCCAAAATATTTCCATCAACAATGATATTTGATAATAGTAGTCACTATTATCAAATATCATTGGAATTCAAAGCACACCTACCACTACACAGAGTGCGAATTTGCTCAAAATAAACTGGGCCACTGTGTACGCACAATCTGGTTCAAGACAAATTTATCTGGAAGGATCAGAGTCAATGTGGTAAGTGATTATAGCATTGCAATGCATAACACAGAGCTTTAAACGAGACACGAACTGTGCTAGCACAGATTCTTAACCTAATCACTGCCTTTAACCAGTTTATAAGAATCCAAGGTGGCATTGTGGTTAGTGTGTTGTGCATCACTGTCACTGATTTATGTTTGTGTCGACCCTTCCTAACTGCGAATTTTCATTCAATTGGGCTGAGATGTCCTGCAACAAACCTATAGGTCTGCACATGCGAGTTATTGGCTACTTGGGCTTCCTGTGAGATGGAGCAATGATATCCGTGGCTCTGTTTCCCACAGTTTGCTGTGGCTTGAGTAGATGCTACCCATTGTTTGATCCTCCAACTGACGAATGATCCAAAAATACTGCTGCCAGACGTCTCATCCACACTCGTTAATAAGATCGCGTCACCCCAATATTCTGATCCCTTCACCGGCTCCCAATCTAATCCCATATCAACATCAAGATGAAGATCAACCGTGGACTCACTCCTGCCTACCTCTCCTCTTTCATCTCACTCTCCTCCCAATAACACTCTCCTATCTAGCAACCAATGCCTCCTGTCAAAGCCCCAAGTCAGCCTTCGCTCAGTGGAAGGTCGCTCCTTCTCTTCTACTGCCCCTATAGTCTTGAACTGCCCTCCCCCCAGCCATCTGTATCGTCGACTCCCTGCTCCAAGTCACATCCAAGATGTAAGGCCTTCCTCTTTTCGTCCACCAAGTGACCGACTATTGCTTTATATTTATTAAAAAGGTAACCCTCCTTTCCACAGAATGCTCTTGTTCCACTCTTTGGTACGGCGTCTTTAGGTGTGGTTTCATTTAGAAGCTACGGAAATATAAACTATATTCCATAATAGAGGTTTTTGGGTTATATCGCGTAAATATATAAATGTGTCGTTAAAACCCGCCACCACCCGACACAGCTAACTAGTAAGGGTTGTCACGTAAACAGAACATGCCAATTCGTTACTAGTTCAGCACATCGGCGTGTTGGAGAGTAAACTCACTGGAATTGTACATGTTGTGGGTTTACTCTCCGACACTCCGGTGTGCTGAACTAGTAACGAATTGTCACGTTTTGTTGACGTGACAACCGTTACTAATTGGCTGTGTCGGATGGTGGCGGGTTTAACGACACATACATATTTACTCACTCCAATAAAAAAAAACTCGAATACTGTTAAAATCCTGTTTGGTGGCCGACGGAGCCAGTCATCCCTCAATCTGGATGTTTTGTTTGAGAAGAAACCTGATGGCTCTTTGGGACACTCTGTCTACAGGAAAGCCACCCACACAGATGTCTGAAACCTGATTCCCACCACCATCCGACAGAAGAATTCCCTCATCAAAACACTACACCATGGGGCCCACTGCATTTCTGACCAACACCACCTAGCCAGTGAACTGTAACACGTACACCAGGCCCTTAAGATGAATGGATATTTGGACCGCATTATTCGCAAAGCTGTTTCTTCAACCATAGAGAAACAACCCCCTGAGATGCTGATCAAAACACTCACGTTACCATACATAGCAGGCGTTACCAAAAAGATCACTTCACAAGTAGACATGCCATTATATGAATAACTATTAAGTTACATTAAAGAATAAAACACTATGTAGAAAAACTTTACTTTTAATAATATTGGTCGCGAAAGCCTACATGTGAAACAGATTATATAATATATCTTTAGTCCGATTTTAAAAACCACACACCGTCTTTAACAGATGGCATTCATGGTGCACTCCGCTTGAACACAACATCGACCAGCACACGTTGCATGCACCATGAAACCCCATTCACACAAAAAACACTCTTTTTTGGACAACATTTTGAACTGGGCTGAGAAATCTCAACATACACGCTTGGTAGTGTGAAGGTTTTATCGTATGGGCCTTCTCTTTCTAAACTTCCAGATGGCCACCTTGGCACGGACGACGCTCATCGTGTGTAGGATTGAGTCCCAGGTGTTCCCCAGCATCTCAGCTGGGAATGTTTCAACACCTCCGGCTGTTGGAGATCATCAAGATTTCTGGCTTAAAAAAATACGTAATCATAACAGGAAAAAGTTATCAACATTTCAGCCACGCCAGTCAAACTGCTGTTCAGTCAAAATTACTTGATCATGGATCCTTGATGCGTTTCGTGCCATCTTGAATGTGCGTCGAGCTCATGTATCCAACATATACAAAATGCGTTTCAGAGATATTTTAAACACCCTAAAATCTTTGCCTTTTAGAAAATCTCACAACGTATTTTTAAGTGCAATGCTTGATCTAATCCCCTTTGTACCGTAATTGCATGCATGAATGTCCTCTTGAAAATATTTACATATTTGTATAAGTTACGTGTATATATATTTTGTTTAATTCAATTGCATTACTTTAAAACCCCATTGTATGTCCTGAAAATGTATCCACTCATGAATATCCTTCAGAGATGAATTGAGTAATATTCGCTCATAAACTCAATCTACCAGATGTTTTTTCCTTCTGACAATTGCGCTGACACCATCAAATCGCAATATACGTAAACTAGTCCTGGATGAAAGCCGAGGATACTGGATATAAGTGGTGCTGGCTCATTGCTCTGGCATGTTAGGCATATATAGAATTAGCCTCCAAACAGCCTCGGCCACCTAGTTAATTGTCTATATATTTATGATAGCGTCCCTGCTGGAATTCCACTAAGTAGCACATAGATCAGAGAACAAGCACAAATCAGTGACATCACATTGATTGTTCGGAAAATTGGGCTTGGGCAGGTCATGTACAATAAATTACGCTTGATTTATATCGCATCTTAATTCGTCTGTATCTCAAGACACTGCACAGAAAAAGTGGGAATATGTCTTCTGTAAGAATAAGAAAGAGCCAATACTAGGCAGTGGAAAAAAATATTGTGCCTCGAGCCTGAACTTGGACTGGAAAAAGGAGTCAACAGCACAATTGCCTTAGGAAGTGCAGTTCCAGACATTAGGAGCAGCAGAGGAGAATGAGAGATCCCCCCCCCCCCATTGAGCAACGGTTAACTGGAGACTGATAGAAAGCCTCTTTTTACACTCACCCCTCCAGCTTTGATAGAGAGCTGGAAGGGAGGGAGCGAGAAGGGGAGCAGAGTGAGATGTTAGGGCAGCAGAGGTAGGCAGTGCTGAATGAATGGAGAACAATATCGCTCCGAGGTACAATGGCCAGTGGGCGAGGCTGGTGACAGAGTGCTAGCCAAAGGACAGAATATTCCTGGGAGGATGATCACTGTAATAGAAAAGTGATGCAGCTTTGTAACTATTCAATCTTTTCACTGTTCGCTTCGTTCAGATTCAATGAAAGAAAAAGTTTCGTCTTATTTTTAACGTCTAATTTGCACTCCGTGGCTCATGTATTGTGCTGATTGTCCTGTCTCCTTTGTTCAATGAACATGAACGTAACATTTGCATTTAGTTTACACAAAGCATTATATAAATGATACATGTTTACACGTGTGATTGGATTAATACATTGACCGTATAGGACTGTATTTTAATTGATCAATCATTACTTGCCACAGTAAAGCATATCCATTCACGAGCGGGAGATGCATGAATTTGTAGTATCTATCACGGGACATAACAAATGTGGCGATTGCATGGAAGTGGCTTCATCCAACAGTGGTTGGACTCTCCCAATAATCTTCTTGGTTCTTTGGGTAAAGTCACGTAGAATGGAAATAATAAAATAATAAAAATAAACATAATCATTTTATTATGTTTTATTTGGAAATAATAAAATAATTAAAAAAGCATAAAACTTTTATTATGTTTTCTTTTTATTATTTTATTATTTCCATAATAATTGTATTATGTTTTATTTTTATTATTTTATTATTTCCATTCTACGTGACTTTACCGAAAAGAACCAAGAAGATGAATCCCTGCAGTCACGAAAGCTTTAAATCGAAATTCTCCCGATAATGTTGCTGCTGCTGCCGCCCACTTCTCTGCGCACCCAGGACGCCTTTGGGCCCATACTCATCGGCGGCTTGGAGGAGCAAGCCACCGCCGGTGCCGCCAGCGGCCTGGTCGGCTGCATGCGTGAGCTGCAGGTCAACGGGCGTGAGTTATCCATCGTCGGGGAAGCGACGAGGGGACGCAACGTGGAGAACTGCAACGTACCGGTGTGCGAACGCAGGCCCTGCGGACACGGAGGCACCTGCGTTAGGTGATGCGCGCCTAAGCGCCGTCCTCGCGATCGCCCCTACCCACCCACCCCCGCGCGCGCAGCCGTTTCTGCTCAAAGACGCTGCGGCTTTGTGTCATCGTCGCTGTGTTTTAGCCGTCGGGCCATTCGCACACACTGTGTGTGTGTGTGCACGTGGTCGCTTAGGGTCGCGCTGAAGTCCTCCGCAGATTGTTGCAAAACGAAGTGTCGGCGAGAGAGAAAAATGCGTGCAGTCCAGGGTGGAAAATATCAATACAGAAATATATGTTTTTGGCAGGTAATTGCAACTTTTTACCGCAGTTCGATTCAGCGGTTTTTTTTTCTTCTTTCTCCAGGTGAGAGCCATTTGATTTTGTTTGCTTTGGCCAATTATTTAACAATTGCACTATTGACATTTTGTCCTGAGATGAAGTATCCCTTTGGAACTCTCATAGAGCAATGGATCATCCAGTGTGTTAGAGAACAGTCATCGGTTATAAGATCCCCTTCAAGTGATTCCTCAGATAAACTTGTCCACACTGGTAATCAATCTGCTATTTTTAACTCTCATAGCTGTAATATTTCCAAATAACGTGAACGACCAAATATAATTCGGTGTTTTTTCGTGTAGACACTGGTGACCAGGCTGAGAATATTAACTCACTACGGTCCCTGTCATCGCGTGTTTTCAGATGAACTTCTGCGGCCGTCTGGAACGCTCTTCCTTTCGGTGTTAGGAAGCCACTGGAGATATGCACTTCTAAATATAGATTGAAAACTGATTTCCTTAGAACTGCTTTTTGTGCTTAGTTTGTTGTCCTTTTCCCAACACCTCGGATTGGAACAGCTGAGTAAACATGGTGCGAAACAAGTTCAACATACATATACGCATACTACACCTGAGAACCTGGTTTGGTCGTGGGTGGCTGATTGGAATCGCAGCCAGATTTTCAGTGGCGCCAGCTCTTTTGACCCCTGAAACAGGTGGTAACTTACAAAAGGTGTTTGAATCCACATGGCATTATGGGAACAAAACAGCGATGTCTTCAAATTGCTCACTATAAGTACAGAAGGCAGCTCTAACTGAACACGATTTAAATCTAGTAATTTTACCTTTTAACGCACTTGTTGATCACTTGTACCCTTCCTCTGCATCGTCATTCTACAATAGCCCTGCTTTCTTATTGCTACAATACATGCATGCATTTTGTATAGGGTGTTCTTTCCTGAGCACTGTTGAACATGCACAGCAGACACAGCCTCAACGCTGTACAAATAAGATATATTGTGCCATAGCCAACGACAAATTCAATTTGTACTCTTTGGTTCTTTCGGTAAAGTCACGTAGGTATGAAATAAAATAAAATCACGACGTTTTGGGCCCACTTCAGCAATTGTTTCTTGCTGTGGTTGTCCCACCTGATGACGGAAGCTTGTGTTGCGCCCGAAACGTCGTGATTTAATTTTATTTTATACCCACGTGACTTTACCGAAAGAACCAAAGAGTATGGATCCCTGCAGTCACGAAAATTCAAATCTAAATTCAATTTGCTCAAAATCACCATAAGCCCTAATAGGGTGGCTCCAAAAACGGTGCGGTTCCAGATAAAAAAAAAAGTATAGAAAATTGCCTTACTTTCATCTGTTATAAGCTTGTGTGACTGGGCCAAATGGCTTGTAAATTTGTGAACTTTTGCGGTCGCTTGCAAAGGTAATTCGGCTGTAATAATGCCTTGAGGCGGAAGCACTTGTGTGCACAACATCGCGGTTCTGTGCTTTGGCGCTTACTTTTCAACTGGCGTTAGGTACGCTACAAACAAGGGCAATGTTTTGATTTTTTGGTCTTCCCCATTGACAGCCAGTCACGGGACTCCCAACTGCTCACAACACTTTGTTGGTTGCAGCAGTAACGAGTTACATGTTGGTAAAGAACTGCATCCTGGGAGTCCAGCCCTGTGAATAGGCCAAGAGGCCCCCGCAGTGTGCCCCTTGCAGCGGTAGGTTTTGTCTGATGACAGACACCGCCTCTGACTACAAATAGATTATACGATAAAGTCATTCCTATAAAACACGTACAGGAGGCAGTGAATTTGCTTTAAGAGCAGAATGCTAAAAGTGCCTACAGAATCTAAGATAAATTACTTTTTCGATATGCGGTGTATATTTTTATTAATATATGATGTGCTTTATTTCAATATGTAGTAAATCCAAGCGTAAATGTACCATCGCAATATGTGATTGCAGTATATTGTATGGAATTTGAACTCCAAAAAAGAACTATCATTAAGTCATTCCAACTTATATTTTGTCTTAGTATCTTGTGACCAAAACTTTTAAACCACCACTTGTAAATAGATGGATTAGAGTGCGAGCATTTGGGCCACGTGATCATATTCTGACTCAAGAACCCCATGAAGGAGGGTAGCACGCACGCCAAGTTAAAGTGTCTCCCTTCTCACATGAGCTGTCGGACGGAATTGATCCCAATTGGTAGCTCTTAGTCGATGGTGGAAATTCCACATTCCCATGGTCGCGAATAACTATATTCATCTGCCAACCACCACCTATTTATGAATTAAATCAATGTACAGTCCTTTGTCAATTTACAGAGTTTTGCTTGATAAATGCCTATGCTGTGTGCTAACACTTTGTCGCTCACGGAGGTTGTTTGACCATACTTCACCGTGTTAGCGTGCAATGGTGAATCGTCGGGAGCTCAAGACCAGTTAGCAGCCATGGCTGGGAATTGGACTCAAGATTGCCAGCTATCCGAGTGAGGGGCAATAACCACTGCACATTCACTTCCCACAACAACCTACTACTGTGTGGCTTGTTTTATTTGTCACGGAGGAATAAGAGGTTGAGTCGACCCATCAACTGAATGTTGAGAAACCAAAATTAAGGGCATCGTTTAGGCCTGTTATTTAGCAGTGGAGGCAGAGTTGGTGGTTCACGAGGAGACGGACCACGGTGGCGATAGACACTAGCCCGCAGGACATTGGGAGGCGTTGAAGGAAACGTTTCAACGGCATCTGATCCTGTTTGGCATTTTCCAACTGTCGCAATCAGGACCCTCCTGAAAACCAGTCTCTGAGCCTAAGCGCTGCTCTTTTCAAATAAATAAGTTGTCATTATTCAAAAAAAATTTAAACAGAAAAATCGTTTACTTTGACATTACACTTTTGATCCTAAATATCACTTCCCTGCAAAGTAATCTAAGCTCAGCCACGTGGTGTTGTGATTAGAGCCATTAAATATCAGTTGAAAGGTTTGGGTTAAAATTCCAGTTGCGTGTAAAATTCATCCAATATCCTTCTGACACCTATAATGCACTGCCCGGCGGAAAATCAACAGTTGTTTTCTTATGGAGAGACTGACATCTGCTCCAAGAAAGTGGAATTCCATCACCTACGAGTCACCAATCAAGATGAACACTATCTCATTGCACGTTTGGGCATTGAGAGCCTTTCACTTCCATAATTATCTATCAACCAAAATGTAAGAGTGTACCCCTGTTTTTCTCTCTCTCTCTCACCTCACCGACCTCGCTGTCACGCTACGAATAAAAAGAAATGCAACAGAGGGGAACCCTAATGCAACTTACGTGTGTCCATGCAAGATAGGATAAATGTGCACGCCAAAGGACAGCTCTGCCTTTAATCTCGGAGGCCATATATTACTTCCTCCAGCATGCATTCAATCGCTTCAATTATTGCCGAATGCGGCATGAATTCAGGCGCATGTGTTGCACAGAGCGTAGGGTGACCTTTCTTAAGGTGAGTGCAGGGCCTCGAATTTAACTCGGACATTGCCCATGGAAATATACATGCCGTACTGCATTAGCATGGTCTCCATATGCTACATTTTGTGTCCTAGACACGTGCGTGTTAGTGGGTTTCAGAAATAAAAGCAGAGTGAGGGGGGAGTCCACATGCATGACTGAGTAATCGAGTAAGCCAAGGCTGAGTGGAATTGTTAGGGCATTATTTGACTGATATTTGTTTACGTAATTTTGCATTCAGTGTTGACATTGAATGTGGGATACTGGCATTGAATTTGGGTAAGTTAATGCGTATTATAAAAACAAATTTAGAAGCGTGCATATTTGCTACAAGTGTCTTCCTTGCTCAAGCGAGGATTCTTTGTCCTGAGCCACTGATTTCCTCCTCATATTTGCGACAGGTTCCAATTATGTATTAAAAACCACGCAGTGATAGCCATTCATTCAAAAAGCAAATGGACTTGCAACCTTTCCATTGTGAAATAAAGGCTCTACCACAGTGCCACCTGGCTGGGTAACGTCTACCACTAAGCCATGCACAGCACAGGAGTATTGCACAACGAGATACATTGAGAGTGAAGTGGTACAGTACAGTGGTTAGTGCATCCCGTAACCTGAGTTGGATTCCCAGTCGTGGCTAATATCAGTCATCAGTGATGCCAGAACCAGTCCTGTCCCCCAAATGTATGAACCGGCACTGAATAGTGCGGTGAAGTATGGTCATACAGCGCCAATGATCACAAAGAGGAGCACAGATGTATGTATCTTAAACTTATTTCGCACCGTACGTAGCCAACCATGCTAATCTGAGATGCAGGGGAAGGACAACAAACTAAACACAAAAAGCATGATAATACGTCTCACAATGCACATTGTTGAAATGCTCAAGAGATTAGTATCCTCAATCTACAATGCATACCCATATTCTATGGGTCTTTCGGTAAAGCAACGTAGATAGAAAAATTATTATATCACGACGTTTCGATCGCAACACAAGCAATCGTCTTCAGGTGAGGGAGATAGAAAGCTCCTGAGACAAGGTCTTATATAAGCCTGAGATGAGTGCATCAAGGTAGGTGGGTGGAGCTAGAGATGGTCCAACCACAGAGGCTGGGGAAGTGCCCTTTTTTGTCAGAGATTAGCCCGTAGGGTGCCACCAAAGCTGTGGAGGTGGCCATTGTATTGTGTGTAGCCCAAGGGTAAGTGGGCGGGGCTAGAGATGGTATTTGCATGTAAATGTAAGATCGGAGGGCGCCCTGAGGCTGTGGAGGTGGCCATTGTATTGTGAGAGATTAGCATGTCAATGTAAGAGAACCACTGCAACGGTGGATGTGATAGTGAGACATCCAGCCTGTCAATGCAAATACATCCAACCTGGCAATGCAACTCAGAGAGTCGGAAATAACAGCTATCATCGGCAGGTAGGATGGAAACATCACAGCCAGTTATGACTTAAACTGGTTAATAACGTCCTTCCAATGATTGCTCAGTTTGTACCCATCTTCTTGGTTGAAATTGTGTCCGTGTTTATATATCTGGATGGCTTCATGAACGAATCTTTGTTGATCGTGAACATAAGGCAGATCTGAAACACGGTAGTACCAATTCCTCGGCCATGGCTGATCATTGTTTAACGCTGTGGGAACACACGAAATAGATTTCTCCAAGACGAAGGTACTCTGCAAACCTACTGGCTATCAACAAAGATTCGTTCATGAAGCCAGTCACGAAAGCTTTAAGTCAATGCGTACCCAGTATCATGCGTGAGAAATTCTGCACCGGGGAGACAAAGGCTGCCGAGCATAGTGTTGAACGCACAAACTTCGAATATTCCATGCCAACTATAACAGAAGCTCGCTAACAGCACTAATTCTTATAGTCCATGAGGCTAAACGGGAAATAATGTCTGCGTGCGCGTGCTTGCATGTGTGCATACGTGCTTACACTACAACAACACAGCGTGACAATTGCACACCAACTCAGCTTCAATGCCTGGTCCTAAATAGGTGCTCGCGAGCAGAATTTACCCCTGCAGACTGTTTAAGACTTAAACAGGGGAATCTTATCTTATCATACATTTATGTAGCGCCTTAACCAAGGCGCCGTACAGTGAATTACATATGGTGCAAGATGGTTGGCGAGATGAAACGAGATGAGTGGATGGGATATATGTAAAACGAAGTGGTCGTGGTGGTGGTGGCGATGATGGAAATGAACGAAGATGGAAATGAGATGAGTGGATTCATTATGGGTGACCATGGGGAGTTGGGGGACAGGGAAGGCGAGTGGGGAGGATAATAAGAGGGGAAGGAAGGGTGGGCAAGAGAGAATTACGTGGGTTTTAAGAGAGGAAGGTAGTGAGGGAGAGGGTGATTGTTTGACATGCAAGGGAAGCTTATTCCAGTGAAGAGGGTCTGGGAGAGAGAATGAGCGAAACCAAGACTGGAAGAGCGGAAAGAGACAGCAAAGATTTCGAAGGCATAGAGCGGGCAGGCACGTAAAGTGAGATGAGAAAAGAGAGGTAATGAGGAGCCATGCCGTGGAGAGATGTCCAAACCAAAAGAGGCAAGGATACAAAAAATTTACCCGTAAAAACAAAGTTTTTCACTATAAATCCTTTATATGCGTGGCATCGGTTTTATTTTATTATTCATTTCTGTTTTTCTTTAGTAAGAGTTTCATTTTTATCACATTGGTATTTTAAATTAAATATGAAAAAAAAAGTTCCTAAAAAGTGGAAAATTTTGGAATTTTTTTCACGAAAATAAATTGTCACGCACAACGAGTCTGTGTGCAAAATGTCAGCTCGATTGGATCACGGGAAGTGGGTTAAAAAACTACCGAAAGATTTGCACGGTCGTAAGCGCGCAAGCAAGCAAGTGAACTTAATATAAAGGATTTAAAAACAGGGTACCAGCTGATTGTTGTTGTGTGTGTGTGTGTGCGCGTGTCGTCCGTGTGCAGTGATGCAGAGAACTGGTTTTGCGAATGTACACCCGGGCGACATGGGAAGCTGTGCCAATTCGAGGCTTGCGTCGAGGATCCTTGCGGGCACGGAGCCACCTGCGTCCGTCGAGGAAGAGGAGGGGAAGGAGGAGCGGCCGGCCCCGTGTGCCTCTGCCCCTTTGGGCGCACAGGACCGCTGTGCGATGACCGTAAGCCAGCGTTGTTCGGGCGATGGCGAGCACGTCAATTGTAAGGGGCCGTCCATAAATTGCGTCACGCGATTTTGGACGATTTTTTGACCCCCACCCTCCCTCGTCACACAGCGTCACAAAAAAGTCAGACCCCCCCCTCAAATATGACGTCACAAAGCTCTGCCCTCCCCCCCCCTCAAAACCATATTTCCATTTTGAAAATAAAACATGCTTCAAATCGCTTTAAACTATCGTCATTGTAGTGCTTATTTAATGTGGCGCTGCACTCTGATGTTGTAGGAGTATTGTTATAACAATTAGTGTTGTTATAACAATTAGTGTTGTTATAACAATTCTAACGTCATTTATGGACGGCCCCTAATCGGATGACCCCCCACGGGCTGGTGGCGTTGGCGATCCTGCGTTATTGCTCCGGTTTCCAGTGTGTAAACGCTGTATTTGTGCGTCTGTGCATGTCTATAGGTTGGGCGTGGTGCATGGCCACCCATCCCCTCGTATTCTGTGCCGGCCTTAATAGGTGCTCGCTAACAGCACTTGCCCCAACAGTCTGTTAAGGCTCTAGGAGGCATCTTTGTGCGTGAGTTTTGCATGCGTAGTATAGTTGCTAAGGTACCACCCAGTGACGTGAGTTTGATTCTTGTCATCAGTGGCGAATATCTGGAAATGGTCCCTGGTCCTCCTGTAGGTCAACTCGGCCTTTAATGCGTTCCTGGTATGGGTGTGTAAACATTAGCACTGGGGAGGCAAAAGTGGCTGGGCATGGTTGTGGGCACACTGCCTCCTTGTGATCTCCAGCCCATGGTGATCTGCTAGACCAGTGTAGTTGAAGCACGGTCCTTCATGTATAAAGAAGTTGAAGGGTTACATAATGGGGGAGGGGGGGGGGACACTCCCGACTTGCGGTGCTGAGTGTGAGCGTTGTCAGTGCCACTGAGTGGACGGAGCCCCCCGTCATGCAGCTCGTGGGTGTGAGGTGGAGTGTGGGGGCAGTTCACGGGCAGCCACGAGGCTGTCAGTTGGGGCAGTTGACGGGCAGCCACGGGGCTGTCAGTTGGGGCAGTTGACGGGCAGCCACGGGGCTGTCAGTTGGGGCAGTTGACGGGCAGCCACGAGGCTGTCAGTTGGGGCAGCTCACGGGCAGCCACGAGGCTGTCAGTTGGGGCAGCTCACGGGCAGCCACGAGGCTGTCAGTTGGGGCAGTTGACGGGCAGCCACGGGGCTGTCAGTTGGGGCAGTTGATGGGCAGCCACGAGGCTGTCAGTTGGGGCAGTTCACGGGCAGCCACGAGGCTGTCAGTTGGGGCAGTTGATGGGCAGCCACGAGGCTGTCAGTTGGGGCAGCTCACGGGCAGCCACGAGGCTGTCAGTTGGGGCAGCTCACGGGCAGCCACGAGGCTGTCAGTTGGGGCAGTTGACGGGCAGCCACGAGGTTGTCAGTTGGGGCAGTTCACGGGCAGCCACGAGGCTGTCAGTTGGGGCAGCTCACGGGCAGCCACGAGGCTGTCAGTTGGGGCAGCTCACGGGCAGCCACGAGGCTGTCAGTTGGGGCAGCTCACGGGCAGCCACGAGGCTGTCAGTTGGGGCAACTCACGGGCAGCCACGAGGCTGTCAGTTGGGGCAGTTGACGGGCAGCCACGGGGCTGTCAGTTGGGGCAGTTGACGGGCAGCCACGAGGCTGTCAGTTGGGGCAGCTCACGGGCAGCCACGAGGCTGTCAGTTGGGGCAGCTCACGGGCAGCCACGAGGCTGTCAGTTGGGGCAGTTGACGGGCAGCCACGAGGCTGTCAGTTGGGGCAGTTCACGGGCAGCCACGAGGCTGTCAGTTGGGGCAGTTGACGGGCAGCCACGGGGCTGTCAGTTGGGGCAGTTGACGGGCAGCCACGAGGCTGTCAGTTGGGGCAGTTGACGGGCAGCCACGGGGCTGTCAGTTGGGGCAGTTTACGGGCAGACACGAGGCTGTCAGTTGGGGCAGTTGACGGGCAGCCACGGGGCTGTCAGTTGGGGCAGTTGACGGGCAGCCACGGGGCTGTCAGTTGGGGCAGTTGACGGGCAGCCACGGGGCTGTCAGTTGGGGCAATTGACGGGCAGCCACGAGGCTGTCAGTTGGGGCAGTTCACGGGCAGCCACGGGGCTGTCAGTTGGGGGCAGTTGACGGGCAGCCACGGGGCTGTCAGTTGGGGCAGTTGATGGGCAGCCACGGGGCTGTCAGTTGGGGCAGTTGACGGGCAGCCATGGGGCTGTCAGTTGGGGCAGTTGACGGGCAGCCACGGGGCTGTCAGTTGGGGCAGTTGACGGGCAGCCACGGGGCTGTCAGTTGGGGCAATTTAGGGAGTAAGAGAATCGATATGAATTAGGGTGAAATAGTAGTTGGAGGCAGTTAAGCTTAGAGAAGAAAGGGATTGGCTGGCTTGTGAGAACTCCATAGGAAGTTATAGGATAAATAAGTATAGGAGTGTAAACAACAGGTTCCGGATTGTTACAATTGTGAAGTAATTTATTTTATTAAATTGTGTTATCCATTCTGGGTGAAAAATATGCGCGATCGTCAGCGTCTTCTCCTACTGTGTACATATAGCAAAATTTAGGCGACGTTACACCTGTACACAACGACACCTTCCTTGTGCGATACGGCCAGCACAATTTCGGGATCTACTGCCCAAAGACCGAGAAACCAGCTGATGTTTTGGTGATCTGTCCTTGAGTCTGAAATAGTTTTTCAATCGACTCAAAGCAGTGGTGTTCCGGAGAGCCGACCATGTGTGATAAGTGTGCACATTTTAGAAAAATTGGACTCGTAAGAGTGCGACGATAATACATGTTCAGACTTACTCATGCTTGCTCGCTTTCATAGGTGCTTTGGAACAGTACTTAGCCCCTACAGCCTGAAAGGAGTATATGGGAAAATGTTGTCTTTGTATGCTTGTGTGTGTGTGTGCATATTTTTTTGCATAGGTTCAGGGAGTGGTAGTACATAGTGCTATGAACCTAATTACCTGAGGTTGATTACCTGCCATAACGAACATACGTACTGTGGTTAGTGGTGCCTGATGCTGTTATGGACCCCTGCAGGTCTGCTTGGCCTTAAATTAATACCCGGAGTGGAAAAACATCAGTACGAGAGAAACAAAGACGTGGTGCTATTAGTCCTCCCACCTCATGCACATTAATGCATTACGTTGAATGTGTTCCTGTGATCACATTATCAGTTAGCAGTAATGTTGTTTTACTGCTACATTGTTTTGTTCTTGCATTACTGTTCCTACAAATAGACCGGTTTATTAGTTTTTTGGTGATTTTTTAAGTAAAATTATTCCATAAACTTTTGCAATGAGAACATTATGGCATAAGACGGGTTTTGGATTCATGGGAGAAAAACGTCACAAGACAAAGCCTAAACCTAATGACAGAGGCACTCACAATTTTAAAAGTAAACTTCTGACCGCACCATTATCTACGTCACTTGATATAGGAGACGATTACATTTGTATGAGTAGCTATTGTAATTTTTTTGTATGAATATATCAACGTTTCAAGTTTAGTTTTTGTAGGCTTTCATACGAATGATGCTATGGGTATCCAGGCACTGATTCACGTGGGCTTGTTTACCCATATATAAAATAGTTTTTCTGGGTTGGATTGTGTAAATATAAATGTGTCGGTCAACCCACCACCACCCGACACAGCCAATTAATAAGGTTTGTCACGTTAACATAACATGCCAATTCGCTACTAGTTCAGCACACCGGTGCGTTAGAGAGTAAACTCACAACATGAACTAGTCAGTAATTGGCATGTTTTATTTACGTGACAAACCTTACTAATTAGCTGTGTCGGGTGGTGGTGGTGGCGGATTTAACAACACAGTTATATTTATGCGGCCCAACAAAAAACACCTCTATTATGGGTATTATTTGTCGCGACAGCCTATGTGTTAAACATGTTTACTCATTCAGACGCCGTGTGGAGCAGCAGAAGCATTATTTATGCAGTGGGACAATGTATGAGTTACGTTGCTGGATTCACATGATATTTTATGATGTGTTGCTCTGCACGACTACTCCACTCCCTTGTTTGCTCAGCAGATGATAATTATCAGTTGTTTGTTTTGTTTTTTAAGTTTGCGTTTGACTGAGTTGAGATACGTTTTGAACAACGGATTTAGTTTGGTCTCTGCGTGTTTGTGTTTTCACTCAGAATCAAAGCTGCACGGAGAATGGGATTTTGTGTTGCATTTTTGGACTGTATAGGGATTTATTCCTGAGGTCCTCTGAGCTATGCATTCACCAGTGCCAGTGCTTACTGAACCCTTTTGCTGAGTAAATACTTTTATTTTCGTCGCTTCCACTTGTGCAAATAATGCTTGCGCATAATATCAGGTAACAAATTAGGAGGTAGCTTTGGCATGGTAATTTGCAATCTGTGTCCCAGGAGGCGCGGCCGTTAATTCCGTAGCAGCAGGTCACAGATTAGCTTCCTGGACAAATAAATGCTAGCACAAATGCATAATTAAGTTTATCTCCCGAAAGCCAGGAAATGTTGTGTAAGGTTTATTCAATCTTTTGGGATTGAAAGTAATTTTAAAAAGGAACAAGGGTATAAACATTGATGACCTTAAAGTAAGACTTAAAATGTAGTTACTAATGGGAATACAAAGTTGAGTTTTTTATATTTAATCTTAATTTTAGAACTTTCGTGACTGCAGGAATTATTATTTGTTTCTTTCGGTTAAGTCACGTTTAAAGATAAAATAATAAATTAAATTAAATAATAGAATACGACACAGAGGGTCGGTCAACACACAATTAACGCATAGCCTGGTTGATTACGTATTTGAAAGATTGCTAAGTTAGAATTTAAGTGTGAACATTCCAAAGAGAGGACACAGGCAGAGAGAACAAGTAGTCAGAGAGAGAGAAAAAAGAAGATAAGTTTAAAACTTCCCCGTAGAAGTGGTTCAATCTTAATTTTAGAACTTTCTGTGTTGTATTACATTACATTTCGATATTTTACTAGGTTATTTAATTTTAGTGTGTCTTTCTCCTGATTTTCAGGCTTGCTTGCCGTGTCATCGCACTTGCAGCACCACGTTTTGTTGTCCACTCATTGATATGCTAATTTTTTCTCTAACCCCCCTCCCTCTCTCTGCCTCCGCCCCCCTCTGTCTATTTAAGGCCACCCCACAGAGACGACCACCTCTCTCTGTTACCTGTGTTGCTCTCTCTATGTATCTTGGTGATATCTGTCTGTTAATATGTCTGTCTATAGTTTTCTGGTTAGATTTTACGTCGCTATTTCATTATACCTGATGATGATTGCTTGTGTTGCAATCGAAACGTTGTTTTTTATATTTAGTTTCAGGCAAATTGATGCGGGAGAGTTTTTAAATCACTAACAACATAATCACGCTCAGATATTATTCATTGCTGAGTGTTCACGTAGAACGAATGTTATCTGAAAATAAATCAGGTGGCATTGTGGAGGATCACGGGGTATCATTAAAATGAGGGGGAAAAAACCCATAACAATTCCTGTACGCTGCTGATGAGAAACATAAAGTTGAAACCACTCCAGTGTTGCCTGTTTAAACACACACTCATGTATAAAGCATTTGTCCAGAAGGACAAAAGGGAAATTTGTATGTCGACAGACAGTTTTTATTATTATTTATTTACAAGATGCCCAATGGTAACCTTGTGCTTAATACTGATAGCGCTGGCACTCTGGCAGACCGCTTAACTCACAATTGGAAGGTTACATGCTTAAACCCTTCTGGGTGGGTGGGGGCGTTGGGTTGGGGTCGGCTTTACACTTATTTAGTTATCCTGGAGGATATCCCCCCCCACCCCACCCTCGGGTGAGTAAAATGAATATCACTTTGTGGGAAGTCAAAGACTTGCCAATGTGATATCGGCCACCATTAGCTCAGGGCTGCGGGTGGGGACGAGAGCCGTTTGAGTTGAGGGCGGGTGGGGGGCACTTTGACTTTGACATTACACAGCCACTTGCTTCTCCACTTACCTGTTGCAACAATTTATCAACAAGCAGAGGGGGGCCATCGACATATTGGCCTAACGGCTAATGTGTTCAGTTAGATGAACCCACGAGGGAAGCCCCCGTCACTTGAGTCATTGCTTCGACAATGATGTCCAGTGGCGGCTCACCTCCAGCAAGTAACTCAGCCTGCTCATCGCTTCATTGGCTCTCAAGGCCTTAAGTAGATTCTTGATCCGCCGGCGAGTGGTCGATTCGGTCGAAGGCTTGGCGGGCGGGCGGGCGGGAATGAACGGCTGCGATGGTGACTTAATGACCTGGGGTGTCAGTTCCTGGGAGAACTTTGTGCGGCTTGCTGTCGAGGTAATGGACTGTGAAGGGGCCCTTCAGGTTCCTGTCCTTGCAGTGTTTCACATTAATTTTAATACTCGCGGAATCCACTTAGCATCCAGTGTGAGCGGCGTGGCCTGAACATGCGAATATTCACTGGGAATATTTCAAAGGCTGTCACGATGAGCGTTGCCTTCCAAACTGTGCAGGGTGAGGGTATAGGTTGTGCACAGTTTCGGCACATTCTAATGGAGATGCCTCTGATTCATAGAGATGTAGCTTTTTAGAATCGATGGGGTCTGATATGTAAAACATTGGCCTTGCTTGGTGAGCCTTCATCTTAATATGTGTAGAGGTGTAATTGTGTATGCGCGCGGATGGCTAACAAACACAAGGGGCGAGGTTAGGGCCGTACACAGAGGAGGTGCTCACACCGACGTCCGCACCTGCATCCCCCACGGGCCCCTCCCGGGGGCCGAGTACTATAAAAGGTGGTGAGCCGGAGGGCTCGAGGTCGGAGTATCAGCTTAAACCAGCGAAGACTGAAGACCAGCTAGCATAGGCCCCGGAGCTCCCCTGGCTCGCTGTCCTTGTCAGGGCCGACCAGGGCAAGCCGGTGGCGTGGCCCCGAGAGCCCAGACTGACGTTCTTATAAGAGCCGGTCTGGAGACTCAGGGTGCCGGGATCCCAGCTTGACCAGGGCTGGGATAGGTAGCCTCCCCTAGCTCCGTAGTGGAGGACTTGGGCTTAGGTTAGCGGGGTTAGATGTTGTGTCTCCCTGTTAGCCGAGTAAAGGGGACGATAACCCCTTAAGTACTGTGTGTACCCGTTACTGTACACAAGTTGGTGTTAATAAATAAGTGTGCCTCCGACCCCGTCGTCAAAGCGTCCTGAATACTTACTACATATGTAAAAATATATTTGCAATCACAAACCTCCCCAATATTAAGACATTTACATTTTGAAACGAAGCTTTTTTTTCATGGCGGGGTTGACGGATATTGCAGTGTGTGAGACACCCACATGCCCCTTCGGGCAACCTGGGGCCTGACACAAGGGCAGGATACCAAGTGGGTTACTGACCTCTATCGATTTCGAGCAGTATACTCTGGTTTATATCAATTGTCTATGTTTTTTTCTTTCTTAAGATTCAAGAAAACTATATATTTAACAAGTAGGGCCATCCTGAAAAAAAAATACAGTATTGAGGTTGAGCAGATTCCCACGGAAAAATACAAATATACATATACGTATAATTATAATTTCAGTGAATAGAAGAGAAAATATTCGTTTTTAACAGAAATAACAAATATCAGTTTATTGTAATGTCAAAAATAGAAATGCATATCCATCAGCAAATGATGTCAAGTGGAAAAGATATATAAGAGGGCGCGTCTCGTGGTGTCTGTGCATCACAGCCAACTCTACGTGTAGCACAAGTGTTCGCTGTAATGACAATCGCTTCTGTGCTTCTCCAGAACTTTCAAGGTGCTATTTATTTATTTAAGTAACTGACCTTGTGCCTGTAGTACCACTTTCAGGCCTGTCTCGCCTCTTTAACTGGCTGATTAATGGTTTGGATAACCGTGCTTTTTGCTCCAGCCCCGCGTTTGGTGTATTGTTTGCGGTTGAGAGATTTGGTTTTAAAGTAGGGGACAAGGTGGGTCAATGCTGTGGCTCATTTTATGTTTTATGCACCGCCAGTTGTATTTATTTTATTATTCATTCCTTTATTCCTTAATTATTTAGTTCATATTTTGTAGCTCCAATAGGGCATGCACTGCCTATTTACAAGCACCTCCTATCATATATTCTGCCAAATAGGAATGTTGTTCCATTGCATTTGATCGAAAGTACACGTTGCAGAGAATATATGATCGTTTGTAAGAGTAGCTCATTATAAAATATTACGAGCATAAAAGTGAACAAAACATTTGTAAATGATGAAGACACATAAATTGTATGCCATCCTCTGACTTCATGTCAGAAGATAAGAAAGTCTTTCACTGAGCTTGGAAGTGAATTTTCCAGTTGGCCAAAACTTTTGGTAGGAAATAATTGGCATGCAGATGAATAATGATTGATGGAAGAAAGTTATGCAATTTTTCCCGACATAGACCGATCTACGCTTTCATATTATATCCTGGGATCATTTATATTTCAGCATCAATGGACTTTGATGCAACCTGCAAGGATTGCACACTCATTAACCTGAAGCAATTTATCATGGGATTTGAGGCAAATGGTCGAATGAAATATCACAGTATTGGCCATAAGCACTCTACCTCGAGACTCTTATAGCTATTTACAGGTTGGCTACATTTAGCCAACCGTGTGGTCCGGTGTTCTCAGCAATTGCTACCTGGATATGCTCTGGCCACGGAGAAATGTCCCTCAAAGGGACAACAGAGATTTATTTGAGCGTGGTATTGCAGGTTATGCATGGATAGATTATAATGAAAAAGAGCAGGCACTGTTTGTGATTGTGAATGGAAGGGCTGTACCGTGTATATCGGCAACGTAGCGGTTTTGTTTACGGTGCGTAATTTCCTGACTACCGTAATGGGAGCAGCGGGTGCAGTGGCTCGCACGCCGTGCTATTAAACACGAGTTTTATTTGCTGGCATGGCTAACATCAGCGTCCAATGATACCTAAACAGAGCCTGGGTGCACTACCTTCACCAAACGTGTGAAGTGTAGTCCAACAATCCTCACACGGTGCAGAAACGCCTTCTTCCAGCAGTGAATTGACAGAAGGCTGTAAATCATTGTTATTATCATGAGGCCGGCGACTCAGGTCAGCGGTGGGATTCTGCAGGAGCAGGCCTTGGAAGCCAGCTATGAGCTGGGGCAACAGCTGATGGTGAGGTGGTGTATAGTCTTGTCAACAACATTAGTCAAGTGACCTGTTGATTGTCAATTATAAATGTAACCCTCCCATTTTGTTTTACCTCAATCAATATTGGCCTGCCTTTCCAAACTGAATTGGGTCGACTCCACCAAGGCTTTCCATCCTGCCCCGGCCTTTCCAGCGTGATCGGCTTCTGGGTTTTTTTGCCTGGAGGACGTCCTCTTCGAACGTCTCCCGGGGAATCTTTCTTTCGGCATCTTTAGCAGATGACCCACCCACCGTAGTAGCTGGCTTCGCCTCCACGCTCACTAGTTCCGACTGGACGTTGAGTCTCTGGCGGATAGCCGTGCCTTCTTACCCTATCCTGGACGAGAGAGAGAGAGCCCTGCCACCCTGCGCAGGAAGCCAATTTTGTTGCTTTTTTTTTTACCTATCACAACATAATATTTAGCTTTTTACTTATTTGCCATTTCAGCCTCTGTATTCATCCTAATTTTGATATGCTTTGTTCAATTCATACCCACTGCACGATAGACACAATGTTTTTTTTTTACTTGAGCAACATGTGACACAATCACTTGATGCCTTCTATGCTACACGTGAAACAGAAGGATGCTGTTGAGTGGCCAGTTTGTTGATTTCATGAAAGTGAAATCCTCGTTAGGTGGTTAATTTATGTAATGGCAAAACAGACGGACGTTATTGGAAAACAATGTACGTCCAATTATGCGTCATCATAATAATCAGCCAAGATCAATCATAGTCAGCCAAGACCACCTAGGGCTGAGCCTCATTACTTGTCTTGAACAGGGACACACTTTAAACCTATGACCTGGATAACTATTCTTATTTATCTTTCATGTTTTATATCTGCCACGTTTGTGATTTGCATCCTATAATTTCTCCCTGTATACGGTGTATATGATATTTAATTGCAGGGCTCCTTCACGTGAAAGACACTTGATTTACCTCTCTCTCGCTCTCTTTTCAGCAATCCACGTGACCGTGCCCAGTTTTGATGGAACCGATGAGTTTGGCTTCACGTCGTTTTTGGCCCTACCCGGCAGTGCCAGGGCTGGACGACGCCTTCGAGTTTCTCGTGAGGTTCACGCTTGCCAACAACTCCTCGGCCCTGCGCGACAACCTCATTTTCTTCGCCGGGCAAAAAGGGCAAAGGTGAGGAGGCCAAGGCCGCCTAGCCGACGTGCAAAGTGGGGGTCCCTTTTCGTTCGTGGCCCGTGTGTGTTTGGCTGCAGTCATGATCACCCAATTCATGTTTTTTTTTGCAAGCTGTGTTTTTAAAAGCGAACGTTCATGGCCAATCTGAGAACTCGCCTGTTGATGTTTTTCATTTCGCCTTTTGTGGAAGTGACAACTTATGAGGCATCCAGGGAATACTTTTTTTAGGGAAAGATATGTTGCAACGCTACTAGAGCCTGAAAAAAATGGTCTGTTTTGGGGATGGGACAATATTGGCCATAAAAATTAATAATTGAGTTTATAGTGTCTATGTAACTCCTTTTGCCATCTTAAAGTGTAACCTTACATAGTTTAATAAGGCCAGTGTTCGTATTACTTGCACTAAAAATATGCTAATGCAGTATAGTGTTTTTAAAAATGTGTATAATAATATTTCCTTTATTTATTCAGAATTTCTTGCTGAGTCTCAAAATTGTTTCTGGGGGGGGGGGGGGGTCCAGTAATGGGAGATGTTTGGCCAATTTCTTTTTAATGAGTGTTTAATAATTCATGTCACCTACATACTCGACTGCATTTACAATAAAAGCGTTATATTTAAATAAGCAAAATAACTTAAAGTGTAATAGATATTCTGCTTTTTCACTTGTAGAGAAGTAAGCACTTTCATTATTACTAATTTTACTGTGATGCATATATTATTGAAATCTATGGTTAGCTTTGGCAATG
Organism: Lampetra fluviatilis; assembly: GCF_964198595.1. Taxonomy (NCBI): domain Eukaryota; kingdom Metazoa; phylum Chordata; class Hyperoartia; order Petromyzontiformes; family Petromyzontidae; genus Lampetra; species Lampetra fluviatilis. The sequence goes on along the minus strand of NC_136276.1, from coordinate 28,610,661 downwards.
CGTGTGCTTTTATTATTTTTTATCATAAAGAGATCACTTGAAAAGTTTTCTGATTACAATGCCCTCGTGACAGGTGAATCATACACTCCGTTCTTTATACGCTGTTGGTATTATAAACGGTAAATAATCGCTGCGTGATTGAAGCCACTTTGTTGACATCAGACATTAACGGTGGCATCAAAACAGAAACTGGTGAACAGCAATGAAACTGATTTAAAGCTTTCGTGACT